>NC_063348.1:24778993-24814887 GCF_021869965.1 Rhincodon typus | reverse complement strand
GCTTCTTGGAATTCCCGTGCTGGTCTCTGAAGCACGGGAATTCCAAGAAGCGTGGTACTCCACGAAGAAAGCCATCAACAAACACATAAGAGCTTGACCCCATATACGCTCCACTGCAAAGGAAAATAGGAAGTGAGGTAATCCAGCTCAACGGACTCCAGAGTTTAAATAACAGGCGGGGAAACACAACAGCGCTTCATCGGAGGCTGCACTGATGATGTTTCCCAGCACGATAACATCTGCAAAACAACAAACCAGCTCGGCGAGCCAGCTTGCTACTTCTGGCTGAAGATTGCTACAAATGCCTCAACCTTATCTTTTGTGCTGATGTTCTGGGCTCTTCCATCACTGAGGATGGAGATATTTGTAGAACTGTCCCCTCCAGTGAATTGTCCACCACAATTGGATGTGGCAGGACTGCAGAGCTGGGATCTGCTGTGTTAGTTGTGGAATCACTTAGCTCTGTCCTTCACTTGCTGCATATGTTCGCAGGTAGTCTGCTGTTTGGTAGCTTCTCTAGGTTGACATCTCAGTTTTAGAAATGCCCGGTGCCGCTCCTGGCATGGCCCCCTGTACATTCCATTGAACAAGAGTCGATGGTAATGGTGGGGTGGAGGTTGGGTCATGAAGTTCCAGATTGTGCTGGAGTACAATTCTGCTGCTGTTGATGGCCCCCAGCACCTCCTGGATGCCCAGTCTTCAGTTATTAGATCTATTTGAATTCTGTCCTGTTTAGCATGAGAGTACCACACAACATGATGGTGGGTATTCTCAATGTGAAGATGGGACTTCGTCTCCACAAGGACTGCGTGGTGATCACTCTTACAGATACTGCCATGGACATTTGCATCTGTGGCTGACAGATTGATAAGGGTGGGGTCAAGTAAATTTTTCCCTTTTTTCATTCTCTCATCAACTGCCACAGACCCAGTCTAGCATCTATGACCTCTAAGACCTGACCAGCTCAATCAGTAATGCGGCTGCTGAGCTCTTAGTGGTGCATGTTGAAATTCCCAACCCAGAGTAAATTTTCTGCACCTTTGCCACCCTCAGTGCTTCCTCCAAGTGTTGCCGAACATGGAGGAGTACTGATTCATTAGCCGAGGGAAGACAGTACGTAGTAATCAGCAGTAGGTTTCCTTGCCCATGTCTAACCTTAGGCCATGAGGCATCATGGGATTTGGAGTCAATGTTGACTGTATGCCAGCACTCATTCATGGGATATAACTGTTCCTGGCTCAACCTGCATTTATTGTCCATTCCAAATTGCTTCTGAGGTGATGATAATGAGCTGTCTCCTTCAACAATTGCAGTCCAGATGATGTAGCTACACCATCAGTGCTGTCAAGGAGGGAGTATCAGGAATTTGACCAAAGGAAAGTGAAGGAACAGTCACATAGTTCCAAGTTGAGCAAGCGATAAACTAGGGGAGTTTGCAGGTGCACGTGTTCCCGTTTATATGCATTTGCCCTTTTAGGTGAGTAGAGCTTTGTCCTAGATGTTGAGTGCCGTGCGTGTTGTTGGAGTCGTGCTCATCCAGACAAATGGAGAGCATTCATTCACATTCTTGACTTGTGCCTTGCAGTTGGTAGACACTGAGGAATCAGGAAGTTACTTGCTGTAGTAAAGGTTTTAGATTTTTTTTCATCAATCTGCTCAGCGATGTTATTACATACCTCTGGAAGAGGTAAGACTTGAGCACTGGCCTCCTGGCTCAGAAGTATATAACCATTCGCTGTATCCTTCAGGATGAGAAGGGTCTTGAAGTCCTGCTTGTTTGTTTTGGAAGCCTTTGAAATCCTTCCAAGATTAAGTAAGTTGTGATAGTGCTGTCTTTAAAGAATTGAATCGTCGCAAAAGCTGCCAACTGTATTCATTACCTCCAAAATGGTTGTAGCTGCTACCATATTAAAGAAAGGTATTCTTATTTGTAATTCATTGAAATACTCTTTATTGGAGCAGAATGTGCCTTCTAAATAATGGTAAGGATACTGATACTGATTACGGATAAATGTTGTACACCTTCAAGCAAGGCACAGATGTATGGTTAAAATAGTCTTTATTAATATAAACTAAAAATGGCTGATACGTACTTTTTAAAATTCTTTTATGGGGCGTGTGTCACTGGCAAGGCCAGAATTTGTTACTCACCTCTAATCCTGGTTATTTTCTCAAAGTACTAGTCTGCCTCAGTAAAATCGGAGACTGTATCTGAAGTCTTTGGAGAGTCTGGTCAGACAGTGAGAAAGGAAAGGAAGTTCTAAAGACCAGTATTTAGTTTTCTTCGGTACAATGCCAAATTATTTTACAAAATGCTATTCAAACCCTTAGACCATCTTACATGCTTCAAAGGCATTGTATGTTTTTGAAGTATTTTAAATGCAATGATCGCAGCCAGGTTCAAAGGCCTGATGAAAGTGAAAGGAGAAACAATTGGTCTTAGGTATTTGTTTACTAACTGCTGAAAGTCAAGTTAAAGTTGTCATCGATACTACTCAAATACAGTAAACCATAAAGTGTTTAAAGGGAAGCACAATCTTGTGCAATGTCAAACGACCACCTTGCTAAGGCAAAGAAAAACATGTAATAAAGCCTGCCAGCCAAAGTAAAATGGTAGTGGTTCCCTGTTTGATCCCGAGGCACTCTGTTAATTTACCTGGCTGTCTGTGAGCATATTGAAGACTCATATTTCATATGACTAGTCAAATGCTGAGCTCAAAATTGAGAAGGCGAGTAAGCTGCCCTACCTTAACGTAAAAAGAATAGGTATATCACTTGCAGCCTAATAATCTAAAGTAAGTGGACAACAGTTGTTTTAAAAATTCCTACAATGGCTGATAAAATTGAAGAGAACTGGAGCTGAAACTCCAGTTGGATATTAAGGCTTCAAAGAGCAATATGGAATTATTTACTATCAAACTATGGATAGGTGAACTGGACTCATTTTTAGTGAGACTACATAAGCCCTTCTCAACACCCTTGCCTGCAATTCAGCACTGTTTTCACTCCTTTTCCACTACCTTGTTTGCTTTGTTACTCTTACTGTTATTCCCCTCATACAAATGTTCAGAATACCTTCTCATATTGGTAACTGGCTACAGAGCAATTTTGAATATTTTCCCATTTCTTTTCCTTTCTAAACCAACATTGCCACAATTTCCCTCGCATTCAAATTATTCATCAGAATATAGATGCTCTCCATATTTTCACCATGAAGTGTATGTTTTAGGCATGTTTACACCATGAGTACATTAATCTTGTAAAATATGAACACTGACCATTCCACCCTCCATACACATGTAGGTCAGTGTTAAAGTACAGCAAACGTATTAACTGACACCTATGGGTCCAAGAGTGTGCTGGTTGATCAAGAAGTCCTCATAATCAGTGTAAAAATTCACACTAACTAATAGAAACATATTGCAGAGATATACACATCATTGTTCTACTTTATTTACAGCATAAATCACTTAAATAATAGCGCAACTTCACCTCAAATAAAACATGTTGGCATAAAGCCTTCTCACTCGCACTCTGAACTGACTGTTTGGAGATTGTAATAATATAGTAGATTTCCAGTATTTCAAGAACATAATTTTTTTTACCAGTTTAGAGAGAGTGCCAATTCAGAAGGTGCTGGTTAAAACAAAGTTTGCTGTACTTCCATTACCTTGTAATCTTTTGACTCTCTATTCACCTTGTATTCCTTGTCCGAGATTTTATTTTCCAGTCTTCTTATTAGCTTTGGGGTTTCAAATGGCACTCTGTATATATTAGTGATTAAACTTTGATTCCGTGTCCATATGACCTTGTCTTACATTAAGGCGATACGTTTGCTTGCTGAGATACCAGAGAACCACACCCTGTTTTCTGATGTAAACAGCATGGAGATTTTTCCCCTCCCTTGTCGAACTAAATCTTCATTCTGAGTGACCTTGTTTATCTTCCAAATTAGTGCATCATGTTTTGGAAGTTCGATCTTCACACGTCATCCCATATAGATACACTCCTAGAGAAGGAAGATGTGACTCTGACTGAACTAATGGATGAGGAAGATGTTTTGCAGGAATGTAAAGCTCAGAACCGCAAACTCCTGGACTTTCTGGTCCGAACACAGAGTATGGAAGATCTAGTCACATACATCACTCAAGAGCCACCAGATGACATGGATGAGAAGATGAAATACAAGTAAGAAAATATTATTATTGAAAGTGAACTCTTGGGGGTTGATCGCTCAGTTGGCTGGATGGCTGGTTTGCAATGCAGAGTGATGCCAACAGTGTACGTTCAATTCCTGCACTGGCTAAGGTTACCATGAAGGACTCTCTTTCACAACTCTCTACTCACCTGAGGCATGATGACCCTCCGGTTAAACCACCACCAGTTATCTCTGTAACGAAAGAGCAGCTAAGTGATATGGTAGTACTTTGGTGACTTTACAATATATTGAGCTACAGTAAGTGAAGCTTGATAAATGGCATTTTAGTGTGGAGGTGAGAAGTAACTATTGTTATTTAATTCTTGTTAAAGATGGGTCAATGTCAGATTATTAACTATTTGCTTTAGAAAAGGAAATTCATGACACTAAAGCATTGCTAAAAGATGTATTTTAGAAAACTAATGATGACACGATGAATCTGATAGCTTTTAAGGGATGTTCCTTATTCTTGACTTCTGTCTTTACTCATGAATTTTCATATATTCTTTCTTGTGATTTTTGCATAAATTTGACAAAAATCAGTTTCAGGAGCTCTTGAACTTTTTCCCACCTGGACTCCATTTCAATGCTGAAAAACATGAGAATAGTAAGGGAGGGGTGGAACAGAAGATCAGGTGGCATTACCTAGCTGCTAGCCGTTAGCTGGTACCTAAAATTGTACACGTACAAACATTTTTACTTGTCAGCTGGTGTTAAAATTATTAATGCATTAGGGTAATGTTGGCTGTTTTATTGTCACAGGAATCTGAATAAAGCTGAACACTGTAGAATTGTCAGTAAATTACTACGCTCTGGAGCTTTTAAGATGCCTGGATGGAGCACCAGATAGTGGTTGTGTTGAGGACATTGCTGAAAGCGTATTCTTAAGGGTGATGTTCTTTTGACACAATTTCACCATGTCTGTCTCTCTTTCATTCTGGATTTTTTGATGCCTGTCTCCAGGAACTGATATCACCATGTGCATGTGCAAATGGCCTTTTGATGACCATCTTTGCATTCATGTTGAGCTCTCTGCTTTTGTTTACGTATAGTGCCTAAAGCATAATTTTTCATTAATACTCTGCTTCATTTCCTTTTATTTATTTCAGAAATATTGTTCTACTGATTCTTTTCCATATGATCCTTATTAAATGAAGGAGAAATTTTGACTAGGATTCCTGCAGAGCTTCCATTCTCTGCTTTTAATACTGTCATTGCATCTTTTGTGTTCACCTGAATGAATTGACAGGGCCCTTGTTTAAATGTCTGATCCAAAAATGGGCATCTCAGACAGGAGAGCAGTCTTCTACAAATGACCTGTCAGCCTAGATTATGGATATTTTCTATTCAGAGATGTTATTACATGCCTTTGGAACAGGTATGATTTGAACCTCGGCATCCTTGCTCAGGGTAGGGAAACTACTACTGCACAACAAGACCAGTGCAGCCTAGAATTATGTATTGGACTGAGACTTGAACCCACAACTTCTGGCAGAAAGAGTGATACCATTGAACGAAGCTCAAAGCAAAATGAAAATAGTTTCTAAACAATATTACTGCTGAGAACTTTGAACAACTTCACCTTTAACTCCTCTTTCACTTCCTTCTGGTCAAAGGTGTGGCCATGGGTGCCTGCATGAGCGCCAGTGATGTCTGTCTCTTTGAGGAGTATGTGAGACATTGCTTGTTCCAGTCCTACTTGGGCCCCTCTCTGCAACTGTTTCTCCAGCATATTGATAACATCATCGGTGCTGCTTCCCTTTCCCATCCAGAATTGAAAACTTTATCACTTTTGTTTCCAGAATTCCATTCTGCTCTTGCCTTCACCTGGTCCATGTCTGGCTCCTCGCTTCCCTTCGGCGATTTCTCTGTTTCCGTTTCTGGGGATAGACTGGCCACCGATAGCCATTACAAACCCATCAACTCTCAGAGTTACCTAGACAATACATCCTCATACCCTGCTTCCTGTAAAAACTCCATCCCATTCTCCCAGTTTCTCCATCTCTGTCACATCTATTCTGATAATGCCACCTTCCACAGGGGGCCTCAAATGTCCACTTGTTTCCTCAACCAAGGATTCCCTGCTACTCGGGTTGACTGAGCATCTCCCGCACCTCTCTTCTTCCCTGCCACAACAACGATAGGGTCTCCCTGGTCCTCAGCACCCCACTAGCCTCTGCATTCAAAGGATTGTAAGCTGTCATTTCCATCACGTCCAGTGGGATTCCATGACCAGGCACACATTCCCCTCCCATCCTTTCTCAGCATTCTGCAGGGACCTCAGGGACATCCTGGTCCACTCCTCCATTCTCAACTTCCCTATGCCTCCATGGCAGCTTCCCATGCAATCACTGAAAGTTTAACACTTGCCTGTTTACCTCCTCCTCCTCCCTCCTAACTATCCAAGACCCCAGACACACTTTCCAGGTGAAGCAGCGATTTATCTGCACTTCATTCAATCTAGTCTACTTGTATTCATTGTTGAATGTGGTTTCCTCTACATTTGGGAGGCGAAATATAGACTGGGTGACTGCTTTGCTGATCACCTACATTTTGTCCATAAAAATGACTGAGCTTCCAGTTGCCTGCCAGTTCAAAGCATCGCCATGTTTCCTGGCCAACATTTCTGTTGCAGCCTGCTGTAGTCTTCCAGCAAACCTCAACAGAAGCTTGATGAACAGTATTTCATTTTCTGCTTCAGGACCCTGCAGTATTTAGGGGCCCAACAACTAGTTCAATAATTTTAGAGCCTGATTCTGTCCTTCCACTTTCTGTTAACCCACCTTCACACCTGGTCCTGTCATGATATGGGGTGCTTTCAGCACAGCCGACCCATTCTCCCCCACTGTCAGGCTTATTATTACATCACATGGGTTGCTTTCAGCACAGCCTACAGCCTTGGGCGGCACGGTGGCTCAGTGGTTAGCACTGCTACCTCACAGTACCAGAGACCCAGGTTTGATTCCAGCCATAGATGACTGTGTGCAGTTTGCACATTCTCCCTGCATCGGTGTGGGTTTCTGAGGAAGGGTCACTGAACCCGAAACGTTAACTCTGTTTTCTCCTCCACAGATGCTGCCAGACTTGCTGAGCTTTTCCAGCAACTTTGTTTTTGTTTCTGTGTGGGTTTCCTCTGGCTGCTCCAGTTTCCTCCCACAGTCCAAAGATGTGCAGACTAATAAGGATTGGTCATGTTAAATTGCCCATAGCATCCAGGGATGTGCAGGCTAGGTAGATTAGCTATGGGAAATGCAGGGTTACAGAGATAAGGTAGAGGGGTGGAACTAGGTAGGATGCTGTTCGGAGGGTCATTATGTACTTGGTGTGTTTCCACACTGCAGGAGTTCTATAATTCTCTCCTATTCTCAGCTCTGTCTATCTTTTATTCAACTTCTCTTCTCTCAATAATCACCTCCTGTCACCAGTGTTGTGAAAGGGGAATGGTCTCATTGTTGTGAATGCTCCAAGTAGTTCCTTATCACCTGTCCTTCATGGAAGAATTTGCAAAAAGAAACACTTTTGATCACAATTCCATCAGGAAGTGGTCAGCACATAGCATCCTCGCGACCCAGAGTGAAAAGGACAGGAGGATCCTGCTGGGCTGTTCCCTGAGCAGACTGTTGAAGTCATTTGGCAGAATGCCTCATCACCAGAACTTTCCAAGCTAGTGGTGAGAAGGGCATTACCTGAGATCCTTCATGTACGACAGCAAGCTGGCATTGAAGGGGGTATGGGTGTGGGTGTGGGTGTTGAGGGTTGTGGGTATAGAGACAGTCACACACCTCCTTCTGGAATGTGCCTTTGCAAAGGAAGTCTGGAGAAAGATGCAGTGGTTCTTGTTGAGATTCGTCCCAAGCAGCTTTGTGATGCAAGACACTGCTGTCTGGTCTGTTCCCCAAGACGTGCACCGAGACAAATATCAACTATGCTGGAGGACTGTCAACTCGGTGAAAGACGCTCTTTGGTCTGCCCACAACTTATTGGTCGTCCAGAGCAAGGGGTTCACCTTGATCAAGTGTTGCAAACTGGCACATTCCAAGGACTATGTGCTGAGGGATGCAGGCACGGTGGGGAAAGACCACTGTCTGAGGTCTTTCTGCTGAATTTAAATGGAGGTCCGTTCAGTTATCGGACCCTCCCGGTGCCTCAAATGTGTGTAAATGTAGTCTTGAACAAGTAACAAATGCCTTGAGTTTTTACCTGGGTAGAGTCAAACTCCAATATTTGTTTCTTCATGCTACTGTATGTATATAAATATATTTTTGGAATGAAGTATATTTTTGAAATAAAGAAAATCAATACTTGTCTCTTTTGCCTATCCCTTTCATTATCTATCTATCTATCTATCTATGTCTGTCTCTGTGAGGCTTTCTCCCCCCTCTGCCTGTGGTGTGTGTGTGTGTCTCTGTCTTTCCCATCCCCTTTCTGTCTGTGCCTCTGTGTGTGTCTCTCTCTCTGTGTGCCTCTCTTGCTCCATCTCCACCTAACCGCTGTCTCCTTCGCCTACTCCCAGCACCTCCCCAACCACCTCTTTAGTATAAATAGCACTTTTACCTATTATTAGTCCTGATGAGGTGTCACTAGATTTGAAACATTAACCACTCTGCATTCTGCCCAGATACTGCCAAACCTGCTGAGTTTTGCCAGCAATTTCTGTTTTTGTTTTAAATCTCCAACACTTGCAGTTCTTTGTTTTACGTTATTGCTGAGATACCCGTGTCAAACAACAGCTGAGTCTTTTTATGGCAAGAGACCAAAATGACGTCTGGTGGCAGGCAGTAAGATGCTTTAAAGAAAGAGTACAATGTGCTGTTAAAATGATATGGTATTATTAAATAATTGGACGTTTTTGCAAAAAACTAACTGGAATGAAACTTGATTTGTGTTGGTTTAAAATTCTTTTTCTTCTAGGTATCCCAACATATCATGCGAGCTACTTACGTCAGATGTAGCACAACTGAATGACCGACTGGCAGAAGATGAACCTTTGTTGACACGACTTTACAGCTTTCTGCAGAATGAGCCACCACTTAACCCTTTGCTTGCCAGTTTCTTTAGTAAAGTGCTCAGCATTCTTATCAGCAGAAAACCTGACCAGGTAGGAGCATGTGGATGTAGATTTTATGTGTATTACCGAAGAAAACCATTTAATACAGGCTGCGTGGTTTTGCGTGATAGACTGCAGCTTCACTCCCATAGCCCAAACTACTGGTAGACTTCAGAATTGGCTTTGCTGTCCAAGTTTTAACAATTAACACAAAAATCCCATGTTTCAGATTTATCATCAGAAAAGAGCATTTAACATATTTAAAAAATATATATTCATGGGAAGTGGGCATTTGTGACTGGGGTGGCATTTATTGTCTATCCCTAGTTACCCTTGAAAAAGTGGTGGTGAGCTGTCCTCTTGAACCACTTCAGTCATTTGGTGTAGATAGACCACACTATCAGTGGGGAGGGAGTTCCAGGATCTTTACCAGTGACACTGAAGGAATTGCTATATATTTCCAGGTCATGATGATGAGTGGCTTAGAGGGGAGCAGGCTGATGACGGTGTTCTCATGTAGCTGCTACCTTTGTCCTTCTAGATGGAAGTTGTGGGTTTGAAAGGCGTTATCTAAGGAGCCTATGTGAATTTCTGCATTGTATGTTGTAGATTGTACAAACTATTGTTTCTGTGCATCAGTGGTGGAGAGGGTGAGGCTTTATGGATGTGATGTCTGTCAAGGGGACTGCTTTGTCCTGGATGGTGTCAACCTTCTTTTGTTGTTGGGCTGCACTCATCCAGGCATACTCATCCAGTGCACTCCTGACTTGTGCCTTGTAGACATTGGAATGAGGAATAGAATAGAATCTTAGAAATAAAGGTTTTCAGTAAATTGGCAGATTTTTTATGCAAATGATGCTGTTAATGCATTTAACACAAGGATTCTTTGTAGCGCTGATTTTAACAACATTGGCACCTTTTTGGTTCAGGTGTTCATGCTGTATATTGTTGGAAAGGGATGTGATTTAAATCATCCATGAAGGTTTTCGGACTATTTTGACATGCAGTTGAATAGGAAGCAAATGAATGCTGAAAGTCCATACAACTGTATCTTCCCACTGAACAAGACATTGGATTCATCTCAATGTTTACACTACTGTGGCCTCGTAAGCATAATTAAATGGGCAATTTATCAGCTTTTATTTTGACTTTCTCATTCTGACTTCTGCAAGTATTGAACAAAATTTGTGCTCGACACATCTTCCTGATTCTACGTCCTGATCTTCTGAACCAAGATCCTTTTGTACCACTCTCACCTTAAGTCATCCTTTGCTCTCGGGACTACTACTCCTTTTCTATTCTGTCTGTCTTTTCAAAACATAATATATCCTCAAATATATTTCTCCCAACTTTGCCTTATAACATATTGTTGTCACCCCAAAATCTGTGCTCTACTTTCTCTTAACTCCACGTTTGAATACCTCCAATTAGCTTTTCATCCATCCCACAGCCCTAACCAAGTTCACAAATGTAATTCTCTAATTATAATGTATTATTACTCCTGGACCATTCTGCACCCTTTGACAGACAACCAGACCTTCATGCTTTCCCTTTCATATACCTTTGGTCTCCAAAAGTAGTCTACATATAACATCCTTAGGCATGAGGTCGTCTAATATATGCTGCTAGGGCTTTTGTGATACAATGGTAATCTCCCTACCTCTGAGCCAGGAGGCCTGGATTCAAGTCACATTTGCTTGAGTTCTCTGAACAGGTTGATTTTTAAGAAAATCTACATGTACATGCTTATGACACTTGGCATCTCTTGTGTGTGCTCAGTCTGATTGTTCAACGTGCAGTCCTGGATGAGCCTCTTTATTCGAGCTAAAATTTGAGAAGACTGCTTCACCAACTCCATCCTCCTTCTTAGTTATTGTCTGAAGCTGATCTAGATGACATGCGTCGTGTTCCATCTTGCGTACAAAATGACTTTTGAACAAACTTGGGAACAGAACCTGTTTGCAACTGAGGGATGGCTTGCATTGCCCAAAATATATTTAGATGAGGGTCATAGTTTTTAATTAAGTAAGGTTATAGAGGGATCTGGAGCTAAGATGGGTAAATAAAAATGTGATGCATATCATCCATAATTAAAAGTTTGAGAGGGTGAACAATCTGCTCCTGTTCCTATATTCTAGATTTTCGTCCTTGTACTCCTTGGATCCTCCACCTTTGTTCATCCCTCCTGAATATCTCCTCCATTGGATTAGTGCCCATTTTCTGATAACGTGTCTGTGAAGACTCCCTTTGTACAATTTTCTACTTTTCAATGCGCTATGAAAATGCGAGTTACTGTTTGAAAATAGAAATATAGACCGTCTTCTGAAACTCTTTCGGAAAGCTGTTTCTCAAAGTTTAATTTAATACACTAATGGAGTCAGAAACTGAAACATTTATGAATTAAAATGTTTTTGAATGTTTTTGGGATACTGGAAATTGACATTTTACTGATTGCGTCAAAATGGATGCTTGGTTTTGGCAGTGGGTAGCCAGGGAAGTAGAGAATTACACAATTTGTATTTGCAGGTATTAAAGCGGACTACGGTGCACATTGTTTCAAAGTGGGATTTTTTTCCTTGCAGATTATCACGTTTTTACGAAAGAGGGATGCATTTGTAAATTTACTGTTGAAACACATAGGAACCTCCGCGCTCATGGATTTGCTGCTCAGGCTATTGACATGCGTTGAGCCACCACAGCTGAGGCAGGATGTTTTAAATGTAAGTTGCGGAATATTTGGTATTTGTTGCATAAAACAGTTAACACAGATCTGTATGACTTAAAAATTGGTATTTCTAAAGTGCTTACTTGATGGATGAGTACTTTAAGCACTTTAGAAGAAGATTGAGTTAGGGGATTGTGCACAGCCACGATCAAAGAAGAGCTCAAAAGAGGCTTTTTCAAATTTGGCTTGACAGAGTGATTTTCATTGCAGGTTGACAAGGATAGGAGAAATAGTGTGTACGTGCAGGAACAAAAAAAAAATCAATTCAATGACTATTGCATGGTGAATAATAGGAACAGATGCAGATGTATTTTAAAGTATAGTTAATTTGAATATTTTGTTTATTGGTTATGAAGTTGAATTATAGTTGAAGGTAAGGTAGTTTCTAATTCAGCATTAACTTGATATATTCAATTATATTTTGCTTTTACTTTTTTAAAAAATATTTGCAGTGGTTGAATGAGGAAAAGATTATTCAGCAACTAATAGAAATGGTACACCCGTCCCACGATGAAGACGTAAGTAGATGCAAAAGTATGTTATTTCTGCTTAAATCTTTTAAAAAAAAAAAAAACCAATCCAGTGGATAGCTGTGTACTGAAGAACAGCCCCACAGTATGTCTCATTCTCATGGTTGCCATAACATATCAGATAAGTAGCGGTAATTACTGCCTTGGCTCTATCTTGAGTACAATATGTTCAAAATACCAAAAATCTGGCTGGCTGAAAACTGAAATTGCCAAAAAAAAGGGTATATTTGTAGTAAGGAATGTTTTGTCAGCTTGAAAAACATTTGCCTGGACTTGAACTTAGCCGAGCTAAGAGGCTAGTCATTGAGATTAGGTTATCTTGAAGGTATCTTCAAACATGGTTGTCCATAAAGAAACACAATAAACAATGAACAATCGAACATTGAGGACTGGCTTTGGGGCTTTGAGTCCAGGCACAGTAAAGGTTGGATGTCCGAAACCCAGCATGGTTTGATTGCAATGGTGTTGGATTGCAGATGTTACACCTGCACATTGGATTCTAGGGTTCAATCTTACAGATGGAACTAAAGTTTAGCTAAAGCTCTTCCTTTCTGTCCCAAAGGAAGAAGGGAGATAGTGAGAAAAGAGATCAGTCTGAGAATGGGGCAGTTGGGAAAAAGAGTGAGTCAAACAGTCAGGACAGGCAGAAACAAAGCATAGAATGAGATAGGACTGATAAATTAAACTGCATTTATTTCAGTGAGAGGTCTGACAGGTAAGGCAGGTGAACTCAGGGCATGGTTGGGAACATGGGAGTGGGATATCATAGCAGTTACAGAAATGTGACTCAGGGATGGACAGGACTACAGCTTAATGTTCCAGGGTATAGATGCTGTAGGAAGGATAGAAAGGGGCACAAGAGAGGAGGGGTTGGCATTTTTGATTAGGGATAAAATTACAGCTGTTTAGGATATTCCTGAGAGTACATCCAGGAAAATTTTATTTGGGTGGAACTGAGAAATACAATGATCACGTTGTTTGGATTGTGCTGTTGACCCCCCAGAAGTCAGTGGGAAATTGAGAAACAAATTTGAAAGGATATCTCAATTATCTGTAAGAATAATAGGGTGGTAAAAGTAGGGGATTTTAACTTTCCAAACATAGACTGGGGGTGCCATGGTGTTAAGGGCTTAGATGGAGAGGAATTTAAGTGTGTACAAGAACATTTTCTGATTAGTATGTGGATGTACCTACTCTTGGGAAATAAGGCAGGGCAGATGACTGAGGTGTTAGTGAGGGAGCAATTTGCGGCCAGTGATCATAATGCTATTAGTTTCAAAATAGTGATAGAAAAGGATAGGCTGGATCTGAAGTTGAAGTTCTAAATTGGAAGAAAGCCAATTTTGATGGTATTAGGCAAGAACATTCAAAAGTTGATTGGGGGTGGATATCACAGGTAAAGGGACGGATGGGAAGTGGGAAGCCTTCAAAAATGAGGTAACAAGACTTTAGAGACAGTATGTTCCTGTTAGGGTGAAGGGCAAGGCTGGTAGGTGTAGGGAATGCTGGGTGACTAGAGAAATTGAGGTTTTGGTAAAGAAAAAGAAGGAAGCATATGTCAAGTATAGACTTCAGGGATTGAGTGAATCCCTAGAACAGTATAAAGGCAGTAGAAGTATACTTAAGGGAGAAATCAGGAGGGCAAAAAGGGAACATGAGATAGCTTTGGCAAATAGTTAAGGAGAATTCAAAGGGACTCTACTATATTGAAGTCAAAAGAGTAACAAGGGAGGGAATAGGGCCCCTTAAAGATCAGCATGGCCGCCTATGTGTGGAACAACAGGAGATGGGGGCGATACTAAATGAGTATTTTGCATCAATGTTTACTATGGGGAGGATATGGAAGCTAGAGAACTTGGGGAAATAAATAGCGACATGTTGAAAAATGTGTATATTACAGACAAGGACGAGCTGGATGTCTTAAAATGCATTAAGGTGGATAAATTCCTGGGACCTGATCAGATGTACTCTAGAACTTTGTGGGAACCTATAGAAATGGTTGCTGGACCCCTTACTGAGATATTTGTATCATCGATAACCACAGGTAAGGTGGTATAAGACTGGAGGTTGGCTAAAGTGGTGCCACTATGTAAGAAAGGTGGTAAGGAAAAGCCAGGGAACTATAGATCAGTGAGCCTGACATCAGTGGTGGGCAAGTTGTTGGAGGGGATCCTGAGGGACAAGATTTACATGTATTTGGAAATGCAAGGACTGATTAGGGATAGTCATCATGGTTTTATGTGTGGGAAATTGTGTCTCACTAACTTAAGTTTTTGAAGAAGTAATGAAGAGGACTGATGAGAGAAGAGTGGTGGACGTGACCTATATGGACTACAGTAAGATGTTCAACAAGGTTCCGCGTGATAGACTGGTTGGCAAGGTTAGATCACATGGAATACATGGAGAACTAGCCATTTGGAAACAGAACTGGCTTAAAGGTAGGAGACAGATCAGTGCTGGGTCCATTGCTTTTTGTCATTTATATAAATGATTTGGATGTGAACATAGGAGGTATGATGACACCAAAAAGCAGATGACACCAAAATTGGTGGTGTAGTGGACAGCGAAGAAAGTTACCTCAGAGTACAACGGGACCTTGATCAGATGGTCCAATAGGCTGAGGAGTGGCGGACGGAGTTTAATTTAGATAAATGTGAGGTGCTGCATTTTGGAAAGGCAAATCAGGTCAGGACTTATTTACTTAAAGGTAAGATCCTGGGGAGTGTTGCTGAAAAAGAGATCTTGGAGTGCAGGTTCATAGTTTCTAGAGAGTAAAGTCGCAGGTAGACAGGATAGTGAAGAGGCATTTGGTATGTTTGCCTTTATTGAAGTATGGGATGTCATGTTGCAGCTATGCAGGACGTTGGTTCGGCCTCTTCTGGAATACTTTGTTTGCTTCTGGTCTCCCTGCTATAGGAAGGATGTTGTGAAGCTTAAAATGGTTCAGAAAAGGTTTACAAGGATGTTGAGATAACAGGGTGTGGAGCTGGAGGAACACAGCAGGCCAGGCAGCATCAGAGGAGCAGGAAAGCTGACGTTTCGGGGTCTGGACCCTTCTTCAGAAATTGGGGGGGGGGGAAGAGGGCTCTGAAATCAGTGCAGGGGGGGGATGGTGATAGAATGTGGATAGTGGAGCAGATAGGTGGGAGAGAAGACGGACAGGTCAAGCAGGCGGGGATGAAGCTAGTAAAGGTGAGTGTAGACAGGAAGTAGGGTTGGGGGTTGGTCAGTGAGGTTGGAGGAGTGGATAGATGGGAGAGAAGATGGACAGGTCACGGAGGCGGGGATGAGAGCGTGGGCTGGTCTTGGCATGAGGTCGGGGGTGGGGAGATTTTGAATCGAGTAAAGTCCACATTGAGACCATTGGGTTGTAGGGTTTCAAGGCGGAATATGAGGTGTTGTTCCTCCAGTTTCCGGGTGGCATCGTTGTGACACTGGAGGAGGCCCATGATAGATATGTCATCCAGGGAGTGGGAGGGGGAGTTGAAGTGGTTCGCGACTGGGAAGTGTTGTCGTTTGTCGTGAACCGAGCGTAGGCGCTCCACAAAACGGTCTCCGAGCCTCCGCTTGGTCTACCCGATGTAGAGGAGGCCACATCGGGAACAGTGGATATAATAGACCACATTAGCGGATGCGCAGGTGAACATCTGTTTAATGTGGAAGGCTTTTTTGGGGCCTGGGATGGATGTGAGGGAGGAGGTGTAAGGGCAGGTGTAGCACCTCCTGCAGATGCAGGGAAAGGTGGTGGGGCTAGTGGGGAGTGTGGAGCTGATGAGGGAGTCGCGGAGAGAGCGGTCCCTCCAGAAGGCAGATAATGGTGGGGAGGGAAATATAGTCTTGGTAATGGGGTCAGATTGCAGGTGGCGGAGAATGATGCATTGAATTCGGAGGTTAATGGGGTGATACGTGAGGACAAGGGGAATTTTGTCTTTGTTTTTATTGCGGGGAGGGAGTGTGAGGGCTGAGGTGCGGGAAACGCAAGAGATGCGTTCGAGGGCATTTTTGACCACTGGGCGGGGGAGGGAATTGCGGTCCTTGAAAAACGAGGTCATCTGGGATGTCCGGGAGTGGAACGCCTCATCTTGGGAGCAGATGCAGTGGAGGTGGAGGAATTGGGAATAGGGGATCGCATTCTTGCAGGAAGGTGTGTGAGAGGAGGTGTAGTCTAGGTCGCTGTGGAAGTCAGTGGGTTTGAAATAGATATCAGTTTCAAGGTGGTTACCAGAGATGGAGACAGAGAAGTCCAGAAAGAAGAGAGGGGTATCAGAGATGGTTGAGGTGAACTTGAGGTTGGGGTGGAAGGTGTTAGTAAAGTTGATGAACTGTTCGAGCTTCTCGTGGGAGCATGAGGTGGCGCCGATACAGTCATCAATGTAACGGAGGAAGAGGTGGGGGATAGTGCCAGTGTAGCTGCGAAAGAGGGACAAGGATGTTGCCATGTTTGGAGGGTTTGAGCTATGGGGAGAGGCTGAATAGTTGGGGCTATTTTCCCTGGAACATCAGAGGCTGAGGGGTAACCTTGTAGAGGTCCTTTTATAAAATCATGTGGGGCATAGATAGGGTGAATAGCTAAGGTCTTTTCCCCAGGGTAGCGGAGTCCAAAACTAGTGGGCATAGGTTTAAAGTGGGTGTGGAAAGATTTGAAAGGGACCTCGCGCAACTTTTTCATGGAGGGGGTGGTGTATGGATGGAATGAACTACGAGAGGAAGTGGAAGAGGTTGATATATTACAACATTTAAAGGCATCTGGCTGGGTATACGAATAGGAAGGGTTTAGAGCGATATGAGCCAAGTACTGGCAAATGGAACGAGATTAATTTAGGATATCTGGTCAACATGGATGTGTTGGACTGAAAGGTCTGTTTCCATGCTGTACAGGTGTCTGATGCTATGACTCTAGTGTTCAGCTTGGTCTCATTTGAGACTACTGATTTATTATTATAAAATACATCTGTTCAGTTTATCATTTTTCCTTATTTCCTCTGCAAATCTTACATCCCTGCTGGCTCTTTTTTAAAACATGAAGCACAATATGTTGGTCAGAAAAATTGAATAGCCTAATTTTAAATTATTACTGAACTGATTTTTGATCTGCCTGTTTTGATTCCCACCCGTCATGAATTAGCATTGTAGCTGTTTTTTTTCTCCACTGACTGTGCTACCCCTGATGGCACACCTGGTTGTAGCAATTGGAGAATGCACAGCATGTTGCAAGATTTTCCAAATCAAATTACCTAACCAGCAAATCTGACTGGTGTGAAAAATTTATACAATTCTCTTTTTTTTGAAGTAGATTACAGTCATTTCCCACTGCATTGGTGGTGAGAGTTGGTGGTTTCATCCTATGAAGCATACGTCTTTAAAGCATTTGGAAGTGGAAGTGATACATTACCAAACTGATGGACCACTGAGATAGCGTTAAAAATAGAGAATGCTTATGCATGCAATGTGCTTTGCCGACAAATAGTTTTGCCATACAACAAATTGGATTGGAGGCATGCTGATGTATTAAATGTCAGATTGTCTTTTGCTGTTATAAGATACCACTATATTGGTTTATCCTCCATATACAAATAAGATATTGCTGCCCTCGCGTTGGGGCAGAGTAGCTGGATTCATGTCCCGTGTAGGCAGGTGATCTTCAGTTGTGAATAATAAGGCTGTTTGTCAGCCTGACAGGAGATTTCTATCTTGCATACGAGAAAATCTTTTGGATCTCAAATATTGTTTTTCACTTTAGAGATCATTTTGCAATGATCATTTCATATTAATGCGATGTTAAACTGAGACTTGATCTGATTGAAGTGACTTTGTCAATGTATTTGCAGCTTTCTAATTCAAAAATATGTGTAGCACGTTGGATCCTGCCAAATGCTGTAGTTTTAAAAAAAAAAGTTGACTTTTCCGTAATACTTTGTGTTTGAATACTGATTTGATATTGTTGCCCTCCAGAGAGATACCAAGAGTAATTCAGCAGGTTCTGTTTCTGATATATTGGGATTGTTGATCCATGGAGACCTATTTTATTTGCAGCCAACCTGAGATCCATAATTCTGAGAGGCTTATTTACAGATGGTCTAGGATATCTTCTCTTGCAGCCAAGACTGCTGCTTTTATTGCATTCTATTCCTACAATGCTGTAATTCAGAGATTTTGCTTAGAAAATATTATTTCTGTATTCTGGTCCAACAGAAAAGGCAAAAACCAAACATTACCACAAACAAGTTTGGCAATTTCAAATGCAAGGTTCCCCTGAAAGAATCATCAGCATTTTGTACAAAATATTATTAAAATGGGAGTTCAACGTTCACTTTATTATACAAGTTTCCTCATGTGTCCAGTGCAAGTGAGCTTCTTGCATATCTGTCCTCCTCAGTGTCACCATAGTAAGTTAGTGTGTTTGACATACTTTAGCAGCAATCATCCTCTGATCACTGCTTCCATTGTAGATTGGAACCTATCTGGATGCCAGTAAATTTTGTAATACTTCCAATTTATACAGATTCAGTTTTCAATACACTGAGGAATCTCTGCTTTGTTCGGAGGAAACATCATTGTTATGAAATGATGCCATATGGATAATTAATGCAGCCCAATGTCTGGATTGAATTTGGTAATGAACAAGGTAGATCCTTGGCAGATCATTTTGATATTTTCATTTCTGATGAAGGGGATTACCTAGAAATAAGTTCTGTTGCCACCTTTCAGAACAAATGTCCGATTTCTCCCACAAGTTCTAAGGTATCATGTTAGTGGCTGTCAGCCTCCTGGCAGAAAAGATTTTTGTACATGTTTCTCCTCCCCCTCCAGATTATTTTCAATACTTATTTGACTGAAGAAGACAGAGTCCTTGGGTATTGACCAGCTTTAAAGTATCCTGACTATTTGACCAATCAAATTTAACAAAGCAACCAGAAGTCTCAAAGCTGCTTGAAAGACTTATCTTAACCGTTGTACTCCTAGTTCCTTTATGAGTTATAAGTTGCTTCTCTCTCAGGGCTGATGGCGATATATTTGTATGTGGAGTTGAACTTCTTTTTGAAGAGGGAGATTATACTGAAGGCAACTAATCTATCATTCGTTTATTCAACATTTATTATCATTATGTACTTCATTATATATCTTTAGTTTTCTAAAAGGAAGTGGCAACTGTAATCCATTAATAAATCGTCAAGGTAATAATGAGAAAATGCTGAAAATACTCAGGTCATGCAGCATTTGTGGATAGAGAAACAGGTTACAGTTTCAGATCAATGATCTTTCCTCTGAACGAGTAACTTTGGTGAATTTGCTTTTGGATGATATCATATTAAAACCGTTCACTAAGTTTGCTCTTCAAGCTTCGAGGTGAAAATGTGCTTGCTTAGCTTTATTCTTGAGTTTTTAATATGATCTGAGATAAATGACATTAAATACCTAACTTTTTTTTAAGAGACACTCAAATGCATCACAATCGTTGTGTGAAATCATCCGCCTCAGCAGAGACCAAATGATTCAAATGCAGAGCTCTCCAGAACCAGATCCACTTCTATCAACGTTAGAAAAGTATGTACTTTAATACAAATTGTTTAAAAGTCACTTACTAAAGTTATCGATTAATTTTTAAATTAATGATCATTGTTCTTAATGATGAAAACAAATGTGTAAAAGAATAACATTTGATTTCACACTTTACATATGTTGGAAATATTCCTTTGAAATGATAAGAACAGTATTATTATAGTATCCTTTATGTATGTTTCTGAGTAAGCCATCATTACTAAAAGGAAACCAACTGCAGCATACCTTTACAAAATAAAGTCAGTGTGGACAGTGTTCTTTAAATGCCATGTATGTTTATCTTCTCACTACTCTATTTTGGCTTTCTAATCTATTTCCCCGTAGGATTCCAGTGCTCGTATGGGGTTAGTTCTGATCTGGGTATTTCTATGTATTTCAGTGGAAGTGACACTTTAAACAGGCTTGAGGCTAAAAAAAACTCATGGCTGTTTTGTTTCTGGGCTAGGTGCCACCTGACTTCAAATTTGTGCTAATTATAGAGTTTATTGAGCTGTTGAGTGTGCATTCCTGGAGTGAAATGGGAGTTGTGAAGTATTTTAGTTTAATGTAATCAGAAGGTCAAGTTATTTTTGGTTAGGAATATATTGAATATATAGTACAGAAACAGACTGTTTGGCCCAACCAGTATCCGCTTAACTTTATGCTCTAGCCTACTCCCCTTCCTTATTTAGTTTACCATTGTAACCCTCTCTTCCCTTCTCTCTTACAGGCTTGTTTAGTTTACCCTAAAATGCACCTGTACAATTTGCTTCAATGATTCCCCATGGTAGTGAATTCCCCATTCTCACCACTCTTTTTGGTAAAGATTTTTTTTCCCCTACATTCTGTGTTGGATTTATTGCTATCTTGTGTTGATTACCTCTGGTTGTCCTCTTTTGTCTGTATCCACTCCATCAAAATCTTTTCAGACTACTAAAGACCTACTGTTAGCTCATGTCTAAGAAATATAGTTTTAAGGGGGATGGAGAGGAGGAAAGTATTAGGAATAGAGAGAAGACTGTTCCATACAACTTCTGTCTTTGTTTTGCTTCCTAACTGCCAAAATCCTTCGAGGTGAAAACCATGACATTTTGTATTGTAACATGACAATTGCCTCTGCTTTATATCTGTAAAACTTGAGTTTTTGGCATTAGTCCCCATTTCATCCCATTTTCAAATGCCCTTTCCTCTTCATGTTAATTCTTTTTCTTGCAACTCCATTTTTGAAACTCTCCAAAGAGTTTTCAGCATTATAGCACCGAAGTAATTATAAACAAATATTCAAATTATCATTCCCTGTGACTGTGACCTTGACACACAATTCCTCTTCATCTTCCTCAGCTTCTTTGCAACTTTGTTGTGATCACCCTTCAACCTCTTTCCTTGTTGTCCAGCTGAGAGGACTGCCTTATCCTGCGTATGGGGAGTGGTTTTATTGCTGGAATGTTAATCAAAAAAACGCAGCTAATGTTCTGGGGATCCAGGTTCAAATCCCCACAGCAGATGGTGGAATTTGAATTCAATAAAAAATTTCTAGAATTAAGAATTTACAGATGACCATGAAACTACTGTCATTTGTTGGAAAAAACCATCTGGCCTGCTAATTTCCTTCAGGGAAGGAAATCTGCCATCCTCACCTTGTCTGGCCTACATATGATTCCAGACCTGCAGCAATGTAGTTGACTCGCAATTGTCATTTAAATTGGGCAAGCAAGCCACTCAGTTGTATCAATTGCTATGAAGTCTCAATGAAAAAATGAAACTGCACAGACCAACTGGCATCAACCTATGCACCAGGAAAGACAATGGCAGAAGCAGCGCTGTTGACCTTGCAAAGCCTCCCTTACTAACATCTGTGGGTTAGTGCCAAAATTAGGAAAATTGTCTTACAGACTAGTCAAGCAACAGTTTGACATAGTCATGCTCACTTACAAAATCCCAGGCGCCACCACCACCACCATCCCTGGATATGTGCTGTCCCACCAGCAGGATAGACCCAGCAGAGGTGGTGACACAGTGGTATAGAGTCAGGAGGGAGTTGCCCTGGGAGTCCTTAACATTGACTCTGGACCCCATGAAGTCTCATGGTTTCAGGTTAAACATGGGCAAGAAAACTTTCTGCTGGTTACCATGTACAGTTCTCCCTTAGCTGATGTATCAGTACTCCTTCATGTTGAACAATACTTTGGGGAAGTACTGAGTGAAAACGGCGCAGAACATACTCTGGGTTGGGGATTTCAATGTCCACCACCAAGAATGGCTCAGCAACAGCACTATTAATGAGCTGGCAGGGTCCTCAAGGATGTAGTTGCTAAACTAGGTCTGCGACAGATGGTAAGGGAACCAACAAGAGGGAAAAACATACTTTCCTTATACTTGACCTTACCCTTACCAATCTACTAACTACAGATGTATCTGTCCATGACAGTATCAGTGAGAATGACCACACAATCCTTGTGGAAACAAAGTCCATGGAGTAATCTCCATGTGTTATGTGGCACTATCACTGTGCTAAATGGGACAGAGTTTGAACAGACCTAGCAAGTTGCACCTGTGCTGTGGGCCATCAACAGCAGCAGAATTGATCCCCAGCACAATCCGCAACCTCAGGCCCATCATAATCTCCAGCTCAACCACTACCATCAAGCCAGGAGATCAACCCTGGTTCAATGGAGTGCAGGAGGACATGCTAGGAGCAGCACCAGGCATACCTAAAAATAGGTGTCAACCTGATGCAGCAACCAAACAGGACTAACTGCGTGCCAAACAGTACACGCAATAAATGATAGACAGAGCTAAGTGATCACACACTCAAGGGATCAGACCTAAGCTCTGCGGTTTTGCCACATCCAGTTGTGAATGGTGGTGTACAATTAAACAACTCCTTGGAGGAGGCTCCACGAATCTCCCCATCCTCAATGATGCAAGAGCGCAACGCATTAGTGCAAACAATAAGGCTGAAGAACTTGCAGCATTTTTCAGCCAGAAGTGCCAAGTGAATGATCCATCTTGGCCTCCTCCATTTGTCCCCAGCATTACAGATACAAGTCTTCAACCAATTTGATTCACTCCACATGACATCAAGAAACGGTTGGAGGCACTAGATAGTGCAAAGACTATGGACACCAACAACATTCCAGCAATAGTACTGAAGACTTGAGCTCCAGAACTTGCTGGTCCCCTAGCCGTGCTGTTCCTGTACAGTTACAACATTGGCATCTATCTGATGATGTGAAAAATTGCCCACCCAAAGCAAGACAAATCCAAACCAGCCAATTACCACCCCATCAGTCTCCTCTCGGTCATCAGTAAAGTAATAGAAGGCATCATCAACAGTGCTATCGAGCAGCACCTGCTCAGCCATAACCTGCTTTGTGATGGCCAGTTTGTGTTCTTCTAGGGCCACTCGGCTCCTGACCTCATTACAGCCTTGGTTCAAATATGGCCAAAAGAGCTGACCTCCAGAAGTGAGGTGAAGTGAAAGTGACAGCCCTTGACATCAAGGAGCTCGAGCAAAACTGGGAGTCAGGGAGCAAACTCTCTGCTGGTGCACCTCACATACAGGAAGATGGTTGTAGTTGTTGGAGGGCAGTCATCTCAGTCCCAGGGCATCTCTGCAGGAGTTCCTACAGGTTATTGTCCTACGCCCAAACATCTTGCTGCTTCACCAATGACCTTCCCTCCATCATAAAGTGAAAAATGAGATGTCTACCAATGATTCTAGAATGTTCAGCACCAATCGTGACTCCTCAGATACTGAAGCAGTTTGTGTTCAAATCCAACAAGATCTGGACAATTTCCAGGTTTGGGCTGATAAGTGCCAAATCATATTTGTGCCATTCAAATTCCAGGCAATGACTATGTTCAATAAGAGACCATCTAACCTTCTCTCTCTTGACATTTCTATCACTGAATCCTTCACTGTCACCATACTGGGGATTGCCATTGACCAGAAACTCATCTGGACTCATAACATAAACATGCTGGTTACAAGAGCAGGGCAAGAGGCTAGGGATAATGAGGCAAATAACTCACCACCTGACTCCCCAAAGTCTGTCCTCGATCTACAAGGCATAAGTCAGGAGTGTGATGGAATACTCCCCATTTGTTTGGATGGCTGCAGCTCCAACAACTCAAGAAGCTTGACACCATCCAGGACAAAGCCATCTGCTTGAGTGGCACTATGTCCACACTGTCCACCACTGACGCTCACTAGCAATAGCTTATACGATCTACAAAATGCACTGCAGAAATTCACCAAAGATCTGCGCCACGATGGTTCAGTGATTAGCACTGTTGCCTGACAGCGCCAGGGACCCAGGTTTGATTCCAGCCTCAGGAGACTATATGGAGTTTGCACATTTTCCCCGCGTCTGTGTGGGTTTCTGCCAGGTGCTCTGGTTTCCTCCCACAATCCAAAGATGTGCAGGTTGGGTGGATTGGCCATACTAAATTGCCCATCATGTTCAGGAGTGTGTAGATTAGGTGGGTTACAGGGGAAAGGGATAAGGTTGGGTCTGGGTGGGATGTTCTTCATCGGCTCGGTGTGGACTTGTTGGGCTGAAGGGCCTGTTTCCACAGTGTAAGGATTATGATGATTCTATGATTCTTAAACAACACCTTCCAATTGCATGACCACTTTCATCTAAAAGTACAAGGGTGGCAGAGACCTGGGAACACTACCACTTGCAAGTTCCCCTCAAAGCTACACAATTGTGACATGGAAATATATTGCCATTCCTTCACTCTGACTGAGATAAAAACCTGGAATCCTGAATCAACCAACAGCTCATGGAGCGCAGTGGTTCAAGAAGGCAGCTCACTACCACCTTCTCAAAGGCAACTAGGGACGGGCAATAAATGCTGGACAGCCAATGATGCCCATGTCCCACGAGTGAACAAAACAAATCATATATTGCATCTTCCTGCTGTTGTGATATAACCTAGAGAAATTCATAGCACTATTCCTGACACTCTTTCCACTGCACAAATATTGGCCCTTAGCAACATTGTCTGAAGACGGCATTGTGTTCCATGTGAGTTTGAATGACACCTGCATTCACTTTTCAACACCTTTTCTGATCCCTTCACTACCTCTAATTCTGGACTGCTTGTCTGCCATCCTGTCTGTAAGGAGGTTGGAATGATGCTGAACATTGTGCAATCATAGTGAAGATCCCACTTCTGACCTTGCAGTGGACAGAAATTCATTGAAGCAGCTGAAGATGGTTGGACCTAGGCCACTATCCTGAGCAATACCTGCAAAGAAGTTCTGGAGCCAAGATGACTGATCTTTTACAACCACAACTATCACAGTTTCTACCAGCTATGACATCAATCAGCGAAGAGTATGTCTCCTTACTCCCTTTGACTCTAGTTTTATTAGGGCTCCTTGATGCCACACCCAGGGAGCCATTCAGCCTTGATGTCAGTTACACTCGCCTTACCTCTGGAATTCAGCTGTTTTGTCCATGTTTGAGCTATAGCTGTAATTAGCACAGGAGTTGAGTGGCCCCTAATAGAATCCAGACAGAGTATCAGTGAGGAGGCTATTGCCAAGCAAGTGCTGCTTGATAGCACTGTTGATGACACCTTCCATCACTTTACTAATGATCAAGAGTAGACTAATTGGGCCAGAACAGTCTTGCTTTTTGAATACAAAACATAGAGGGAGAGTCATACACCTCGGCAACACACCCTTCAGTTCAACCAGTCCGTGCATACTTGGGCCAATTTTCCACATTTGTCAGATAGGTACCAATGTTGTAGGTGCCTTCTTCTCCATTTGTTAAGATAAGTACTGGTATATTATTTCTAGATGTAATGTGATCTAGATATAAGGATGATGCGTGTATTTTTAAAATTTATTCCTGGAAAGTGTGCTGCTGGCTAGGCCAGCATTTATTGCCCATCTTTAATTGCCCTGGGGAAGGTGGTGGTGAGCTGTTTACTCAAAGTGCTGCAGCTCTTGGCGTGTCAGGGCACCCATAGTGCTGTTAGGCAGGGAGTTCCAGGATTTTGACACAGCAACACTTGAGATGGCCAATAGCTCCAAGTTAGGATGGTATGCGGCTTGATGCCGATCATCGGCAGCCTTTGTTGTTCTAGGTGATACAGGTTACAGGTTTGAAGATGTGGTTGGGGAAACCTTGCTATATTACTGCAGTGGATCTTGCCGGTAGTACATGCTACTGCCTCTGTTCTTCAGTGATGAGGGAAATGAATGTGCTGGATGGGATGCTAATCAAGTGGGTTGCTTTGTTCTGCATGACAACAAACCTCTTGAATGTTGTTTGAGCTGCACTAATCCAGGTCAAAGATGAATATTCCGTCGCACTCCTGATCTGCCTTATAGATGGTGAATAGACATTGAGGCAGACAGGAAATGAGTGACTTGCTGTAAAATTCCTAGTGTCTGAAGTGCTGTTGTAGGCACAGTATTCGTATGGCTAGACTCGTTCAGTTTCTGATAAGTGATAATCTCTCAGGATATCATGATGAGGTTGTCCAGGACATTAGTGAGCCACTTTTGCAGTATTCTGTACCAGTTCTGGTCAACTTGCTCTAGGAAGGATATTATTAAAGCAGAGAGGGTTTAGAAAAGATTTCGAGGATGTTGCCGGGACTGGAGGGTTTGAATTATAAGGAGAGGCTGGATAGGCTGGGATCTTTGTCACTAGCATGAAGGAGGTTGAGGAGTGACCTACAGAGGTTTATAAAATCATGAGGTGCTTAGTAAGGTGAATTAGAAAGATCTTTTCTCCTAGGGTGGGTGATTTCAAAACTAGGGTACATATTTTTAAGATGAGAGTAGAAAGAATTAAAAGGGATCTGAGGGGCAACCTTTTCATGCAGAGGTAGTTTGTGTGTGGAATGAATGAACTGCTAGAGGAAGTGGTTAGATGCAGGTTTGGACAGTTACAACATCCAAAAGACATTTGGATAGGCACATGAATAGGAAAGGTTTAGATGGATATGGGCCAAATGCAGGCAAGTGGGACTAGTTTAGTTCGGGCATGGACAGGTTGGATGGGTCTGTTTCAGTGCTATATGACTCTATGACTCTGTCCTGAATGGACCACTATTCTTCCTATTAAACATTCAAAGGACTGGAACCATTACAAACTTATATTTTGTCACTATCTTCAGTCCTCTTCTTGGCCGCTGCTAGGTTACAACCAGTTAGGTTCAACCTTCAGTGTCCTGTTTGCCCCTAACTGTGCTTTTGACCCCAGGATAGGGAAGACTTTACTACTCCCATATGTCATTGCTTATCTTTTCACATGAAAATATATGGACTTTATTTACAACACCTGCAGAAGTTTTGTATTTAGATCCCTCCACAACCTGAATATTTTGATGATATTGTAAAAGTCAACTTACTCCTGTGCACTGTTTTTAAATTTGTGCGATAATGTATAGATTAATATAAGTCACAGAAGCAAGCACCCTGTAAGATCCAATGCGTCAATAACAATGCAAGAATGTATGAATGAATTATATTGTACTCAAACTGACTTTTGTGCTAACTTGTGATGTTAGAGTACAAGTTGAACATAAATGATTTCATATGAAATCCTGGTGTCCCTGCATGTCCTAAAAGACAAATGTGAACAGATGGGCTTTTATGACAGTTCTGTAGTTTCCGTAGTTATTCCTGATGCTAGCTTTGCAGCACCAAATTTAGCTGCAATTCCAATCCTTTCCCATAACAAGGCTATATTCCCAGTCGTTGCTTTGTTTCTACTGTTATAATTGATTAAAATAGAAGTCTGTCCTTTCTTTTAGGCAAGAAACTTTAGAACACTTACTTGCTAGTGTTCTGGATAAAGAAAAAACTGAATCAGCAATTGTGAATTGCATCCAAATATTGTTGACCTTATTGGAGACTCGAAGACCAGCGTAAGTTGAAATTATTTCTGCAGTTAATTTGGAGCGCTCGCATAATACTGCATATCTTGTTTAATAATTATGTTTCAATTATGTTGTGCAAAGGCACAGTTCTCTGGGTCAATGCACTGTGATTCATGTGGGTTTAAAAAACATGAAGCATTAATCTACAATGGATTAATGTATATAGTATAGGATTACCCTGTAAAGTCTGGAGCAGAGAAAATGTGAGGCCATAATGGTTAAATTAGCGAAGGCCAGCAAACAGTGTGTTAAAGAATTGGAAAAACATTCAGTTTTCAGTACTGGGGATGTTGGATTATTTATTGAAAAAAAGCATGTATGCTTTACTTAGGCTGCACTTGGAGTGAGTTGTATTTGGTTTTGATCACCATATCAAATGAGGGATGTTGAGACTTTGGAAGAAGACAGTGAAAATAATAACTAATTTGACCATTTGTTGATGATGCAATAATAGGTTGGAAATCATGTTTTGAGGACATAAATCTATAAAGAAATTGAGGTTAAAAGAATGGGCAGATATTTGACAGATGGAATATAATGTGGGAAAAGTTGGCAAAAATAGAAAAGCAGAATGTCATTGAAATGAAGAGAGAGTATAATTTTGTAGCACAGAGGGATCTGGGTATGAAGAATCTTATAATGTTAACATTCAGATATAGCAAGTAATTAGGGTTGAAAACAGAATAGAGTCATAGAGTATTACAGCACGGAAACAGACCCTTCAGTCCAAATCGTCTGCGCTGACCAGACATTCCAATCTGACCTAGTCCCATTTGCTAGCATTTAGCCCATATCCCTCTAAACCCTTCCTATTCATATGCCCATCCAGATGCTTTTTAAATTTTATCATTGTATCTGCCTCCACCAATTCCTTTGGCAGCTCATTCCATACATGCACCACCCTCTGCATGAAAAAGGTATCCCTCAGGCCCTTTTTAAATCTTTCCCATCTCACCTTAACTCTAAGCCCTCCAACCTAAGAAAAATACTTTGGCTATTCACCCCATCCATGCCCCTCATGATTTTATAAACCTCCGACCCTCCAGTGGAAAAAAGCCCTAGACCATGCAGCCTCTCCCTATAATTGAAACTGTCCAGTCCTGGCAACATTCTTGTAAATCTTTTCTGCACCCTCTCAAGTTTATCAACATCCTTTCTATAGAAGGGTGACCAGAATTGCAAGCAGTATTCTAAAAGTGGCTTCACCAATATCCTGTACAGCTGCAACATGATGTCCCAACTCCTATACTCAGTGTTCTGACCAGTGAAGACAAGCGTGCCAAAAGCTGCCTTCGTCACCCTGACTACCTGCGACTGTACTTTTGAGGAACTATGCACCTGCACCCCTAGGTCTCTGTTCAGCAACACTTCCCAGGGCCCCACCATTAACTGCATAAGTCCTGCCCTGTTTTGTCTTGCCAAAATGCACTACCCCACATTATCCAAATTAAACTCCATCTGCCACTCCTTGGCCCATTGGCCCATCTGATTAAGGTCCCGTTGTACTCTGAGATAATCTTCTTCATTGTCAGTTGCATGAACAATTTTGGTGTCATCCACAACCGTACCTCCTATATTCACATCATATTCATTTATATAAATGATGAAAAGTAGTGGACCAATCGATATGGCACACTGCTGGTCACAGGCCTCCAATCTAAAAAGCTACCCTCAAACACCAGCCTTTGTCTCCTGCTTTCAAGCCAATTTTGTATCCAATTGGCTGACACCCCCTGGATCCCATGAGATTTAACCTTACCAGCCTACCTTGCAGAACGTTGTTGAACGCTTGTTGAACTCCATATGAAAGTGGAACTTTTTTTTTGCAAAGAGCATACACTATGTGAGGGTAAGCTAGCCAGTGATATAAATGAAGATGGTAAGAGCTTCTTCAGATATATAAAGGGCAAAAGAGAGGCAAAAGTGGACATTGGACGACTGGAAAATGCAGGTGGAGCAATAGTACTGGGGAACAAGGAAATGGCTGAGGAACTGAATAATTACTTCATGTCGGTCTTCACGGTGGAAGACACAAGTAATCCCCCAAAAATTCAAGAGAGTCGGGGGGCAGAGCTGAGTATGGTGGCCATCACCAAGGAAAAGGTGCTAGTAAAACTGATTGGCCTGAAGGTGGATAAATCGCCTGTACCAGATGGACTACACCCTAGAGTTTTAAAGGAGATAGCTGAAGAGATAGTGGAAGCATTAGTGGTGATCTTTCAGGAATCGCTAGAGTCAGGGAGGGTCCCAGAGGACCTGGAAAATTTCCAACGTGACACCCCTGCTTAAAAAGGGAGTAAGGAAAACTTGGAAAATTACAGGCCGATTAGCCTAACTTCAGTCGTGGGTAAGATTTTGGAGTCCATTGTAAAGGATGAGATTTCTGAATATTTGGAAGTGTATGGTAAAGTAGGGCAAAGTCAGCATGGTTTCATCAAGGGGAGATCATGCCTGACAAATCTGCCAGAATTCTTTGAGGGAGTAACGAGCAGGGTAGACCAAGGAGAGCCAATGGATGTTATCTACCTGGACTTCAAGAAGGTCTTTGACAAGGTGCCACACAGGAGGCTGCTGAGTAAGATAAGGGCCCATGGTGTTAGAGGCAACGTGCTAGCATGGATAGAAGATTGGCTGTCTGGCAGAAAGCAGAGAGTGGGGATAAAAGTGTCTTTCTCAGGATGGCAGCTGGTGACAAATGGTGTTCCACAACAGTCAGTGTTGGGACCACAACTTTTCACTTTATACATTAATGATCTAGATGAAGGAACTGTGGGCATTCTGGCTAAGTTTGCAGATGATACAAAGATAGGTGGAGGGACAGGTAGTATTGAGGAGGCAGGGAGGCTGCAGAAGGATGTGGACAGGTTAGGAGAGTGGGCAAAGAAGTGGCAGATGAGTACAACGTGGGAATGTGTGAGGTCGTGCACTTTGGTAAGAAGAATAAAAGTATGGACTATTTTCTAAACGGGGAGAAAACTCAGAAGTCTGAAGTGCAAAGAGACTTGGGAGTTCAAGTCCATTATTCTCTCAAGGTAAATCTGCAGGTTGAGTCAGTAGTCAGGAAGGCAAATGCAATGTTGCCATTTATTTTGAGAGGACTTGAATATAAAAGCGGGGATGTACTCCTGAGGCTTTATAAGGCTCTGGTCAGGCCACATTTGGAGTATTGTGAACAGTTTTGGGGCCCCAAATCTCAGGAAGGACGTACTGGCCCTGGAGCGGGTTCAGAGGAGGTTCACGAGAATGGTCTCCGGAATGGAAAGCTTAACATATGATGAACGTTTGAGGACTCTGGGATTATACTCAGTGGAGTTTAGAATGATGACGGGGCGATCTAATTGAAACTTACAGAATACTGAATGACCTGGACAGAGTGGATGTTGGGAAGATGCTTCCATTGGGAGGAGAGTCTAGGACCCAAGGGCACAGCCCGAGAGTAAAGGGAAGACCTTTTAGAACGGAGATAAGGAGAAACTTCTTCAGCCAGAGAGTGGTGAATCTATGGAATTCACTGCCACAGAAGGCTGTGGAGGCCAGGTCATTGAGTACATTTAAGACTGAGATAGATAGGTTCTTGATTATCAAGGGTTAGGGGGAGAAAGTGAGAGAATGGGGTTGAGGAACTTATCAGCCATGATTGAATGGCGGAGCAGACTCGATGGGCTGAATAGCCTAATTTCTGCTCCTATGTCTTATGGTCTTATGGTCTTCTTATAAAGAAATCATGCAGGACAGGGTGTAGTGATGAGCTCCAGGTTTGAATTCAATCCAAAAATCGGATCCCCTGGGAGGAGCGTTCATAACAGTCAAACAGGTTGAGTATCAACCTCCAACTCATGACAATGGCACATGGTAAGAATGGGAGCGATTCCTTGTCAGCCATATGGTGGAAACAAAGTTGAGTCGTCTTCATCGAGATCCATAGATCCAGATTACAACATGCACATAAAAATGCATGTGTCAACAGCAACTTGGACCCCTAAGTCAATCGTAATGCACTGCCACTATGGGGTGTAAATGTGGTGAAATCTGGACAGGGAATTGGTGCGTCTCCTTAGGGATATATCTGCATTGGAAAAAGATTCAGAGTCGGTTCACCAGGCTACTTCTGGGGATTCAGGGGTTGACTTGCATCACAAAGTAGAATTGGCTCATTGAAGATTTTAGAATAATGAGAGGCCATCTTATTGAAAGATGTAAGATTTCAATGAGCCTGAATGGCCTTGAGAGAAGGGCATTCAAGTTTTTAAGTATATATTGCACGGTAATAGCTTGGATTGTGAATTACTCTAATCTTCAGGGGCTTGCTTGATTTGTCTTGGGGATTGAGGTATTTTTGCCCTTTTCAAAACTAACTGCGGGGGATAAGGGTGTAGGTGAATTAAAAGTTCCATGTCTAGTTGGGGTGGCTTGAATACTTATGTGATCATTCCCATTCTCCTTTGTATAGTCACAGCCATAATGTAAAATCGATTTTCATTTGTTTTTCAAGTTTTGAAGGTCAGCTAGAGATCTGTCCAACTGGTATGAACCATGCAGCCTTTTCTGTGAGTAATAGCACATTGCAAGCCATTAGACAAAGACTTAAAGACTTCCATCAGATACTACTTGAGCCTCCTAAGGTAAAATGGATTAATGGCTTTGAATACTTGGCTATATGATAATTTATTTTAGGTGTTTACTCTTTCCCTTTTCAAGCTGGCTATTTTGATTATGTGACTAAGCTAGTTAAAGATTTTGTTCCTTGAAATGTAAGATCTTTAACTGGTAGGTTTTCATAGTAATTTGGCATCCACCAGCAGTTCTTTTAATAGAATGCAGATATGGGCCTGAATTCTTGCTCTTGTGTCAGGACTGCAGAGTCTAGACCTAATCCTGCTCGAAGATCCTCACTGGGAAGTTTTGGCGGAGGTTGAATTTTATTGGTAAGATGACCTCTTCCCCAAAGTAGTGTGGAAGCTACTGAGTGTGGAAGACCATCTTTGATGCTATGGCACTTTGTCAAAGCAATGCAAAAATGATAATTAAACCAAAACAGCTCTCAACCCCCACACACTGTCCATGTCCCATCAATGCCAAGTGATGGCCCTTCGTGCTGTCCATCTCAAAATATACTCTTTTACTGTCTCCCTTGACCAATCGTACCTGCATACCAATCTAATTCCTTTACCCAACCCCCAGGTCTTTATAGTCCTTATGCCAAGTTCGTGACAACCCTTTGTCTCCTTCACTTAGCATGCCAACTCACCCACTATTTCACTGTGGGCAAACTTCCAATCCATTGCTGAGATTGAATCTGTTCGAGTATCTATTGATGAATTAACCATGTCAAAAAAATCACTCTCAGTACAAACCTACATTTCACTATTTCGTTTCCTTTTATTCCTTATGAAAACTGTCATTGCAGCCCATAGTTTCATCTGAGAGTTTCTAACCATTTGGAGCTGTCGGTCAAAATGTGAAATGACAAGTGCTTTACTGTGATAATGAAAGGTTGTTAAATTAGTGATATAGCACTAATCCTATAATATTAGCCTTTTAGGTTTACATCAACACAGACAGAATGAAATAATGATTTTTTTTTTAAGAACTTGAGGTATATCTTTTAAATATTTAGAGGCTGGCTGTTTTAAATGACTTGACAGCTTCTGCTAATAGTTCTAATGAGCTCTGCACTTTTTTTACATGCATTTGAGTCTAATTTTAACACCCCCAAGGGCGCATGAAATTCATGAAAGGTGTCTTAGAACTGCCTCCAAAGGGGTGTCCCAAGTCTTGAAAGAACACTAGCAGATTTAGTTCTTGTACCAGCTCTAAAGTGTACATGTTTTGGACTCCCCATTATTGAAAGACGGGTCACTCTGATGCCCTTCAGTTGCCTCTGTGAGCCACAAATCTACAATTTAGAATCCGCCCCAATCTCCTTTCTAGACTCCTCCCATACCCCTCCCCACCCATGGACAAAAAAAAAACTGGGAAAATGTTTGGGACTTCTAAATTCAGGCCTGATTCATCATTGTTGTGATGATGATGAAGCTCTTCGTCTTTGTGGAAGTTCAGGCTTTAATGTCATATGAGAGAACAGGTAACATATTTGTTATATTTAGCATGACTGTAGTTTAATTCTAAGAATTAAGTAAGCAGCACTACTAGTGAGTCCACAAACTTGGAGAGTATAACCTTATTTTCAAAGACAAAGCTTTATCAATTTTAGGTTGTCAGCCATCCTTGCAGCGTGATGCACTAATGAGCTCTGGGAAAGCTACATATGTGGATACACAGGCCATTTTTTGCAAACAGAAAGAACTTGTATGCTCTGCCTGTTTCAATTTAACAAAACAGATAACTGCCATTCTCTGATTCATATTTCAGGGAAATGCCTTGACCAGAGTCAACCTGCCTGGTTTAAATTTGAACAAAACTTGGTAGCTTACTCTCAGTCATCATTTAGCTGTGCTTTCCCCATGGCAATCAGAGTCCATTTGTCAACCAGTTACCAATTTTTTTCATAGAGTATAAAAAGGATTTTTTTTAATGAATTGTCCTGATGAGTGCAAAACAAGAAGCTCTGACAAATGTCTTTTTATTTTCCAGCAGTGCTCAAGTTTTGTACTACCAAATGATGATTAGATATAGAATCCTTGCATCAAGGATAACCTGGGCTTTCTATTAATGTTGCTACCAATCAGAATTACAGTACTATAAAATGCTTAACACAGAATTGAAGTAAAGGTAAATGTCACCATAGTCCCAGAGGACCATAGGGCTGCGCTGTCATTAAAGAGAGACAGTTGGTGGGAAGTTTAACCTGAGGGTCACCGCATCTGAGGTGAGGGGCAGGTTGGGAAGGCTGGACCTTCATGGCAACCTTAGCCAGTGCAGGAATTGAACCCGCATTGTCGTTGTCACTCTGCATTGCAAACCAGCCATACAACCAACTGAGCTAATGTACTCCCTGTTTTGAGGTTACTACAATGGTCCCGCCTTCTCATCCTCACCTGAGGTACGCTGACTCTCCTATTAAATTCACCACCAGTCATCTTTCTCTAATGAGAGAGCAGTCCTATGGTCCACTGGCTCTGTGGTGACTTTGCTTTTTCAGGCATAATGAATTGATAACGTGGCAATTTCAGGATGATTTGGAGAAGGGTGAAAAATTTCAGAAGCGAGCAAATGTCAACAAGTATAGCAAAATGTCTTTAAGATGTTCAGTCGCACTTGTTTAAAGAACTTTGCATAAAAATATGACAGTTTTGATTTCACTTGATAAACTTTATGATTTGCTATTCACCCTGTGTCACTTCTTTTGTAGAAAAGTGCAATGAAAACTACGTGGGGAATATTAGAGACACCAGTGGGGAATACACGCCTGAACGTGGTCAGACTTGTAGCGAGCCTTCTACAAACAAATACACTCAGTATTAATGAAGAATTGGTAGAACTTAACACTATGGATGTGTTGTTGGTGAGGATCCATCAAATGCTGGTGTTTTAAATTCCATTTATAGACTTTATTAATGGTCTGAATAATGGGAACAGATTATACTGTTAACAGTTTATGTTTCTAACAATTATGGAAGTAACTCTGTGGACCTGTCAGACGTTAGAAAATTCTGTGGATAGTGATTAAAGATGTCAAGACTTAGGAAATGTTCAGAGGAAAACTACTAGAAATGTAGAGGTATTTGGAGTAGATCCGTAGCTCGGGTTGTGGGTGTTGAGGTTGGTTGGCTCGTCAAGTTGGTTTGTTGTTCCGCAGACGTTTCGTTACCGTGCTTGGTAACATCCTCAGTGCAGCCTCTGATGAAGCGTCGGTGTGTTTTCCCGCCTGGTTTTTAAACTCTGGGGTCCATTGCGATGGATTGCCTCAGAATCCGGAAGTGAGGCAATCCACCGCAATGGACCCCAGAGTTTAAAAACCAGGCGGGAAAACACACCGAC
>NC_063348.1:24769848-24778893 GCF_021869965.1 Rhincodon typus | reverse complement strand
CGCAATGGACCCCAGAGTTTAAAAACCAGGCGGGAAAACACACCGACGCTTCATCAGAGGCTGCACTGAGGATGTTACCAAGCGCGGTAACGAAATGTCTGCGGAACAACAAACCAGCTTGGTGAGCCAACCAACCTCAATGTAGAGGTAGTTCTGCTGTAACGCGTGTTTTGTTACCGCGAATTGGCTGTAATGCGATTGATGAATAGTGGATGTTGTTTGGATAACACGAACTTTCTGCTGTACAGGTATAGTGACTTTTCTATAGCGATTTGCCTATTATGCGATTTTCTGTAGCACAAGGTCACACAAGAATGCAACTATTGCGTTATAGGAGAACTACCTGTACCAAGGATGAGAGACTTCCAGTTAAGACTTGTTTGGGCTGTTTGAAGAAGAGAAGTTATAGTGACATCTGGTAAATTGGATCTTCAGAGAGCCACCATAGATGGAATGTTTTGAATAAACTTCTGTGCTGTAATCATTCTATGATTCTATCTGAGAGTGGTTTAAAATCTTTTGCGGGGGGGTGGGGGGGGTGCTGTTGGGGGGAGTTACGTGGTTGGTAGGTGCCACAAAATGTCACTGCACAAGATACAAGGTCATGGTTTTGGGCTAATGTATAGGATTGACTAACTTACAGAAAATTGAAAAACTATAACTAGTTATTTGCTGAAGGGATCAGTGCTGTCTCAACGATTTGTGATCGATATTAATACACTTGGTCTCTTCATCCAAGGTATTAACAGCCAGATTTTCTGATGGTGCAAAGACAGGTGGAAGGCAAATTATAAGGACCATACATCAGCAAAGAGAAATAAACATGTTGGGTGAATGGGTAAACGTTTGGCAGATAAAAATATAACATGGGGGAGAAAATGTGAGGTTATCCACTTTGATAGGAAAAATTGAAAAGCAAAATATTATTTAGATGGAGAGAGAAGCTGTGATACAGAGGATTATGAGCATGTGAATCAAGAGATGGCCGTTCAGCCCCTCAAGCCTGCTTTACCATTTGATAAGATCATGGCTGTATCTCCACTTCCCTACTTACCCCGTTATCCTTTGAATCATTAACTAGCTCAAGCTGTACCCTAGTTTTAGTCTTTCTGACAAGGTGAATCATCCTCTCACCGCACATCTTGTATGTTTCAATAAGATCATCTTTCATTCTTCTAAACTCCTTTGGATGTAGGTCAATCTGTCTAAGCTTTCCTCATAAGATAACCCATCATTTCAGGAATCCCTCAAATGAATCTTCTCTGCATTGTTTCTAATGTAATTGTCTTCTCTCAAATATGGTGATCAAAAATGTACTGTATTCTAGATGTCTCACCAAAAAGCCTGTACTAATGTTGTGAAACATCCCTATTTTTATATTCTGTACCACTAAATGACAATATTTCATTTGCTTTCCTAATCATTTTTTGTACCTCCATTCTATCTTCTGTGATTTACATATCATGACACTCAGATCCTTCTGTGACTCGAATTCTGCAATTACTTTCCATTTAAAATATAGGCCTTTTTTGTATTCTTCCTGCTAAAGTGAACAAATTCACATACAATACTCCATTTTGCCCACGAATTTCATTATCTGTATCCCTTTTCAGATTCCTTGTATGCTGTTCATAATTTATTTGCTTGCCCATCTTTGATTCACCATGAAACTTAGCAATCATACACTCAGTCCCTTCATCTAAGTCATTGATTGTAGCTTCGAAGTTGTTGCAACCTCAGTATTGAATCGTATGGCTCTCAACTTGTAACATCATCGTTCCAACCAAAAAATTATCCGTTTATACCTACCGTGGTTTCTTTTACAGAACCAATCCTGAATCTGTGTTAATTTGTTACCCGCAGACCATTAATTCTTGTTTAGTAATCTTTGTTGTGACATCTTGTCAAATATCTTCTGGAAATTTAAGTATACCACCTCGACAGGATCCCTTTATTTTCATTGCTTGTTACATCCTCAAAGAATGCTCATAAATTAAAACCCTGTTGCATCTGTCTAATTAAATTCAGGTTTTCCAAGAGCATTGAGATTTTCTGACTCTGTACCCTGTTACTGTTTTTTCCCCATATCCTTTGATCCCTTTAGCCATTAGACTATAGTTAACTCCTTACTGAAAACATTCAATGTTTTGGCCTCCATTGCTTTCTGTGTCAGAGAATTCCACGGGCTCACTACTTTCTGGGTGAAGAAATTTCTCGGCGTCTTAGTCTCAAGTGGCCAACCCTGTATGCATACACTGTGACCCCTGCTTCTGGACATGAATCCCCTTGCTGTGAAGGCCAGCATATCATTTGCCACCTTTGCCTGCATTCTGCAGCTGCAAGCTTACTTTCAACAATTGGTGTATGAGAACATCTAGGTCTTGTTGCACCTCTCCCTTCTCCGTCTGAGTTCAGAAAATAATCTGCCTTCCTGTTATAGCTATTAAAATGGATAACCTTGTATTTATCCACATTATACTTCATCTCTCATCGTGTGGCCACTCACTTATCAATATCATACTGAAGCATTTCTGCATCCTCCTCACAGTTCAGCCTCCCACCCACTTTGTGTCATATGCAATTGTACTGAGATAATGTAACATTTAGATGATCTCTTATCTAAATCTTTAATGTACGTGGTAAATAGCTGGGGTCCAAGCACTGATCCTGTGGTACACTACAAGTTACTGGCTATCATTCAGAAAAAGATCTGTTTATTCCAACTGTGCTTCCTGTCTGCTAACCAGTTCTCTATCCATGCCAGTACACTACCCCGATTCCCATGCATTTTAATTTTGAGTATTAATCTGTTATGTGGGACTTTACAGAAAGCCTTCTGGACGTCAAAGTTAGCCACATCCACTGGCTTCCCCTTATCAACTGTACTAGTTACATCCCCAAAATTCCAGCAGGTCAAACATGATTTCACGTTCATAAATCCATGCTGACTCTGTCCGATCCTGTCACTGTTTCCAACTGCTCTGCTATTAAATCTTTTGCAATGGATTCTTAACATTGTCCCTACTACTGATGTCAGACTAACTGATCTCTAATTCCCTATTTTCTCTGTACCCATTTCTTTAAATTGTGGGGTTATATTAGTTACCCTCTAGGACCTTCCAGTGATAATTTTCCGATATTTTATATTTTGAAGGAAAAAAAGAATTAACATTTCGGGTCTGGTTTTTTTCTTCACAGATGCTGCCAGACCTACTGAGCTTTTCCAGCAACTTTGTTTTTGTTCCTGATTTACAGCATCCGCAGTTCTTTGGGTTTTTATAAGGATAGGGAAGTCTAGGTACACCTAGACAGGATATTGGTGAAACCATAATAATAAAATAAAGAACCACAGATGCTGAAGATCTGAAACCAAAACAAAAATTGCTGGAGAAACTCGGCAGGCCTGGCAGCATCATCTGGAGTTAATGTTTTGAGTCTGAGGAGTAATTGGACTCAAAGCGTTAACTGTGCTTTCTTCTCACAGATGCTGCCAGACCTGCTAAGTTACTGCAGCGATTTCTGTTTTTGTTAGTAATACCATACCTGGAGTACTCAATACAGTATTTGGTCTCCTCGCATTGGTGACTGTTCTGAGAAAGTTCATTAGGTTGATTCCTAGGACAAAAGGGTTATAGTAACAGGAAAGGTTGAACAGGTTTGGGCCCTTTTTGGAGTTTGGAAGAATGAGTAAGCTTCCTAAAATGTATAAAATTCTGGCGAGGCTTGCTGTAGATGTTCGGAGAAGCTGAAGAAGTTGGATATTGATTTGAAAATAAAAATTTGCAGTATTTTAGAAAAAGATCTGGGCAGTGGGAATAATTGGATATTCTTTCAAAGTTGGCAGTCATAGTGGACCAAGTGGCTGTCTCCTGTATATGATTCAGTGAGTGACTTGTGTGAACAATCATCTGTATGGTTATCCATGAATTTTTAATTATTTTATTGGAATATTTTGAGCTTAAAGCTGATTCTTTGTAACAATACATTTCCATTGGGTAGTGAAATCCAAAATTTAATATATTCTTTTTTTAATCAAAGGATATGTACTTCAGATACATTTGGAATAATTTTCTTCATGTACAAGTAGAAATTTGCATTGCAACAATCTTGGGAAGCCCTCCACCTCATGATACTCACACAGAAAACAACGTAGAGGATAATTCCAATGCTGCCAGAGAAAATATATTAATAAAACATGTAAGAGCCTTTACCTTTTATAATTCTGTATTGCATTGTTGATGTTAGCTTGTGAATGTTGCTGGTGAGCGTTCACATGCTGGTATGTGTTTTTCCTGACTTGATTGAGATTATCGTAAAGCAACTTGTTATTGTTGTACTGAAAAATTGTGTAATATTTGAACTACCTTGAACAAGCTTGGTCAGTGTTTTATTGTTAATTCATTTATATCCATTGCTTTAAAATACGAATAAATTGCAGTCTCCCTTTTTTTGTTTATTCAGTATTTGTTTAAAATTTTTATTGTGAAATCCCATTAAATGCAACAAAGAAAGTTTCAGCCCTCTGAGCTCATGCAATTTTTCTGTTTTAAGTCTCATCTTCACCTCATCTTCAGTAGTTCTTCAACGCATTTCTGTAGTGACAGAGTTGTGCACTGTTCCTATCTTTTATTTTATTGCTCAGGCCTCTTGTATGAACCACTCACTATTCTTGTGTTATTCCCTATGCTTTAGCCACTCTTGGATTGCCCTGCCACTCTGTCTGAAGTTTTTAGTTATTTGTTCCTCATATTAAACGTAACTTTGCAATGTTTTTAAAACTCTTTCCTTGTCATCAATTTGTGGAATTGCCTGAATTAAAACTTTGCCTTTTAAATGAATGTTTTTTACAGAGTAGAGGATTTGTCTTTTGTAACTGAACATTTTTAGGTGGTTTTGAACAGTATACCCTTGGGATTCTGCATTAAAACCAAAAATTCTCTTTTAGAATACAAAGGTGGGAGTGTATTTTTAGGTGTTATTAATAAAGTCATGGTTTACTGTTTGCAAAATAACACCTTCGTTAAAACTTCCTTGAGAATTTTGAAACAATGGTTTTTATGCTAAAACTGTTTTGATTTTTGGTTTAGTTGCTTGTTTATAATCTGCTTTCAGTAGACCTCCATATTTGATGCTTTATGACAGTTGAGTCTGATTTGGCACACCTGATCTATTGTCCCACACTCTGTAAAGCAATGAAAAAATATTTTTGGTTTTAATCACTGTGTATATTAATTCAGTTTTTCATTATCCAGCTGTTTACGAAGTGCCGATTAATTCAGAGAATACTCGATGCATGGGAGAACAATGAAAAGGAACAGTAAGTAGACAACTTGTTTTAGTTACTAAACTGTCTCAAATGTATTTTGAGCTAAAATCAACAGTAATTTTTAAAAATTATAACCATGTTGTATAGGGATTAGGCAGTATGAGTGGGGCCTGGAATTTTTGGTGACTTACTCTGTTTTGGGGCTGGAGTTTGAATCTAACACCAACTGATGAATAAAGCTTTCTGTTTAAAGCGAAGATTCTCCCAAAAACAGTCTGGCAAATCTCAAACAACTCTCATTAAGTTCATTAATGGTGCAAATTAACAGTCTTCTTGAGAGTCCTTTGGAATGCTTGAAATGAAAAATCAGTGGCAGGAAAGGATATGTTCATAGTATATTGCAAAACATGTTGGGGTATAGTAAAAGGAGATGGTCAACATTTTGATTATATTATTGTAAAGATGTCCAATTCCGTAGACATTTTTTTTGAAGAGTGTCACCTTTAGTTAGGGAAATTTTGTTAAATAGAAGATTAATGAGAACACCTAGTGTGAAGCTGGTAAACAGATCTGAAGCAACTACCATTCAAAGAGTAGTCCATGTTTATTTATTAATTCATTCATGAGATGTGACCATCGCCGACTGGGCCAACGTTTTATTGTCCATTCCTAATTGCATAAGATGCAGTTAGGGGTCAGTCACATTGCATGTGTCTGGAGTCCCACATAGGCCAGACCAGGAAAGGATATCAGATTTCTACCCCTAAAAGACAGTAATGAACCAAATTGGTCACCATTTAAACTCTTAATTCCAGATTTTTATTGAATTCAAATTCCAACATCTGCCATGGTAGGATACGAACTCATGGCCTCAGAATATTACCTAGTGTGCTGGATTAATAGTCTCGCAATAATACTGTCAGTTTATCATTGCCCTGCATATCATTTGTTAAGGTTCAAGTTGAAAATAGGAAAATAATAAACAATGTGATCTTCTCTTGTCTTTGTAATGGAGACACCAAGTCTGATAAGATTGCTGTTGCCTTTTTAGGGATATGGATTCTTCATATGAGTCCCAGAATCAAAGAAAGGTTTGGAAGTTAAAGATAATTGTTCAAAGTCTGTGTCTAGGACACCACAGCGGTACCATGTTCCTGCAGGGAGATGTGTTTTTCGTTTTGGGTTTACCAATAATATCTCACAGGAAACAGGCAGTATTGTTGGAGCCCTGGAAGCAGCTTGGAAGAACACAATGTGTGCTTGCTGGCCCAATATTAGGGGGCTATCAGAGACCAAGGGTGTTTCCTGATTTGGAATCGTAGAATAGAATAGATCATAGAATCCCTACAGTGTGAATACAGGCCCTTCGGTCCAACAAGTCCACACTGACCCTCACAACATCTTACCCAGACCCATCCTCCATAACCCACCTAATCTACACATCCCTGAACACAATGGGCAATTTAGCATGGCCAGTCCACCAAGCCTGCACACTTTTGGACTGTGGGAGGAAACCGGAGCACCAGAAGGAAACCCACACAGACACGGGGAGAACGTGCAAACTCCACACAAACAGTCGCCCAAGGGTGGAATCGAACCCGGGTCCTTGGCGCTGTGAGGCTGCAGTGCTAGCCACTGCGCCACCGTGCTGCCCCCTAAGTTGACGAAATCAACTGTCGCCAGGCAAAAGCAAGCTCAACATTCAGCAGACTCACCCACAGAAATCATGGAATTGGTTTTAAAACAAATATCAAAATTTACCAGGCAGCAGTCATCACAACACTTCTTTATGAGGGATGGTCAACCCACTATCATGTCACAAAGCAAGTTCTGAAGGATCACTGGTCTCGAATCGTTAACTCATTAATCAAAGCATTGAGATCTATGATTAAGTTAAGGTGTCCTTAGTCTTGAGATTCTTAGGTTGGAGAATTGCCTACCCCATTAGAAGTACTGCAAGAAATCTCATACCGAGTAGAATAGCAGGGACGTTTAGCAGAATCAAGTGAATTCCTGAGAGGTCTGGCACATCTTGTTTTGGTTGCAGGAAGAATGAAAGAACTCCAAGATCCTGAAAATATAAGGGAACTTCTCAGAGGGTGTGGGGAGAAACCAGAACAAAATGGAAAGTGTCTTGTTGGGATTTCCAGGTTTACGAAATAGTGTTAACTCAGTAGTATGTCCTTGTATTCTTGTGCAGTTCAAGTTTTAGTTTAATAGTGAATAATTTTTGTGACATAATTCTTGCAGTTACTAACTAGGTACTCAAGCTTCTTTTCCAAAGTAATTGGTCTCCCTCAAGGTCACTACAATGCGCCTTACATGGGAGTTGCAAGAAAACGTTACCTTTCTGCATTGACAACATTCACCTGAGAATACTGACAGTACTAAAACGTGTTCAAGATAATGGCTTTTTATTGCTGTCAAAATATGCATAAAGTTTGGTGTCATTCGTATTGACCCATGGAGTTTCAATTCTTTGTAAACGAAAGACATGTAAAGTGAGTTGCTTTTATGATACATTTATGAAAATATGCAATCATACAAATGAGCCTGCTACTCTTCGTGATAAAGTAACAAGTTAACTTTTAGCTAAATTATTCAATTATGAAATTTGTTTGATATTTTAACCAGTATTAAATGGGGGAGTGGGAAGCACTCAAGACAGTTCCAGGTGCAGCTGCCCAAAAATCATTGTGCTGGACAGGGATCTCAATCATATCAAACCCTTTTCTTATGCTTCTACCTTTACCCTTCTCCACCATTCTAGAATTGTGATAGGGAACCTCCTGCTCTCACTTTACACCCCTCCCCTCCATCCTTCATATTCAATGTATCATCTTCTGCTGTTTTCTGCCACCTTCACCTTGATACCACCCCAATTGCATTTCCCCTCCCTTGCCAGCATTCCGACCTGACTATTCGCTCTGCTACACTTTGGCCCACTCCTGTATCACCCAGATACTTCACCGCCTCTCACACAGACTTCTGGGGTAAAAACAGGTGGTGTATTACCTCTTTCCTCGCTATCCAAAATTGCAAGCACTTCTCCTTCCAAATGAATCAGTTTACTTGTACTACTTTCAATTTTGTCTACAGTATTTGCTGCTCACAGAACATTCTCCTCTACCTTGGGGAGTCGTAATATAGATTGAGGAACACTTCCATGCAGTCCACAAACACGACCCTGATCTTCCAGTCACTTATCATTTTAATACAGCACCTTGCTTTCACAGTCACATTTCTAACCAAGGACTACTGCATTGTTCCAATGAAGCCCAAAGCAAGCTGGAAGAATAGCAGCTCATTTACTGCTTTTCTGGATTCAACATTGAGTTCAGCAACTTTATTTCATAAACTCTGTTATCCATTTTGCTCCTCCTCATCCTTTTTCTTGCTTTCACAGTTTGGCTTTCAGCAGAGCTGACCAATGATCTGCAATTAACACTTACTCTGCACCTATGTCATTTCTCTACAAACATTGCCACCCCCTTTGCCTTTTATTCTGTGACACTTTTGATCTCTGATCTTCTAATTGTCCTTTCTGATATGTGATTTTCTCCACCTTTTTACACAGTATTAAACCCTTTGTTTTCCCATCTTTCTTCAATTACAAAGACTACATATTGGACTCTCTTAACTCTGTTTTTCTGTCCACAAGTGCTGCCAGACTGGCTGAGTTTCTCCAGCACTGTTTTTATTTCAGTTCTCCAGCATCCACTGTATTTTGAATCAGAGATAGTAGGAACTGCAGATGCTGGTGAATCCGAGACAACAAG
>NC_063348.1:24716736-24764848 GCF_021869965.1 Rhincodon typus | reverse complement strand
CACAGCAGGCCAAGAGCCCCTCTGCTCCTATGATGCTGCTTGGCCTGCTGTGTTCATCCAGCCCTGCAACTTGTTGTCTCCACTGTATTTTGCTTTGGTTTTAGTCTGTTTTCACTTTGGAAATTGGTACAAAGTTGGCCCTAGATTGTAGAACTGTACAGCACAGGAATGAGCCCTTCGGCCTAACACGTTGTGTCAAACATGATGCCAAATGAAACTAATCCCTCCTGACTGCTGTTGGTCCATATCCCTCCATATCTTGCACATTCACGTGCTTATCTAAAAGTCCCTTAAATGCCCTTATCGTATCTGCCTCCACCACCAACCCTGGCAGCGTGTTCCAGACTCCTATCACTGTGTAAAAAAAAAACTTGCCCCTTGCATCTCCTTTGAACCTTCTCCCTCTAACCGTAAATGCATGCCCCCTAGTATTAGACATTTCAACTCTGGGAGAAAGATTCTGACCGTCTACCCCTTCTATGCATCTCATATTTTTATAGACTTCTTTCAAGTGTCCCCTCAGCCTCTGCCGCTCAAAAGAAAACAAACTGAGTTTTTCTACCCTCTTGTTACGGCTCATACCTGCTAATCCAGGCAACATCCTGGTAAACCACTCCTGCATCCTCTCCACTGTCGCCGCATCCTTTCTCTAATGTGTCAACCAAAATTGAACGCAATACCCTAAGTGTGGCCTAACCAAAGTCTTGTAAAGCTGCAATATGACATCCTGACACTTGTATTCATTTCTCTGACCAATAAAGGCAAGTATGCCACATGCCTTCTTTACCACCCTATCTACCTGCTTGGCCACTTTCAGGCAGCTATGGACTTGAATAAAAACCAAAAGAACTGTGGATGCTGTAAATCAGGAACAAAAACAAAGTTGCTGGAAAAGCTCAGCAGGTCTGGCAGCATCTGTGGAGTAGAAAACAGTTAACATTTCGGGTCTGGTGACCCTTCCTCAGAACTGATGGTGGCTGGGAAAACGTCAGTTTATATGCAGAAAATAGGGAGGTGGGTGGGTTTGTCTGTCCTTTGTCTGTCCAACTGTCTTTCTCTCTCTTTGGGCTCTAACTCCCTACCCCACCCACCTCCCTATTTTCTGCATATAAACTGACGTTTTCCCAGCCACCATCAGTTCTGAGGAAGGGTCACCGGACCCGAAACATTAACTCTGTTTTCTCCTCCACAGATGCTGCCAGACCTGCTGAGCTTTTCCAACAACTTTGTTTTTGTTGCTATGGACTGGAACCCCAAGATCCTTTATTTTTTGTATATTTTTGTGCATGTGTTACAACATTAATAAAATTGTCAGCTGTTTGCAGTCCTGGAGACATAAATAATAATTTTCACAGTGTAGATTTTAGCTAAGTGTTGCAAACTCGATGGTTTCACTCATGTGTAAACCTAGGCTGAAAAGCTGGTTTTGTTTATCCCTTGGCTTTAAGTTGTTTCTCCCAGTTTCTTAGATCATGGAATCCCTACAGTGTGGAAACAGGCCCTTCGGCCCAACAAGTCCACACCAACCCTCCCAGCATCCCACCCAGATCCACCCCCCTAAAACTCACCTAATCTGCACATCCCGGAACACTATGGGTAATTTAGTTGGCCAATCCACCTAGCCTGCACATCTTTGGATTGTGGGAGGAGACTGGAGGACACCCATGCAGACACGGGGAGAGTGTGCAAACTCCACACAGACAGTCGCCCAAGGGTGGAATCGAACCTGGGCCCCCCCGGTACTTTTTCTTAATAAGCTATCCTGGTCTTCTAAGAGTTTCAAGCAATTACATATACGTGTCATATATATGAGCAGTTGCGTTTCATAACTGTAAAAGCCGATGTGCAACCTCTCCAGTTTGTTTTTTAAATAGATGTAATAGATATGGTTTCTAAAATTTACATAGCTTTGAAGTTGTAGACTGTTCTAAGTGTTGTGCCAGTTTTTGTAACTTGGCTGACTTATTTGCACAGTTTATTGTTAACTATTGAACAGTGTATTAATTCTTGATTGCTAGGTTTCAGACAACAGCTGTACAGAGTAACTTTAATCAGTACAAATCTGCTAATTGCCGAAATATATTGGAGGAACACAGCAGGTCAGGCAGCTTCAGAGGAACGAGAAAGTCTGATGAAGGGTCCTAACCTGAAACGTCGACTTTCCTGTTCCTCTGATGCTGCCTGACCTGTTTTGTTCCTCCAGTTCCTCACTGTGTTGACTCTGACTCCAGCATCTGCAGTTCTTTCTGTCTCTGCTGAAATATACTAATGTCTTTAAAGACACTCAATAGTCACTCAGTTTCTTTGTTTTCTTGTCCCAGTTTCTGCTGTAGTTATATTTAGGTAGTGTAAATCTAAACAAACAGTTGTATCACCAGATGTAAAAATTAAAGTTGCAGCTGAGATGTTACTGGAAATAAATTCCACTCCAGTAAGTCCATGGTAATATTTGTGGATGATGACAGTAGACATTGCAGTGGGGTAGCACGGTGGCTCAGCGGTTAGCACTGCAACCCTTGCAGCACCAGGGACCTGGATTCGATTCCAGACTCTGGCAACTGTGTGGAGTTTGCACATTCTCCCTTTGTCTTTGTGGGTTTCCTCCATGTGCTCCAGGCTATGTGGATTGGCCATGCTAAGTTGCCCATAGTGTCCAGGGATGTGTAGGCCAGGTAGACGAACCATGGGAATGCAGGGTTATAGGGATGGGGGCGGGGGCGGGGGTGGTGGTGAAGGTGAAGTTTGGGTGGAATGCTCTTCAGAAGATCAGTGTGGACTGGATGGGCCAAATGGCCTGCATCCACACTGTAGGGATTTGTGATTGCCTTTATTATATAATTCCAAATGTTCAATTCAATATTATTACTGATGGCTGGAGAGATATTCAAGACTTCTTCATGCTCCAGTATAGAAACACGAGTCTGATTCCTCAGCTATGTTGTGATAACAGACTGGAAAATAATTGACCCTCCTCAGCCTGAGAAAGAGCTTATCAATAGAGAATCATATAATAGTCACAAAATAGTAAATGATGTTGCGAAGGTAAATCTTAACTACTTATTTTGAACCAAATTGCTAGTGCTATTGATAGAGATTTGAATTGGCAAAGGACAGATTTGGACTGTTATGAGGAAATTATTTACACACTATTTCAAGTCTTTTTCAGGCCCAGTGACAGGTAGATTCATGTTGAATAGTTTGCTGTTGAATAATCATTTTTTCTGCTTTGCTTATGAAAAAAGTAACCTAGTTTTCTGTTTCTATAATAAAACCAAAAGGATAAAGGTGTCTCAGAAATGAGGTTGTTGACTTGCTCACTGAGCTGGCTGGACTGGGTTTGTTTTCAATGGAACGCAGGAGGTTGAGGGGCTACCCGATTGAAGTTTAAAAGATTGTGAATGACATAGAGTGGAAAGTATGAGGCTTTTTCCCAGGGTGGAGGGGTCAATTGACGTGATTTACAAAATACCATGCCGCGATTGCCACAAACATTACATCGGACAGACAGGAAGGAAACTAGCCAACAGAATACCCGAACATCAGCTAGTAGCAAAACGGCACGACGAACCCTCCTTAATATCTGTACATTTAGACAACGAAGGCCAACAGTTTAATTGGGATAAAGTAACCATAGTAGCCCAAGCCAAACGTAGACATGCATGGGAATTCCTAGAGGCATGGTTCTCCACCCATCCTTCAATCAACAAACATATAGAATTGGACCTCACATATAAACCCATACAGATCAAAATGAAATGACAATACTCACCATAATGGACCGGACAGTATAAATTCCAAGCGGAGTAGATTAACATTGCGTCATTGGAGGCTCCACTGATGATGTCACCGAGCATGATGACGAAATGTCTGAACAAAAACAAACCAGCTCAGCAAGCAAGTCAACAACCTCATCCACAGCCCGAGCTACAGATCTTTGCCAATAATTTAAAGTGTCTCGGAAATGCCAACCTCTCCGGTTGAGTCATTATATCATAGTTCAATTTTCCCTTTGTACTTATGTCAATTAAACTGAAAGCTCAGAATACTTTAGATCCTAGCACCAAAAAGACCGACCTCCCGGGGCAAGTAGTAATGTATATTTTCAATTAAATTCTGATTTTATCAAAAAGAGAAAACTAACAAATCTGTGGTGCCGATTATTTTCTGCCTCTGAATATTAATCCAGATTGCACCTCTTGAAAGTTTGTGAAAAAAATTCACATGCAATCTCTATGACAACTTCCTCTACGACAATGTCTCTGCCAATCACAGTTCACTTGCCAACTAATCAGCACTCTCACCTCGTGCAGTTTAAAAATTGACATTCCCTTTGAAATGATGTTTTGGCAAATTGTCACGATATGTGCAAGAAGAAAATCTTTAACAAAATGTGTGTCTTTCAGCAACCTTTCTTTTAGTAAAAACATTTCTTTAAACATTACTTTCCCTCTTTTCTCTCTCTCTCTCTTTCTCTCTCTCTCTCTATGTCTTTTCCCCCCCAACCCCCAGCACCAATAATTGTGCTTTGTTGTTTTGGAATAAGTGGATGAACTTGTTTTTCAGATCAGCAGGTGGAAGACGGAGAGGGTACATGGGTCACTTAACACGGATAGCTAATGCTATTGTGCACAATGCTGAAAAGGGACCAAACAGCGTACTCATTAATCAGCAGCTTAAAGGTATTATACTTTGCATATTTGTTTCTGTTTTTAACATATCATCTAGTATAGCTACAACTCTTCCTATACATTTCTCCTAAGATTTTTTTTATTTTGCATTTTACAGTGCTGCAATGAATTGAACTTGTGCATGACATTTTAAATTCCAGACTTTATTTTGAGAAGGATGGAGAATAAATGAATTGCATTTAACTGTGTGTTATATGAAGATTGGGCAGTGTCTTTATTCCTTTTCCTCGTAAACAATTTGATGTCAGATTTCTTATGCAGGCTGTGTCTCTAGTGATCTGGAAGCTGTGACTTCTTACTCTGTATGCTCTCTTGGTTTAGTCCAGTTCTATCAAATACCAGTTGATGTTATCGTGAATAAATTTATGATCACAGTATCTTCTCTAAGTGTGGAGTATGGCAAATAGCATTGTGTTCAACCGCTCTTGGCTGAACTACTCATGAACATGATGTACAGCTAATAATTATTCACAGATGAATGTGAAGATAGACAAAAGACTGAATTTTACCAAAAGTCAACTGTGTCAATTTTGGAAAATATCATGGAGGGTTCCTCTCCATGAATGCTAACGAGTTTTCTTGCACAATTCTCTGCAGTTTGTCTCATTATGTATGCACAACGCCTGTTTGCATTATGGTGCACACAGCAGTGGTGCAAGTCCTCGCCACTGCCAGGACCTGCCTGGATTCCTGGTGCCAGTGCCATATTTCAAGCGCAGCCAGCCAGGAGCTTCCCTTCATGGTACATGTTAAGAGAGGGGAATGAGAAAGAACTGCTTTTAAGGGCACGTAGGTGATATGGGTGAAAATATAAGCTCGCATTCATAAATGTAATGTTTTTAAATTTTCACTTTCTGATCGACTGTCATTGCGACTGCAGCTACAGGAATAAGCAACACAGGTTAACTGTCCTTAGCGCCATACCACCTTAGTACCCTGTCCCTAATGATCAGTGTAGCATTAACATCTTGTCATTGTTCAGTGTGGGAGCATTACATGTTTGCTGTTTGTTGTCGGGAAAGTCTTCAAATGGTTGTAAAGGTTTAACCTATTTTCCACAAAAGCAAAGGCAAAACAGCAGCCACTTGCCTTTTCAGCAGCACTCAGCTCACAACTATTGGAACCGGATATCAATTAAATCCTGTCTAATTTGTTGAGCCTGATGCTACAATGTGCTATAATGCTGAAGGTGATGTTCTGCCTGTACAGTCTTCCTCCTTGGACCACTTGCTGCTCAGCCAGCTCTTCAACGTTGTATTTACACTCTACCTCAGTCAGAATCATCAGCTACAGGTGCAGAAGGTAGCCCTTGTCTTCCAGAAGCCATCCTTATAAGGCCATCATCCCTTGAAACAAGCAAGAACATGAGAATTATCAAGGTTATAGCTGTCATGACAGCTCCCAGAAACCTGGCGCATCAGTGGTGCTGATGATCACACTTGTACATTAATGGAATGCAGTACATTTCAGTAAATGAAGTCAGCTGTCATGCGATATGATGCTTTTAACATTTTGTGTGTGCGGTCTATACTGCACTGCACCTTGGGAAAGCCAGTTATGTTGGTAAAGCTGATGGTCTAGTTTGCAGCAATGACCTTGTCTTCGTGAAATAATATGAAGTGGTGTGACCTGATAGAAATTGTATTGGTAACAGTCTTGATACATTTGTGGGTTGAGGGTTGTAATATCTAACTTGGGTCCCCAGTGGATCCATGGAAGCAGTCGGTTGTGTACAAATTTGGTGCAGCTGTCCCCACGATGGCCATCCACATCTTAACGTCACATGTCCTGCTCCAGCAGTTGGCATCCCGGGACATCCTTAATCTGCAGCACCACTGCAATCATTGAGGAACTAACATCGAGAATACTGGACTCTGGGTCTCCACTTCATTGTTTTAATGTGGAGGCTGTTTAGTGGACACTGGACGTTGTTGCTGATCCTGTGCTTGCTGACGCATTTGTTACCCTGAATTTCTCTGAATCTTTGTAACACTGTGGCCAACTAGATGATTATCCCTGCTGTAGCTGAATCTATTGTTCATGGTTCCAATGAGCCTGCAAGAAGAATATCAAGCAGAACAGGTTCTCAGTAATGTCAACATTCTGCATTCGCACCACATAAAAATGATGATTTAGATTAGTCCTTCATCTAGTGGAACACTGAGGACTCCCAAGGAAGGCCATGGATTGCCTTTGCTGGACTTTTGACATAGGCATCTTATTCAGATGTGTACAGCATAAGCTCTTTCATACAAATATAGTAGGAGATAGTAATCAAATCATACTTAAAGACAAACTGTTAATTTCTGTGCATCTTGATTTTCTTTAACAACTATTTCAACATAAAAGTAATTTGAAATTACACACATTAACATTTTAGTTTCCTTTTAAAGTGTATCCAATTTAATAAATAAAATTGAATAAATAAACCAGGAGTAAATTTTTTGCTAGGACTGATTATTGGCTGTGGGCGTTTATTCTAATTCCAAAATATTTTGCTTTTAGAATAATCAAAGTAACAGATTTTTTGTAAAAGCCGTGTTTCCAATACTGCTTACGTTTTCAGATCTTAGTGAGGACTACAGGGAAAGATGGGAGACGTTTACAACAGGTTCTTTGGCAGAAACCAATAAGAAGAATACAATTGATCTGGTAGGTGTCTGAAAACAAGTGCACATGCTGAAAGCTATTTAGGAGCACATAGAAACTATGATATTATGGAGATGAAAGTAGGTAACTTTTTGAAGGTATGAACTTGGATAACTAGTCAGACACTAAAATTATGAAAAAAATGGCTGTAGGGTGAAATAGTAGTTAAGGAATGAAATAGAGTCAGTGACAAGTGTGCAGCATTTGTAGCAAGGTTGAAGATAATTATTCCAGTCTTGTAATGTTTTACATTGCTATTTAGATTAAAATTACGGTTCAGGGATGTTGCATTAAAAGTAGCTACATGTATATCAAAATTATGGTCAAAAAGTTGATTTTTATCAATTTGCCTGTTGTTCTAAAGAGGGTAATGCAGAATTATCCCATGCTTTGAAGTCTGAATGTACTTTAGGTCTTCTGTGGTTTTCTGAATGTATGAAGATATTGTCTTCAATTTATTTATTGGCTGTTATGCAGCTTTAAAACTGGATTAATTGTATTTTTTTTTGCATAAAAGGCAAAAAAGTTTCCGTTTTTCTCACGTGAGGTTGTCATTTAAGTTTTTCCAAGTGTTCCTTGATATTTCAAATTGTGTCTTCCTACAGTTTGGCTTTATTGAAAATATACTTTTTTTTTCCCCGGAGGGAGTGGAGTATGTTTGTGGGGAAAGGGTAAAAAATGCATGTTTAGCTGTGGAATTAATTGGGTTCATTGCGGTATCACTTTATCCTGTAAATAATATTCCAGGTTAGTGCACACAATATACATTCATCAAGCGATGATGAAGTTGATTTTAAAGAACCGGGATTTGCTCCAGACTCAGGGTTACAGCAAGTAAGTATTTTCTTTACTGAATAACCATGTAATACTTTTTCAGTTTTAATAGATAAAGTACCTGGTTTGCACATGAATTTAAATGAAAATGAGAAATTGTAAAATTAATGTTTTTATCCTCCCCGATATATTAAATATTAAAACTTGAGAAATTTCTCCTAAGTAAGTATAATATGTGCTTTTTAATTTTTCATTCAAGTTTCCAACATATTCTGTACTCCTGGCACTTAGAACCACAGCAATCATGGATCTGTTAGACGCATTGTGTACTAAGATCCCATGTGTATACTTTGGAAAAGCATGGCTTAATTAGGGACAGTCAGCATGGCTTTGAGCAGGGCAGGTCATGTCACGTCTTACTAATTTGATTGTTATCGCTTCGAAAAGTTCAAAGGTGATCAATGAGGCTAGAGCAGTGAATGTTGTCTATATGGATTTTAGTAAGGCTGTCAACAAGGCCCCTCATGGTAGGCTCATCCAAAAGATTAAGATGCATGGGATCCACCTTGACTTGGCTGCATGGATTCAGAATTGGCTTACGCCATAGAAGGCGAAAGGTAATGGTGGAAGGGTGTTTTTCAGGCTAGAGATCGGTGACTAGTGGTGTTCTGCACTAGTAGGACCTCTGCTGTTTGTGATGTATAAACGACTTGGATGAAAATGTAGATGAGTGGATTAATAAGTTTGCAGACGATACAAAGATCAGTGGAGTTGTGGATAGTGTAGAAGATTTTCAAAGGATACAGCGGGATATAGATCAGTTGCAGATATGGGTGGAGTAATGGCAGATGGGGTTTAATCCAGCTGAGTTTGAGGTGTTGCATTTTCGGAGATTAAATGTTAAGGAAAAATATACAGTTAATGGCAGGACCGTGAACACCATTGATGTACAGAGGGAACTTGGGATTCAGGCCCATAGCTCCCTGAAAGTGGCCATGCAAGTAGATAGGGTGGTAGAGAAGGTGTATGGCATGCTTTTCTTTATTCATCAGGGAATTCAGTACAAGAGTCAGGATATCATGTTGCAGCTTTATAAGTTAGGCCACACTTAGAGTATTACGTTCACTTCTGGTTGTCACAATACAGGAAGGATGTGGAGGCTTTGAAGAGGGTGCAGAAGAGGTTTACATAAGAACATAAGAACTAGGAGCAGGAGTGGGCCATCTGGCCCCTCAAGCCTGCCCCGCCATTTAATAAGATCATGGCTGATTTTTTGAGACTCAGCTCCACTTACCCGCCCGCTCACCATAACCCTTAATTCCTTTACTGTTCAAAAATTTATCTAGCCTTGCCTTAAAAACATTCAGCGAGGTAGCTTTAACCCTTCACTGGGCAGGGAATTCCACAGATTCACGACCCTTTGGGTGAAGAAGTTCCTCCTGACCTCAGTCCTACATCTGCTTCCCTTTATTTTGAGGCGATGTCCTCTAGTCCTAGTTTCACCTGCTAGCGGAAACAACCTCCCTGCCTCCACCTTATCTATTCCCTTCATAATCTTATATGTTTCTATAAGATCTCCCCTCATTTTTCTGAATTCCAATGAGTATAATCCCAGTCTACTCGGTCTGTCCTCATAATCCAACCCTCTCAACTCTGGAATCAACTGAGTGAATCTCCTCTGCACCCCTTCCAGTGCTGGTATATCTCTTCTCAAGTAAGGAGACCAAAACTGCACACAGTACTCCAGGTGTGGCCTCACCAGGACCCTATACAGCTGCAGCATAGCCACCCTGTTTTTAAACTCCATCCCTCTAGCAATGGCAGACAAAATTCCATTTGCCTTTTTAATTACCTGCTGCACCTGCAATCCTACTTTTAGCGATTCATGCACAAGGACACCCAAGTCCCTCTGCACAGCAGCGTGCTGCAATTTTCTATTGTTTAAAACATAGTCCATTTTGCTGTTATTCCTACCAAAATGGATGACCTCACACTTATCAACATTGTACTCCATCTGCCAGACCTTTGCCCACTCACTTAGACTATCTATATCCCTCTGCAGACTTTCAGTGTCTTCTGCACACTTTGCTCTACCTCTCACCTTAGTGTCATCTGCAAATTTTGACACACCATACTTAGTCCCCAACTCCGAATCATCTATGTAAATTGTAAACAGTTGCGGTCCCAACACTGATCCCTGAGGCACACCACTAGCCACTGACCACCAACCAGAAAAACACCCATTTACCCCTACTCTTTGCTTTCTACTAGTCAACCAATCCTCTATCCATGCCAATACATTACCTTTTATACCGTGCAACTTTATCTTATGTAGCAGCCTTTGGTGTGGCACCTTGTCAGATGCCTTCTGGAAATCCAGATGCACCACATCCACAGGTTCCCCATTGTCCACCATGAAAGTAATGTCCTCAAAGAATTCCACGAAATTAGTTAAACATGACCTACCTTTCATGAACCCATGCTGGGTGTTCCCAATGGGACAATTTATATCCAGATGTCTTGCTATTTCTTCCTTAATGATAGATTCAAGCATTTTCCCCACTACCGAAGTTAAGCTAACTGGCCTATAGTTACCTGCTTTTTGCTTACTTCCTTTTTTAAACAGTGCGTCACATTGGCTGTTTTCTAATCTGCGGGAACTACCCCAGAGTCCAGTGAATTTTGGTAAATAATTACTAGTGCATTTGCTATTTTCCCCCAATCACCTCTTTTAGTACCCTGGGATGCATTTCATCAGGGCCAGGAGACTTGTCTACCTTTAGCCCCATTAACTTGCCCAGCACTGCCTCCTTAGTGATAATGATAGTTTCTAGGTCCTCACCTCCTATAACCTTCTTGCCATTAGTTTTTGGCATGTTATTTGTGTCTTCCACTGTGCAGACCGACACGAAATAACTGTTTAATGTCTCGGCTGTTTCCTCATTCCCAGTTATTAAATTGGCCTTCTCATCCTCTAAAGGACCAATTTTTTCACCTTCGCCACTCTTTTACGATTTACAAATTTATAGAAACTTTTGCTGCCTGTTTTTATATTCTGAGCTAGTTTACTCCATAATCTATCTTACTTTTCTTTATAACTTCTTTTGTAGCTTTCTGTTGGCCTTTAAAGATTTCCCAGTCTACTAGTTTCCCACTACTCTTTGCTTTTTTGTATGTGGTTTTTTTTCAATCTGATACTTTCCTTTATTTCCTTAGACATCCATGGCTGGCTCTCTCTTTTCCTACAGTTCTTCCTTATCACTGGAATGTACTTCTGCTGAGCACTGTGAAAAATCATTTTGAAAGTCCTCCACTGTTCCTCAATTGACCCACCATAAAGTTTTTGCTCCCATTCTACCTTAGCTAACTCCTCCCTCATTCCTTCATAGTCTCCTTTGTTTAAGCACAGGACATAGGTACTGGATTTAACCTTATCACGCTCCATCTGTATTTTAAATTCGACCATACCGTGATCGCTCCTTCCGAGAGGATCCCTAACTGTGAGATCATTAATTATTCCTGTCTCATTACACAGGACTAGATCTAGGATAGCTTGCTCCCTCGTAGGTTCCATTACATATTGTTCAAGGAAATTATCGCGGATGCATTCTATGAACCCCTCCTGAAGGCTGCCATGTCCGACCTGGTTTGACCAATCGATATGTAGATTAAAATCCCCCATGATAATTGCTGTACCATTTTTACATGCATTAGCTATTTCTATGTTTATTGCCCGCCCCACCACGATGTCATTATTTGGTGGCCTATAGACCACACCTATCAGTGACTTCTTCTCCCTGCTATTCCTAATTTCCACCCAAATGGATTCAACGTTTTGTTCAGTAGAACCAATATCATCTCTCTCTACCGCCCTGATATCATCCTTAAAAATCAGAGCGACACCACCTCCCTTACCTTCCTGTCTGTCCTTCCGAACAGTTTGATACCCCTGGATATTTAACTCCCAGACATGACCATCCTCTAACCATGTCTCTGTCATGGTCACTAAATCATACCCATTTGCCATGATTTGCACCGTCAACTCATCCACCTTGTTTCGAATGCTCCGAGCATTCCGATAAAGTGCCCTTTTGCCAGTTTTTGCACCTTCTTTTTGGGCCCTATTACCTCCATTACTAACAGCTTACCTCCATTACTAACAGCTAACAGTTACCAGGATGCTGCCTGGATTAGGGGATGTGCTCTAAGGAGAGGCTAGAAAAATTCTCTTGAGCAGCGGAAGCTGAAGGGAGACTTGATAAGAAGTATATAAAATTATGAGATGCATAGGTAGGGTCAGAATCTTTTTCCCAGACTTGAAATGTCTAAAACTAGAGTCCATGCATTTAAAGTGAGAGGGAGAAAGCTCAAAGGAGATATGAGGAGCAAGTTTTTTTTTAATAGATGGTGGAAGTCTGTATGCACTATCAGGGGTGGTGGTGGCAGATATGTTAGGGGAGTTGAACAGCCCTTTAGATCAGCATATGAATATTCAAGGAATGGAGGGATACGGACCAAGGGCACGCAGAAGGGATTAACTTAATTTGGCATTATGTTCGGCACAGCATCGTGGGCCGAAGGATCCATTGCTGTGCTGTATAGTTCTGTGTTCTATTTGAGATTGAGCAAGTGAAGTGTACTTTCTAAAATCATCTTGGCAAATGAAAACAGTAATTCCTTGGTGCAAAGTGCTGAAAAATTGGTCAATTTACTGACTAGTTTTCATTGTTGGTGTGGAAGTATTAAGTCATTGATTTGCCCTAGTTGTTGATAAATAGTTTTGTTCATTTGATTCAATTGATGTGCTTTTCAACTAAGAAATGCTTAAGAGAGCTCAAACTTGATCAAAAACAATTTTAGAAAATAAATCTGTGGCTGTAAATGTTGAGAATATCAAATCTTAAATTTGTCCCATTTAGTTGCTGTGAAACACATGATAGATTAATTAGTTTTGTGCTGGAGAAGGGAAGGATAGACAGAATTAAACTAGTTTAAGACATGGATAAATGAATGTATGCAATAAAAAACCAACTTACCTGGAACATTGCAGCAGTTTGGCTGAGCTAGGCATTAGCAATTGTACATCAACAGCACAAGCACAGGCCTCTGCCTTAAGTTGCAGTTGAATCTTATTTGCATCATTGCAACCCAGTCTACATACTGAGAGAATGTGCTGTAACATTCCAGCAGATGTCCCCCTTCTGAAGAACAGTTTTTAAGAAGAAGGAAAAACTTGCATTTTACTTGATACTGTTCATGACCACCAGAGATTTCAAAGTGTTTTATGGCAATTTTATATAGGAAATGAGACAGCCAAATTGCACGTAATAATTTGATCATTACCAGGTAATTATTTTTCTGATTGAGGGATGAATAACGATTAGGGTATTAGGATAACTCCCTTTGCAGTTTCATAAAGTGCCTTAGGATCATTCACATCCACCTGAACGGGCAGTTGGCGTCTCATTTTGACATCTCATTTGCAAAGTAGGTCATCCGATGTTGCAACATAAGCACTTTATTTTTGTGCTTGAGTCCTGATGTGGGACTTGAACACAGACCTTGTGACGCAACTCTGTAAGAGTGCTATGAACATTGCTGATACAAAAGCAGAATTAATGCAAATGCTGGCGATCTGAGAAAGAAAACAAAGCACTGGTGAAAAACAGCAAGTCTTGCAGCATCTTTGGGGAATGAAACAGTTAGCATTTCGAGTCCAGTGACTTGGAACCACTGCTAGTACTTAGTTTGAATTTAAGAACAAGTAGCAAATGGGAGAATGCAGCTACTTGAACTGACTATTGCCAGGTAAGCAATATTGAAATTATCCTTGAAGAATTTAATTGGGTCCCCCTCTCTTTACATTTCCCTCACTTTTTTGATGGTCAGTATTGCCCCTGTTAGCTTTGCACATATATTAATCAGTTGGAGAATATGGGTGATTTACTGCTGATAGGTGAAAACATACCATGAGTGATTTGATGGGGAAAACAAAAATGGTTCAGTTGTACATAAGTACACTTCTGGATATAAACAAATGAATTTTATCGGGATTCCTGTGGTGCAGTGATAGTGTCCCTCCCCTTGAGCCAAGATTTCTGGGTTCAAATCTCACCTGCTCCAGAGATGTGCAATAACAACTCTGAACAGGTAGATTAGAAAATACAAAATTGATTTTAAGTTGCTTTGTCCAGTCTAAAAACCCCTAATGCATTCAAAAAAGACTTGCATAGCAGCTTTCACAACCTCGAGATATTTCAAAATGCTTTTCAGCACTTTAGAGTTGCTACACTTCAAGAGTACTTAATGTAGGTGATATGGCAGCTAATTGCTGCATAGCAAGATGCCACAAACAATAATCAGAGATGATCAAATTACTGGAGTTTGGCTAACAATGTGCCACTATTTAAGAAAAGTGGTAAGGAAAAGCCAGCGAACTATAGACCATTGAGTCTGACATTGGTGGTGGGCAAGTTGTTGGAGGGAATCCTGAGGGACAGGATTTACATGTATTTTGGAAAGGCAAGGACTGATTAGGAATAGCCAACATCGGTTTGTGCATGGGACATTGTGTCTCACTAATTTGATTGTGTTGTTCGAAAAAGTAACACCGGGTTGATGAGCACAGAGCGGTTGACGTGATCTGTATGGACCTTCAGTAAGGCGCTTGACCTCATGGTAGACTGGTTAGCAAGGTTAGATTGTACAGGGAGGACTAGCTATTTGGATATAGAACTGGCTTGAAGGTAGAAAACAGTGTGGTGGAGGAGGATTGCTTTTCAGATGGGAGGCCTGTTGTCAGCGGTGTGCCACAAGGATCAGTGCTGGGTCCCTTGCCTTTTGATATTTAAATAAATGATTTGGGTATGAACATAGGAGGAGTGGTTAGTAGGTTTGCAGATGACACCAAAATTGGAGGTGTAGTGGAGAGCGAAGAAGGTTACCTCAGAGTACAATGGGACCTTGATCAGATGGGCCAATGGGCCAAGGAGTGACAGATGGAGTTAAATTTAGACATATCAGTGAGGTGCTACATTTTGGAAAGGCAAATCAGGGCAGGACTTATACACTTAATGGTAAGGTCCTGGGGAGTGTTGCTGAGCAGAGAGACCTCGAAGTGCAGATTCATAGTTCCTTAGAAGAACAGTTTGCAGGTAGATAGGATAGTGAAGGAAGTGTTTGGTATGCTTGCCTTTGATGGTCAGTGCTTTGAGATTAGGAGTTGGGAGGTCATGTTGCAGCTGTACAGGACATTGGCTCAGCCACTTTTGGAGTATTGCGTGTAATTCTCATCTCCCTTCTACAGGAAGGATGTTGCGAAACTTGAAAGGGTTCAGAAAAATTTACGAGGATGTTGCCAGGGTTCGAGGGTTTGACGTATAGGGAGAGGCTGAATAGACTGGGGCTATTTTCCCTAGAGCGTCAGATACTGAGGGGTGACCTTATAGAGGTTTATAAAATCATGTGGGGCATGGTTAGGGTAAATAGGCAAGGTTTTTTCCCCAGGTGGAGGAGAACAAAACTAGAGAGCATAGGTTTAAGGTGAGAGGGGGAAGATATAAAAGGGACCTTCAGGGCCAACCTTTTCACGCAGAGGGTGATGCATGTATGGAATGAGCTGCCAGAGAAGTGCTGGAGGCAGGTACGATTATAACGTTTAAAAGGCATCTGGATGGGTACATGAAAAGGAGAGGTTTCGAGGGATATGGGCCCAATACTGGCAAATGGGACTAGATTTATATAGGATATCTCGTGAGCATTGGATGAGTTGGACAGAAGGGTCTGTTTCTGTGCTGTATATCTCTATGACTCTATTTGCTTTAGATTTTGTTTAGGAGATAGATATTGACAGGGCATCTTGAAAATATTCTCATATTATCCTCAAAATAGTGCCTCAGGACATTTAATGGGCAACTAAAATGTCTTTTGGTTTAACATCTCATCTAGAAGATAACAACACCTACAGTGTGGACCTTTGCTCAGAGATCTGAATGAGAGGTTGAACAGTATTCTGGCATGGTTTTTCCTGACTACAGATTAATAATAAACAAAGGAAATCAGCTAAGCAAAATGAGCATCTTGGGAATGTGACTGTTTCACCAGATTTCTCTATTAGCTACTTGCCCAGAGAGTGCTGTTCTTAGACATGGCTAAAATTTATTTTTAAATAATTCCTGTGTTTAAAAAAAATCAAAATTAATAATATACAACATTACTTCTGCTTTCACAGTTCTTTCATCCCTTCCTCAATTTCATTGTTCAAAGTAGAGTAAAACAGGATACATTCCCTACTGATTCATGTTTGCTTGAGAAATACTTGCAATAATATTGTAACTGTCCAAGATAAAGTTTTTTTAATAGAGACCGTCTAACCAACGCCCCTTGACATTCAATGGTGTTACCATCACTGAATCTTCCACTATCAACATCCTTGGGGTTACCATTGAGTTTCCATTGACCAAAAACTCAACTGGACTCGCTGTATAAACACCGGCTACAAGAGCAGATCAGAGGCTAGGAATACTGCCATGAGTAACCCACCACCTGGCTACCTAAATCCTGTCCACAATGGAATACCTACAGAAGCTTCACACCATCCAGTAAAAAGCAGTCTGTTTGATTGGCAATACATCTGCACTCTCTCTCTCACTGATGCTAATTAGCAACAGTGTGTACTAGCTGCTAGATGCATTGCAGAAATTCACCAAAGATCCTCAGACAGCACCTTCCAAACTCACGACCACTTCCATCTAAAAGGACGAGGGCAGCAGATACATGGGAACACCACCCCACTGCACGTTCCCTTCCAAGCCACTCACCATCCTGACTTGGAAATGTATTGCCTTTCCTTCACTGTCGCTGGCTCAAAATCCTGCAATTCCCTCCCTAAGGGCATTGTGGGTCAACCCACAGCATGCAACAGTTCAAGAAGGCAGCTCACCACCTTCTCAAGGGCAACTAGGGACAGCCAATAAATGCTGGCCAGTGAGCGATTCCCACCTCCCATGAGTGAACTTTTTAAAAAAAAAAAAAAAGCTCCTTACGGGACCAACCAACACATAGTTTAAGAACACATTGAGTAGAGTGGATAACCTTGTTTTGAGGCAGATGTTGAGAGATTTAACTTTCCATTGATACTTGGCACATGATTTGAGTTATCATTGTACATTATATGTTCACAGATTATCTAATGAGTCAGTAAATATCTGTTTTAATGTTAGAGTTATAATTTAGATGGTAGGAAGTCCATGCTTACTAATCCACTTTCAAAGGCAACTTTCATTTAAAAAGTTAAAGAAATTTTGTTTAAGTGATTTATTCTCTATCTGGGTAGAAATATAAAATGAGTTAGCTACTTGCAATAGTAAATAAAGATACCTTCTTATAAGGAAATGTATTGGTTATATTACTAGACCACTCATGTCCATTTGGCTCAGGAGTATCACCCTCACCATAAAGTCAGACTTGGTCCTGGGCTGGGCCTGAGCACGTAGTTATTGTCACTGCAGCACTGAAGGAGTGTTGAAAGAATGGAGAAATGATCTCCAAATTAACCATGTATCAGCAGTTCAAGTGGACATTGAAGATTCCACAGCGCTATTTGAATTTTCTACTGGTGTTTTTAAGCATTACTTTCTCAATCAACACTTCTCGAATCAGTAGCGGGTCATTAATTGAATTTTTTTTAATGGAATGTTGGCTTCTGTAACTTGAAAAGATTGGGCGGGACTGGGGAGAATCAGCAAAAGATCAATTTCTTTATTGGGCATAGGATGGTGGCGTAACTTGGACCCAGTATAGTATTATCCATGGTTTGGAATATTTGTCAACATTGAAATTGAAGTTCAAATAAGAAGAATAGTTACTTGACACAAAATACTGCCTTCAAGAGGCTCTTTTTCAAAATTTAAACATTTTATGCTTTGTAATTCTCAAATTTACAGCTACGGAGACTTAAAATTCAATTTTAAAAAAATGAAGGTTTGGGTCCCCTCTAAGTTAACCTCGTTACATGATTGAGTATCAAGATTATATCCCTGTCATTGGTCCTGGGTTTGCCAGGCCTTTTCTGATTATCAGATGCAACAAATGACGTCCAATTTTATTGACCAGTTCGGCTTCAACGATGAGGAGTTTGCAGATCAAGAGGACATAGTGAAGTAAGTATGAACTTTTTGAAACTGGTTTAAATCTTTCACTTGGGTATCTATCTCTAGATATTTATCCAGCATGCACTTCCTTGAAATGAATTTGTATAACTAATTGAGTGAGATTGGTGCTATCCTTTTTTTCTATTTTTCTGCTTAAACAACAATTTTCCAGTGGGTGTATTGAATTTTCTTTAACAGTCCTGTGGTGTTTTTGAACTGCTTTGGTGCTTTGGGTCTTTTTCTCCTCCTTTAGCAATATAATTTACATCTGCATGCAAAGGACAACTGAAATTTTAGTCTTAAGCTTGAAATTTTAAATCCTGAATCTCTGTGCATTTGGTTGACTAAGGTGAGAGGAATACAGAACTGCAGTGTGCAGCTTTTCAGAGCTGGTATGTGTCTGCAAACCAGTAACTAGGCTGTATTGATTATTCAAGAATGTGAGTCCCCTTGCACAGAAAATGAGGATGCCCAATTTGCAAATATTTCGTACCTCTACAGAATTATGATATTTCCTTTTCCATCCTGGCCCCCCTGCCCCACATGCTTATGAAAGATCATCTTTCGCTTTTCCATTAGATTGAAAACTGGGAACCTCTAGTGCCTTCTGTGTTTACTTGCTGAAGTTTGTTAAATTTTCTTTTCTAGTTGATAGAAAAATGTTGCTCGTTGTTTGCTGATTTAGATAGGTTTGGTGACCTTTTGCAGGTCCTCATGCTCCAGGTTTAGGGGGTTCAGCTGAAATTGAACTTAAGTTGAGAACCACGGTTGCTGATAAATATGAAATGGATCAGCAGAGGCTTTGTGGCTAGTTAAAGAAATTTGTATGTTGAATAACCCTTTTGTCATGTACAAGACAAAATTTAGATCAATATCAATTATTGTATTTTAAAGTCTGTTCTCAATTCATCCAAAAGGAAATATTGCTTAGTTATTCACGAATTCTGAACATTTATCTATTGATACCACCTCTAATTTCCATAGCATCTGATAGTTATGTAGAATCTGCATAATGTTTTCTTGGCTCGTATGCCCAACAGTACAACTGTAGTGCAACCTTTTATTTTCACTATATTAGAATAATCTTCATTTGCATAGTTTTAATAGAACACAGCTTATTCATTAAGTAGTGGATAGTCCAATTCATATCCCCTCTCCGGTAACTGGACCTTGAGGTGACTTCATCTTCCCTTTCTCCACTTCACTGTTTTCAGCTTTACACAGCTCTGTTCTTTCGATACATTCAAAATACATCTTCACTTATCGCAACAGAAATGTTTTGATTGTGATTGGGTATATTTATGCTTCTAATCCTCCCTGTGGTCACTGGCTTTCCAAGAGGAAGCTTTATTGAGGTTTTTATGCCTTTGTGAAAATTTATTCTGTAAATTTTGGGTACCATATTTTGTCATTTTAAGTTGCATTCTTTTGAGGCCAGCTTCACACTGATCTCATGATAACTGCTAGGTTGAAGCAGTTTTTGGTATTAACATATTGCATTTCTTCTGGTCCTATCAAAAACTTGACCCTCCAAATGTACTGAAACGTTCCATCTGTTTTCCTATTATTCAGCTAGTTATTGATATCAGATTCCATACCTTTGTAGGATAACTCAAAAGAATTATTGAAATGTTCTTTCTGCCTGTTGTTTTGTGCCTTAGATTCTGTTTTAAGATAGATGAGTGGAAAAGTTGAAACAAAATTTAACTTGATTTAAAATGCAAAAAGCTACAATGCTTCTGTCAACACGAGACCCTGTTTGAGTTTTGTACTGGTGTGTAGTTGTGAAAGATTTCATGCATAATACACAGCTTCGTTCCTCTTCCCAGTTTAGAGGCTGGAATATATTTTATAACTTCAGTCCATGTTAATTTACATAGATGTGCACTTAATGATTGGTCAACACAAATGCTGGATATCGCTGTACTTTTTTCTTTCTTTCCCCTGCCTGTTGGGATGATATCAGAACCTGTGTTTGGCATCTTCTTTTGTGGTATATTGGTGAATCCATGTGTTAAACCTCAATCATATGCCATTTTGATGATATATTGCATTAGGGATAAGCTTATAGTGCCACTTTAACCTTGCTAGACTTATTTCCCTGCACTACGCACTGTTCCCTATTTAGGAACGCAAATGTTTTCCAGAATTCTCTCACTACTACCTGTGAACTTGTCACTACAGATATACAAAATATCCATGAGAGCTAGGTTTCCTCCTTAAAATTACACGCTTTCCCCAAAATGCTTCTTAGGTGAAGCGTCAGTATGTGACAAGCTAAATGAAAATATCCATCATTTTGGGAGGTGGGAAATTTACCATTCAAACATTTCTGCTTAAAAATGACTGAACCCATCCAGGACATCTAGTGTAGAGTATCATTTGTATAAATCATATTTTGCTTTAATGACAAGTACAATTAGAGATGCTGTTCAATGTTTAGTAATACAGGAAACTGTTCTCTATGGCTTATCTTGGTACAGAAGATTTTCCGTCATTCTGTCCTTTTTTGATCTCGCACATAAATATCAAGGCCAGGAGCGTAATGTCTGAAACAATGGGTCGAGCCAATGGAAACTCCTTTCCTAATTAATTTATAAGGTGAATTTTTATTAGCAAAAAGAGAAAATGTTAATCTTTTTAGTTTTCAGTTAGTGATCTCTCCATTAAAGTAAATTGACCACAGTCAGTGCTTGGTTGATGTCTGACCTCAAATGCTGACTGCATAGAAGCTCGAACATCAGTTGCAAGAAAAATCATCTTACCATGGACCTTGGCTAAAGTACTAATTTGAATAATAGCCCTCAGAGGACAAGGAACTGGAATTGACTTTGGATGGTTCACCAGCAAGGGCGCTGTCCCCTCTGCCCCAGTAAAATTTTTCTTCTTGTCTGAAATTGTCTTGTTAACTTTCTAGTTGACGTCACTCATTACTGATTTAACCCAATTTAAGAGAAATCATTGGGTTTGGATTTGCCTATGGAATAGTCTTGGTCCGTGTCCAGCTTACAACCTTTGCTGACAATCTTTGCTACGCAGACCAATTTATTGCATTTTTCAGCCAACTTGGATGTCTCAAGCGTTGCTGAATTTTAAATGAAATATCTAAGCAATGGCAAAGCAAGGCTGGTAATATTCTGCATTTTAGCATTCCTGCATTATGCATTAAATTGTCAAAGAATGTAATATTCGTATGACATTCTTTCTGGATGTATCTTTTTACTTACTATCCCTGAAGATTCATTGGGCTTTTTCTTGGACATACTGATGTTACTTACCTCCAGGATCTTTTCTGTATTTACCTTCCTTCTATCCTATAGTTTGCTGTACATTCTGTTTAGAAGATCCCAAATAGACATTCTTCAGTAGTGGGCAAAACTTACAGCCCTTTTTACTTCTGTTGCAGATTTCTCAATGATGGTCAAATTACAGATGGAGTATATGTTCCCTATAAAGGGAATAACTTTATACCCTAGAGGAAATTGAATAATTGGAGCAGGGAGGTATACTTTCACTGGGCATAAATATGTTCAATGACGATGAGAGTCTAAGCCCTTGTGAAAAGATGTTTCTGCTGACGGATAAAATATGAATGGGTGAACTATTTCAACAATGTACTGGTGATTTTTGTTATGGTTCGGGCCTTTAAAGTATAATTTTCTTTTCCCACAGTTGTACAGTGCTTCCTGTGAATGGAAGGGTACATCTTGCGTCTTCTGCCCGTGCAGAGGTTTAACGCAGCCTGGGTCTAACAATTAGCTCAATTGAGGTAAATTCCATATTGCACTTTACGTGGACTTGCTCTACAGTTTTTTTTTTCTATCGCCTCAAAATTGAATATTGCCACACAAACTCAAATGCTTGCAATCTAAAGTGTTTGCAAATTCAAATATGAGCTATCACAATTAAGTAAATAGAATAAAAGATTTATCATTTTTTAACCTGGATTCAGAGTTTTTAAAAACTTATCAAGTTACTATATCTTGACGCAAGTCTGCATCTCAAAAGCTTGGGGAATTATCCTTTTGTTTGTTTAAGTCTATGCTTCACGTTTCATTGAGCCTTGGAGCTTGAAAGGCCCTATACAGTTTAAACTATAAGTTTATTGCCTAATTTCAATTTAAATTAATGTGATTCAAATTGCTAAATTTTGAATTATTGTAAGTAGATTATGTCTCAATTCACAGATGCAAATAAATCTTGCACTCTAATTAGTAACTTACTTTATATAGACAAATCCAAAACTCTAATCTTACAAAATTCAGTTGAACTAAACCAGCAAATCAGAATTTAAGCACAAAAAGAATAGATTTACCTGCTTTTCCAGGACTGATATGAGCAATGTTTTGGATGTCATGTGGTCTTGGGATATCTCCTTTTGAATCTTCCAATCTCATCAAAGTACCTTGCCTTAAAACCTGTTTGGAAAGCACTGATCTCACCCTTGCAGCGAAAAAAACCCTTCTGTCGTATAAATCTAATTTTCCTTCATTTTTTAATGATGGACTTCCTGTTAAACCTTTAACAATATTAGCACTGAAGAACAAGAAAATTAGTTGATGGACAAACTGTATGCAAAATAATCTTTGGATGGGGTTAATAGTGATTCACTAAAATGCATGCACTTTTAAAAGTGCATGTTAAAGTATTTTCTGGAATCAGAAGTCGTCGTGCAATTTTATGAAGGTAATCTGCCAAATGTTGGAAGGTCTGTAGGCAGTAATCCTGTTAGGCTCATAATGCACATCATAATATTTCTTCAGTTTCTCAGATCAGATCTGTCATCTGCATTGTGTTGATCTTGTTGTCATCAAACTTCTTCTCATTAAATACCTCCCTCTTCCCCCCTCTCTCCCCTCCCTTCTCTCTCCCTCTCTCTCATTTGACCAACTTACTATCCCATTTCTAGCACCTCAAAGTAAAACAAATAATAGGTTTGCAGGCCCCTTTCTAGTCTATTTTTATTAAAGTTGCAGCTCTGGAGCCTTGTAGAAGCTAGTACAATGTTATGAATAAATAATCTAATGATCAGTCAAGGCCGGAGAGACAAGAGATTTCTATGTATATCATTTACATGCAGTTGCAACCTGACCTTCTCATGATATCCAAGTTGGTGTAGTAGTCTGGAGCTTAGTTTATTTTTCTTATTTGTCTACTGATGGGTCTTGTACAGTTGAATTCAAGCCATTAATGAAAAAAAGTGGTGTATTTGAGCAAGGAGTCATCCTCCGTGTTCGTAAAACAGCAGCACATATAAACACCCTGAAGAGAAAAACGAACAAGAAATGCTTTTGAAGAAAAAGGTGAAGCACTACAAAAATTTGAAGGGAGATTTTGTTTTAATAGTCATACAAATATTGATATTGGCTGTCAGAATGATGTATGAACTTGAAAATCTTCGACTGGCCTGGAAATTTGACAGCTGCTAAAAATCTACATTAATCCTGATTTGCATGTGAACAGAATTAAACTTCTGATCAATGAGCTTTATTTCAACAATGCAACTTGATTATGGTGGATAAAAGGGTGAGACTAATTTTTTTTCTCCTGGGGGGGAGGAATCAGAAAAGAGAGAGTTGATAAGGAATAATGGAGTGATCTTGAAGGAAGGTGGGAGATCGAGTCATAGAGATGTACAGCACAGAAACAGACCCTTTGGTCCAACTTGCCTGTGCTGACCAGATATCCCAGATAAATCTAGTCCCATCAGCCAGCATTCGGCCCATAGCTCTCTAAACTCTTCCTATTCATATACCCATCCCAGATGCCTTTTAAATGCCTCCACCACTTCCTCTGGCAGCCTATTCCATACATGTACCACCCTTTGTGTGAAAAAGTTGCCCCTTAGGTCCCTTTTAAATCTTTCGCCTCTCACCTTAAACCTGTACCCTCTAGTTTTGGATTCCCCCCCACCCCGGGGCAAAGACCTTTTTCTATTTACCCTACCCATACCCCTCATGATTTTATGAACCTCTATAAGGTCACCCCTCAGCCTCCGATGCTCCAGAGAAAATAGCCCCAGTCTATTCAGCCTCTCCCTATAGCTGAAACCCTCCAATCCTGGCAACATCCTCATAAATCTTTTCTGCACCCTTTCAAGTTTCACAACGTCCTTCTTACAGCAAGGAGACCAGGATTGCACACAATATTTCAAAAGTGGCCTAATCCGTGCCCTGAAGAAGGGCAGCCATAAATAGACACTGTTGGGGAATTGACCTTACTCATTAGATGAAAGGGAAAGGAGGCTTGTTAAATTCAGGAAAATGAAAATCATATGTTGAGTGGATTTACAGAGAATAGAAAGATGCAGCTTGTTAAGGTGGTAAGAGGAAGCCTATTAAACTTATGAAACATATTAAGTAAGGATGGAAGAACATCTCTGGCTGTGTTGAGAAAAGAATGGACATTTCCTGAGGCTTAGACAGCTCACTGACAACTCTGATTTCATGTTAAAGATAAATGTATGAAGAACTAAGATTATTAGTTACAACACAAAGAATCTGGTGCATAATTAGTACTGTTGTCCTATTACTTTTCTTAAAGCAAAAAGGGATGTCTTGTCCCTACTGTGTAGTTTATTGAGTGGACTTTGTGACTGTTGACCTACATCTTTTTTTAAAGAGTTTTATCATGATGATTTTGATGTGGTGATGCACCTTGTTCTGTAGGTACATCTTGTTACGTACATGTCTTTCTTAGTTGCTTTAAAAGTGGTGGTAATATTAAACATGTTATTTGGGCCAGAAATTGCATTCATGATTTGACTGTCAGCCAAGCCTTCTTTAAAATGGCAGCCAAACATTTGGTATCGATCATATCAGTCTACTTCTTGAGGCGAATCATTTATTTTAGAAGAAAAAAGGTAATTGCAAGTCAAACTAAATAATCTAGAAGATGTAAAGGACTGATGATCTTATGTTCCTAAGGAACTGCAATTTCTTTGATTCAATGAGGATTTAATTTCTCACCTCTTTTAGAACTGGATCTCTTTACAGCTGAATCTCCTCCCTTTGATATCATAATTTCTTTCACAACTTGCCATGGATGGTGGTGCTTTTACGAGGGGCAGACTTTTAACTGTAGCTCTTTAAACTTCAGTGGTGCATATCTTTCACACCAGAAATATTCACTTAAAGCAAGTGAACAAATGGTGTCCATAGTAGTTTCCAAACAACATCTATAAAATTATTTGTTGTGACTTCCTTGCTTTAGTTTCATTTGCTTACAATCATAGCATGTGCTTCATGGGAATTCATCCAGCAGTGACAACCTTCCGCCTGCACTCAATGGCAAACACTGCAAATAGCATGCTTAGTTTCAGCATTTTACATTTTTGAGCTTCAAACTCGAGTGTTAAAGCCACCATATTTGTCACATTTGGATTAAACCATTCTTTAATTTTATTTTCACTCAAAAGTGGTTTAACTTAAAAGTTAATTTTCTTGCTGAAGCTAAAATGTTTAGATTGTATCAATTAGATTTTAAAGCATTATAATACCCCATCTTTCCGTTACACATTTTGCCAGATGAGCTGTAGAATATCTTCTTTGCTGGCAAATTGGTAATTGGTCAGCGAGAGGTTGTTTAATGATTGTTTCATAAATTTTATGATTCTATTTCATTATGGTATATCAGCATTTGTTGTGTGGAGCAATTCCCACACCTTTTCGAGCACTTTACTGTCTATGTCTTCCAAAGGAAAATTCTTTCTCGGTCAATTCCTGCAACGGGCCTGATTTTTTGAAAAGCCTGAATTAATTGCTTGTGGCATTGACATAATATTGACGTATGCGGAAAATATGTCATCAGTTAAAATTTCCTAAGATTGACCTCTGTCTCCTTTTCTATGTAAAAGATAAGTTGTATTCAAATTCTACCTTCCATCCTTCATCACCATTTCTGATTGGGAGTAAATTTGACATCTTTAGTTTCACTGCTTTAACTTCTTGCTTGTCACCATCCTGTTCAGATTTGGATCTGACTTCATCTGTGAAGTCTCTTGGAATGTTTAACCACATTAAAGGCACTGAAAGGAGATATTCTGTACAAGTAACTTCCATTACAGGCTCCCTGAGTTTGGTCTCATGGTAGACCTTTTTTCCTTTTTGAGAATGGAAAAGAGATGTCTACAGAGCATAAAATCCTTGAAGAATGCAGTTAATTCTCTTAACTTGTGGCCAGTTGGTATCCTATCATATGTGGTAGAGGAAGTATATTCAAAGAATGAGCTTAATCATAAGGTAGGTAATTGATCTACATATTGTATTTACTTATTCACCACGAACTCCAATATCGATTGTTAAATGACACTTGTTTAATCTTTTTTATTTGATGAATATTGAAATGTGTGCAAAATGTGTTACTTTGATTTTCTGTTGTGCACAATGCAAAATGCAAGTCCTGGTAAATAATTATGTTGTAATATTTGGATGAATTGGCAAGGATCAATTATGGATTTTTTTCTTCCCTTATTAACATAAACTTGGGTAACTTCTCAAATAGTGTGAAACAGATCATTTGTGAATGGCAATCATATTTTTATGAAACCACAGTTCATATTGCTTAAAGTCAGTTTATAACTTGGAGTATTATAACCATAGAAAACATTTTGAATCATTTGCAGTGTTCCCTTTGAAAGAATTGCTGATATCAACTTCTCACTGAATACAAATGAGAGTGTAAGTATTTCATTTTTATAATGTTTGTTTGGTAGGGTGTTGTGGACAATCAACTTCAAGCTAGTTGGACATAAAGAAACTGCAAAACGTAGTCATCAATTTCTGAATGTCAGCTCCTATCCAGTGAATACCTGACCAATGCAGACCAGAAAGATCCCAAATTTCATTTAATGTTTCGAGTCCAGTATGACTGTTCCGTACTGCTGAGATTAAGCTGACTATTCTGTGACTGCTGAACTTACCTTTGTCATTTTTTTTACCGGGTTGTAAGATTTGCAATTCTCCAGTTCTCCTGCACCGTGCCCTATTTGAAAGACAGCTGAAAAATTAAAGCCAGTGCTTTGACATTTTCCACACTCATTTGCCCAAATCTGAGGATAGAACACATTCATTCCTGGTGTCTTATGACATTTAAGTACAGAGAGTCTATCCATTACCCACTCATTGTTAACTTTAAGTTCTTTGTTTGACTGAACAACCTCTGCTTTCACTGTGATCTGTGCAGCAATATCTTTCTTGGTCAAAAAATGTTGAACAACGTTAATTTCATTACCTCTGCCAAGCTACTTTACTCCATGTTCAAATCGCCATTTGTTGCCTACTCAGCCCCATCCTGTTTTAACACTCTTTGACAATCTATAAGCTTATAAAAGATTTTTGGATTCTGTTTTCTGTTAGCTGTCTGTTGCGTCTCATACCCTTTGTTTTCTTTCTTGCTTTTTCAGTTCCCCTCTGAACCTTCTATAATCAGCATGGTTCTCAGATGTACTATCTACTTAACGTTTGTCATAAGCACATTTTTCCCCTTCTTATTTAGTATCTCCTTTGTCATCCACTGAGCTCTGGATTTATTTGCCCTTTCTTTTCCTTTGTGGAAATATACCTTGGTTTTGCATAAATCAGCTCATCATTAGAGTCCATTGTTCAGTTTTTGTTTGTCACCTAATGGATTCCACTTTATATGCGTGAGATTCATTCATACCCCACTGAAGTTGGCTTTTCCTCAAATTAATTATTCTTGCTCTGGATTCTACTTAGTGATTTTTCATACTCAACCTAAACTTTTTATGATACAATGATACCATTCCCTAGATACTCTCATACTGACACTTGATCCACATGGCACACCTCATTCCAAAGAATCCTCTTCAGCAGTGCTTTCTCATTGGACCAGAAACAGCCTGCTGTAGAAAATTCTCTGGAACACGTTTGAAAATATTTGCCCCTGTCTGCCTTTTGTACTAGTATTATTCAGATATTTATAACTACACTATAATTTTCGTGCTTGGCTTTACACTCGTGCTCGCTGTCTCACACTTGTCCCACCACTCCTTTGGCATTTTAACAGTGAAATGATTGCCAATAAAATACTTTTGAGATTTCCTTTTCTAGCTGCTATTCTATAGTTGCACAGTGTATTTGCCCCACTTATTTCCTTTTTCAGTCGTTCTCTGTACCTTTTACATTTAGCCTGATCTTACATTTGCCAAGCTGACATGCTATTCGTCTCTGTTTTCTGCTTCTGTCCACCACCCCCACCTCTACACTCTTTGTGGTCATGTACATAGTCTACATGAGAATCTCCTCCTTCAAGGCTGACAGTTGCTGCATTATATTTGCACCAAGTCTTTTGCTCCAGTTTACCTAGGTCAGATCCCTCTTCAATTTATTTTCATTAGCTTACTCCAACTGAACATTTTTATTCTTGGTTACATCTTCTACCTTTCCATAACTAATAATTGGCAATGTTTTTAAATTGACTAAATGTATTTAGTTTGGTAGTATGGTAGTACATTTTATTCCTGTAATTAAATATTGCAATCTGATAAGGTATGAGATCTTGGTTGTAAGATTTAATGTAATCATAACAGAATTGTCTCCTTTGTGTGAGACCACCCTGACTACTTAATTCATTTACTGGGTGACAGATGAGTTGATGTCTGGGAGCAGTTGGGTATATTCAAGAACAAAGAAAATGACATGGAAATGAGTTCTCTTTGCTCCTCACTATTACCATGAAGCGAGGTTGGATATGCTGTAAGCCAGTTTTCTAAATGAAAGGATAATTCTTGTATTTATGTTGGGTACAATGAACAATTAGTCAAAATAAGTATTTCAGAAGTTATGAAAATAATCAATCTCAAATTGTTTCACCTCGGTTTTATAGACAAGCTAATCATTTAACAAAAAAGATCTGTTATCAAGGAGAAATTAGATTGATCCGTCCATAGAATGAACAATCTTTGGCATGTGTGGAACTTCAGAAAGCAACAGTGCAACAGATTTTGTTATAACGTTGCAAATGTAGAGCTTGATAATTTTGAAGTGTTCATTGTGTCCTATTTCAGAGATGTGCTTGAAACCAAAACTTTCTGGAACCCTAATTGTAATAGTGCCATATTCCTACTTGACTAAGCTAAGATGCATCTCAAGAGAATGTCTTCATTTACTAAGACCCTTGAAAACGTCACAGCAATTTGATTTCTATATATTTATGTTGTATTTGATAACTTACGCAGCATCCCTCTGCATTGATATGTTTTTTGAAATTGAAATACAGTTCCGTTTTGGAAGTTGGGAATTGTTAGGAGTTTGAAAATATTTGCAAGTGCCTGCCACACAGTTTTCAAAGACTGATGCAGTGTAACTGACAGAACTGTGTTCTGATTATTCCATCACGCCTTCCCCAAATTATGTCAGCACATTTTTATACTTGTATGATGAATTCAGTTTGAGTTTATCTTGGGAACAGAAGTGAAAGAATATCACATCTGAGACATAGAGATTACTTTATAGTAGTTTAGAGTCTTTTTGATAAAATCTATAATGAATTTCATCTTGTTGGTAACTTCTGACATTTTGCCAAATTGGTCCAGGCAAATGTAGCTCTATTTGAGGCATGCTGTAAAGAGAGGATTCAACAATTTGATGATAGCGGTTCTGATGAAGAAGATATTTGGGATGAAAAAGATATAACATTTGCTCAAGATGCACAAAATCGACACAGGTATGTTAACAGGAATGTACCGTGATTCACTCCTCCCTCCCTCTCTCGCCCGCTCGTCTCTTTTTCTAACCTCCACCCCTCTCCTAGCTGCTGCCTTTCTAACTCTTTCCCCTTCCCCTACCCGCTGCCTTTCTAGCTTTTTTCACCTTCACCCAGCCAATGCCTTTCTAGCTGTTTTCCCTTGCCCTACTGGCTGCCTTTCTAGTTGTTTCCCCTTCCCCTGCCTGCTGCCTTTCTAACTCTTCCCTCTTCCCCGAGACGCTGCCTTTCTAGCTCTTCCTTCTTCCCAGCTCTTCCCTCTTCCCCCAGTCACTGCCTTTCTAGCTCTTTCCCCTTTCCCTAACTGCTACTTTTCTATTACACTCCCACTACCTTCCCCAAGTTAGTTTCCAAAAGAAATCTTAAAAAGCAATTTTAACTGTTATTATAATTGACAAGCCCTCAATTTTCTGTTTTGAGCAGAAGTTCAGGAAGTACAGACAGTGAAGAAAGTACAGATTCTGAAGATGAAGATGTGGACAAACGGAATAATTCATTTATACCTGGGGCCTGTCCCGATGATAGAATGGAAGTGGACACAAATGATGGCAAGTAACAAACACATGAATCATGGTTGATTTTAAAATGATCTGGCAGTTGTAAGGTTAAGTATTTGATGTAAGTTTCTCTGGTTACAAAATCACTTTTGTAAATCGTAAAGGTTCTCACTTTTTACCATGGAGATGCTTTAATATACAACATTACCTCAGTGCATTTAAACTATGCAAGGAACTTGCTGTGAAATAAAACTGTTTTCTTTCTTTACCCTTATAACAAGGTTTTATTAGCTGAGGGAAGTGTTTCTTTTTGCTAAATATCCATAGCAACCATTCCCTAGTGGACTAGTTATATATACTTTGGAACCTCTGGGATGCTAGATAAATACTTTCAGTTAATGTCAACAATGAAAGTATTTCTGTTCTCCCTGTTGGCCTCTGTTTGCTGTCTGATTGTATAAATTTGTGTGTGGTGGAACAGAGCTTGTTAAGCCCGAAGCTTTATTTCTGTTAAGTTCTAGATCTAGAAAAGAACATAATGAAAAAATAATAAACATGGACAGGATTGAGACCAAAGTCATTGAGGTATTGGATCAAATTTTGTTGCCATTGAATTGTTGAATACACCTTTAGTGATGATGAACAGAATAGCTTGGATGTTGTACCACACTCTCTTCATTAGAAACATTCCAGGTCTGGTGCATAATCTGTACCGTGTCAGCTAATCTCAGCTTGGGTGATGGCAGGTGTGGTGCAGTTGATTTTAAAATTTTTAGTTCTATTTTGAATCTTATGCCCCTTGCTGGAAATGCATGTGTAAGGACAAAATTAAATTTGATTGCATTGGTCTCTGTAATCATAAACTTGCTGAATTACATGATGAGCAATTGACAGTTAGGTACAATATTGGACACTTTGATGTCTTTTCCCTTTGCCAGTAGAGAACTAAGTGGATTGACTATTTGTGTCAACAAAGCATTGTTAAGAGACCTCTGGCACAGTTACTTGTATTGTTTTGTTAGTGGTATACGGAGACAAGCTTGAAGGGCGGTAGAGAAACAGAGCGAGATGTAGATGCAAGACTCCAGTATTAAAGAATATTAGAAATAGGAGAGTTTTGACCTGACATAGTTACACTTGAGATCCTGGTGAATCCGATATTAAATTGAAAGTCTACAGCTGTAAGATTGTTTCTTCAAGTCTCTCCAGCAATCTTGCTGGAAGCCGAAGAAGTCTCAGGCCTTAAACAAATCTTTGTAACAGTACTTTGAAATTGTTGACCTTCCTATTTCTGTTAAGTATCTGGCTTGAGTTGCAGCTGGTGCAAGTCCAATGAATGTAGGGGAAAATCTGAGCTAAGAAATTTGGTTTAGATTATAAACCAATTGTTTGTTGTATGAATTAAAAAAAATGGGGACTAGTTATCTCAGTGGGCTAAATGGCTGGTTTGCAATGCAGAGTGATGCCATCAGTGTAGGTTCACTTCCCATACTGCCTGAGGTTACCATGAAGGACCTTCCTCCTCAACCTCTTCCCTTGCCTGAGGCATAATGACCCTCCGGTTAAACCACTACCAGTCCTCTCTCTAATGAGAGAGCACCCCTATGGTCCTCTGGCACTATGGTGACTTTATTTTAATATCTTTAATGTAACTGAGTAGTTATTAGTTCCAAAAGCAGCTACCCAAAGGCTTTATTCGTAAAGTGTTGGAAACATTTTTTTTGAATGAACTAAAAGTAACGCTTGTCATGGATCTTTTGGTAACAGCAAAAGATTGGTAAATGCTGAATTGGTTTTACAGCACCAGGATGGACTGCAAACTTTGAAGTGCCTATGGAAACAGCAAATATAACTACAGCAAATTCTAATGAAGCTACCTTGTGGAGTTCGGGTGACTCAGTACAGCAAGAAACTGGATGGGCTACATTTTCTGATTTTTCATCTCAGTTAAGGTAGTATTAGTTCTGGATATCTAAAAATTCTGTAGTGAGTTGTATTAGTGTTTCGCATCAATCTACATTTGGACGTCAAACCCAACTGTAAAATGTTCGGCCCTGAAATCCTTTCAGTAGTATTTTGCTATTTAGCTTCTATAATGCTTTTATGATCTTTTTCTGAAATCACTTTTGATTTTGGTTTTTTTCTTTTACCAATTCGTGCTCCTTTACTGTGTGATATGATGTAATATTTACTGAAAGAAATTCAACCTCATTTGCCAAGACCTTGTCTACCCTACCTTGTACTGTTGTGGTAAACATGGTTTGTGCTACATTTCTCTGCTGGTACTGTTAGAGAAAACTTCAGAATATTTCTTAAAAACATTAGAGTAAAGGAAGATCATGCGACTAAATTAACTCCATGAAGATGCAAATGCTTGAAAGCACTTATAAACTTCAGTTACCAATCCAACACCAGTTGTAAAAGAATCTGTCCCTTACTTAATGTAACAATCCAAATGTTGTCAGGGGGCCATTTTGCGCTATTTGTCTCTGGCGGCAGGTTGTGATGTGAAAGCGATAGCAAAAATGCAATCTCTTTTGACCCTACCCCAGACCAGACCACCAAAGTTATGTTACGGTTTGACTTGAGACCAGTTCCCTCTTTTGTTAGAAGAAGATAAAGTGTGAGATACCTAGGAATTAAAACAAAATCACAAGATTTGACAGTTTGAACGAACGATTATAAACTAGAAGAGTAATACAATTTACGTTTTACTTGAGCATCCAGAATTAATGTGAGGTAAACAAGGCTAACAGATAAACTGTGGCGTTAACAGAGCTGCTCATGACAGATCTCAGATTTCTTTGACCTCACTCTCTTTGCTTCATTGACACATTAAGGGGTTACAAACTTCTTCAAAGGCTATAAAATAAAACACAGAACAGCAGATGCTGGAGATATGAAACAAACATGAACAAAAATTGCTGAAGAAACTCCGCAGGTCAGGCAGTATCTGTGGAGAGAGAAACAGAGTTAACATTTCAAGAGCTGAGAGTCTTCATGGTTTTGAAATGTTGACTCTGTTTGTAGAAAAGCTCTATCTTTAGACATCTGTGAACTTGAGAACTTTTTTTTAAATACTCTTGTCTCACTGTAAATCCATTGAAAAAGCTGTCTTCTTGAATGAAGTTTGAATAGGCTTTAATGATGCAATAACTTTGCTGTCAAAAAATCTCTGATCATGGAAAAATATATTTGTGCAATTTTAATTTTCTTTATGATAAAAATCTGTTTACTTTTAAAATGTTAACTTCTTTGATGTTTCTGATAGCTTGATTGTTTTATTGAGATTAAAATAATTTCAGATTAACATCTGAAAGATAATCAATGGTTTGCCATTTTGAGTATAGTTGAAATGATTTGCTGCTTCACCTGGGCACAGTCTTAATTTTGCATCAGACTCAAACAAATATCGCAAAAGGAAAATCCGTGCCATATGGATTGCTAGATCTTTGTTAACTACTTTGTTCTTGATCAGCAGTAAATACAGTCACTACAGCTGTTCCCAAAACTCTGGCATGTTTTTTGCTTGGGTGGATAACCAGGAAATAATGTGCCATGTTTTTTGCTTGGTTGGACAACCAGGAGATAATGTTCTTCTGGGAACAGTAATAAACAAAAGCATTCCTCCTCCTCCTCCTCGCTCCAGGTTGACAATGTCACTGGTTCCGAACCTCCGTCCTCAATTTGCATACAGCCACACCAAGTCAGAATAGTACTATTGGGAACTATTTCAGCATACCCTGAGGTCCAGAACTAATGATGTAGATTTAGTTTCTGTAGCATTCCTTTGCTGATCAAATCTTACTTTACAGAAGCGTTATGTTTTTTTATTTGCTGTGAGAGACATTCATGTAGCTGAGAAGGTACAAATTGTATAATTCCAAACAAACAGTGCATCAAGAGTTCTCAAGCACTGAGTAACAGTATTGATACCTGTGACATGCAGTCCAAATGTTGTCAAGCCCAATATACAAATAACAGATTCATATTTGTAATGTTACGAGTTGTGTAAAGGTGTATGTAACGGGTAAATAGTGCACTACGACACCTGTAAATTGAAATAACTTAAACATTATTTGATTCAGCTCAAAGGATCCTTTGAGAAGTAGTTCCCCTGTTGAAATGGAAACCAGTGCAGATCCAGAGGATCCCCATCACAATAGTCTAACACATCCTGAAGGTAACTCTCCTTGTTGCAGATGTTGAATTGCTAAGAAATTTTAAAGATGTGCTAAAAGTAAGAGAAAATTCTATCAATAATGTATCTGTAAATTGAAAAATACAGTATTAATAGGTATAATCATAGAATGGTTGGACTCTAAAGGCTATGCCATTTGGACAGGTTCATCATAACTTACTTGCTTTCGTACTCTGTCCCTATTTATAAAGCTTAAGAACCTGTATGCTTTATTAACCGTGCACTGAACTTGTCTCACTAACTTCAATGATTTGTGCACATATACTTTCAGCTCCCTCTGCTCCTGCACTCCCTTAAAATTATATCCTTTATTTTGTCCATTCGTTGCAATTTGGCAGGCCAACATTTGTTGCCCAGCGTTAATTACACTTGAAATGAGTGGTTTGCTAGACCATTTTAGAAGGATCTTGAGAATCAAAATGTAGGGCCAGACCAGGTAAGTAGAGCAAATTTCCTTCTCTGAAGGACGTTACTGTACCAGACGAGTTTTTTCAACTATCACTGGGCCTAGCTTTATATTGTAGATATTTGTTAATTGAATTTAAATTCCACTAATTGTCACAGTGGTATTTGAAGACAGCATTAATTTGGGCCTCTGAGTTACTAGTTCAACGTTGGTACCTCTACTTCCATCTTTTTCTAAATTGTTTTGTACATTGTCTCACTGGAACAGCACACTGGAAATCCGACTTCACTATTCTCAGAGTCATCATAAAAGGTAAAGATTTTATAAAAGTACACAAAATTCCTGGTATACCTTTTAGACCCGTGTTGACAGATAGCATGGACCGAGTTTCTGCACTTAACCAGAATGTTCACCACCAGATATTTGCTGTCACTCCATCAACTCCCATTTCCATTTTGCTGTTTCCAGCTTTATTCCATGAACTGTAACTCTACTAGCAAGTCTGTTATATTGGCATATCATTTAAATGTTTTTTGATAGTCCATATATTGCAGATCAAAGAATTACTGTCATCCACTGTTTATTACATTGTGAAAAAACTCAGTCAAGTTAATTAAGCATTGTTTGTCCTAACTCGATTCATGCTGGCTTTCCTTAACTGATTTCCATTTTCCAAGTGACTTTCAATGTTGTCCCAAATATCATTTTAAAGGCTTCTCTATATCTAAAAGCTTCTCTGTCATGTTGATATTGGTCTAATAATCAATTCAGTACTTGGGGATTCATTAACCATCGTCTTAGTTTCTTTAAAATAATGAAATACGTTATAAGTTATAAAACAAATACTACAGCGGAGCAACTGCTTTCAGTAGTGTGGTTTCTGCCAACCCAGTCTGATTGCCTGATAGGTGAAGTTGCATCCTTGTGTATATGCAGCACCTAGAGTCTTTAAAGATAAAGGTTCTTAAAGGCAAATGTATACGAAGAACATTGCCCACCAGCAAGATTAAATGAACTGCCCTACGTTGCTTATCTCATGCAATCCTCGTAGTTTATCAACTTTGAAGTCCAGACAGCCTACCTAATACCTCCTCTTTATCAATTCATAGCCGATCGATCAAGCCTATTGTAATTTACTGCAGTGTAGAAGAGTAAGAAATTACTTTATTGAAGCAAACAAGATCCTGAGTCATCTTGACAGAGTGGATTTGAAAAAGATATTTCCTCCTGTGGGATAATCTAAACTTTTAGGTAAAGTAAAATTGAGACATGCTGGTTAGCTCAGTTTTATATCCTATAATATGTGGGAAGCTGTGGACTCCATCAGTGACCTAGCGGGCTGCACGTGCAGGAACTGTCATTGACTGCCTAACTTGAGCTCTAGGTTTTAGAGTTTGAGTGACAACTGGAGTTGCTGTGGCATACCCACAAGGTTGAGGGTATCTGAATAAGACACTCAGAATTGTTCACACTATGGCTTAGGACCATGAAGGAGGCAGAAAGAGAACGGGAGACTGCGGGGCAGTCCAAGAGAATCAGACACATGGCACAGGAATATCCTGTGGTCCTGCTTGCTAATCAGTTTATAGTTTTGGTGCTGATGAGGATTTTGACTCTTGAAGCATTGTGGGCAGAGACAAATTTGTAGCACCATACGTGGCTCTGCTATACAGGAGGAAGAAGAAAGGGAGCAGAGTAGTGATAGGGAGTGTATTAATTAGCAAAACAGATAGAGTTTCTATGGCTGTAGATGTGACTCCAAGGTGGAATGTTGCCTGTCCAGTGCCAGGTTCAAGGATATCACAGAGTAGCTGTAGGACATTCTTCAGGTGTGGCTGAACAGCAAGAGATTGTGGTCAACGTTAATACCATTGACTTGGGTAGGAAAGGGGATGAGATCCTGAAAGTAGGTTTTAGGGATCTAGGAAGGACATGAATCACAGGACCTCTTAGGCAGTAGGCTCAGGATTGCTGCCATTCCTACTTAGTGACCATAGAAGTAGAAGAAATGAGCAATTGAAATTGTACACAGTCTTCACAAAGGAGAAGAATAATGTCAACTTTCTAGTTAGAGGAGTGTGAAATGATACATACAATAAGCATAATGCAAGGGGGAATACCAGAAGGACTGGCATCTTTGAAGGCAGATAAGTCATCGGGACCAGATAGATTGTATACAAGGTTGTTAAAAGAAGCCAGGGAGAAAGTAATGGATGCATTTAGGATTATTTTCCAATCCTCACTAAATACAAGTAAGATACCAGAGGATTAGAGCTCTGCGAATGTTGTATCATTATTTACAAAGGGTGTGAGGATATACAGAATAATATATAGGCTGAGCAGTCTGACTTCTATGGATAAGTTATCAGAATCAATTCTGAGAGACAATAAACTCTCACTTGGAAAGGCATGGATTAATCAGAGATAGGAAGCTTGGTTTTGTTAAGGGAAGATCATGTCTTAATTGCATTTTCTTAAGGGAGGTAACAAGGACGACCAGTGAGGGTACTGCCGTGGATGTTGTCTATGTGGAATTTAGTAAGGCATTTAACAAGGTATTATTTGCACAGACTGATCAAAAAAGTAAAAAAACCCATGTGATACAGGTGAATGGCAATTTGAATCTAAAATTAGTTGAGCAATAGGAAACAAGTTCAGAGTTGGTGAATTTTTTTTTGAGTGATAAGTGGTTTCCTGTAGCATTCTCCAGTGCTATGTTGTGTTCTTTGCTGTTGAAGTCCGAACATTAATATATACAACATGAGGAAGACATGAAATTTGCAGATGAGACACAAATAGACTTGTATTCGACGGTGGAAGGGGGACAGCTCTGGACTACAAAATGATCTCAGTGGTTTGGTTGAATAGGTGAAAAAGTGGCAAATGGAATTCAGTCCGGAGAAATGAGATGTAATGCACATGGAGATGGCAAACTCAGCTAGGGAATACACTATATAAACGGGGGGATATTGAGAAAGATAGAAAAAATGAGACACCTTGGACTCATGTCCACAGGTCATTAAAGATTTAAAGTTAGGTTTTATTGTTATGTGTACTCAAGTACAGAGATAGAAGAGTCAGTGAAAAATGTATGAAGTTGCCAATTCTGGTGCCATCTTAGGTACGAAGGTACCTAGGTACAAAATCTTAGTTGCAAAGTAGAAAACGAAAGTTGTAAGTTCAAAATTACAGTCTTTCTTGAGTACTTAGCTATGCCTGCCTCGCAATCCCCTTAAGGGCTCAATTTTCCTCCACAATGGGCTCCTCTACCGCAATGGGCTCCCTCTCCCTGTGCTGGCTCGATCTTCCCCGCAAATGCTGGGAGATCTTGGCTGCCTGCTCACGCCGCCACCGCGGGCTGCCAGTTCTTACCATTGCTGCAGATGCCGGAGGACCTCTCTCGCCGTCATGTGGGCTCATTCTCCTCTGCGCTGCACAAACCCACTCTCCACAGAAGGTAAGTAGATTAAAGTAAGGGAAGAAAGAGCAGTGAAAGAAGAAAAAAAAATACAAGCAGACGGATGAGCTCCGGGCAGGAACCTGCATGCTACGCTGCTACTCTGCTGCCGTCTTGAATGGCAGAATAGGTAGAAAATGTGATAAAGAGAGCAGATGAAATGCTTTCTTTCATTGAACAAGGTAGTGAATGCAAAAGCAGGGATATGATGTTGGAAATTTATAAAATGCTGGTTAGGCCACAACTGGAATTTTGCATACTGTTCTGCAATTGCTCGAAATTGCAGCAATGAGAAATATTGGAAAGGCAAGAGTTGTTTTCCTAAGAAAAAGGAAGCTATGTGGTGACTTAATTGAGGTATATAAAACTGAGAGGCCTGAATAGAGTAGATAGGAAAGACCTGTTTCCCTTAGCCAAGAGGTCAACTATCAGAGGCACATATATAAAATGATTAGTAGAAGACTCGAAGAGGTCAGGAAAAATTTCTCCCCTGGAGGTAGTGAGTGTCTGTCAATCTTTGCCCAGTTTGGTGGTGGAGGCAGAAACCTCCCCACTTATTTGAAAGGTACCTAAATCTGCACTTAAATGCTATACCAGATGCTAGAAGCTAGGATTAGAATGGGCGGCTAATTGGTTTTGACTCTACCACCATAGATATGGTGGGCTGAGTGGTCACTCTGTGTCTTAACTTTTTTATGTGGTTGCATGCTGGCTCTTTCAGAAACCCACTTTGTAAAATGTATGTTGCCTGAAAGAGAATGGTTATGCACAACATTCTATAGACAAACCTTCTGGGATTGACCATTGAAATAAGATTTCCTTTGGAATATTGGATAAGTACACCCCTCTTCCTATAGCACTACTGTTTCATCAGCCAAGATATTTTCAACAGTCCATTTTATTTTCTTGGCTTCCAGGCTGGTTGAAAACATTTATTCTGTTAAACATTTCTCATCAAAAATATGACAAAAACTGCCATATTCTAATAGCCATCCAGAAGATTGACATCTGAAACATGAAGCAAACCTGTTTTACCAATGTCATTTGGGACACTCAAGGCTGGAAGCCTGTTTTCATTTTTCTGAATTTCATTCTTTTAATTTTTTTTTTGTCCAGACTTCCTTGATGATCGCACGTTTCATCATAATACAACTTTTCCCATTGCCTGAAATGTGGTGACCCTCATGTTAGATTTATCACCAGTTCTCTTACTATTTAAAGAGAGAGCAGCTTATGGTCCCCAGGACTATTTCACCAATACATCCTTACTTGGCATCTTGTCAAGTCTGAGTGCACAATCAGTTTAACTGTCCAAATGTATCAACTGGTCAGTTTTTACCCTCAATGCAAAGTCATCTTTCTTTGAGGTTCTGGCCCAATTTATTGGGATGCAGTTAACATTTTACAAGTAAAACTATTGATCTAAATTCATTCCTGACGTGTTCTGCTGAATGTCTAACTTTCTATGTTTGAAGGCCACTGAAGCCTAACTTTAAATCTTAAATTCTCTCTTTATTTTATGTATTTCACTTTGTTCAAATTCCATAGAATCTCCTCACAGAAAATCATTGATGTGCATCATAAAGATGCATGCTAGTTTTTCTCCCTGATATCATTGCTCGGTCTGCTTAAAGCTAAATGTAGCCTAATTTCAGCAAGACGAACCTAACTGAGAAGTATCATACTCTTGCTGTATCACTCAAACCATTAACACTTGTTTAATTTCTATAGTTTCTCTTCTGTATCATCCAATTTTGCCAATCCATAGATCTTAGTAACTGTCCCTCATCTTGTACATTTAGAGAATTGTGTATTTGTTGATAAATTTGTCAGTTGCTTTTCCTGTTCTCACTCTTCTAGTGGAATTCTCCATTTCCTGTACTCTCAAACATGTTACTTTCATGCCCAATTTAGGTGTTGTCTTTGAGGTCAAACAACCTTGTCCTGTGTTACTACATCACTTTGGCCACATTTACCTTCTTAACTACCATAATCTGGTTCTCAGCATGGTTGAACATTTTTGCATGTGAAGTCCACTTCCAATTTTCTTAAAGTTTCTCCTCTACACTTTCCGTACTCTATTAGAACTTCCCTTGATTTGCTTTCTCTGCACCCTCTTTTTACCTTATTTAGACCTGAATATTTTTATACATCTAGGGATCTTTGGGCTTGTTGCTCCTACCTGTCACTCTAAAGGGGATATGTTGGGCCTGCACTGTCCCCATTTCTTTTTTGAACGCCCTCCCAGTATTTTTCTGTAGATTTTCCCAAAGGTTGCCCTAATTTTAAAAATTCTGTTTTCCCCCAATCCAATACCCTTTTTTCGCAGACCATCTTTTTCATTTTTCATAACAAGCTTAAATTGTATTGCATTGTGGTTGCTATCACTAATATGGTCCCCCACAGTCACTTTGATCATCTGTACAACTTTGTTCCCTAGATTTAGATGCAGCACCCTTTGTTGGACCTTCTACAGGTTGACATAAAAAGGTTTGAATGTATTCAAGAAATCTGCCCCCTCTAAACCTTTTATGCTGACTATCCCAATTAATGTTTGGGAAGTTGATGTTCCTAATTTAATAATGTTGTTGTCATTGTAATCAAAAATACAGTCACTCCAATGTGACTGTCCCCTTTTTTATTCCAAACAGAATAATAGAATTTTACAGTACAGGAGGCTGTTCGAACCATCATGTCTCTACCAGCTCCCAAAAGACCGACCCAGCTGGTGCCATTGTTCAGCCCTATCTCCATAGCCCCCTAAATTCATCACTTTCAAATATATATCCAGCTGTCTTTTGAAACATCATATGGAATTGCCTGTACCACTCTCCCAGGCAATGCATTCCAAATCCTAACTATTCTGCATAAATAAATTTCTCCTCGTCTCACTCTTAGCTCTATTGCTGACATCTTGAAATTGTGACCCCTAGTTATTGACCTATCAACTAGTGGAAACCAGATATCCTCCTTTACCCTGTCAAAATTGTTGATGATTTTGAATACCTCAACAAGGTCACCTCTTAATCTTCTCTGCTCCAAACAGAATAAGCCCAGTTTCTCTAATGTCTACTCATTTGAAGGCCATTCCAAAATATCGTCCCTCTTTACTGAGTTACTGACTCCTTAATTAATATTGCAACACCACCTCTTCTTTTACACCCTTCCTGACTTGCCTGAAGATCCTGTAACCCGGAATGTTGAGTTGCCATGTCTGTGATTGCAACAATATCTCAATTCCATGGGTCAATCACACCCTTAATTCATCTATTTTACCTATAATATTTCTAGCATTAAAGTAGAGGCCATCCATCCTTCCCTTCTTTGAATCGCAACATGGCTGCACTCTGTCCAACCGAGTTCCTATACCTTATTATTCCGTGTCCTTATTGTACTAATGCTCTTTGCCCCTCTGACTGCTGAACTTGTTTAAACTCCCCTCAACAGCACTAGCAGACCTAACTGAAAGGATGTTGATTACATTTTGGTTCAAGTGCAGACTGTCCCACTTGCCCAGAAATGGAACCAGTAAATCCAGGAAATATAAGATTCCCCCTCCTGCAACAACTTCTGAGCCATACATCTGCCATGTTCTCCTTTTTCTACGTGCATTAGCACGTGACACCGGGAGTAATCCAGAGGTTATGACCTTGGAGGTCCTGAATATTAATCTGTTGCCTAGTTCTGTGAATTCTTGATGCAAGTTGCCATCGTTCATTCTACCTATATCGTGTACAATGACCTCTGACTTATCACCGTCCCCCTTCTTATGCTCTACATAGTCATGAATCTATTATATGGTACTTGATTTAAGGTCCTTTTAGAAAGCCAAGTACATTACATCTACATTATTGTTATCTGCCTTAAGTTTGGAAATTATCTTAACCATCTAAATAAAAACTGAACGAACTGCGGATGCTGGAAATCAGAAACAAAAACGGAAATTGCTGGTAAAACTCAGCAGAACTGAGGAAAGGTCACTGGTCCTGAAACATTAACTCTGATTTTTTTCCACAGATGCTGCCAGACCTGCTGAACTTTTTCAGCAATTTCTGTTTTTGTATCTTAACTACCTGCTGTCCCTCTGGCATAAGTCCCTTTTTTATTTATTATTTTTATATAATGTACTAGCGCCCTCTGCAGTCTCTTCCTTGACTACTTTTTATGTACAGATATAATCCTTCCAGACTAGGAATTTTATCTTTAAATTTGATTAATCATGTCTTTTTTAGTCTTTAGGTGAAAATAAATTTGATTATTTGGAGGAAGACAATCTAAAACTCAATACAAATGTTAATATTTACATTATAATTCCGTTTTGTTTTTCAGTAAATCTACTCTTCAGCATGTTCTTTAAGTAAAAGTTTGGCTAATCTGACAGCATAGATACTATTTAGAAAAACAAATAAAGTGAAACATGACAGCATTTTGCATTGTCTAAGATAATAGTCAGTTACATTTTTAAACATGATTTCTACTTAACGTGCCTAGTTGTGCAATTCTACAGATCTTAACTGATCCTATCTTCAACCTGCAGATTTTGTTGCAACTTCACAGCTTGCCTGCAAGGAGCAAACAGCAGTGTCAACCACATTAAATGTAGAATCCACCTTGTTTGGAGAAGATGAAGAGGTGGCGACAGACCAAGTAACAGAGACGGTTACAAATGGCTCTATGAAAGAAACAGTCAGTCTTACTGTAGATGCCAAAACTGAAACTGCTGTGTTTAAAAGGTAGGTTGAGTGTACCAAAATCTGTCAGAATATTAATTATTTCAGTTTTTTACTTAGCTATTTTTAAAGAAAATGTAACTGAATTCCATTCCCCACATTATGGTTTGGGTATTTTGTGACTTAGTTGGATTCTCACAGTGATGGTTCAGTGATCACAATATTTGGGCTCAAAGCTACTGGCATGACATAATGCCAATTCATTCTTTCCTAGATTTATTTTGATTTGATTTTGTCTGAAATGAGGGAGGGGTTAGATTATGCGAAGAGAGTTTTGAAGATTTAAAGATTCTAATGTTTCAGAAACATCTGCCAAAATAGAATATTTTAGTGCATTTTGTCTTTCAATCCTTAAACACAAGGTTTGTTTATATTTCATTTTCTTGATGTCCTCATTCCTTCAGCTATTGCAGTTTACAATTAAATAGATATTTTTAACTTACATTTTCAGCTGTACAGCATAGGAATGAGCCCTTTAGCCCACGATGTTGTGCCAAATATGACGCCAAATTAAATTAATCTTTCTACCTACCCTTGATCCATTTCCCTCCAATGCTTGCATGTTCATGTGCTTATCTAAAAGTCCCTTAAACGCCCCTATCTACCTCCACCACCTCCCCTGGCAGCATGCTCCAGGCTCTGACCGCACTCTGTGTAAAAAAAAAAAAAAACACTTGCTCCTAACATCTCCTTTCAACTCTTCTTTCCCAGCATCTCCCCCCCACCCCGCCAACCTTAAATGCATACCCACTAGTTTTGGACATTTCAACTCTGGGGAAGAAGATTCTGACTATCAATCCTATCAATGCTTCTCATAATTTCTATCAAGTGTCCCCTTAGCCTCCACTGCTCCAGAGAAAAGAGCCTGAATTTTTCTAGCCTCTCCTTATAGCTTATACCCTCTAATCCAGGCAGCATCCTGGTAAACCTCTTCTGCACCCTCTCCAAAGCCTCCACATCCTTCCTGTAATGTGGTGACCAGAAATGAACACCTTACTCTTAAGTGTGGCCTAACCAAAGTTTTATAAAGCTGCAACATGACATCTGACTCTTGTACTCTGTTCCTTGACCAATAAAGGCAAGCATGCCATTCGCCTTCTTTACCACTCTATCTAATTGTGTGGCCACTATCAGGGATCTATGGATTTGAACCCCAAGATCCCTCTGTACATCAGTGCTGTTCAGGGACCTGCCATTAACTGTACACTATCAATAAATTGGATTTCTGTGACAAAAAATGTAAGCTTTCAATTTTTGTCTTGCTCTGGAGGGACTGGTGAGCAAATTTCAGAAAGGTGAGGTTTGGCGTAACAGTAAACATGAACTTTTGAAAAATCTGAAATAATTGATCATTTAAGAAATAATTGATGAGATGTCTAACAGCAGATCTGAGCTTTTTTTCACAATCTTGGTTAAGCAGAGCTATGAAGGATAGACTCGAGCCCAAGTACAGATTGCAAGGGAAGGGTTGGAGATGGGCACAATTAGACTCGAGCCCAAGTACAGATTGCAAGGGAAGGGTTGGAGATGGGCACAATTAGACTCGAGCCCAAGTACAGATCGCAAGGGAAGGGTTGGAGATGGGCACAAAGCTATGCAGTTGGGATAACACTGATCTTGTGTTTACTTCTGTTGGCACATACTCTAAACTGCCCTTGGGGGAATTCGGAGTGGGCATCAGAAGATTGTTGTCTTTCAACCTAAAAGTTTCTCCTCTCCCAGTCTGCTTTGTAGATGGGTTTCTCGGGAAGCGGATGAGGGGAATGGATGGGTGTGTATCTGGATCTCTCCTTCCCACACACACACTCTTACTCAATCACTGCCTTCCAAGCACACGTTATATTTTATGTCCACCGAAATACTCCTGCTCTCTCACTTGCTGTTTTCACGGCTTTTCACGCACACTCGAGCTTTCACTACGTCTCACATCTCTCATTCTGTCCCTTTCACTGATCCATCCTCGCCTGTCCCTCCCTCTGTGCCTCTATCTGTCTGTCTCTCTCTCTGTCTCCTTTGCTTGTGTTCTGTCTCACTCATGCACTCTCTCACGCAAGTACACGCACGCGTATTCTATGCAGTGATGATCCTGGCTGATGTTATTACTGGACATACCAGATCCCAGATTGAAATCTAATGCAATAGATCATATTTTCTTTTAATGAAGCGGTCTTTCACTGAAAAGCAATGCAATGCTGCAAATGCAGGTTTAATAACAATTGGCAGTTTAGTATGCAAAGAATATATTACAATAAACCCAACTGTTTATATAAAATAACTTCAAAGATTTCAAAACACACTGTAAAAGTTTAATTGTATTAATCCCAAAAACAATCCTTTACAGTAGTCACCAGAGAATTTACTTCTCTTTCATATCCATAGGGCTTAATTTAACTTAATTTCAGGTTTAATTGCAGGTCTGTTAGCTTCTTCTGGAGCCTTCACCCAACTGTATTTAGATTTTCTCAGCTTCAAATAACCCCTCAAGAGTTTTATCCAGACTCTCCTGGCCTGGAAATTTTAAACTTATCTCTATACACTGGGGTAGCCTTTTCCTTAAACTGACCTAAAAACTGCCTCCCTTTTTTTTGCAGGAACAACTGCCTTACACATCCATCTTCAGTTAGGACTTCTGCAAACTGCGCCAAACTGTTTTTTCAAAGCTATGGGTATTTCTCATTAACACTCCCAAAAATCCAAAATCTTCTATTTGAAAGCCTAATGCACTACACGGTTTACTTTAAAATTAAAAAAAAAGAACAGTGGTCCCTGAAGATCTGAAACAAAACCAGAAGCAAAAACAGCTGAAATCTGAAAAAAGGTCACTGGATTCAACATTAACTCTGCTTTCTCATCACAGATGCTGCCAGACCTGCTGAGTTTCTCCAGCAATTTGATTTTGTTGCAGACTTTACTTTGTTTGCTCATAAGCACTTCCACTGTAAGCAAATCCTCTTTGCTTTCTGTAATACTGAGTTTTAAAAGGAATCACTCTGGCAACAGAAATTCTTGCATATTGATTATAAATCACTTTAAAGCTATATGCCACTGGTTCACAGTCCAGAAATAAATTACATTGAAATATGTATCAATCTCACACCTCATATCATGGAACCAAATTATATAGACCCATCACAAGACTAAAGGTCTATTTTTCCAGTGTGGAGTATTTTTGCTGACATATGGTCAGTTTCTTGGAAAATGTCTATCTTGTCATCTTGCAGCAAAATCACTCTCAAATTGATATCGCTGGTATCAACAACCAGTTTGAATGACCACAAATTGATTTATAATTCTATGATACTCTGATAGTCTCTTGGAAGATAAACTAATGTAAGCACTTCTGTTTTCCAATCTGATTGTTGGAGGGTCAGTGTTTAAATTATCAATTTGATTCCCCAATTTCCAATTTCTCATTTCTATTTCATTCCTTATTTCTTCCACTGATGTAAGTACACTTTTCTTTTGGGTATTGTTCATGTCATAATATCTCTTCAACAGTGTGTTATTATGGCACTTTCCTGTCTGATTCTTTTTCCTGTCTCAAGTACCCACTGCATAATTTACATTGAGTTCCATTTTTGATGTGATAAGCTCCAAAGGCAGGTAACAACACTGACACATTGTCTTTGGCAACAAAATTAGGAACTTTGACAATAACTGCTATAGCTTTCAATGTTTGCTGCACATTCTTTAAATGCTTTTCAATCAACCTAAAGGCATTGTAAATTGTTCTCTTAAGTTGAAACACAGTTTGGAGTATAGTTTTGGAGCTTTGCTTTATCAGTTTCTCTGTAATTAGTTTTAATTGGTCCTCATCTCGTGTACATACATTAGTTAAAAAATGCAATATTCTGTCAACTCAGTAGGAGCATCCCTAATGGCACATAGTAACAAAGGAATTCCCTTATCCCAATCATTCGGACGTTCGTGGCAATGAATTGTAATCTTAGGTCTTCAAACTTTGATGCCTTCTTTCTAATGCAGTTCGAGAATGTGGGTGAGGAGCAAAAGATGTTTTATTTCTAAATTAGTCATTTCTTTGAATATTGCAGCATAAAATTTGAGCTTTGACGGAATGGGTAATCCATAATCTTGTTTTAAGAAAAAAACAAAAATGGAATTCATTTCACCACTACAATTTTTGCAGTAATTTACCTAAAGGCACTGCTTCAAGAAGTTCCGAGGAGTCATCTATAATTGATAAAAGATTCTGGTTCCCATTTCTGATTTTAGGTAGGGATCCTTCATAATCTATTAAAACTCTGCTAAATGGTTCTTTAGTTGAGATTTCCCCACTACCTATCCTGAGTGACACTTCTGGCAAAATTTGACAAATTCTTTATGTAATCCGGGCCAATATAACTGTTTTAATATTTTCATCTATGCTTTCTTAAAGTCTAAGTTAGCTGCCATTGGAATTTTGTGAACCACTTGCAAAATTTCTTTACAATGATCAGATGGCACAGCTTATTCCTCATCAGCTGGTAATTGGGATGGTCTCCATTTCCTCATTAAGAGTTCGTCTTTACGATAATAACATTCAGGTATTTTTCTGATTCTGCCTCTGAGTAGGCTGTTTGATATAACTTTTTTAATTCCAAATCCATTTGCTGCATATCTGTTATAGAAGATGGGCTAAGCATTATCACCCTCATTCTCTTTGCCCCATCCTTTTGAGTTAATTTTTTAAAATTTGTACTCGTTAACTACATTTTCCAAGTCATCTCTCTGATCATAGAATTAGACAGGAAGAAAACGTTCTGGGATCTAGTCACAACACAGTCTGGAAACAATCCAGGATGTTCCTGTTGTCAGATAACAAGGTGTAGAGCTGG
>NC_063348.1:24676988-24716336 GCF_021869965.1 Rhincodon typus | reverse complement strand
CTCAGATTCTCCAGCATCTGCAGTTCCTACTATCTCTGTTCCTGTTGTAACTTCAGTTTCTCTTAGTTCCATTGGTTGTTCCACCATCCTTAATGAAACCAATATTCTTGAACTGGCCAGGTCAATTCCCAGAAAAGTCAGTTCCTTCTATATGAATTTATTTCATTACGTTTCCACTGCAGCGCCTCCATTTACAAAATCACTGGATTTGAAGTTTTTTTTTTAAAGTTCTATTTGGTATTGTTTGCATTGTATATAGCTGATTTTACGTTTTCATGTAATTGACCTGACTAATTTATAAAAGAAACTGCTTTAAGCTTATCATTTGAAATTTTCTCCTGCGTGTATGATTTCTGAAGCTAATGCTTTTGAAGCAAATATTGATAGCTCTGAATCATTGCTCTGTTGTAGAAGAAAGTGTCCCCATCCCACATGACAGCATACTTTGGTAGCTTTTTAGAATTGTTGGCATTTAATTGAATTAAATTAAAAGAATTTGAAATGTATGTTTCATACAGGTTTCACAAAATAAACTGAAGTTGGATCTTTCTATGATGTTGTATAATGTTTGAATATCTGCCACTTATTCATCTTTCTGTATTTATGATCCAGTTATAGTTTAGAGTTTTAATTTGTGAAATAAAATGATAGCAAAATGATTACTTATAAAGCTTTTTGCTATTGTTTACTCCAACTTAATAGTGTTTCGAAACATTGAGGTATTGATTTCTTACACTATAACAGAAGAATGCCAGACCATTTAATGGAGCTATATTCAATAGAAATTGATTGTGAAACTTTCCAAAATTATAAACTACAACATACTGGTTTAGTTGAGTGTTTCACAATTTAAGCTTCCTTTCTCTTTCTTTCGTGCTTGTGGCTTCAGAGTGTTGAAATCGTATTGGTATGTATTATAATGTGTGTGTGCGAATAAACAGCCTTATGTGATCTTAGATTTCTGTTCATATTTTGGCATGATTTTGAGATAATGTCCAGACTATTACATTAAAGTTTAAAGAGCCTGCAAGCTGATCCTCATAAATTCATGCTTTTCGTCCATTTGCATGTGAAGATTTTCATATACTGCATGATTGGAAAGTGAATTCCATAACACCTCTGTGAAAGGACACATTTTATTGTTTGAAAAACTTTTTGTAGATAGTTGACCAAGTTACTTTTTATCTGTTTAGTGAGGAAGTTAAGTTGTCTACCTCTGAAGATTTTTCTTCAAAATATGTATTATCAGAAAACTTGGAAATTCCAAAACTGACTTCACCATCGCAGTCTGGGTATGTGCATTCCATATAATGATGACTCTAACCGTGCCTGGTACTCTTCTAGATTTAACTTGTAGCGTACAGGTTTGGTTATACAACTTGCAATATTTATAAATGGTATGTACATGGAGGTTTGGATCTCAGATTGTTTGCTACATCATCTTTGTTACTGCTTTAAAGTCAGTTTTAATTTTAAAGCTGTTATTGAAGTCTTATTTCGTACAATAAATGAGATTTTAATTAATTCAGCTGCAGGAATTATGAGAATTTCAATCTCGGCTAAGGAAATTCCTCTTCGCTGACGTGGGGACAACAGTGTCAGTACTAATGGCTGCACACAAGTTGTTGTGTTTTATATGCAAACAGAACTTCATTGGGTAGCATGGGTGTTGTTCAAATCCAGAGGTTTTCTGAACTAACCAGTCACAGTAGATATAACTGCAGCTGCAAAGACTGAACAATAGATTTGCTTTAGATAGAAGTCACACTGTACTGACTATTGTATATTGAATTGTGCCATTTCACTTATTTCTCCATGCATTTGTCATTGGAATGAGTTGATTGTTTTAATCCTAGCTCTTGTACATACGAGGTGCTAAAACCAGATAACATTCAACTCAGGTAAAATATTAGAATATGTCAACTGGTAACTAAACAGAGATATGAAGTGTAATCTATCTTTAACACAAACTGTTTGTCAATAGCTTGAAGCCTTCTGAAGGGAATATGAAATCTCGAGCAAAAGACACCTTGAATGGGCCCGTTGATGATGTGACATCAATGGAAGAAGTCAAGTAAGTCTTCATTGCAGTCTATGCATTATATCGTGCAGTATCTAACTTTAGCACTCTATTTTCCCAGTAGTTTTGTACCATCTTTTGTAACGAAAAATGCAGTGGAACATTTTGTATAAATGATACAGATGTTTATGGTTGCTGAGGCTTTATTTAACTGTTATCTCCGGTGACTATTTTTAATACTTGGATAATGCATTATGAAACAACAATTATATTCACTTAATATTGAAACCTGAACCATTTGGAACATGATATTGCAGCCTTTCAGAAAATTGTTAAGATCCCTGTGGAGAACAATAACTTTTGAATTCCCAGGTAAAGGAATTGCATGACAAGATTTGAATGTTTTGAAACTTTACTGTAACAAACTAACATCAGCATTATCCTGAGTTATTGTTTCAGTGCACCACTTTGCACTTTTTTTTAAAAATAAAAGTGTGACATTTGCAATTCTGCAATCATCCGACACCATTCCTGTACCCAAGGAAGATTGGAAGGTCATGGCCAGTGCTTCCAGTTTCCCTGCTGTATTTCCCTCTAGATACTTGGATGCGTCTCATGTAAGCTTTGTAATACAGTCGGTTATGCTAAGAATGCGATTGTTGCATACATGCACAACATCACGTTGTAGAACATCGCACTATGGAAATAATGGGGCCTATGGGAAAAGCGGGGTTGGGGCAGACCACCAAAAAATATCACTTAAAATCGTTCAAAAATCACTCAAAAGCCTAACACAAAGGATAGCACAGTTTGAATAAATGTTTAATTCATGTCTAATAATGAAATAAAAGTAATTTTAACACCCTACCTTGACAAAATGTCAAGATGATTTGATGGAGGAGGTTTTGAGGTTGCTCTGTTGTTAATGCAGGGACTTGAGAGTCGTTGTCGTCATCATCATCACCTTCAGGTGCAGTTGTGGTTGCAGGGTTCGGGCGAAAAATAGTTAATCCAGGAGTGGATGGCTGTGATTCATTGTTCTGACTGTTTCTTGGTGGTTGGTTTAAAAAAGACATCCAGCTTTTGCTGCTTTGCCCTCTTTCTGCTTTCATGAAGAAGCTGTTCATAGGGTGCCAAATAAGATCTTGTTCCATGAACTGCTATCCTGCTGCGTTCTGCATTGTAATCATTGTCCTCAAAGAGCTGCAGCTGCTTCTCTGTTTCCCTCAGGATAGAAGACAAAACAGAAGTAGAAAGTTCTCGTGGTGCTGCATCCTGGACTACTACTACTTCATCTCCAGCTTCCTCTTCCTCCTCAGCGACAGGTTGATGTAGATCAGCTGTAGAGATGTCTTCACATTGGGACTTGAGCAGCTGCTCAACATCCTCACTCTCCACTTCTTCAAATCCAACTTGCTTTGCAAGATCGACACACTGTTCTTTGATTCTTGGGAGCTCCTCTGATGGATCAAAGCCTTTAAAATCTTGAAAAATATCTGGGAGAAGCTTCCGCCAAGCTGCATGCAAGCAGTCCTTACTGACATCACCCCAGGCCTCCATGATAATGTCAACAACTTCTTGATGCTAAAGCTCTTCCAAAATTGAAGAACACTTTCCTTATCCCTCTCAGTGGCTGCAATCAACTTCTTAAATGTGTGCCTTACATTATTAATTTAAAAGCTGCTATTGCATCCTGGTCCATGGGTTGAAGGAGTGAGGTTGTGTCTGGTAGTGGAAATCGCATTTTGATGTTTTTAGAAAGCTCACCGATGGTGGGAGTTTGGGTTGACGCATTATCCAGGATGAGGAGAATCTTGAAATCCAAACTTTTTTTCCTGCAATACTTTCTAAAAACATCTTCCAAAACATCAATAAGGTCAGAAAAAATTTGCCCCGTCACCCAACCTCTTTTGCTTGACTTAAAGTAGATACCTAGAGTAGCATTAAGGTAACCTTTCAAGGCTTGTGGGTTGGCAGCATGGTACACCACCATAGGCTTAAGCTTTAAGTCTCCACTGGCATTGGCACCCAGCAGCACAGTCATATGATCCTTTCCCATCTTAAAGCCTGGAGCATGTGTTTCATTCATAGATGTGTAGGTTCTTGATGGCATTCACTTCCAGTAAACTTATGTCATCCATACTGAAAATTTGATCTAAGTTGAAGCCACTGATGGAATCATGTTATATCCAACACAAGTTCAAGTTTTAGAAATAGCATTCCCCTATTCGTCAGTCATGTTATAGTCAATTTGTGTTGTCAGAACACGCATTATAGCAGAACTGACTGTATATCAACTTTTAAATTCGGACAGTCTATCTGATGTTTCATTTTAATAATATTTTAGCTTATAAAGTGTCTCAGCTAACTCTTGTTTCACTGACTTGGGTAGCAACTTCTTCCTCAGAAAACATGGATGGAAACTGCTGTATGTAGCCTGATTCTCAGTTGTATCATTAATCTGACATTTGTCATAGTTACCAATTTTGTACTTCACCTTAAAATTACAACCATAAATGAAACCTGGGTTAGATTGGCTATGGCAAAAGGCTTGATCAGTAACTTTAAGTAATGTCTGGAAGTTCAAAAGCATCAGCATGAAAGTGAAATAATGTCGAGTACAGTCACTAATGTAGAGTGTAGCAGTCTATAGATCCAAGGGTTGGACTCTGAAGAGAAAAGTACAAGACGAATAGACAAATTTGAAATGTGGGATCAGAGTCAAAGTTAAAAGTAGGAAGTTATTCAAGTACAGGCATTTAAATGAAAATCTGACATTCTTGACATGGGCACAATTGAAGAAGAAATGGAGGGTGAAAACGAGGAAGAAGAAAGATCAGGTGGGCAGATAACATTGAGTTGTGGACTGATGGATACTTGAAGAAAGCCAGAGAAGAAGCAGAATGATGCTGACAATCTCACTTTGGCTATGGTGGCAGCAAATGAAAGACCTTGCAGTTTTGGTCCCCATACCTAAGGAATGAAATATTTGTCTTGGAGATGGCACAGCGTAGATGCACTAGATTGATACTGGGGATGAGGATCTGCTTAAAATGGGCCTACAATCTTTGGAGCTCAGAAGAATATGTGATACTTTTCTTGTTACACAAGATTCTGAAGTGATTTGACAAAATAGACATTGCAAGGTTATCTCCCAGGCTGGAGAAACTAGAACATGGGGTATTACTTTGGGATAAGGGGAAAGACAAACTACAGTTTACAAACTGAGTTCTATCCTCTTTTTGCTCTGCTAATGCCTCATTCCTAAGGGGCAATCTGCATGACTATACTTGTGGCTATATACTTGACAATGTTTCCTTTACTATCTGTGCCATAACCTTTTTGCTTACAAGTAGGTCTTGATTTTCTTAAACTCCTTATGGTAGATATTCTGAAAGAAATGTTTTCCAGTTCAAATTTTAAATATGCATGTAGTGCGTAGCTTAGTTTGGAACTGACTCCTCTCCTCCTCTCCAGCCCCACCCTTCCCCCAAACTTTCTCGATGTGGAAAGAAAGATTGCAAGAGCGTTCAAATAAGACTCTATGTTCTTGGTTCACTTTTTGACTGCATGGTTAAGGTACATCGGTGTGGACCGACTGGTGAAAAATGAAGAAAGATTACATTGAATAAGGCAGATTTATGGGCAGAATCATATGGGAACCTGATTGATGTGTGCCACAGTCAGAAAAGTGGCAGAATCACGTGCGAAGGTCTTATCCCTATGTCGGGAACAACTCATGAGCTACATCACTTAACTAAATTCCAAACATCAAGATGAGATTCCCACTACGCAGTGGCAAGACACCTATTAAGTGTGATTGTTGCTTGTTCCCGATCATATTCACTGTAGACCTCACTTCATTAATATGCAGCTTTCTATCATACCACCTGCCATGAGCAAACTGGAAGGCAAAAAAACCCCAACATGAAAGGTGGGGGAGTTGCATTACTCATTAAGGAAAATGTCAGTCTACAGTAAAAGAGGACATCTTGGATGGCTGATCCAGTGAGGCCATGTGGGTACAACTCATGGATAAGAAAGGTGCAGTCACTCTGATGGGATTACACTGTTGAGTTTCCCAGTAGATGCAGGAGATAGATGTACCGATGTGTAGGCAAGTCATGGAAAAATGCAAAAACAACAGATTTATTTTAACTTCTCCAATACTGACGGTGTATTCAGTGGGCCAAATTTGTTAGATGCGTCCAGGAGGGTTTCTTGAAACACTAAAGATAGCCCAACTATGGAAGGGGCTATACTTATCTTGTATTGGGGAATGAGTCTGGCCAGGTGATGGAAGTTTCAGTGGGGAACATTTTAGAAACAGTCATGATAATTCTGTAAGTTTAAAGATGGTTATGGATAAGGATAAGACTTCACCTAAATTCCTAAATTGAGGGAAGGTAGGAACTGGAGAAGTTAGATTGAGGGCACCTGTTTGAGGGTAAATCTACAACTGATGCGTTGGAATCTTTTAAGTTGATCAGAGTTCGGGGCCAACATGTTCCCATGAGAATGAAACATAAGGACGGCAAGATTCAGCAACCCTGGATGATGAGAGATACAGAGAGTTTATTCAGAAAGAAAAAGGAAGTATATCTAAGGTTTAGGAAACCAAGATCACACAAGGCCCTTGAGGAATATAAAGGAAGCAAGATTAGGCCTAAACAAAGAATTAGGAAGTCTGAAAGGGACCATGTAATGTCCTTGGCAAGTAGGATTAACAAGAATCTGAAGGCATTTTATACATGTATTCGGAACAAAAGGCTAGGTAGGGAAAGGGCAGGTGCACTCAAGACAAAAGAGGGAATTTTAATGTGCAGCCAGAGGAAGTGGGTGAGGTCCGTACTGAGTACTTCACTTCGGTATTCACCAAGGAGAAGGGCATGGATGATGGTAAGACTAGGGACGGGTTTGTTGATATTTTAGAGCATGCCTGTATTGAGGAGGAGGTGGTGGTGTTGGGTGTCTTGAAAAACATTAAAGTAGATAAGTCCCCAGGGCCTGATGGAATCTATCCCAGGATACTGAGGGAGGCAAGGGAGAAAATTGCTGAGGCCTTGACAGAGATCTTTATAACTTTTAGAATTAGGCGAGGTCCCAGAAAACTGGAGAATAGTCAGTGTTATTCCTTTGTTTCAAAAGGTAACAATATCCAGGAAATTATAGGCTGGTGAGACTATTATTGGAGAAGATTCTTCGGGACATTTTGGAAAAGAATGGACTTATTAGGTATAGTCAGCATGGCTTTGTGCAGAGAGGTCTTATCTCCCAAATTTGGTTGAGGTTTTTGAGAAAGTAACGAAGATGATTGATGAGGGTACGGCATTGTATGTTGTCGACATGGATCCACGGTGAGTTGATAATTTGGATACAAAATTGGCTTGGTCATAAAAGTCAAAAGTAGTTGTGGATGGGTGTTTTTATGCCTGGAGGACTGTGACTAGTGGTGTTCCGCAAGGATCCCTGCTAGGATCCTTGTTGTTTGTAATATGTATATAAATTGGATGAGAATGTTGGTTGTCTGATTAGTAAGTTTGCAGCTGACAGAAAAGTTGGTGGAATTGTGGATAGTGAGGAAGGTTCTTAAAGGATACAGCTGGAGATAGATCAATTGGAAAGCTGGATGGAGGTATGGCAGATGGTGTTTAATCCAGACAAGTGTGCGGTAATACATTTTAGGAGGTTGAATGCAAGAGGGAAGTATAATAAATGGCAGGACCCTTAGGAGCACTGATATACAGGGAGATCTTGGGGTGCAAATCCATAGCTCCCTGAAAGTGGCAGCACGTGGATAAGGTGGTAAAGGCAGTGAACAGCATGCTTGCCTTCATTGATTGGGACAGTGAGTATAAAAGTTGGTAAATTATCTTGCAGCTGTTTAAAACACTAGTTAGGCTGCATTTGGAGTATTCTATGCAATTCTGCACCACACTACAGGAAGGATGTGGAGGATTTGGAGAGGGTGTAAAAGAGGTTTGCCAGGATATTGTCTGGATTGGAGTGTATTTGCTGTAAGGAGAAGTTGGACAAATTTGGATTGTCTTCACCAGAGCATCGGAGGCTGAGGGGTAACTTGATACAAATATATAAAATTGAGGGACATGGATAGGGTAGATAGTCAGAGTTTTTTCCCTAGGATGGAAATATCAAATGTTAGTGGACATACATTGAAGGTGAGGTGGGGAGGAACGTTTAAAGGAGATGTGCAAAGCAGGTATTTTGCACAGAGGGTGATAGGTACCTAGAATGTGCTGCAGGGGTGGTGATAGAAGCGATGTTTAAGAGACATTTTCGGCTAACACATGAACAGACAGGGAATGAAGTGAAATGTACCATGTACAGGCTGATGGGATTAAATTAGAATGTCTGAAGGGCCTGTTCCTATACTAAATCACCGTGTACCTGATCACCTCAATTGTTGCTTGCTGTGAAGGAATTCTGTATTGGAGACCAGGCATAAACATTTCTGGGCACACTGTATGGGCACGAGCCACATGCAGACAAGTCTATGGACATTTGCATTCAACATGTATCAGCCTCTAAGAACCCTCGTGACACATCTCCAATCCCCTTACAGCACATTTCCGCACTTAAATGCTGCACTTTGGTCCGCAACAGTAGCTATCATTGTAATGCTGCAGCAAGGATGCTTTGTGCTCAGGAGGACGCACCCAATTATGGACTGTACCAATCTGTGTCTGTTCACTTGCTGTCTCTCATTTTGACCCTACCTGGATGCTCACATCCACCCTAGCTTGCCGTGCCACTCATCCAGGCATCTAGTCTCATATTACTGTTGTATTGCTGTGCCATTTAGTGCACACGCATAGCCAAGAAATTTATCAAAGTTGTCAACAAACCCTAGTCATGTCAAGGGAGATGGCCTTGGTCAGGGGTTCCTGGTTGAGTAAGTCAGTGGTGGACTCCAATACCAGATCAGGCAGTTGTGTGTGATAGCAGTTATGGATTCTAAAAATAAATATCTAGGTTTATTACTGGTGGTGGTTAATAGATTTTTTAAAAACCCACAGGTGATTTGATGATTGGAAAAAAGCCATTTCGTAATATATGATAACACTTCCAAATATTTAAAAAAACTATGTTTAGCACTTTGCTGAACATTGCATGTAATTTGATTAATTGGAAGCACTACTGATTATTGGTCCATGATCATAAATGCAAAGTACCACAAGTACTGGGGGCAAATGCTGTTCGCTTGTGTGTGATAACACTTCTGGATATTAGATAAAAAGGATCTTGGGTAATGGAGAGCTCTTGGGGCGCAGTGATCATTCCCTACCCATGAACCCGCAGACCCGAGTTCAAGTCTCACCTGTTCCAGAGGTGTGTAATAACATGTCTAAACAAGTTGAATAGAAAATATATTTAAAATGAGCTAGAGTTCTAGCGGAGCAAGACCCACATGCTTTGGCAATATTAGGCTTAAGGCATTTCACCTGCAGAAGTCAACGTGTGGCAACGTGCCTACCCTGCCAAGGGAAAGAGGAAGTATAACTGAGGTGCGAATGCCAAAAGGAGAAAAATAACTGTTTCAGGTTGCATGACACACCTGAAGGTAAATTGCAGATTCAGGAGCTGATTACATGAGGGGACCACCCCAAAGTCCAAAGATGTACCACAGTGCTACTTCTACATAAACTATCGGAGTAGGTACACAACAAACTTCATCTTTCTGTAAAACAAACTCCAAAGCCTGTGGTTGAAAACCTCATAATGCATGGGCAATTTAATAATCTCTTGCATAATTTTAAAGCTGAGTATTTCTTGATTTACTGTGTGTTTTCATTGTCCTAGTACACCTTGTTTTTAATAAATGCACAATGTTTGGGGAAAGGTGTCTTAAACTACATGATAAATGCCGCAGATATCTGACTATATGAAGCTTTATGCTTTTCCTCTAACTTTAAAAGTACTTATAACTGTTTAACAGTGCCTTGACAACTTTTCCTCAGAGAAAATTTTTTTTCTTTAGGACAAGTCAACAAGTTCTGTCACCTGAAGCTTCGGTTAATGGCCCTGCATGATTAATTCTGTCTGCTGTTGTCTACTCCGGCCTGACCAGCTACTATCCAGGGGTATCAGTGGGGTTCACTGGAGGCACTGGGCTTCGGCCTGTCAAAGCCAGTCACTGCTGCACTAAATTCAAATGGGATCAGGACCAGCAATATTATCAGATTTTTTAAGATGGATGTGCAAAGAAATGTTTGAATGAAATGTATAAAAGAGGGTATTACATGTTGGCAGATACAAAGAACTCTTGCGTGCATTTGTATCAAATACATGTTCTTATAAATGGGATGATTAGTCCATTAAATATCTTGCCACTCACATGATAATTAGTATTGTTGCCATAGTTAAATGGTTATAAGTGTAGAATATTTTATAAAAATGTGTATACTTAAATCTGACACACGTAATTAAAGTATACCAATTGGAACACATAGTGTGACCAAAGTGTTTAGAAATTTTCATACTTTTTTTCATCTTGTAAAAAATTTTAATTTTGTGTTTCTTCCAAGTGGGCAGAGTACATTGTAGAAGTGAAATGCAAATGTAAAAGTGTTATTTTGATTGAGTTGCCTATATTAAACTAATTGCTAGAGAAAATTCTAATTGTAAATGTTCACTAGTGGCTCTTTGCTTCAGGTTTTATTTGTAAACATTTCTTGAATTCTAGAACATTAGTATTGAAAACTCTTTGATATGGAGTTTAAACATGTTTGTTACTGAAGACTAGTTGGTCATTTAGTATATCACTGAACAACCAAAAGCATGTTCGCCCCTCTGGATTTTACATTTTCAGACCAGCAGTTGTTCAAAGCAAAGGTAAAGAACACATGATTAGCCTTGAATTGCATGTGGCTTCTGTGTTTCTCTTTTGCTAAAGGTCTTCATTGCCTGAATGATTTAAACTATTTTAATTTAACTTTTTAAACTTCAATTGAACCAACTAATTGATTTGTTTTTAATGTAACCCCTTCATTTCAGTTGGCAGGGCAATAGAAATTAATCAGGGTGAACTAATAACTGAGCACTTAATGTAACATTAGTTTGCTAAAAGTGGCTGTATTGGAATGAATCTCTAAAGAGTGGCGAAGAGCCGTAATTTGATAGAATATGACAATAACTAAAGTTAACTCGAACTTTTAAATTCAGGGATTTGAAGTGTAATGTATGACAGGTTGACTCTTATTCATTGGGACCTTACTGTACTGTTAATAGAAGTGGCAGCTCGTATTGGGTTAAGCTAAGACAATTTTGAAGTCATTTGATAAAGTGCCTATGGTACTAGTTTAAGTCAGAAGAGAGATTATGATGCATGATAAATTTGTGGAAGAAATCTTTCACATAAGAAAATAGTATCTGTTCCAGGAAAGTAAAATGAGATGTCCATTCATCTATTTGTGTGGCTTATTCTTTGCAGCATCTATAGTAACTGTATATTGTTGGACCCTCTAAGCACCTTAATACATTCTAAGTTAATGGAATAGTTTATGTCATCTTCATCACTGGTTTTAAAAAGACAGTTTGAGTTTATAGTTCTACACGTCTGTATTTGAGGAACAAAAAAAATCGCCAAACGAAGCAATGCAATTTTGTGATCTAACTAACTGCTTTGGGACAATTACATTCAGCTGCCAAGTCTTGATTCACCACTTAAACTTCTGAAATAGCTGATCATAGATACTTGAAGATTGGGATGTTGAGACATCTTTATCAGTAGCAATCAGTTAAAATTGATAGGATTGTAGGTTTCTTTTTATTTTAAGTATTTTGAAAAATTGGAGGAGGAGGGGAGGAAATGTTTCCAACCCATTGAGAATAGTGATGGTGTTTGGCTGCTAAATAGAAAAAAAAACCGGTTCTGTCTTGACAATCTTCACTTGCAATGTTTGTGTGTTTAGTTGCATGTAAACATGGCAACTATCTTTTTTAATACTGCGTTAGGATGGACATTAACCACTCACGCAAGCAAATACAAAGTGTAAAAAGTCTTGGATTCTTACTGTCAGAGTATTCTGGTTGTATGATACATTTTGCATTTGTCCTATTTCAGATGTACATCCAATATACAATGTAAATATACCTTGTTAAAATTAATATGCCATTAGTTAAAATTTGCAATAAAGTGAATTGCTTAAGTTGTACAAAAGTGAATTGTTTAAGTTGTATGATCATGGCAGCCCAATAGTTATTAGACAGATGTTCAGTGATGCAAGTAATTTGCAAAAACTTCCATAATGCCTGGATGTACCAAAAGAAACCCTCCCATAATTGTAGGAACAAAATATTGCAGATCTGAACATCTGAAATAAGAACAGTAATTGCTGGAGATACCCAGCAGATTCTGGCAGCCTTTGTGGAAAGAGAAACACTGTTAATGTTTTGAGTTGAATATAAGTATTTCAGAATTATGAAATGCCCACAATAGACTTGCCAGCACCATACTTGAGCTTGTTATTCGAAATTTATTCACGAAAGTGTTTGCAATCCTGTTTTATTTCATAAGCAAATTCAGATTAACCACGCGTAAAACAAACAAAAATGACCTTCAATAAGGTGACACCTTTTGTAAGATGTATAATGGTTTGATTTAAATGTTGGGTTGGCAAAATAAAAAAAACATGTATGAAGCGTACAGCTTACTTTGTACTACTTAAAAATTGAATGGATTTGATTGTTCAAAGGGATCTGGAGAGTTTTGATTTGCATACACAGGCTGAAAATTGTTAGGAATATTCCATGCAGTTGCCTTTATAAATTTCTGTATTCAGAGTAAGGTATTAAATGCTTGTGGAAGTTAGTTAATTAGTTACCTAAGTAGTGAGATAAAGTGTTTAATTTAGTGTGACACTAAAAATAGTGATAATGTAACTTAAAATCGTACATATTTGATCTTAATAGTGATAAATTAGTTTTGAACAAGTAAAGAGGATAGCCTCATGGTATTTTCGTTGGACTGTTAATGTGGACACCCTGATTTGAATTCTGCCACGGCAGATGGTGGAATTTGAACTCAATAAACATCTCGAATTAAGAGACTAATGATGATCATGAATCCATTGGTGATCAGAAAAACTCATCTGGTTCATTAATGTGAAGGAAAGGGAAGGAAACTGCCATCTTTACCTGGTCTGGCGTACATGTTACTCCTGATCCGCAGCAATGTGGTTGACTCTTAACCACCCTCTGGGTAATTAGAGATGGGCAATAAATACTGACCTCACTCGTGAATGAATAAAAGAAAAAAAAGTCTGATATAAAATGGAGCAAGTCTAGAGTTTAGCTTCTTTGCACATTTGGTCTCGGAAGGAGTAGATTTAAAGTTCATTTGATAACTTACTTGCGAGATCCAGTATCTGATCCAGCTGCAGTTCATTTTTGAAAAAGGCCAGAGATATCTGCCTTTACTGTCTCCTGAATACTTGAATTTGAGCAGTTTGCAACTGGTAATGTTCCATAACATTTGGAGGTTAAAGGGTTCTTTATGTACACACTTTTTTATTATTTATTCATGGGGTCTTGGCGTTGCCAGATGGTATTTATTGCCCATCACTACTTGCCGTTGGATCACCCCACAGTACTGAGTAGAACATGTTGAAATAGGTAATCAGCAATGCAGGGCTCCATCAAGTGTTAATTTGGCATGGGTACTCATAGTTTGTTCCTGCAGTGTGGATGTCACTGGCCTTTTACTGCCCATTCCTAATTCCTTTTGGGAATGTAGTGGTGAGATGGCTTTTTATACTGCTGCAGTTCATGAAGCTGTAGTTAGGCCCATGGTGCTGTCAGGAAGGCTGATCCAGGGTTTTAACCCAGTCAGTGTGAATTAGCAACAATGTAGTTCCTTGTCAGGACGGTGTGATTTGATTTATTATTGTTACATGTACCAAGATACAGTGAAAAGTATTGTTTTGTGTGCTATCCAAGCAAATCATAACTCCAGTACATCAGGGTAATAGAACAGAATACAGAATTTAGTGTTACAGCCACAGATAAGGTGCAGAGAAGAATCAAATTTAATATGAGATTTCTGTTCAATAGTCTGATAACAGCAGGGAAGAAGCTGTTCTTCAATCTGTTGGTATGTGTTTTCACACTTGTATCTTCTGCCTGACGGAAGAGGGTGGAAAAGAGTATAACTGAGGTGGGAAAGGCCTATGATTATGTTGGCTGATTTGCGTGATGGATTGGGCCGCATTCACAACTCTGTAATTTTTTGCCGTCTTGAACAGAGCAGTTGTAATACCAAGCTGTGGTGCATCTGGATAGGATGCTTTCTGTGTTGTGAGCACAAAAATTGATGAGAGTCACTGTGTCTTGCCAATAGGAACTTAATGGTATTCCCATGCATCACCTGCCCTTGTCCTTGTAAGTAGTAGAGGTTGTATGTTTGGAAGGTGCTACCAAAGGAGCTTGATGAGTTGTTGCAGTGCATCTTTTCGATGATACATGCTGCTGTCCCTGTGTTTCGGTGGTGGAGGGAGTGATTGTTTAGGTGCCAGTCAAATTGGTTGTTTTATTCTGGATGATCAGAAGGTAGATAAAACCATCAGCTAAAACCAAGGAGAATGTGGCTGTTAATCAAGTGCAGAAGCACAGTTGTAACAGGAATTTGCAGTTTGGGAATAGACTGACATTGACATTGTCAGCAAGAGTCCTCCATGTTGTTTTGCTTATCAAGTTTGAGAATGTGTTACGTCACAGAATGGACAAAATAAATTTTGGAGAGGAAATTACAGCAGCCAACAGTTATTGAAATTGGAAACAGTAATATTGGAGGCCCCTCAAAGGGAGAACAGCGATTAAGAGACAGCAAAGTTTTAGGTATAATAATCTCAGGATAATTCTAGTTGCCTCCATACCAATTAGAACTGGCAAATGAATTTAATATGATGCTGGAAGGAAGGATTCTAATTCACTGATTGTTGGATGAATGCAAACAGGAATGGTCTGTACAGACTTCAAGCAAATATGCTACAACCAATATCATTGCTGGTGAAGTAGCTAATGCTGTGATGGCAGGTATAAAAACCAAATAAATTAGTGAAGGAAGAGACAAAAGCAAAGCAAGGGTAAGTGATAATTATAAAGTACAGTTCAAAAACAAGTAAGATGGTACCCAATTGAGAAATTTAAATCTGGTAAGTAAACCATTAAATATATCATTATACAGTGGTATTTACCACTAACTGATGCTGCCGTCAGTTCAAAGTGGTATTCTGTCTACCACAATTGAACAGCATTGTATGAATTTCGGTGCCTGTGAGATACCAGGTGAGTGTGCTGTAGGTACCAGTGATTGGCTGATCAAATCAAACAGCATGATCATTTGGTGATTTGTTACAGATTATTACAACCAGCCTGCGCTTGCCAAACCCAAAACAGCATGCCTAGCATGAAGTGCAATTCCATGATTGGGCAATGGTTCGGTGAACACTCCTGCGTGTTGTTAAATTGTCAGTATAGATATTATTACAATCAGTTAACTCTTTATCTTGCTCACCACACTCGTTAAATGTGACACACATTAGACCATAAGACGTAGGAGCAGACATTAGGCCATTCAGCCCATCGAACTTGCTCGGGCTGATAAATTTTTCAACCCCATTCTCCTGCTTTCTTCCCGAAACCTTTGACCCCCTTGACAATCAAGAACCTATCTATCTCTGTCTTAAATATACTCAATGACCTGGCCTCTACACTCTCTGTGGCAATGAATTCCACAGAATCATCGCTGAAGAAGTTTCTCCTTATCTCTGTTCTAAAAGGTCTTCCCTTTACTCTAAGGCTGTGTCCTTGGATCCTAGTCTCTCCTGCCAGTTCCAATGAAACGATCTTGCTAACATCCACTCTGTCCAGGCCATTCAGTATTCTGTAAGTTTCAATTAGATCCTGCCTTCTCCTAAACTCCATTGCATATGGACCCAGAGACCTCAAATGTTCCGCATATGCTAAGCCTTTCATTCCTGGGATCATTCTCGTGAACCTTCTCTGGGGCCAGTACATCCTTCCTGAGGTATGGGGCCCAAAGTTGCTCACAATGCTCTAAATGTGGTCTGACCAGAACTTTATAAACCTCAGAAGTACGTCCCTGCTTTTATATTGTAGTCCTCGAAATAAATGCCGATATTGCATTTGCCTTCCTAATTACCAATTCAATCTGCAAGTTTACCTTAAGGGAAACCTGGACTAGGACTCCCAAGTTCCTTTGCACTTCAGATTTTTGAATTTCCTCCCCATTTAGAAAATAGTCCATGCCTTTATTCTTGCTACCAAAGTGAATGACCTCACACTTTCCCACATTGTATTCCATCAGCCACTTCTTTGCCCACTCTCTTAACCTGTCTGAATCTTACTGCAGCCTCCCTGCCTCCTCAATACTACCTGTCCTTCCACCTATTTTTGTATCATCTGCAAACTTAGCCAGAATGCCCTCATCTAGATCGTTAATGTGCAAAATGAAAAGTTGTGGTTCCAACACTGACCCTTGTGGAACACCACCAGTCACTGGCTTCCATCCTGAGAAGGACCGTTTTATCCCCACTATTTGCTTTCTGTCAGACAGCCAATCTTCTTTTTATGGTAGTACCTTGCCTGTAACACCATGGGCCATTATCTTACTCAGCAGCCTTCTTTGTGGTACCTTATCAAAGGCCTCTGGAAGTCCAAATAGATAACATCCATTGGCTCTCCTTGGTCAAACCTGCTCGTTCCCTCCTCAAAGAACTCTAACAAATTCGTCAGGCATGGTCTCCCCTTGATGAAACCACGCTGACTTTGCCCTATTTTACCATGCACTTCCAAGAGTTCAGAAATCTCATCCTTCACAGTGGACTCCAGTCTTACCAACAACTGAGGTCAAGCCAATTGGCCTATAATTTCCCGTTTTTTGCCTTACTCCCTTCTTAAACGGAGAGTTAGATTAGCGATTTTCCAGTCCCCTGGGACCTTCCCTGACTTCAATCATTCCTGAAAGATCACTATCAACGCTTACATTATCTCTTTAGCTATCTTTTTCAGAACTCTGGGGTGTAGTCCATCTGGTCCAGGTGATTTATCCACCTTCAGACTTTTGAGGTTTTCTAGCACCTCCTCCTTGGTGATGGCCACCATACTCTCCTCTGCCCACTCCCGACTCTTGAATTTTTTGAGATCTGAAGACTGATGCAAAGTACTTATTCAGTTCCTTGGCCATTTCTTTGTTCCCATTACTACTTCTCCAGCATTATTTTCCAGTGGCTCAATGTCCACTTTTGCCCTTTATATATCTGAAGAAACTCTTGCAATCTTTTTGTATATTACTGGCTAGCTTACCTTCATATTTAATCTTTTCCCTCCTTATTTCTTTTTTCGTTGACCTTTGTTCATCTTTGTAAGCTTCCCAATCCTCTGGCTTCCCACTGTCCTTTGCCAGACTTTATGCTTTGTCTTTTGTCTTTATGCTGTGCCTGATTTCCCTTGTCAGCCATGGTTGCCTCATTCCTTTACTATGCTTCTTTTTCCATGGAATGAATTTTTGCTGTGTTTCCCAAATTACTCCCAGAAACTCCTGCCAGTGTTGTTCCACTGTCTTTCCTCTTTCCGTCAGTTCTGGTCAGCTCCTCCATCATGCCTCTGTAGTTGCCTTTATTCAACTGTAAATCCATTACATCTGATTGCAGAGTAAATTCTCTCATATTATGGTCACTGCCTCCTAAGTGTTCCTTCACTTAAAGCTCCCTTATTGCACAACACTAAATCCAGAATTGTCTGCTCGTAGTGGGCTCCACCACAAGCTGTTCCAAAAAGCCATCTCATAGACATTCCTTTTTTTCGATCTACTACCAATCTGATTTTCCCAGTCCACCTGCACGTTGAAATTCCCCATGATCAGTGTAACCTTGCATTTCTTACATTCATTCATAGAGACCTGTTTTGTGTAACCAAAAAGAGATTTGCGTCTTTTCAATGAAATGGGAGCTCAGGGAGCCTATAGTTCCTTGATGTAAATTGCATTAGGTACCCATCAGTATCCGAGAATTGTACTTTTTCAATCCAACACATGATTAATCATATGAGTAGTACCTATGTTACCTGTTCTGGAAATTCTTCCAGGATTTGTGGAGGTGATCTATCTGGACCAGAAGTTTTTACTCATCTTTGATTAGTTTTAAATACATTCCCTTTTTAAATACAATTGCCTCAATACTTATCCAATGTCATGTCTATCTCTTTTACCTTCCTGGTGACTTACAGAATCATACAGTACAGAAGAAAACCTTTGACATATCCAGCCTGTCCCACCAAGAAGTACACTACTACCTACATTAGTCCCACTTCCCTGCGCTAGGCCTGTAGCCTTGAAAGTCATGACATTTCAAGTGTTCATCTAAGTATTTGAAGGTTAAGAGTTTACCCACCTCAACTACTCACCCTGACAGTGGCATTCCAGTCTTCATCACCCTCTGGGTGAAAACCAGTTTTTTCTTGCACAAATCCCTTCTAAACCTCCTGCCTTGCACTTTAAAAGTGTGCCCCTTGATATTGACCCTTTAAGTAAGGGGTACAAGCTGCTTCCTATTCACCCTTTCTATGCTCCTCATGATGTTATACATCCTATTACCTGTCCAGCCATCTTCAGGGACAAGCACCTCAAGTAAAGAAGAAAAATAATTAATTAATATAAAACAAAAACAAATAGCTGGAGAAACTCAGCAGGTCTGGCAGGATATGTGGAAAGAAAGTAGAGTAAACATTTTGGCCCAGTGGCTCCTCTTCATAACACCAGGACTTATACAGTTAACGGCAGGATCCTAGGTAGCATTCTCAAATAGAGAGACCTAATGGTTCAGAGTTAGTTTGTAGTTCTTTGAAAGTTGCATCACAGGTAGGCAGGATGATTAAGAGGGCATTTAGCATGCTTGCCTTCATTGCTCAGACCTTTGAGTATAGGAGTTGGGATGTCATGTTGAAGTTGCACAGCATGTTGGTGAGGCCACATGGAGTAGTATCTACAGTTCTGGTCGCCCTGCTCTCGGAAGGATATTACTAAAGTGGAGAGATTCAGAAAATATTTACAAGGATGTTGCCAGGACTGGAGAGTTTGAGTTTTAAGGAGAGGCTTGGAACATTTTTCACTGGAGCACAAGAGGTTGAGGGGTGACCTTGTAGAGATTTATAAAATCATGAGGGGCATAGATAAGGTGAATAGCAAAGGTCTTTTCCCTAAGGTGGTGGAGTTCAAAAGTAGGGGGCTTATTTTTAAGATGAGAAGACCAAGATTTAAAAGGGATCTGTGGAACAACTTTCTCACGCAGTGTGTGGTTCGTATGTGAAATGAACTGCCAGAAAAGTGGTAGATGCAGGTGCAGTTACAACATTTAAAAAACATTTGAATAGGTACATGAGAAACTAAGTTGGCATGGATGAGTTGGGCTGAAGGGTCTGTTTCTGTGCTCTGTGATTCTTTGACCAGAACAGTATTATTTAATTTTCTGTCTCATTACAGATCCATTTCATTGACATCTTTTTTATTGACGTGCCTGTAAAAATGTTTTCTTGACAATTTAATAGCATAAGTTTTTTGCGTTCCTAGTTTTATAAATTCTCAATTGATTTGTTTACAAGGCAGTGCATGATATTAAAAAAAAATACTGTCTGCAAGTTTAATCTGTCCCTCTTCTTACTTTTCAGTCTTTTTTCACCAATAGGATATTGTAAGTAGGAGAGGTTTTTTTAGCAGAATTTATTTTAGGTGTACTCTTGAATGCTGACGTAAATGTTTCCCATTGTTGTTCTATATCATTGTTTGCTAGCTGTTTAAAAAAAAAACCCAACTTCAATTCTCAATTCTTCAGTACCTGCTTTTCTGCAATCTATTAATCTGATTTTCATTTTCTGTAGAATCTGCCATATTCCAGTAAAGGCATGTCCCCTGAATACACATACTTATCCAAAACTCTGAAAGTGCATTACTAACTGTTTCTGATTCAAAACTTAAATCATAAACAGGTGAATGATTTCTATCTATCACCACTCTACACCCCCAAATAAATGCTGAGTGAATAACCTATTTGTAGACTTTGACGTGAAAATTCATGAATAAATAATTCCTTACTTAAGCCCATGAAATCTTGCTGCTGTTTACATGAATTCACCACATGCACAGGGTTAAGACAAACTCATACGTTGTTTTTCAAATGATTAAGGACAGTAAGAGAAGGACATCCATGAAAAGACAGCAAGCTAACATTTTGAGTCTCGACTCGAAACATTAGCTTGCTCTCTCTTCACGGATGCTGTCTGACCTACTGTGATCTCTAGCATTTGTTGTTTTCAGTACAAGTTCCAGCATTTGCAGTAATTTGATCCTACAGTAAGAGGAGATTGGGGTTTCATTTCTCTCATATCTATCCGTAAAACTTTAAAATGACAATAAAAAAGGTTAGTATTAATGGTCATCAATACTTAATTGTTTCCTCTGCCAGAACAAATGGGACAGGTAATTTTCCATTGCTAGATCCAAAAACAAATCATTCCCCCACCCCTGCCAAATCATCCTATATATTGAATTGGAAAAAGAACAAGTACATATGCTGGGGATACTATTCCCCCCCTACACCTTCAGACTTCCTCTGTCCAAATATCTGGGTATATGAAATCTTCCATTTTTAATTCTCCTTATTTTGCTCAATTCCCCACTTTGCATGTTTCTTCCTCTCCCTCCCTTTCACTGTATTTAACCATTTTTGCATTGCTTTTTGACTTTGCCTGATTTAATGTAGGTAATTTTTGAAAGAATTAAACTCTACTCCTTTCAAATACAAAAAAATTGTAGAAAGAAAAGCTGCCCAAATGCACACGAACGCTTTCTGTGAAGTGGAAGTGTTACCGAGTTTAACACCCATTTACCTCGCTCTTGCAGGTCGATAGATCTTAAGAAATGAGACAGCCAGTGGTAATTAAATATTTGAAGAAAGTGCTATGTTGTGAGTAAAATAGCACAAGCTACCTTTAATTTGGCTCCTTATTCAGAAATCTCACAATCAAAGACTGAAACTGTTCAACGTCATTGCATGTCGCAACGAAAATAAGACCCCTGAAGTCAGCAAGTTAAGCCTCACAACCAAACTTAGCTAAATTCCATCATTAGTTGGGTAATAGCTATGATTCTGGATGTGTCTAGGGTTCAATCTTTGTACACAGTTGTTCTTCAAAGTTATGCTGCTGAAGATTCCTGGAGTTGAATTCTTGTACAATTGTAGTAATATTATTGATGATCTTTAAATTCTTTCATCTACAATATTTCAAGTCTGCAGCTTGCCATCTTATCAGAAGTAGCTTTCCTGCTCCTTGTTACATTTGGCATTAACTGCAGACATAGGATTCCAGCAATTAACTCCTTCAATTTTTTTTGCAGTCATTTGTCCTAATGGAATAAAGCAGCCAGTTGTCAAACAGAGATGTTTTGTTTATGTAGTTCTCCTTTTCACACGTTTGTCTAATTGTTTTCAATTCCTGTAACTGCCCCTTAAAGTTTATTCCAGACAGAGTTATTGCTGATTCTTTCAATCAATGAACAGTTATTGAAGTTCTGCAGTTTACACTATCACAACAGATTATACTTAACATTTTTTAAAAAAAATTTCAAAGCAAGAGTTGACAAATATATACAAATTACTGGTTAGCCCACCGTTAAAATGTTATCTGCTTTTGAGCACCTTACATTAGGAGGTATTTCAGGATCACAGAGAAGATGTATCATGGCCAATGTATTATAGATTTCTAAAGCCTCAGTTCTACTCTGTGAAGCTGTGTCCTCATCTTTTCCAATAATACATTTTGGAATGATTTTGTCTTGTCATTGAACAAGAGTGTTTTAACCGTCTTTCTTGAATCCTTTAGAGATCTCTTTAATCCCACTGCAGTGTCAAAAAATCTGCAAAATATGTGATCTCGGAGTTCCGTACTATTTGCTATTTGTCTTGACAATTGCACAATTAATCTGAATCCTTCTGGACATCATTGACTCCATTCCCGCTGGTTTCCTAGTTTTGTCATTCTCTACATTCTCATTTAATACATGTGGAATTTTTTTTTTTGCTTCCAATTTTTTCATATAGATTAGGATTTAGTGTTTGGACCTTTGTTGTTCCTAAAGTAGTGTTCTTTATACTGCTCCTCAGCCTAACATTGCGTCAATTCAATGCTTCCTAATTTGTTTATCCAACACGAACAGAGAGACTAGTTACCTCCCAAACCTGTTCAACCATTCATTGTGATTATGGCTGACATGCAACCAAACCACATAGTTAAGCCTTCGCACCCATTCTCTTAGTACTTTTGCCTAACAAAATATTTTCAATCATTGTTTTAAAATTAAGAATTGATCTGATATTAATTTATTTGAAGAAAACTACCAATTTCTGCAAACTGTTGCATGTACAACTAATTCCGGATTCATTACCGACAGGTTTTGATGTAGTTTTAAAATAATGCACCTGCCACAATCGTTGAGTCTCCAACCAAAGTGGCAATAGCTTCTTTTTCTGCCCCACCTGGTCAGCTTAATATCTTGCAAACTTCAGTCAAATCATACATGATTGAATTTAAGGGAATTCAATTCTCATTATCTGTAACCACTCCTTACCATTTAACCCTTGAGATCCAGATATTGTCACCTGTATTGAACTGCCTCCAAAGCCAATATATCGTTCCCAGACAGAATACCAGGTATGCTACAAATAGGGTTTTGCTTCTCTTAAACACCCTAGTTTGCTATCAATCTCTGGGCAAGCATATTAAACATCTGATTATTTTATCCAAATTATAACAATCCTCTTCCTTAATAAAACAATACCTTTAGATGACTGGTTTCAGTTTTTCTTGCATTGATACTACAAGCTGCAAATTAACACAGACAAGATCAGAGATCTTTAGCAGACTAATAGTTTAGTAATTGTTCCAGACCAGACATAGGCAAAACGGAGGGTTGTTTGAAGCTGTAAAAGTTAAAACTCAGGTAAATGAAGGCAGGAAGAAAAGGCTGTCAGATTCTCCAGAAAGGGAATTGAAGTCACAGTCAAATTAAGCTAATAGAGGAAATAGAGAAGGAAATTCTCTCCAGTGCGTACTGTATATATAAGTATTCTTGTGATCTGTAAATAAATGTTTTTGGGATTATATTTTTGCTATGTGTTTTGAAAGCTTTACATTTTATTATGTAAATGATTTGTTGTGCATAATAAACTTCTGTTTGATTGTTAAACCCAAATCTGCAACATTATGCGGTCTTATGCTGAAACATAAGCACATAACTAAAACAAAAAGATCTGTTAAGACAGATTTCAGTCTGGGTTCTGACTTGTACAGTGATAACATCAGCTGGGATCATAACAGTTAGCGGTTACAGGTTGCATCAGATGCCAGTGAATTATAGAAACTTTTCTTGTGTCAAGGTTCAGCTACAAAGCAAACTGACATCAGGGGTCCTTTAGTAAGGTTAAAATCCCTGGTAAATAAGTGGGATTTTTAATTAAATGGTGCATTTGTAGATTAAGAAACCTAGAAATAAGTGAAATACTTATAGATCAGATCCATCACCATAGCCAAAGCAAACCAGAACTGTAAAGCATGGCTACAGTTTTGGAAATAAGAGGACTGCAGAAATAATTAAATTCTGACGTTGCAGCAGCAGGAATGTCATGAAGCCATAATTAAAACAAGAGGCAATTTAAAAGCCTAAGTATACAGTATCTAATGGAAAAATAAACTAAACAAAGATGACTATTGAGGCCACAGTCAGAGTCCATAATTGAAACCATGGAAAAGCTGGGAAGAATTTAAGGCCACAGTAATACTGATTCAATGAAGCCATTAAAGAAAATGGGACGGTTTATTAAAACTGTAAGGTTGTGGGGAATATTGGCTGTGCCATTGATAGCATGCAGCACCTTGGGAAAGTCTTTAAGATGCTGAGATTCAGCTGTAATACCATCTTCAGCAAGATTCATTTGGGAAAGCCATTGAAAAGAAGCATAAATCCTCCATTTTGATCATCTTCATCATTGCTATACTGTAGAATCAAAGGCCTTTAATTCTACAAAGTGGCATTAATATGCAGCAGACTTTAAGAATAAATGATCACATTGAGAAGAAATTGCAACAGAACTAATTGCCTGACAGATTTAATTTCAGAAATGAGCTAAATAGAACATGTAACTGGACAAAATAAAAACAACCCAAAAGAACCGCACATGCTGGAAATCAGAAACAAAATCAGAAATTGCTTGAAAAACTCTTTGGGTCTGGTAGCATTTGTGGAGAGAAAACAGTTAACATTTTGGGTGCAGTGACCCTTCTTCAGAACTGGTAATTAGACATCTTAGAGAAAACAGCTTTGAAGATATAAGAATTGATTCCACTGGACACTGAACAAGGAAACACACTTTTGTAGTGAAATAAAACCAAAATACTGTGGGTTCTGGAAATCTGAAACAAGCACAGAAAATGCCATAGAAACTCAGCAGGCATCTACAGAGAGAGAGCGAGAGAAAAACAGAGTTCACATTTCATGTACGGTATGACTTCTTCACAGCTTCTGAGATGTGGCACACAGAATCCATCCAGATTACCTATCTTGGCACAAGGGTTGTTTTATACTGCTAATGGACTGGAAATCACCACCTCTGCATAGGGTTGGTAACTATAACCTCCACTCCTACCAACATTGCAGAGTTTGGACAATTAATTAAAGTTTGCAAGAAGATACAAATGAAGGTTCAGATAATGAACAATGTGACCCATTCAAGCTCACTAATGCATTTCTAACACGTTGTTCAGAGAGCAACACAGCCTGACAAACAAATGATGACAGATTTGAATTTGATGTCAGATGCTGAGAAGATGCATGCTCCAGTAGAACATTAAAATTCTTTATTTTCCAAGGACAAATTAGCAGTACTGGAGACTCTCTTGCAGTTTTCCTCTATCACATTAGAGGAATCAGGTTCTATAGGTCCCACCGGAACACAAGGATGGTGGCACCAAATGTGGAAATTAAGAATCAAGCTAGATCATACAACTCGAGTGGTGACAAGGATTCATCTTAAAATAAAAATATGACCTTTTACATTAGTTAAGCAGCCCGAGGGGGTTTGTGATTTTTTTGAACGTCGAGGGATATATATTGGACAAGATACAGAGGATAATTTGCCCCGAAAGTGGCATTAAAATCTTTTACATGCACTTGAGCTGGCAAAAAGGGCTTCAGTTTAACATCTCATCGCAATCTCAATTAATAGAAATTACTTAAAAGCAGACAATGCAAATTAGAAAAACTCGTTTAACAACATGCAGAAGTTCTGACAGTAAAAGATTGGAAGATATGCAGAAGAAGTGATGTGTACAACTTGAAAAAAAACTTTTGACATGGTATCTTGGAGGAGATCTCTGGAAAAGACTGAGGTGAATGGAATTAAAGATATAGGAATTTAGTAGACCATTCTGCCCTCCAAGCCTGCTCCAACATTTTAAGATCCTTGATCTGAGTAGAAGCTTAAAGCCACATTCTCATCCCCCCCAATAAACTTTCACTTTCTTGCTTAGCAAGAATCTATTGATCTGTCTCAATTCAGAATCTCTTCCATTGCCTTTTCAGGAAAAGAGTTCCAAAGACTCAATTCTCCAAAGGAGAAATATTATTGCCTGTATTAAATGGCCAATGCTTATTTTCACACAGTGACCCCTAGTTCTAAATTCTCCCATAAGAGGAAACATCTTCCATATCAACCCTGTCAAGATCCCTCAGGATCTGATGTTTCAATAAAGTCATCTCTTAACTTCCAAATTCCAGTAAATACAAGCCTCGTTTATCCAACCTTTCCATATAAAGCAATCCACCATTTTGAGGTATTTGTTCTGCTTCCATAGAATAGCAATTTATTGTCATGTATATTTTTACAAAAAAAAAAGACATTTTATACGTCACTGTACCACAGCACACAAATTAGTGACAGAAGTCATAAGTTAGAACAATAAAAAAAAGTTCAATTGACAACATCTAGGTTCAGGGTACGCTGGAAAACTGGGCCGAAACCGCCCCTCAATGCTACACCATCAGAAGTCCTGGAAGCTGCTTCCGAAGCAAGGCCAGGACATCTGTACAAGGCTGCCGGAGTACCTTGAAGCTGCCAAAAAAACCTCCATGATGGTACGAGACTTCCACGCAAGGACAAGAATGCCACTCCAGGTCAAGACTGCCCCTCTTGAACAATACTACCACACTAGGAGACCACTCCACCAGGCCTATACTGCCAGTCCAGGGCAGTGTAAGCCACCTTGGTCACTGTACCTGGGCTGGGAGACGACACTTTCCGCCAAAGTTTTTAAAAGGCGATGTACCATAATAAATAGTAACATTGAAAAAGAAGCACAGTAAAGAAAAAGAGAAAAGCAGATGAAGTAGGAGAGCAGTGAAGGGGCATGAGGCACAAGTAATTTAAACTAAAAAGTACAATTAACGTGGTCTTTATCTTTGTCATCTAATATGATCTGAAAGATTGTCTGGAGATCTAATGGCATAAAGGAACAGGAATAAAATGTATTAATAATTAATTGAGCTTGATCTGGTTGCATAATTCTGGGAGTGAGGGCAACTTTTATGGAGTGTGGCTAACTGAAATAAATAAGTCATTTTTCCAACAGTGTGTGTTGTTGGTGAAGGCTACTTATTACCAGGGGTGTGGGTGCACATGTACATCAGGTTGTGTGTGTGCATGGAAGATTGTAAAATGTAAGTAAGTAGCTATAGCTTCTGTACATAATTTCAACTCCAGTTCAGAGTAAAACTAGCTGCAAAATTCCAATTAATGCACATTTTTAATAAACTCTAAGAAAAGACAATTTTCAAAGCACTTGACAGGTGGACAATCAGCATTAAATGCCATCAAATCCACAACAGACGTACTTCAAGGACGTAAGCATGAAGTTTAACTAAGCTCAGTGGGACAAATTAGTATATAACCTCAAGATATGAATTTAGCAGCCTTTCTGAACTTAAGCATATGCACTTCGATTACAGAACTCTATGTTTAATACAGTTACAAACTTTGTACAATGTGTTGTTTATCGGACATGTGCATATGCAAACAAGAAAGATTGACAGAGAAAGCTCAAAGTCTTTGTTGCAGAGATACATCAGTTATTATGGCCCTTGGCAATATGGACAATGACTGCACATATTCCTAAGATTCTTCATTGATCTGGAGCAAAGAATTAATTGCTGCATCTTTGTTGCCTCTCTGTGCTTCCAGCACTGAACGGATCACTTCTCTGTCCATGTTAGGGAACATATCCTGGATGGATTTGAGATCTTCCTCACTGTACAGATTTTGTGGAGCAGATACCTGTGTTGGTGCTGCAACTGGAATCATTCCTTGTGTATAGACTGTTGGCACTCCTGGCAAATAAAAGAAATGGTATTTAATAGTATTCCAGGAATCAAGACAGAATGAAAACGTAAGCAAATGATATGAAAAATAACTTAGCATGTGATTTTTAAACCACAAGCATGATGTTTCATATAGGTAGTTTAACAAATGCCAAAACGGAGGGAAAAATAATCCACTAAGGGACATCAGACTGGATTGATTTACTACAGTAAGTTAAAATAAATCCATTAATTGCAGAACACTATTACAACTGTAATCTGTACCTTGTGGTATTTCAATTTTTATTATTTGAAGTTATTTGGTTATTAATTTGTATTAATGCTAGCAATTCCAGTCTACTTAGTCCAGTTTATGGATTATGAAAATTCAATGCTGATGGAAGAGATGATATTTTAATGGCAAGCTTCAAGTTTCATACAAATTGCAATATTTAATTTCAAATAAGATTTTTTTTGGTAATTTTTGTTATGTTAAAATCAGTACTCAAAAGTTTAAAATCTCTTCTGCCATAAGTACTATGCTTTTGTACAAACAATGCACTTTAAAAGGAAGCCACAATATTACTAGGAATCCGAGTGTGATTCCAAAAACATTTTGTTTAAAAAAAAATTAAAGGAAACAGAATACAGAGAACCAGCTGCAAACATTACTTGTGAAAATTAATTCATGCAGGTTACTTGTACCACACATTTTGACATATATAAAATACAACCTATATTAAAATAATTTTGAAATAATTGAGGAGGTCAATTTTTTTTTAAAAAAGGTAAGTGAATTTCAATTTCGTCCTCTATACAGTTGATACCAGTTCTACTGAACATTAGTAATATAAATAAAGCAGCCGATTGAATTTTTAATAAGTTTGTAAATGTAAAAATATCAGTTAGCCAATTTTACCTGACAGATTTTGAAGCTCAAATGTATTTAAGTGTATTCGTAATTTATTTGCTGGTGCAAATTTAATATGAAAAGCAATACATTATCAAAATCAGACACATTAAAACGTGAAGCCAACCATCGATCCTTTATTGAGATCTTACAAAGAATGCTTAAGCAACAGCCAGTTTAAAATACACAAGCAAATGACATTTTGAATGTGTTCATGCATAGACTTAGCCTGTGAGGAAAGGCAGTAAACGTCACTCAAAAAACTTACCCAAAGCAAAATACTCAAGCCCTGAAGTGGGTAATAAGGAAATTAAAGCGCAAAAATACCAAGAAGCAACATTAATAACATGTCCGAAAATTTAGAATTAGTGAGAAAGCAAATCATATCCAATTTCCTCTTATTACAAACCACAATTATTACCATCTCATACGTTGCAGGGTATAAACCACAGCTCAGATTTTTCTTTTAAAACAAATGCAGTGATTATCAATAATGCAATATAGCTGTTGCGAATGTGCCAATGCGGCTAGAGATATCATCCTATTGTGTCAGGGCAGACTGCAGGAAGTGTCTGGCACCAATAACACCACTACACTCCATTTACAGTGATGTCATTATCAGGTACATGTGCCAGTGACCACAGGTCAGAGAGGCGAGGCAGATGCCTTGGTGAAAAAAAGAATGACAAAAGGGTTATGTCTAGAGGGTTGGAGTGAGAGATGGGAAGGGTGACATTTTCTACAAAAAGATACATGATACTTTGCAAAAAGAAAAAAAAAGCTCAACTCCCAAAATGCAGTTTTAAATTGCCAAAAATACAAAATTAATAAAGACAGAAAAGAACTTTTGAACCCTTTTAAACAGTGTGGCACTTGCCAAAGTCTGTATTAGTTGCATGCGGCAAGAAAATATCTCGTGAACAATCAACGAACGATTACATTTAATATTAAATCGGTTCCCCAAAATATAAACATTACATCAAACCAATACAGTGCAGAAAAATAGACATTTAAATCACAGCTTCATGGAGACGCTCCTGTGCTGCAAGCTGTTTTTAATAGTTGAATGATCACTAATAAGTCTATTGAATACTAGATCATGATGTGGGCATAGCAATACATAATTGAGTCTTTAACCAGTAATATTGTCTGTTCCGTGGCTTACTACCTCTGCCACTGAAGTAGGTGCTTCACAAGCTAATAAAGGATGAAGTTTCTTCAGTTTAGGTCTGCTTTTGGGCCTGAAATGGATTTCCTACCAAGAAAGTACAATTCAAGCAGATTCTCAGGGTCAAACTGAAATTTGATTTTAACTGTGGGAGCTGCTAGTACTTCTTGTGCCTCCATAGGCAGCAAGCTTTAAAAATGCAACAACTCAATGCCTGTTTTTAGGCAGACAATTGGGACATCAGTTGCACAGAACATCAGAGCCTTCAGAAATAGGAGGCTAAGGCTTGCTGAATATCCTGCACAACTTTGCAAGGTATTGAGATTGGATGAAGTTGAAAATCAAATTGTGCCATATGCTGGAACAGACTATGTCACACTAGGTGGTTCATTTATAATGTGCATTAAAGAAAATTTGTTTTATTTTAAAAATCACATATTCCTCAATTCCTTTGGCATTCAAAAAGTAAAAAGGTTAATGTATTTCAAACTAATTTTTCTGTTGAAATACTATGAGTCTAAGAGCAGTGAACAGTCCTTAAATAGTTACTGGTGCCTCACATTTTAGCTTCTGAACCTTATACATAGGCACAAGAAATGTCAAAGTTGTAAGTCCAGCTGGCCAAGGCACAATCAGACTATTAATAGCAGCCCCAATACCACTAAACGAGGCATGCATTGTCATCTTCAATGCTTAACAGGAAATAAGGAAAAATATTCCATTCTACAAAAAACCCAAAAATCGCTGAAATGCACAGAAATAAATATCGAAGATTGGAGCAGGAGGTGGCCATGCAGCCCTTCAAGCCTGCTCTGCCATTCATCATGATTATGGCCGATCGTCCAACTCAATAACCTAATCCTGCTTACTCACCATGACCTTTGATCCCATTTGCCCCAAAGTGCTATATCTAGCCACCTCTTGAATATTTTCAATGTTTTGGCATCAACTACTTCCTGTTGTAATGAATTCCACAGGCTCATTGCTCTTGGGTAAAGAAATATCTCATCTCGATCCTAAATTGTCTACCCTGAATCTTCAGACTGTGACTCCTGGTTCTGGACACACCCAGAGAACATTCTCCCTGCAACTACCCTGTTTAGTCCTGTTGTTAGAATTATATAAGTCTTTATGAGATGCCCCCTCATTTGCCTGAGCTCCAGCGAAAACAATCCTAACCTAGTCAGTCAGTCTCTCCTCATACATCAGTCCTGCCATCCCTCGAATCTGCCTGGTAAACCTATGCTGCACTCCATCAACAGCAAGAGCATCCTTCCTCAGGAAGGGAGACCAAATAATATTCCAGAAGTGGCCTCACCAAGGCCCAGTATAACTGCAACAACACATCCTAGCTCCTGTACTCGAAACTCTCAAATGAAGGCCAACTTGCCTTCTTTATCAACTGCTGCACCTTCATGCTTACCTTCAGCAACTGATGCACAAGCACACCAGTAAGGAGTCAACCACATTGCTGTTGGTCTGGAGTCACATTTAGGCCAGATCAGGTAAGAATGGCAGTTTCCTTCCCTAAAGGACACTAGTGAACCAGATGGATTTTTCTGACAATCGACAATGGGTTCACAGTCATCATTCCAGATATTTATTGAATTCAAATTCCACCATCTGCCATGACGGGATTCAAGTCTAGGTCCCCAGAACATTACCTCGGTCTCTTGGTTAACAGTCCAGCAATTAAACCACTAGGCCATTGCCTCCCCTTGGCATCATAATGTTTATTTTAAATTTCATGTAAAGACTAGGTAAAGTTAGGAAGCAATGAACATCTCTTTCGATCATTTCTCGACAAACAATCAGGTTCCATACTTCTGTTAGCAAAGAAATAGAAGGAAAGGATTGCCAAGAGACTCCTTCCTCACCTTAAAAGGAGGTTAGAAAAGCTTAATCATACCTGTAATAGGCATGTATCCTAGTCCCTGTTGGTACACAGTGGGCATTAACACTACTGGCTGTGGCTGCACCAACATGTTTGGTGGCAATGTCTGTGAAATGCAATGAAAAATTGACAGTTAAAAGGATTTTCTTCCCAAAAAACAAAGTAAAATTTAAGGCATTGCAAGATTGGATTAAGTTGAAAATCAAACTGTGCCACTCAACTTGTTTCAATTGGGTAATAAGCATAACGTATGCAGACGATAGATTATCTGAATATGAAAAAAAATGGGGACACAAATTCTCAAAGGAAACTCAGATTTCGATAGAACACAAACATTTTGAAAACTTAAAGGACAAGTCTTGCAATTTGAAATATTTCAAGAATTGTGAACAAAATGCTGCACAAAAAAAAAAAAAAATCTGCAACAGGCAGTTTACATAGAAACAAAAACCACAGCAGCATTTACTGTCTTACCAATATAAGAAATGGGGGACTACACAAGATTAAAACTCTAAAATAACACCGGTTTATACATATTGTGGATTGCAACGTCTGATTCAGTAAACATGACCTTCTAGGGCAACGCACTTTGCATTTGCGCAACCCTTTGCTTGAAGGCTTTAACCTACTAAATTTCCTTCTATTTACCAGACTTCATCTACTCCCCTTTTAACATCGCAATTTAAATAACTCCATAATCTCTGTCTCCAGAAATTACACCCCAAGGCTAACTAGTGTCCGACCATAATCTACTCATTTATCCCAAGTAATATCCCAGCGTATCAATGGCTAGTAATCTTTTCCAAGGTGGAGGTATCTAAAACAGAGTATGATATTCAGCAAAGTACAGTCAGGATGTTGTCACAGCATCAATGAAAGTCTCAGCAAGAACTATACCTAATCAGGAGGACTGCAAAGCTAACTTTCAAGATCAAGGTCATACCTAGCATTCACAGATCTGAGAAATACAGCACTGTCAAAAAATATTCGACATCAGTGATTGAATATTGGCTTTTGTTGTAATAACTATATAAAAAGGAAACTGAAGCTTAATAATCTTATTTGGTATTGAAGAAAAAACATTTTACCAAAATTTGTGTCTTGCACGCATCAGCGCAAGCTACAAAAAAAAAGTAAAGTAAAGGCAAAACAATATTTATAGTGCTCAGTGGTTGAGGCAGGTGCAAGATGAAAAGTTGAGATAATGCATCTTTTTTCAGCAATACTACCAAATGACTATAAGCTTATGAATAATTTTCAAAAATTAGACAATGTACACAATGTCTTTAAATGTCACCTATATCACTGAAATTGTAAGTTACATTTTTAACCTCAAATTGCAATGCTAAACTATCAACCAGTTCTTGAAATGCAGTGTCTATCAAGACTTTCACATAAACAAGTTTAAAAAAAAAGAATAATCTAAAATGTGTCACTTACTGCATAAGACATAACAAGGTTGATCATTCCTTCTTTATCATCACCTTGCCTTCCGCTAAGGCTGTACCACTCATCCACTACTTTGCCTTCTTTTAGTAGTTCTGGGATAGTTATATGAGTCCAAGCAATTCTATCATCCATGGAAAAAGCCCGCTGCAAATAATAAAACATGTTTCAATAGAAAATGTATACTGATGGAATAACAAGCAGTTAGTCTTTTCCAAGAGCTTTTAAACAGTAAGGTTGAAATCACAAAAGGTGATAATATGAAAAAAATATGAACGTGTATAACTTTTAAATGCTACTGGATCCATCAATTACCCTGAAGGAGCTGTAAAATAATACAAACAAATAACACAACAGAACAATTGTCTTTCTTTGGCTTAGCATCTGCCATTCCACTTTAGGGCAATTTTATAAGCAACTACTAAACTTTAGCAGATCCCAGACCACTATTTGAGCTTTCCTGTATGTAAATTCCAGCTCATTTGGGGATAGTTCTAATGCATGCATTGAGCGTGTTACTGACTTCCAAAATCAAGATTTTAGACATTTCCCTACTATGTAAAATGATAGTATGTAATATACAAGTTTCAATATCAGAAATTATTGAAAACAAAAAGAGAGAAAAGATCAAATAATTGACAGCTCAAGTGCAGGTCCACTATCTAATAAGCCAGCACTCCTAAAACTTCACATTTAAAGTAAAGTACATTTTAACTGTTTAACAGTTTGCCATGCTGAAATCAATGGGAATGTGAATGATGCAACTTAAATAATACAGTTTAGAAACTCACCTCATCAAATATCTCTAAGTAAAATGAATCAACGCCAGGTGGCACAGTACACTGAATGACTTTGTTCCATCTTGGGTTTTTTGCTCCATTATGTGCTGTAGGTGTCTCATATACTGCATATCCAAGACGTATTCTGCAGTAAGGATCCATACGTGTCATCCCATAGTTTTTTGCCAGTTTTGCCTAGACAGACAGAATTAAGTTATATTTATGCAACAAAGAAGATTCGGAGGAGTTTTACCAGATTCCAGTTGAATAAATTCCTGCCCTGTCAAGACAAAGACAACATTCGATTTCCTTCTCAGAGCTTCAAGTCATCCAAGTAATCCATTGTAAAGGTGGAGTACGAAGGGCTTAAAATCACGCTGTAACTTTTCTTAACTGGCAGAGACATTTCTGCCAATCATGGTTTAGACTGGGCGTTCAAGGATGTGCAATTCACTCTTCATATACTACAATTTAGTCCAAACTGCATACAAAAAAAAAACTTTCCCATTAGTGTATACACACCAATACTACAAAGCAATGAAGCAAATACAACTTTGTGCTGCTCTCTGGCTGCTGTTGATGCAAATGAATACTAGACCAGGCTGTGACGGCTTGTCATCTTTTTGCTAGAGGAAGGACGGGGAAGGGTAAAAAAGCCAATAACAACTGAGAAAATAATTACATTTTCTGATGCAATATTTAATCTCTAACAAGTCTCAATGCCAAACATTAAACACTGTTAGGGGCTAACATGTCATTGCAAAATATAACCATAAGATCCAGATAGCAACTTTTCTGAATTGAACACAAACAGCAATTTTGTACAAGATTGTCTTCTACTGAAAGAATGTCAAAGCATTTCGAAATTTTAGGTAGGGTTACAGAGGGAGCAGTGCATGAGGTAGAGGGCACAGTGAATATGGAGTAACTTGGCCTACTTTCAACTGAGAAGAAGGTTAATCAACTTTTTTTTAAGCTCTCTACAATGTTGCTATTAAATATAATTAGAATGTCAAGTTGTGGTCACAATCTTACCCTAAACCACAAAAAAAAACAAACAGTCTAACGTACATAACTTAGGCAGGGGTGCGATCACTTTCTGGAACAAAAAAAAGTGGTTGTATAATTTCTTCCCCTTATGTAGGACAGCATCTGCAGTTGGGGCTTAAGCTCATCAACCCTGATCTGAAGATCCTCGAGCTGCAAATATTTACAGCAGATGTGATTATTATGGATCTCACAGCTAGGCAGCAGCTCCACAGACTGTAGTTGCAACATATCACTTGACCTGCCATTTATATTGCATTTCTTAATAGATATATCACAGTTTACCTTAACAGCTAAATAGTCACTCAAACTAGAGCCATCTATTACTCTCCAGGCAAGTGGTATTACATGTGCAATTTTTTTTGACCTGACGGTTGTAGAGTACAATTTTTAAAAAATTCTAACCTTGTGGAAAAAAAGTACAGATGGAGAAAAGTGAAAATATTTACAATTAACTGCTAAGAACACAAAGCGATTAATTCTGTTAATATCAACATCCATTCCTATATCTAATTTTGAATTAATATTGCTCAATTCGTCAGAAGAGTCTTGAAATCGAGTTCTGGTTCACACAACAGAGAAACTGAAGTGACATGTTTATGGTGTTGTTGGACTAAACATTTGAATTTTTTTGTGCAATTTGTTCATAAATGTTTGTGCAGGTTGGGAAAGTTTCTGGTATCTTTCCAGAGACAAACATTTGGAACTGGCTGGTCAGAGCAGAGCAATGTCCAAGCAAAACAATAGTTATATATTATTACAACTTGTCAGCCATACAATTTATACTAATACTTACATTAATACATGAAATTTATGATGAAAGTAACTTCTGAATAAACATTTAATACCCCTAATCAGTGGAAAAATTATCGGGATCACAGCATGATCCTCACAAATAGAGTTATATATTACTGAATTCCATAATTCTCCAAAGAAAAGGCTATTGATTTATTAATTCTTTGCAGATTAGTGGTCCTATGATTATACTCCAATAATATTTACTAGAATTCCAAAATAATTCCTATTTACAACTGCTGTTTAAGAATTATTAATCCAAGCATAATCAAACTCTTCAAAAAAAAAGTGTTTCTTCAGTGACTTCAGATGAAATAATAACACTATTGTCATAATTTTGGAGAAAGTTTTTAAAATGCTCTCTGCAGATTTTATTTGAAATTGCTCAATAAGTGAAAAGGGACACAGGTTTTTAAATTCCTTCTTCTGAATCCATAATTTACAGAAAATATGGTTCAGAATAGAATTCTTGAAAATCAAACTACTCGTGAAATTATCTCAAAATCAATCTTTTCCACCACAAGAGAAATTTCAGGCAGCAGACTGAAATACAAAATGTGGTCCAGAGACAGACTGCAATACATCAATTTGATTTGTATTAAGTTCCAAGTTTAGTTCACACAGGTGAGATAAACCATTTTATGTTTCAAGTGCAGAAGCACTTTACTATCATGAAGTGTAGTGCATAATTTAGCATGTCTCAAAATCCAAAGGCATCAAGTTGTGGGAACAGAGTTGGGTCCTTCACTAATTGCACTGCTCTTAGCCAGCAAATTGACCTTTATTGAGAAAGAAACAAACATTCCCTACCTGTACCACAGTGATGCTCAATCGACCCACAGTAGCCATGCTAGTTCCAAATTGTAATTGTTGAGCTGCCTGCGCATCAAGTTGTACTTGCTGCTGTTGCTGAGTTGGTACAATACGAAGGAAATCCTGTGGCAACTCTCCAATGAAAACCTTCAACACAGTGCAAAATGTTTTCACATCAACGGGCAGTAAAACATCATAAATATTATTACCCAGTAACAGGCCAATGCCAATATCATGAATGCTAACTAGTTATTCAGCCACATTCATCACACCACTTGATGACATTAAGGGAATAATTACCAGAAGGTGTCAGCCCATACCCTTAAAATGGCAAAGCCCACTAAAGTGCTTATGCTTTCCTGATTTCATAATTCAAATCTACCAGTCTCTATTACAATATTCAGTGGTTCACATTCAGTTAGGTGATGGTTTAAGCAGTACAGTTACTTTTGTACCTAGAGAACTCCAGCAGTTTCTGATACATTTGATAAGTAGAAGAATTGTTTTGTTGACATACTGCACTATGAAATGAAATACAGGCAATATTGGAAAGGATTCTTCCATTAAATCTATACCAGCCAATTTTGAAAACACCCTCATTATGTCGTGAGTTTAAAATTAACAGCACATTTTTCATCAATATAAATTGAATGATAGGACACTGCATTTTCGTAGTACAGCTTTCAAAAAAAAAAAAAACAAAATCGCTACTTTTAAAAACAGATTCAAACATTTACCATTTTAGAACAAAAAAGGAGATTTGAGGACAGCTTTGCAAGTCAGTCAAATAGATATCAAAATGTCTCAAAAGGTTAAAATTCCACACGGAATTCCCAATCTCAGCAATAATGCTTTGAGCAGTTGATATGCTGAGGTCAAGGCAAAGAAGGAAATTAAAGGCATTCAAAGCATCACTTCACACACTTTCTTAGAGTTAGCTATGCAATGCAACAACATAGCAGCAGTAGATACACCATTAGGACAGGGTATGGCATCAAAAAAACCAAGGTGGCAACATTTTCCAAATTTCCAACTTCTAATGTGCTCAAAGCACTTGCGATCGAGAGAGGTGAGTGGAATACATTCTCTGGCAGGATGAATTGAAACTTCCAACTCCAAAACACCCCTGAACAATGCCCAAGAAATGGGGTCATGGATGAATTCACCCACAGGACAACATGTCAAAGAAATGTCACTCCCTTGTCTAGAATAATCAATCTGAGGAGCTGTTCCGACATCCCACGAGGGTTGCTGCTGATGGTGAGTCTTCTGGCAACATCACTGGAAAGAAGCAGTCTGTGAACGGAAATACAGCTCGAAGGCTGTGGAAAACAAGCCTGCTGAGGTCAAGGCAGGCAGCTTTGTGGTGACGTACAAGTTTAAATCCTGTGGTGTCTTAAACTATATGCTTGTATTCTGGCTTCATAGACCATTGAAAATCATTGAGGATTTTCTTGATTGGATGGTTGGAAGATGAAATTCAATGTACAGGTGTGAAGTGATACATTTTGGCACAAAGAACTTGGAGACAAAGTAAAAATGTGTCCACTGCTGTCTGTATGGAGGAGCCACACCCACAATGCCGTTAGGGAGGGAGTTACAGGATTTAGAAACAATGACACTGAAGGAACGGCAATATATTTCCAAGTCTGGATGGAAAGTGGCTTGGAGATGGTGGTGTTCCTACACGTCCGCTACCCTTGTCCTTCTAGATGTTAGCGAGTGTAGGTTTGAAAGGTGCGGTCTTAGGAGCCTTGATGAATTTCGGCAGTCCATCTTGTAAATATTACACATTGCTGCTAAGCGTCATTGGTGGAGGGACTGAATGTTTGTGAATGCAATGCCAATTCAAGTGGGCTGCTTTGTCCTGGATGGTATCAAGCCTGAGTGTTGGAGCTGCAATCATCAAGGAAAGTGAGAAGAATTCCCTGACTGCCTTGGAGATGGTGGAAAGGCTTTGGCCAGTTACACACCACAGGATTCCTAGCTCCTGACCCAGCCGCTATATTTATATGACTAGTCCATGTCAGTTTCTTATCAGTGGTAAACCCCAAGATGTTGATTGAGTGTTTCAGTAATGGCTATGCCACTGAATGTCAATGTTAGATTCTCTCTAGTTAGAGATGATCATTCCTTAGTACTTGGATGTCACTTGGAGTATACAGCTCCGTGTGCCACACCATAGGAAGGCTGTGAATACATCAGAAAGACTGAAGAGGTTTACAAAAATGGTTTCAGGGATGAGACACTTCAGTTTTGGGGAGGCAATGGAGACATTGGGACTGTTTTCTTTGGAGAGAAGGCTAAGAAGAGATTTAATAGTTTTGAAAACCATGAGGGGTCGAGACAGGGCGGATCAGAAGCAACTGTTCCCACTTCCAAAAGGATCAAGAATCAGCTGGCACGGTTTCAAAATGGCTTGCAAAAGAAGAAAATGCAAGGAACTTTTTTTCCCTCACGTAGTTAGTAGGTGGGGTCTGGAATGCATTGTCCAGTAATGGAGGTATTCAAGAGAGCGTTAGACAATTATTTAAACAGAAACAATGTACCAAGAAAAGAGAGGAGATTGACACGAAGATAAAATGCTCAAATGGCTGTTTCAGACACTAATGAACCTAATGACTTTCTACACCATGAGCTTCCTGAGATTCTCTAACAGTCAAGAATCACATAATACGGTGATTAACATGGCTCACTTTCCAATTAGTCTCGGAAGGCAGTGCGCAACAAGGACTAATATATTGGGCAACCAACGTCATCAGCACGAGACAGTGTGTTTTGGTAGAACTTGGGATGTTACAAGGTAGGATTTGTGTGATGAAACCACGAGAAATACACCCAACGTTGGCAACCTTACAACTGATGCTTTTTATCTATTCGGCACATTACCAACATGATAAATACTCAAGAAAGTCAGGATAAGCGAACTCTATTTACAAGCAGTGGGATCGCCGTCATCGAGACGCTACGTAACTCTCCGAGATAACAAGCTGTGGAGCTGGATGAACAGAGCAGGCCAAGCAGCATCAGAGGAGCAG
>NC_063348.1:24634041-24676588 GCF_021869965.1 Rhincodon typus | reverse complement strand
TTTTTTTTAAAAGAAAGGAGCATTACAAACACAGGAAGGAACCAACTGCGGGGTACACGGGCCAAGACACGGGGACGGCAGCCAGCTGTGGGTAGAATCTGGCACAGCCAAGCCCAAGAGCTCAAACAGTACACCGACTCCCTGACAAGGCCGCAGAGATCGTAGTCTCACATCACCAATAACTGGAAAATAAGGAGAGGAATCCTACCGGGCCCCTCTGGGTGGAGACGGTTGTAGCCGCCATGTCCAATCCAGCTAAGCCGCACTCTCTTCCACCACCGCCACTACCCCTACAGCCGCTCTCAGCTCCTTCTCTGGGTGGCGGAACTGCGACTGGGCTAAGGGCCGCTCACTACTCCTGCTCATTGGCTGAGGGAAGGGGTAGGAAATGAGCTCAATGCCTTGTCATTGGTTAATCCTCGTTCAGTGCCGGCGACCAGGCCCCTGCGATTGGCTGCTCCAGGGCAGGGTCTACACCCAAAGCGCTACGATTGGCTTTCTTGGGGCACAGCCGGCATTCACGAAGCGACGATTGGCTGCTCCTTGACAGGGGCTGGCACTCTGGGCCCTGTGATTGGTTAATTCTGGAGCAGGTAGATCTGAGCACGCTGATTGGTGGCAGCCTCTTCCCGCCCCCATGCGGTGGATGTTGATCTGCTTCTCTGGACACAAGCTCAGTGTTTCTAGCATTTTCTGCATTAGTACCCGAAGTCTGTCACCGCAAGCCTTTTCCTCTCAACTGTAGCTGCTGCTTGCTTTGCACCGGATTGAGGCTAGGGGACAACTTTTGTCCAACTGGTCATGCCGTGTTTTTACAGAAAGTATTTAAACCTGTTTAGAAATTTAAGACATATAAAGTTGTCACGGTCGAGTCGGTAGGCGACGTTAGCAACGAGTAACGCAAAGAGGTAGGTTTTAAGATAGGATAACTGTGATTCCAGGGACAGACAGCGTGGGAGTGCATAACGTACTCAGCATGAAAAATAATTTATGCATTTTAACAAGGCAAGGGTTTTAGCAGTCAGTATTTTCACAATTTGACGTGTGTAAGCAATTCAGAATAAATTTACCATGGTCGTGGTGTCACACTATTGTTGTAATGCATTCAAACACTTCATAAATATGGTAACACTTCATTGCTTTTCACATCCATGTGGCCTGTGTTGGCTCAACTGTGCAAAAAAAGGTATACTATTAATGAATTTGATTTGATTTATTATTGTCACATATATTTTGTTACAAATACAGTGAAAATTGTATAGTGTCACCATTATCCAGCACCATTTTGAAACACAGAAAATAAACCAAAATATAGAAAGTAAAGGCAGAAAATAAAGAAATGTTCAGCTTAGCAGTGGACCTGGATTTGGGCACTTCCCCCACCCCGATGCTAAGAACAACACAAGAATGAAGCAGTCAGCCTTTGCTGCATTGCCACCACTAGAACAGAGTTGCCATTCTTCACCACCATGTTGCCTCCACGAACGCTGCTGCCACCATGAGTACTTGCCGATGCTGCAGCCACCACCAACGCTGTTGAGTCTGTACGGGCTCAAACCTGACCCGAGTCTGTACCATAGTCCGACCTTGCCGATGCAGTCGCCGATGCTACTGGGTCTTGGATTGGGCCCAAACTTGCCTTTGCCATCAAGGGTCCAAAAACTTGCCACACATCTGCACTGAACTCACATTGCCGCCACTGATGCTGCTGCTCTCAATAAGAAGGTAAGTTTAAAAAAATGAAGAAAAGGAAAAAGAAAGACAAGCAACCAGAGCGAACAAGCCCGAACTGTTCCTACTACGTCTCCACCATCATGAAGTAGGATATGCTGTGACAGCATGATGATGTTTGGGGATAGCTTCATGTCCTGTTATAAATTGTCCTGGCAACACTCAAAATTGAAAATACTGATTGGCATACTGAATATTTACTTAGTGATGTAAACATTCTCTGGAAAATGGTTGTTAATACTGGTTGATTGCACTATTTTCATCCCAAGGAAAGAAACATACTAAGGCAAGGACGAGGCAACCATGGCTGACGAGGTAAGTCAGGGACAGCATAAAAGCAAAAGAAAAAGCATGCTGTGTTGGGAAGATTAGTAGGAAACTAGAGAATTGTGAAGCCTTTAAAAACCAGCAGGGGATAACTAAAAAAACACAATAAAGAGGGAAAAGATGAAATATAAGGGTAAGCTAGCTAGTAATATAAAAGAGGATTGCAAGAGTTTTTTCAGATATTAAAAAGGTAACAGAGAGTGAAGTGTAGACATTGGATAACTGAAAAATGAGACTGGGGAAGTAGTAAAGGAAACGAGAAATAGTGGAGTATCTGAATAGATACTTTGCATAAGTCTTCACTGTGGAATACACCGGTAACATACCAGAACTTCAGGAGAGTCAAGGGGCAGAGGTGAGTGTTATGGCCATCAATAAGAAGAAGGGGTTGAAAGGTCTGAAGATTGATAAATCATCCGTACCAGATGGACTACACCCCAGAGTTCTGAAGGAGATAGTTGAGGAGATTGTGAAGGCACTGGTGGTGATCTTTCAGGAATCATTGGAGTCAGGAAGAGTCCCAGAGGACTGGAAAATGGCTCTGTTTAAGAAGAGAGGGAGGCAGAAAATAGGAAACTATAGAACGGTTAGCCTTACTTCAGTCCCTGGTAAAATTTTAGAGTGCATTATTAAGGTTGAGTTTGCAGAGTACTTGGAAATGCATGATAAAATAGGACTGAATCACCAGTGCTTTCATCAAGGCTTCATGCCTGACAAATCTATCAGAATTCTTTGAGGAAGTGATGAGCAACTTTGCCGAAGGAGTGCCAGTGAACATGATCTATTTGGATTTCCAGAAGGCCTTTGATGAAGCGCTGCAGAGGAAGCAGCTAAATAAGAGAAGAGCCCATGGTGTTAGGGACAAGAAAGTGGCATGGATAGAGGCTTGGCTGACTGGCAAAGGGCAGAGAATGGGATTAAAGGGATCTTTTTCAGGATGGAATCCAGTGACTAATGGGGTTCAGCATGGGTCAATGTTGGGACCACAACTATTCATGTTATACATTAATGATCTGGATGTAGGAACTGCGGGAATTGTTGCTATGTTTGCAGATGACACAAAGCTAGGTAGAGGGATAAGTGTTTTAGAGGAAGTGGGGAGGCTCCAGAAGGACTTGGAAAGGCTAGGAGAATGGGCACAGAAGTGGCAGATAGAATACTTTATGGTCATGAACTTTGGTCGGAAGAATAGAGGTGTAGGTGATTTTCTAAATGGGGAAAGGCTTTGGAAATCTGAAGCATAAAGGGACTTAGGTGTTCTAGTTCAAGATTCTGAACTAGAACATGCAGGTTCAGTTGGCAGTTGGGAAGGCAAACACAGTGATTGAAAGGGCTGGAATATAAGAGTAGAGTTATACTGAGGATGCTGTATAACTAGCCTTTCCAAGTCCTTCTGGTCAGACTGCATTTGGAATATTGTGAGCAATTTTTGGGCTCCATATCTAAGGAAGGATGTGCTGACCTTGGAGGGGGTCCAGGGGACGTTTTCAATAGTCATCCTAGGGATGAAGGGTGAGGAGTGGTATGAGGAGCGGTTAAGAACACTGGCACTGTTCTTGATGGAGTGTAGAAGAATGGGGGGTGAAAATCTTATTTAATACTGAGAGGACTGGATAGAGTGGACGTGGAGATGGTTTCCACTAATAGGAGAGAAGAGGACCTGAGGACACAGCCTCAGATTAAAAAGATCACCCTTTAGAACTGAGATGAGATGGAATTTCTTCAGCCAGAGGGTAGTGAATCTGTGGAACTCATTGTCTTAGAAGGCTGTGGAGGCCAAGTCATTGAGTCTGTTTAAGACAAAGATGTATAGGTTCTTGATTAGTAAGGGTATCAAAGGTTACTGGGAGCTGGGAGGAGAATGGGTTTGAAAAACATATCAGCCATGATCAAATGATGGAGCAGATTCAGTGGTCTGAATGGCCTATCACTTCTATATCACATGGCATTATTTTCAGTTTACTGTACGTCAAATCTCGCACGTATGTCACACATCATCCAGGTAGCCCCTCAGCTGTGGCAGTTTTGCAATGTCATAGCTAATAGCGATAATAACAAAAATGATCAGATATTTCTCTCTAATATATTTATTATTATTTTAACATTCATCAGGCACCTTTATCAAAAGCAACTTGCACTTTGGAGTTCTGAAGAAGAGTCAACAGACTTGAAATGTTAATTTGCTTTCTGTCCATGGATGCTGCCAGACCTGATGAGTTTTTCAGTAATTTTTGTTTTTGTACAAAATGTATAATGTGTCCTAACTTAGGCTTTAACATAAATAGATTAAAGATAGGGTATTTGGAAATAGGTTTTGTGAATCAGGGACATTATTTGCATGTTCAGAGACTGTTCCTGGAAAACTTTTAGGATGGTCTTTGAAAGAAGGAGAGATAGGTGGGTGGATTTGGCAGGGAATGTCAAGGCTTTTTAATACATTTGTTCATGGAATGTAGGTGATGCCAGTTTAGCCAACAACCCGTCTCTAAATGACCTTGAGAAAGTAGCAGTGAGCTATCTTCTAGAATCACTGCGGTTCATGGAATGTAGGTACACATATAGTACTATTCAAAGTGTGCAAGGGAGGAACTTAAATATGAGTTATTACAAAGTGAAGTGGCTGGAATATGCTGGGAAAGAGGTTTAACTGCAAAGGTGGTTGAGGAACAGTGGTAGATATTTAGGAAAATAGCTCATGGCTTATGGCAAGTGAAGAAGAAGAGGATAAGCCAACCATAGTCAAACAGGAAAATTAAAGCAAAAAGTCTAATTGAAAGAAAAAAAAACACATGGCAAGATTAGTGATAAGCCAGAGGATTGGGCGAGTTTTAAAAAAACTGACAGAGACCAAGAAAAGGAGAGAAGATAAACTTTGAAGGTACAATTGCAAGTAAAATCAAGAAAAATAGCAAGATTTTCTTTAAATATATAGGATGGAAGAGAGATGCCAAAATGAACATTGGCCCCTCAGAGAACAAGGCTGGGAAAATAATACCGGAGAACCAGGAAATGGCAGAGGAGTTAAATAACTTTGCATCAGTGTTTATGGTAGAAGACACTAAGCATCTCAAAATGACCGAATAATCAAGGGGAACAATAACTTTCATTAGAGAAAAAGTGCAAGGGGAATTGATAGGCCAGTTAGCTTAATGTCTGTTAACTGGGAAAATGTTCAAGTCTGTTATAAAGGATGTAATGGTACAGCATTTAGAAATAAGTAATATGATTAAGTACAGTCAGCATGGCTTTACAAAGGAGAAAGCATGCCTATCAAATTTACTAAAATTATTTGAGGAAGTAACATGCAGGACAAATAAAGGGGAAGCAGCGAATTTAATATATTTGGATTTTCAGAAGGCGTTTGATAAGGTACCACACTTTAGGCTAATTAATGAGTCCTTGGTGTTTAAGGCAGAATAATAGCATGGATAGAGGATTGAGTAACTAATACAAGACAGAGTTGGGATAAAGAAGGACATATTCTCTCCATCAACATTAGCAAAATGAAGGAGCTGATCATTGACTTCAGGGAATGGAGTGGATGCACGCCCCAGTCTGCATCAATGGCGCAGGGATGGAGATGGTGGAAAGTGTCAATTTCCTGGGAGTGACAATCATCAACAGTCTGTCCTGGTCTACACACATCAACACTATGGTCAAGAATGCACAAAAACACCTCTACTTCCTCAGGAGGCAAAAGAAATTCAGTATGTCTGTAAAGACTCTTTCAAATTTTTATAAATACACATTAGAAAGCATCCTATCTGGATGCATCACAGTGTGATATGGCACAGCCCAGTCCATCATACAAACCATCCTCCCTAGCATTGACTTTATCTGTACTTCCTGCTGCATCGGTCAAGCAACTAACTTAATCAAAGACCCATCCCATCGTGATTATGCTCTCTTCCACCTTCTGTCTGGCAGAAGATATGAAAGTTTGTATACATGTACAAACAGATCAAAAACAGCTTCTTCTCCACTGTTATAAAACTTTTGAATGGACCCCTTTCATGTTAATATTGATCTTGCTCTGCACCTTCTCGGCAGCGGTAACATTGTGTCCTGCACACTGTTCTGTTACCCTGGTGCACTTGTATAGTATGATCTGCCTGTAAAGCACATAAGCCAACACTTTTCACTGTACCCTTGGTATATGTGACAATAATAAATCAAATATTCAGGATAGCACCTGTATCTAGTGAAGCGTCCCAGGGCCCAACACTGGGGCCACAATTATTTAAAATATTAATGATTTGGATGAGGAAAGTGGATGTGCTGTCACCAACTTGTGGATGACACAAAAATAGGTGGGAAGGCAAGTGGTGAGGATGACAGAACCAGTCTGCACAGGGATATAGTTACAATTAAACAAGTGGGCAAAAACATGACAGATAGAATATAATGTGGAAAAATATGAGATTATGCACTTTGGCAGAAAGAAAAACAAAGCTGAATATGATTTAAATTGATAAAGACTGCAGAAAGCTACAGAACAGAAAAATTAAGGAGTCCTTAGGCAAGAATTATAAAAAGGGGTAATAGAGAAGGCAAATGGGATGTTGGCATTTATTTCAAAGAGATTGGAGTACAAAATTATGCAAGACACTAGTCAGACCACAGCTGGAATGCTGAAAACAGTTTTGGGCCCCTGGTCTGTGGAAATATATACTTGCATTGAGGGCCTGTCTTATGAGGAGAAGTTGAGTTGGCCCTGCACTGATTGGAGTTTAGAAGAATGAGATGACCTTATTGAAATGTACATGATTGTTAGGGTACTTGACAGGGTGCATGTGGAAAGGTTGTTTCCCCTTTTGGGAGAATCTAGTACCAGAGGGCATATTCTCAGAGTAAAGGTTACCTGTTTAAGACAGAGTGAGGACACATAGAAAATAGGAGTAAGAGTACTTCATTCAGCCCTTCACACCTGCTGTGCAATCAGTATTATCATGGCTGATGGTCCAACGAAATACCCCGTTCCACTTTCTGCCCAGGAGAATTTCTTCACTCAGAGAGTAGTGAATGTGTGGAATTCTTTACTGCAGAGGGCTGTTGCTGCTAGCTTTTTTAAGTATATTCGAGGCTGAGGTAGACCGATTTCTAATCAGTAAGGGAAGCAAGGGTTCCAGGAAAAAGACAGAAAGGTGGAGTTGAGGATTATCAACCACGATCTCATGAATTGGCAAAGCACCCTCACTAGGCTGAAGGGCCTACTTCTGTTGCTATGTCTTAAGTTGATGTTCCCATGCTTCTGCTGCCACTCGCTCTTCTGAGTGGTAGAGGAACCTGATTGATGCTGCAGTGCACACTGCTGCCACTATGTGTCAGTGATGACAGAGTGAATGTTGAAGGTGGTGTCATTCAAGCAGACTGCTTTCTCCTAGATGATATTGAAGTTCTTGTGTTGCTGGAGCCGCATCCACCCAGACAAGGGGGGAGTATTCCATCACAGGCATGATTTGTGTCTTATTTGATGATGCACAGGCTTCTGGAATTCAGGAGATAGGTTACTTGCTGCAGAATTATGAGCCACCAATCTGTTTCCATAGCCATGGTATTTTATTGGCTGATCCAGTTCAATTTCTGGTCAACAGTAAGCCACAGGATGTTGACATTAGATGAATGGTAATGTTGTTGATGGTAAAGGGTGATGGTGAGACTCGCACTTTTTGGAGATGGTTGTTGCTCTCACTTCTCTGAGGAACTCCTGCAATGATGTCCTGGGGCTGAGATGATTGATCTCCAGTTTTTTCCTAATCAATCTGTTCAGAGAAGTTATTACACACCTCTGGAACAGGTGGGACTTGAACCTGGCCCTCTTAATTTAGAGGCAGGGACACTACCACTGAGTCACAAGATGGCCCCTATAACCATCTTTACTGTGTTAGACATGACTCCAACAAATGAAGTACAGCCCCCAACTCCCTGATTCCTGTTGACTCCAGATTTGCTTGATCTTCATAATGCTGCACTCAGTCACTTGTCACTTTCATATCAAGGGCAGTCACTCTTATCCCACTTTGCATTTTATAACTTTTCATCTGTGTTTGAACAATGGCAGTAATGCGGTCAGGAACTGCATGGCTCCAAGCTGTTCCAATACATCTACAACACTGACATATACCCAATAATGTGGAAAATTGCCCAAGAATGTTCTGTCCACAAAAAGCAGGACAAATCCAATGCAGCCAATTACTGCCCCATTAGTCCATTCTCAACCATGAGTAAAATGATTGAAGGGATTGTTGATGGTGCCATCAGGCAGCATTTGCTCTACAACAATCTGCTCACTGACACTCAGTTTTGGTTTTGCCAGGGCCATTTGAGGTGACACTTGAAATCCCAGTTACTTACTAAGAATAAAGCACAAGATTCTCTTGTCTTTAAACATATATTATGGCTCACTAGGGTGGCATGCTAGAAATCGAGTACCTCTGTTCCGAGAGTTGTCACAATAGTTAAATAAGCTAATTTCCCTATTTACCTAACTTTCAGAACCAGGCTGATGGAAAGCACGCATCAGATTTCTGTACTAAATGAGAACTGATGTACACATTGGTAACAAGTAATTAGACTTTAGGAATCACAAACCGTTGGCATATAACGCCACCAATTAAAACTCTAGCCTTCTTATAAGCTCCCCTTACATACAGACAAACAAACAGGGTAAAATAGATTATTGGGCAGATGGAGAAAAACTAGAAAGTCAGTTCATATCCTTATGACTCTTCTGCTGGGCAGCACGTTGCTTTAGTCATCTTTTTTCCAGATGCTTCAGAAACAAGGTAGCCAGTTCACTTACAAAATGTCTGTGACTTATCAGTTAAACCTCAGAGCTTACAACAACTACTACAAGAAAGTTAGTCTGGCTTTGTTCAGGTTTACAGTGAGTTTTGACTACAACTGAATACTTCTCTCTTTTTCTTAAACTTGTTCCCATCTCCAAAGTACTCAGTTACCTGAGAAGCAATCACACAGTTCATAGATCATAGAATCCCTACAGTGTGGAAACAGGCCCTTCAGTCCAACAAGTCCACGCCAGCACTCAGAGCATCCTACCCAGACCCATCTCCCTATAACCCACCTAATCTACACATCCCTGAACACTATCAGCAATTTAGCATGGCCAATCCACCTAGTGTGCACATCTTTGGACTATGGGAGGAAACCGGAGCACCCAGGGGAAATCCACGCAGACATGGGGAGAATGTGCAAACTCCACACAGACAGTCGCCCGAGGGTGGTATCAAACCCGGGTCTTTGGTGCTATGAGGCAGCAGTGCTAACCACTGAGCCACCGTTGGCAAGCAAAAGGTTTCTGATCACTGGTCAGATAACTGACCACTAGTCCATAGACCCAGCAAATTCATGTTGTCAACCAGAGTTATATTTGTACACCATCTCGGCTACAGTTCATCTGTAACTGAAATGTCAATTTTAGCTTATTCAGTGGCTTACATGATGTTTGGCATAGGTGTACATTTACTTGTTTCAAGACATACAGCCAGTCTTTCAAACACTGTTTTTAAAACCACGCATTATCATTTTGGTTCACAATTTTTGAAATAGGTTAAGTTGCCATTCTCCTACGACACCATAGGACTGCTCTCTCATTAGAGAGAGACAACTGGTGGTGGTTTAATATGAGGGTCACCACACCTCAGGCAAGGGGACAGGTTGAGAAGATGGGACTTCCATGGTAATCTCAGCCAGCGCAGGAATTGAACTTGTGTTTTTGGTGTCAGTATATGTTGAAAACCAGCTGGATAGCCAACTGAGCTTACCAAACTCATGGTCTTAGTGAATGGTGGAACAGGCTAGAGGGGCCAAACAGCCTAACCATGTTCCAATTCTTGTGGTCTTTTTTATAGTGTTACAGCCTCCTGTACTAGCTGTTACTCTCCATAGCTGCTGGCTTTCAGAACACACAGACAACAATATGATTTTACCATAAGAGATATTATGGGCATAAACTTAAGGGGGTGTTGAGTAACATGGGCTATAACGAGACTTGTGGCAGACACAGATGAGAATTCAGATGAGGTCTATCTCAACACTGGGAGCATCTTGGTGCATCTTTTAAGCTTTTGCTGAGCAGCGAGGTGAATTTCCAATAAGTGAGTTGCCAATAAAGGGAGATATAGCTTGTTAACTGCGTTATTAATACCATAACCCACCTCATTAATATTCAGCTTTCTATCTTATCAAATGCACTGAACAAACAAAATGCCAAGAATTCTTGACATGAAAGTCAAAGTTGGTACATGGCAATTTTTTTCAACCAGATGGCCATGTTGAAAACTGGGTCAGTCTGGCCCCCTATTCAACTGGATCCAGGGATCTGGTCATTCATGTCAAGGGGGTGTTTCTCAAAGTTGATCTGAGACTATTACAGTCGTCAGTCCATTAGTTGTTATGGAGGATGCAAGGGAAAGTGCCTACGACAGCATCGGGGAGGGTTAAGTGCCAGATGGGGTGGTGGAGTCAAGACTGGGGGGAAGCAGATGCATTTGTAGAGATGGGGATGAGGACACTAACAGGAAAAGTTTTGTGGGGGGTTTGTGCTGAAAAAAATTGAAAGGCATGTTAGGTAGTGGGAGGGGAGAGATTATTGAGAGTGGCCTCCACAGTGGGAGTGTAGAGGACCAGACTGGGCATCATTAAGGTATAATGTTTTTCAGGGGGCAGAGAGGATTGTTGGAGGTGAAGTACAATGTGGTGAGTCTCCATAAGGGGGAGGGGGAACGGGTGAAAATGGGATGTCAGGGTACAACATGGTTAAAGGGGACATGGTGGCTTTAGAAGGGGTACCTGATGACCAGGTGCTTGATGTTGATGATGTTCACCAATGAGCTGCGTACTCTGCCATCACTTAACATTCTGTGGATGTGAAATACAACTGAAAAATTGCTCAGGGTGGGTGGAGTCAGTCGCACTTTGATGAGTAAGAGCGTGGAATTCACATACGCTGGATGATAGGACATTAAAGGGGCAAATACATGAAGCAGACATTTGCAAAGTCCAGCTACATTTAATTTTCAATCATTTCATCACCCATTTGCAATGCAAACAGAGAGACGATGCTTAGGTGTCAAATGCTGTTAAAGGTGATTTGTATCATGCCATTGGTCCATGTAAATTGAACATTGGCATCTCAATGATGCTGAATATAGCAGCAATGATTAAAAAGAGGTCAGTGCTGGCCAAAGGCACCCATTAGTTGTGCGGCTTTCAAGGGTGCAGTGGAACCATCACTGCATAAACTGTCATACAAGTTTAATGATAGTCTCTACCAGGGGGAGGTGGTGGCCTAGTGGTATTATCACTGGACTGTTAATCTAGAGATCCAGATAACATTCCGGGGACCTGGGTTCAAATGTTGCCATGGCAAATAATGAAATTTGAATTCAGTAAATATCTGGAATTAAGAATCTAATGATGACCATGAATCCATTGTCAATTGTTGTGAAAAAAACCATCTGGTTCACTAATGTCCTTTCGGGAAACTGCCATCCTTACCTGATCTGGCCTACATGTGACTCCAGACCCACAGCAAGGTAATTGACTCTTAACTGCCCTTTGGGCAATTAGGGATGGGCAATAAATGCTACCTAGCTAGCCATGCCCTTATCCTGTGAATGAATTTTAAAAAGTGAATTTAAAAAAAAGTTGAATATTTGATGTAGATCTAGGATGGTGCAGAGACATAACACAGCAATGTAATGATGTACTGTGTTGATCACTCAGCCTAAGCAGCAAATTCACCAAGTTAGTGCACATGCTGAGGCTGAAGCTGAAGTTATCGGGATGTGTCATGTCACATTGTAACAAGGAGTGTGTTCAGCTGTCATCTGCAAGCTATACCACTAATAACTCTTCTGAGATCTGTCTTTGGCTTCTTGTGATCCCAACATTGGTTATTTCCATTTACAGTCCTGCGCCCTTCCTCTGATGGCTGCCTTTTTAAGAAGATGATGGCAGATGGAGGAGGACCCTGACCAATGGCAAGTTCGGAGTAACAGCAAGCTGCAACAGAGGACAAGAAGACAAAGCTCGGGAAGAGTTCACAGTCACAGGGCTCCTCAGGATGTTTGGGGTTCACAGGAGGCCCCAGGTTTTTCAACCCCGACTCCATTTCCTGGAGATGAGCAAGATGCAGTTTCATTGCAGGCTCCATATGTCTCGGGATACTACGACAGAACTATGCTGGCTGCTGGACTGGGATATGAGGGCTTCAGAAGTAGGAGGTGACAGCCCTTTGAACCTTTATATGACTGGCTCCTTCCAGGGAGCAGTGGGTGATCTGTTTGGATCTTTCAGCCATGCACCACAATTACATCTGGACAGGGATCAATTGTTCAGGGAACAATGTGTGGTACGATGGGGCTATAATCAGGTAGGGGGGACATTATACGGGTAAGTTATGTAATTAGTGAGGTCTGTTTGGTAAGATACAGCGAGAAATCTTGCTGGGTCTTGCATTGAGAACATCATTAAAAAAATTTGACACAACCCACAAAGCAAGCAAAAGGAAGATTTTTTTTTCCCTTAACAATGGCTGATGCTGTAAATATTTGCTATGTTGTGTAATGGGAAGAAAATGTTAAATTTGTTCATGAGTCAATTGGAGGCTGTAATAAAGGTAAGTAAGGATATGTGAGGGTAAGTAAGCTTTGAGAATCTTGGATAGGTGAGCTCAGATCTACATCTTCCTTTTGTGAAATTAATTCAAAATTTTGATTTTTCTATAGTGCAGAATTCTACAATTGTTGAAAATGTTCATATTTAATAAGAGAATCCAGGTTGTAGTTTTTACCACCATTAGAAGAATATTACTGTAATTTAGTTCTGTGCTTATAGAGCAAGGTTGAGAAATGAGATAGTAAGTATACATAGATGTAGTATATTGAGTATACAAATCACAGCTGGTAAAGGCAATGAGTTTACATGGAGCTGAGCTGAGTAATATTAATGTTGTTGGTACTTTTTGTCATGGAAGCCTTGAATCACAATTTTCCACTGAAACCTAAGTCCATCTGAGCCTTTCCAATTCAAAAAAATATAAGTTTTTAATACAAGCTTGCTCTAAGTTGCAGTTTCTGTGATCATTATCCAGAAGAGTGAGTTGAAATGTATTTGCTATTCTTAAAAAGGTATATGACTAATTGTAGTTTTTGCTGGTATCTCACTGTCTGAACATATATCTTGTTAGTACAAATATATAGTCTTCCCTCCAGTGTCAATGCAAATATTTTGAGCGCTATAATAACTACATCTGTGATTGCCTAGAGACAATTAATTATCAGGGGCATGAAACAATAACTAGCATCAATTCAGTTTATTTTAGAGATGCTTGCTAAGGGCTTCTGTCACCTTGTGTACTGTCAGTTCATTTGACTATATGTTATATAAATGTTGGGCTATTGTCAAGTGAAATGGTTCAGTGAATTAGAAGGTAAAAACTGGCTTTGCGCTTAATTTTATGTCCTATGCCTTCAGGATCCAACCTTATATTATGTTTAATTATATTTAATTATATGGGCATTAACAGAGGAATTACTTCTGCTTGTATGAAAAGGAATGAAAAATAAATTAAATGAACAGAAGGGTTTCTGTGGCACAGTGGTAGTGTCCCTAACACTTGGCCAAAAGGTCCAGGTTTAAGTCCCATTTGATCTGTAGATGTTTTATTTACTTGTGGGACATGAGCATCACTGGCTGGCCAGCATTTACTACCTATTCCTAGTCACTCTTGAGAAGGTGGTGATGAGCTGACTTCTTGAACTGCACTGGTCCATATATTGTAGGCTTAAGGCGGGAATTCCAGGATTTTGAACCAGCGACAGTGAAGAAACAGTGATATCTTTCCAAGACAGCATGTGAGTGGCTTGAAGGGTAACTTGCAGGTAGTGATATTCTCATGCATCTGCTGCCCTTGCACTTCTAGATGGAAGTGGTCTTGGGTTTGGAAGGTGCTGTCTAAGGATCTTTGGTGAATTGCTGCAGTGCATCTTGTAGATACTACACACCGCTGCTACTGAGTGTCAGCGATAGGGAGAGTGGATGGTTGTGGGTGTGGTGCCAATCAAGTGGGCTGCTTTGTCATGGATGGTATCAAGCTTCTTCAGTGTTGTTGCATCCATCCAGGCAAGTGGGGAGTATTCCATCACACTACTGATTTGCACCGTTTAGATAATGAACAGGCTTGGGAAGTCAGGAGGTGTGTTACTTGCCGTAGTATTCCTCATCTGTGACCTGCTTTTGTAGCCACTGTGTTTATGTGGCAAGTCCAATTGAGTTTCTGTTCAGTGGTAACTCCCAGGATGTTAATAGTAGGGGGATTCAATATGATGGTAATATCATTGAAAGTCAAGAGGCAAAGTCAAGAGGCGGTGATTAAATTGTCTTTATTGGAGATGCTGATAAGTTGGCAGTATCAGATCACAAGCATTCGAGGATGCTGAGGGAAGTAAGGCTGGAATTTACAGTCTTACTAATCATATTCTATGATATATGATATATATAGATTCCTGATATATGGCAGTGATACCATTCATAGAATTCCTACAGTGTGGAAGCAGGCCATTTGGTCCATCGAGAACACACTAAACCTCCAAAGAGCATCCCACCCAGACCCAACCAATTCCTGTAACCCTGCATTTCCTATGGCTAACCTACCTAGACTGCACATCCATGGATACTATGGGCAATTTAGCATGGCAATCTACGTAGCCTGCACATCTTTGAAACCAGAGCATCCAGAGGAAACCCACACAGACATGGGGAGAACGTGCAAACTCCACACAGACAGTCACCTGAGGCTGGAATCGAACCCAGGTCTATGGTAATGTCAGACAGCAGTATGAGCCCACTGAGCTACCATGCCGCCATAGAGATACAGGGAACACACCTCAAAGAAATGATAACAGTGATCACAGATCACCTGAACATGAAATGAATCCCTTCTTATTCTTTTAAATTCACTTATGGGATGTGGGCGTCTCTGGCTCGGCCATCATTTATTATCCATTCCTAATTGCCAGAGGGCAGTTAAGAGTCAACGACAGTCCTCCTGTGGATCCCACGCATGAGGGCCTTGCAACTGTGATCTCTCCCTGATTTGGGTGTTCCTCATCCCAGCAGTGGCCTGCTGCTACTTCTGAGCTTGCCACTGGCCCTGGTTCTCATGCATATGCCTTCGTTTTATAAGGCAGCCACAGTGATCAGCACCCCGGCGACTGGGCACAAGGCTCTTGCTAGGAATGAACTACATGCAAACATCAGGAGCAAACCAGTCAGTGATGGCATACCCTGAAGTGTCATAGAGTCACAGAGTCATACAGCACTGAAACAGACCCTTCAGTCCAACCAGTCCATGCGAACATAATCCCAGACTAGAATAACCCCAAGAGCCTGCACTTGCCCATATCCCTCCAAACATTTCTTATTTATGTACTTATCCAAATATCTTTTAAATGTTGTAACTGTACCACATCCACCACTTCCTCTGGAAGTTCATTCCCCACACCAACTACTCTCTATGTAAAAAAATTGCCCTTCATGTCTTTTTTTAAATTTTTCTCCTCTCCCCTTAAGAATATGCCCCCTAGTCTTTAAATCCCCCACTCTAGGAAAAAGACACAATACCATTCATCTTATCTATACCCCTCATGATTTTAAAACCTCTATAAGGTCACCCCTCAACTCCTATGCTCCAGTGAAAAAATTCCTAGCCTATCTAGCCTCTCCTTACACTGTATCTCAAGCCCTCCATTCCTGGCAATATCCTGGTAGAGCTTTTCTAAACCCATTCCAAGTTAATAATACAATTCCTATAAAAGGGTAACCAGAACTGGACACAGTACTCCAGAAAAAGCCTCACCAATGTCCTGTGCAACCTCAACATGACATCCCAACTCCTATACTCAAAAGTTTGACCATGAAAGCAAGCGTGCTAAACACCTTCTTAACCATTCTGTCTACATATGATGCAAATTTCAAAGTATTATGTGCCTAAACCCCGTAGGTCTCTGTTCTGCAACACTACCCAAGGCCCTACTTTTAATTATATATGTCCTGCCCTTGTTTTTTTTAAAACCAAAATGCAGTACCTCACAATTATCTAAATTAACTCCATCTGCCACTCCTGAGCCCATTGATAAGGTATCCTTACAAGATTTGTAATCTTAGATAACCTTCTTCACTGTCCACTATACCACCAATTTTGGTGTCATCTGCAAACTTACTAACTGTGCCTTCTATTTTCTCATCTAAATCATTCATATAAATGACAAACAAAAATGGACTCAGCAGCAATCCCTGTGGAACACTGCTGGTAACAGGCCTCCAGTCCAAAAAACAACCCGCCACTACCACTCTCTGTCCTCCTGCTGTTAAGCCAATTTTGTATCCAACTGGTAAGTTCATCTTGAATCTCATGTAATTTAACTTTACTAACTAATCTACCATATGGAACCTTGTCAAAGGCTTTACTCAAATCCAAGTAAACAATGTTTACCTTCATCAACTTTTTTGGTTCCTTCCTCAAAAAACTCAAACAAGTTTGTGAGACATGATTTCCCTCACACAAAACCATATAAAAGCAACGTCATATCCATGGACAGAATTAGTTGTTAGTAAATTTCTAGCTATCAATCCCAAAAGAACCTGAGCCACTTTGATATATTTCATCTGGGTTATTATCAGTGTATTTAAATTATATTTCATAGAACATAGAACTATACAACATAGGAACAGGCCCTTCGGCACATGATGTTGTGTTGAACGTGATGCCAAATGAAACTAATCCCTTCTGCCTGCCATTGATCCATTTCCCTTCATTCCTAGCACATTCATATACATATCTAAGTCCCTTAAATGGCCCTATGGTATCTGCCTTCACTACCACCCCTGGCAATGCATTTCAAACTCCTACCACTCGCTGTGTAAAAAACTTGATCCTCACATCTCCTTTGAACATCTCCCCTCTCACCTTAAATGCATGGTCCCTAGTATTAAACATTCAACTCTGGGAAAAAGATACTGACTGTCGACCCTATCTACGCATCTCATAATTTTATAGACTTCTATCAAGTTTCCCCTCAGCCTGCGCCGCTCAAGAGAAAACAACCCAACTTTTCTAGACTCTCCTTATGGCTCATACCCTCTAGTCCAAGCAGCATCCTGTTAAACCTCTTCCGCACCCCCTCCAAAGCCTTCACATCCTTCCTGTACTGCGGCAACCAGAACTGAACGCAATACTCTAAATGTGGCCTAACCAAAGTCTTATAAAGCTGCAACATAGCATTCTGACTCTTATACCCAATTCCCTGACCAATAAAGGCAAGCATGCCATACACTTCTTTATCATCCTATCTACTTGCGTGGCTACTTTCAAGGAGCTTTGGACTTGAACCTTAATGTACATCAATGCTGTTCAGAGTCCTGCCATTAAATGTATACTTTTCCTTAACATTTGATCTCCCAAAATGCAGCACCTCACATCAACCTAGCTTAAACTCATCTGCCATTTCTCTGCCAAATCTGCAACTGATCTGTATCCCGCTGTATCCTTTGACAACCTTCTACACTGTCCACAACTCTACCAATCTTTGTATTATTTGCAAACTTTCTAAACCACCCATTTACATTTTTATCCAAGTCATTTATATATATCACAATCAGCAGAGGCCCCAGTACGGATCCTTGTGGAACACCACTGGTCATGGACATCCAACCTGAAAAACAACCTTCCACCACTACCATCTGTCTTCTATGGGCAAGCCAATTCTGAATCCACACGACCAAGTCACTGTGGATCCCATGCTTCTTAACCTTCTGGATGAGCCTACCATGAGAGACCTTATTGGAAGCCTTATTAAAATCCATGTAAACAACATCAACTGCTTTGCCCTCATCAATCACCTTCGTCACCTCCTCAAATTTCATTTAAGTTAGTAAGACATGACCTGCCCTGCACAAAGCCATGCTGACTGTCCCTAATTTAGACCATGCTTTTCTAAATGCGCATTAATCCTCTCCCTAAGAATTCATTCCAATTGCTTCCCAACCACTGATGTGACTCACTGGTCTGTAGTTTCCTGGATTATCCTTACTTCCCTACTTGAACAGAGGAGTAACATTAGCTACTCGGCAGTTCTCCGGCACCTCTCCAGTGGCTAGCGAGGATACAAAGATCTTGGTCAAGGTGTCAGCAATCTCCTCCCTTGCCTCTCTCAATAACCTGGGGTAGATACCCTTGGGCCCCGGGGACTTATCCACCTTAATACTCTTCAAGACCTCCAACACCACTTCTTTCTTGATGTCAAAATTTCATCAAGTATTCAAGTTTAATGTCGATCTTGCTGATGTGCTTTAAAATTTAATCAAGAAAATAGGTTGGTTAGATAGGAATTATTACCTCCAGTGAGGGACTTATCAACAAATATCAGTTTAGTTCATCTGTTGGCTCCTTATTTTCCACTCTTAAGTACCCTGACTCATCATCTTTAGAACTGTTATTGCATTTCTTTTTTAAGCAGCTATAAGTTTACTGTCTTTTGCTTTTAGTTAGCATTTTCTTGTATTCTAATTATTCATTCATTTTTATTCCTTTCATTTTTCTTTGCTGGTTTTTATATTCCATCCAATCTTCCGAGCTGCTGCCCACCTTTTGGCAACTGCATTCTTTTATTATAATTCTGTTGTTCAATTATAATGAAACCCAGAGGTTTGACAAATGCAATTTCATTAAGTCTGAGCCCTTTAACTCCAGTTTCAGATGGTGATATCACAATGCATGTAACCCCATCACAATGTGTATTCTGGTGATATCAAACATCACAATACATTTGCCAACTGGATAAACGAAAGCAGTTGGGCTGCACGATCAGTTGAAGTGACAGAAGAGGAGCTGCACCATTGCTGTTACTAATTGGCTGATTTATCTCGGAGTGAATGTGATCCACTGGAAGATTCAAATAAGTTTACTCTGAGGAGCAGTGAAGATAGACAATATACTAATAGATGGATTCAAATAAAAAACAGACATTCAAAGATTTGTTTCAGCATGGTTAGCTTGTGTAGCATATTGTGACAGACAGTATTAATTCATTAATACTTGGAAATGGTGGGTTGGAATAGTTGTACTTGTTGTCATCAGTTAATCTTTCATCTCATGACCTGATGCTATTCATTCACCTGCAGCCTTACTGGAGTCTATGAGTCATGGTCATCATAGGTTTGTGAAGTGTTGGTCATATTTGATTAAACTAGAAAGAGATTTGCGTATGTCAACAATATCTTCGACCTGTCTATTTGCACATAAAGTGGCATTTTATGACCCCATATTCAGGAGATTAAGTGTATATGCAAGTGGACATATCCTTGTGCCATGGGTTGGTAATTAGATGGGAAATAGAGACAGGCTATTGGAATTGAATATTTCTTCTGCCTAGGATGTGGAAAATGATGACTCTAGCAATTTGTTCTGGGGTGTTAACTTTTCACTATGTTTTACAATAACTGAGAAGAACCATAGAAACAAGGAACTAATAATAAGGCCTTTGGCCCTTTGAGGGTGCTCTACCATTCAATATGATCATGGCTGATCATCCAATATGTGAGCCCTTTAACTCAGGATTCAGATGGTGAGACCACAATGCATACGTCCTCATCACAATGTGAATCCCAGTGATATTAGACATCACAATATATTTGTCAACTGGATAAACTGGAGGTGGTTGGCCTGCACAAACTGTTAAAGTGATAGAAATGGAGTTGTACCATCAGTGTTACTAACTGACTGGCCCATGTAGGATTGAATGTGACCCACTGGAAGATCCAAATAAGCTCACTCTGAAGGGACAGCAAAGATAGGTGACATCACCAATAGGGGGATTCAAAGAAAAGGTAGACATTGAAAGGTTTGTCTCAGCACGGTTATCTTGTATAGCATATTGTGAAGGACAATAGTAGCTCATTAAAACTTGGAACCAGGGCGTTGGAATAGTTGTCATGAGTTAATCTTCCACTTCGCGGCCTGTTGCTATTCATGCACCTGGGCCTTGTTGGAGCCTATGAGTCATGGATAGTCATCATTGGTATGTGAATAGGTGGCATTTGACTAATCTAGAAAAAGATTTACATGTCAGTAATATCCTCAACATATCTATTCATACATACAGAGGCATTTTATGACCCTATATTCAGGAGATTAAGTGTATACAGAAGTGGAAAAATCCTTGTGCCATGCGTTGGTAATTAGATGGAAAACAGAGACAGGCTATGACTGAGATGAAACACAGAAAATAGGAACCAAGAAAAGGACATTCGGCCCTTCAACACTGCTCTACCATTCAACATGATCACAGCTGATCATCCAACATGTGAGCCCTTTAACTCCGGGTTCAGATGGTGAGATCACAATGTGAATCCTGGTGATATCAGACATCACAAAACATTTTTCAACTGGATAAACTGGAGACAGCTCAGGATTCAGACGGTGATATCACAGTGTGTGGAAAATCAGAGCAGCTTTGAGGGAGTGTTGCTAATACCTCAAATGAATGGTAGAGCAGACTCGATGAGCTAAATAGCCTACATCCCCTCCTTCATTTTATCATACTATGGGGCAGAAATTGTTTGAAACTATGTCATATTTAGACAATGCTCTAGTTTAGACCATCCCGGGAGAACTGTTCTGAAAATGGGTTTGTTTATCCTGTAGTGGGTATAGCACAGACTCTTACAAATGATGCTGGGGATTATAAAGTTTAATTAAGAACATGTTGTGTAGTCGTGTCTTGTATTCTTTTGAATTTAGAAGGTCAAGTATTGATCTCATTGAGGTTTTTGATATTTCTCCTTGATAAATTTATAGAGTTTATAGATGGAGTTCAGAAGAATGGACATATTCCAAAATCTGAGTTAGGGTGTTCAGTAGTGATGTTGGAAAATACTTAAAGCTTAATGAGGAGCTGAATGGTCTTTTTCCTTTGCATTTCCCCAACTCTACACACATACACTATGCCTTTCAACTCTATATCACTTCTTGCTATCGATTTAATTCAATTTCTTACTATCAAGGCAACCCCACCCCTTTGCCTATCATCCTGTCCTTTTCATAGGATGCGTATCCTTGGATATTTAGTTCCCAGCCCTGACCCCTGTGCAGCCAAGTTACTGTACTGGAAGTAAACCAAACGGCAATTCCATCAAGGTATGTCCCTTTAACCAAGGGGTCAAATTACAACACCACATCTCACCCCTACTGTGCACATCACAATGAGGTGTGACATCAAATAGACTTGTGAACTGGGGAAACTGAGCCAGTGGTCTGCACTGTGTTGAAGTGATGGAAACGGAGCTGCATTGACTTTGTTTCTGACTGATCTATCTAGGACTGAATGGGGACTGCTAGCAGAACTCGAGGTTTACTTTGGGAAAGGAGCATGAAGAATGGTAACATCTTCAACCAATCGATTCAATGAAAAATTGAGGAGTTTGAAGGTACATCTGTTTCTATATGATTGTCTTCTATTCCAATTTGTGACAGACATTACAACAAACTCAGTAATACAGCTCCACAAGAAGATGGAATTGTTGTATTTGTTGTTATGTGTAAATCTTCCAGTCTTTGCTCGGATAGTTGGATTCCGGAAACTTGAGTTCTGATGATTAGTCAGCCCACTCTCAGATCCTTCCTTTGATTTCCTCACTGACCATCTTTAGTGCTAGTCTGCGTGTTTAGTTCTCATGCCCTGTTGAAATATTTGTAATGTTCCAGAGGTTTGAAAATAAATATTAATATTTGCTAGACCTGTTCTAAAGTGCCAGATAGATAATAGCTCCTGCTAATCACTTGTACAGAATGGACAAGATGTGGATTGTTATTAACTGGCTGATCTATTAGGAATGAACATGGTCAGCTGGAAGAACTGACGAGATTGACATTGTGAAGGAATTGTGACCAATGGCAATATCATTAGAGCAACAAATGAGACAGAAGGCTGCCGAAAATGAATGGCTTGTCTCAACATGGTTATCCTATATCTTGTACATGTTAAAATGAGCATTATGATCAGGACAGTGCTCCTAGTGATATTAATGCTGAATTGAGTGGACTAATTTAAGTTGTCGCTGCTACATCTGCAATTTTATAGCTCCTAGGTAGTCTGAATCTTGGAATCGAAATATTGATAGTTGGAGAATTTCAAGCTCAGATACCACCTATTGCCCTCCCACCAACAATCTGTTTCTCAGCTTTAAAATTGGTGCTCATTCCCTAGTCATTCCCTAGTAAATGGATTCAACCAAATAGCGTAATTATTAACTGCTCAGTAGTGTGGATACTGTTTGTTTCAAGGGTGGGAAATAATTAAAGAGTATCAAGAAGTGATTGGAATGTTCTAAATATTGGAATGTTCTAAATATTTGCCAGCCAGATCTGGGGCATGGAAAAGGCAAACATCCCTATCACTGTACGGAAATTTGCTTTTACACTGTAGCCACCCACTCTCTCACCCTGACCTAACTGAAGCCCAAGGCTGTTAGCCCAACATTTTCATCAAGATAATGTCTTTAACGGGTTAAGGGAAATGATGACAATTCAGGGGAAGCCTCACTCTAACAATGAGCAACATTGTGAGATCAAATATCTAAGCAGGTTCACAACCTAGGGAAACTTGTGTGGCTGGAGGCTGCTCGGTTTCATTGACTGGAGTGGAACTGCACTGACCCTTATTTTCTCTGGTTTGTCACTTTTGCACTGAATGCAGATGTGTAGATGGTTGGAACAGCTTTGTGAATAAAGCACAAATAACAAAAATGTGGCAAGCAAGATGACAACCAGAATATTGCTGCTTTAAAGGTTGCTTATTACCAATGGAGCTGATTGGTATTAGGTGTACTTTTAGGATAGAATGAGTGACTAGAATAGAATGCATATCCTAGACGTAACCATCTTCATCTGTTTCCATCATAACGTCTGAAGTGGGAATGTTCGTAAAATGTTTAGCACCATTCATGACTCCTCTGACACTGAAGCAGTCCATGTCCAAATGCAGCAAGATGAGGACAATATGCAGGTTTGAGCTGACAGGTGGCAAGCAATATTATTGCCATCAGTGCCAAGCAATAACTATGTCCAACAAAAGAGAATCTGACCATCTCTCCTTGGCACAATAGAAATATTGTGACTTCATGAGCAAGTCAGGGGTTAAGAATCCTGAACTGAGTAACCCAGCTCCTGCATCCCCAAAGCCTATCTACCATCTGCAAGGCCATGAGTTAGGTGTACGATAGAGTATCCCCAACTTGCCTGGATGAGTGCAGCTCATCCAGCTCAAGAAGTTTGACACCATCTAGGAAAAAGCAGCCTGTGTGACTGGTAACCCAGCCACCAGATTAATTATTCCCTTACCACCAATGCACAGCAGCAGCAGCATGCACCAACCACACATTGTGTTACAACAACTTTCCAAGTCTCCGTCAACACCATTCAAATCTGTAAACTTCACTAACTAGAAGGACAAAGGCACCAGATGCATGAAAAAACATGTAATTCCCTTCCATGGCGTACACCATCCTTATCTGGAACATTATTGCCGTTCCCTCAATGTTACTAATTAAAGATCCCAAAACTTCATTTCTAACAGCACTCTGAGTGTACCTACACTCCAATGACGATTAAGGGGAGAGCTCACCACTCACCTCTCAAGGGCAATTGGCGATTAGCAATAAACCCTGGCCCCCAAACAGCAATGTCCACATTGTATGAGCAATTATAAAAAAAAGCAGCAGAGGCTGAGAGAGAAGAGGGACTGAACAAGTGCATAGAGGGCTTCACAATTTATCCACCAACATAGAGTGGTCAGCTTTAGCACTTCCAGAATGAAGACAGGGGAGTTGAAGAAATTCTTGACATAGTTGATTAAAGCTAGTGGCTATTGAGGCGGAAACTGCAAAATAATTCAAAAAGTTGTTTGTCGCCTGAATGTAGAAATGATGGAACCTTCTGCTTTTAATACTACGCCAGCAAGAACAAATATAAGAAGAATATTCAGTTTTGCTCCCAGAATCTGTATTCGGTAAAAACAGGTTAAATGGTTTTACTAATAAACAATATCAGTCATACTTATTGCAATTCAATATTTCCAGTGTCTGATTTTCTTCTTCTGTCACAGCTATATGGTTGTTGTCACGAGAAGCAAGGCAAAATGAGGTTTTATCAAACCGTCCAGACTGTTCATAAGAAAGAAAACAACAAAGGCAAGTGGATCCAATGCAAAGGACAGCAAGCCTCAACAAAAAAGAACTGAATCCAGAATTGAGCGTTGTAATTCTAATTCGCATATTATTTGTGTCCAAGCCATTTCTCAGTGTCAGCTGTACATCCTTTAATTTATGGTTTAATTGACAGTTAACAACCACCCTCTCTGCAGAGCTTTATAAATGACTTGGGACAAGGAATACTTCAGGCAAAGACTACTGCAACTTTTAAGAAAAAGTTGGAGAAATATTTGATGTTGTGAAACTTGTTTTCAGATCGTCGGAGCACATCGAGGCTTCCTTTAGATAAGGGTTGTGTTTGAACACTGAAGTAATTGAGGTAGTCATCATTGCCAGAATCTGTTCTGACGTCTATATTTATTGCTCCACTGTATAATCCCTCAAGAGTTTGCAGTGACATCAAGAACCAGACCTGTTCCCAATTCCATCTAGGCTTTATAATTAGGGCTAGGTTTATATTTACAAGACTAAAAGTAGGGTCCGAGTCCATGCAGTTATCACTGACCAAGATCTATCTTTACAAGGAGCAAGAAAATCTCAAATCTCAACCTGCTAGTGATCATGAAGGTGGCTGTCAGTGGAGAGGGAGCCAAATGGCTCTCTGCAGGAATTGAAAGCTGGGAATTGTGAGTATTCTCACTGGGAGAACAGTTTAAGAGATGATATTCCTGCTGCTCATATGCTCAGCCTCTTCCATTCTTCCTTAATTGGTTTGATAGCTGGGCTTAGTGATTTTTATTAATTTCAAAAATATGCTTTATTCATAAAAGATCTCGAATGTTGCCACTGGGCAGTTTGGTTCTATACAGTCTTAGCATATGGAGAAACAAAACAAACTTTGGAGTTTGACTTTCCCGTCTGTTCCAACAAACCCAAAGGCATTTCTTACGCATGCAAGATACTATTTACATATATTTGATACACCAGAAGGATCCCAGGTCAGGGCAGCCTTCCTAGTTCTCTCCTCTCTGTTGATATACTTGCTGAATTCTCAGGTTCAACGTACAGTTCACCCACTCTAACCTTTGTCAGTGTCAAATCTTGTCCAGATGCTGTAGATGTCAGCAATGACCTGAGCCTCTGGAGAAATCCTTTCTTTAGCAGATTTAGCATGTCTGCCTGTCCAGCCTCTCCGAATCGACGACTGGCACAGATATAGGATCTTGATGCTTTGTCTGAGGTAAACAGCCACAGTGAAATCCATGACTGAAACAAATGTGTTCCCAACTTCCACCTGACCTCACCAACATGTGCAGTTCAGTTGGATAAAATTCCACAATTAAACAGAGTGAACAGAGGATAAGGACCTGCCCCACTATACACTCTGACCAGTGGATGATCTACACTCGAGGGTGTTCTCTTGCTTCAGAGTATTGATGGACAAGCTGGTTTCAATATTTTACTGACATGAGAAACATTCTCTCTTGGTGTTGAGTGTTTTAAAAATGGCTCTCCTTTAATTTGGGGAATCCTTTACTTTCAAACACTGGTCCAACTGGAATCACAATGAGCAGAATTGTTCTATTCATCCAAATAGATCAATCATGATGGAATCATGGGCAATAGATTCAAACACTGAAGCTGAATTTCTTGAATCTAGTATGCATGGCATGGCAACATCATTTTATGCAGCTTCACCTTAATTGTCTGATGATGATCAACAGGACCTGTGACACTAACACTTGTAGATGCTGCTGCAGCAGCAGCTGTTTAATCCTAATCCTTATACTGTTTCACAACGAAGAACTGACTGTCAATGAAATCCTGTTGGATGAAGGTAAGACCCAAAAACTCCAGGCAGAGAGACAGAGCACATTCGATGCCCATCAGCAACAGATACAAGCAACGACATTACACCAGGAGACTCAGGTTTTCATGGGAGTTCATTGCTGTGTATCTGTGCCTGTATGTGTGTCAAAGTGGGTGTGTGTGTCTGAGCATATGTCAATGTGTATCTGTCTGTGTCTGCGTGTGTGTTTCTTGGGAGTCAGTTCACGATCTTGAATTTGCTGAACTTTATGTAGAAATTCTTGCTGCCAGTGCTCCCCACAGCATGGAAAACTGCAGTTTATGCAGCTTCACCTTAACCATCTGTTGATGACCAAGAGGAGCTGTGACACTAACACCAACAGATCCAATGGCAGCAGTACAAAAACCAGCACAGCACCAGCTGCAATAGGGTTAGGGTTAGCCACATGCTGCCCCATGAGAAAAAACTCCATGAGGTCCTGTTGGATGGAGGTAAGGCCCAAAAACGTTGTCTCCAGGCAGAGAGAATGTCAGCACATTCGACATCCATGAGCAACAGATCCAAATCTTGACATTTCATCAGGGGCGTCTGGATTTCAAGGCAGGTCATTGCTGTATGTCTGTGAGTGCGTCTGCTCTTTGCGTGTGTCTGCTGTTTGTGTGTGTCTGAATGTGTGTGTCTGTGTGTTTCTTGGAAATCAGTTCACGGTCTGACTTTCGCTGAACTTTATATGGAAATGCCTGCTGCCAGCGTTCCCCACAGCATAGAAACAGCAGTTTATGCAACTCCACCAAGAGGAGCTACAATACTAACACCAACAGATCCAGCAGCAACAGGAGCAAAACCAGCAGCAGCACCAGCTGTCCAATTGTCACCCACATGCTATTCCATGAATACGAACTGTCGAGATTCTGTTGGATGGAGGTAAGACCTAAAAGTATGGTCACCAGGCACAGAGAGAGTCAGCCCATTCGACATCCATGAGCACCAGATTCAGACAATGACGCTTAATCAGGAGCCTCAGGATTTCATGGCAGGTCATTGCCGTGTGTCTGTATTTGTCTGTAGGTGTGTGTTTCTGTATTTGTCTGTGTGTGTGACCGGGGTTGCGGGTTGGCATTCCAAATCGGATTATTGTACAAAGCAGGATGATCATGGCAGTGTTAGATACACACTATGTATCCCAGATAAGTGACAAAATCATTCACACTCTCATCTCCGGAGGTCACATTATCCAGAACAGTTCTTATTCAGCTGACTTGTCAGAATTTCCAATTGAATGGAAATAAGTGATTTTACAATTTCATGAAAGTCAATTCACCAGTCTTGAATTTCGCTGACCTTGATGTGCAGTTTCCCACTGTCAACCTTCCCCACAGCTCCTTTTTTAAAAATTTTGGTCACATTTGGGTGTCAGCCATCTATCTAGCAATGCTAGGTATGCTAAGAGATGGCAATGACTTGAGTCACACAATGGGAATAACATATGTGAGATCTCCAGGTTTAGGACATTTAGAAAAATATAGTCATTGAACGTGAGATTGTGTTTGAAGGGAATTTCCTGAGAGAAACTCTGCTGATGAATCATGTTGAAAAGAGGCACATTCTGCATTTTTTCATGCACTGTGAGCACTGTAGAGCTGTAGCTGTGTCCATTTGAAAGGTTGATGCTTCAAGGACTTCTCAAAGTGTGATTTCAAAGTTCGACCACTGAACCTCAGTTTCTTGATGTCAGTTCATGGTATTGAATTTTGCTGAACATTATAGTACAAATTTGTGCTGCCAGCCTATTCAACTGTTCCGACTCACATTCTTGGTCATAGCTTTTCCACTGAAATTAGTCATACTCCCTGTGCAAATGTCCCTTAATCCTTGCCCTCAATACTACTCAGTTTGTTGGTCTATTTGCTTCAGCTCCCTTCTAAATTGATCCATTCTGAAACTTTGTTCATTCCGTATTTAATGCAACATTTACCTGTTTGTTTGCACTCCAGTCCACATGGGCAGTTTGTTATATGTATCTCTCCCTCATTCATGGATACATTTAGCCGCTAACTATCTACGTCCTTCAGTCTTCTGGAAGTTAACAATTATGGGAACTTTTCACTTTGTTGGAAAAGTTGTGGGCATGCTCTTTGGCATTTCTGCAATAGTTAAAAAAGTTTTTGAAACAGTGTTCAGGTTGAAAGAGAAATTCCAGAGTCTAATTCAACCAACGCATCCCAATGACAAGATCCACATTCAGCTCTTTTCAGATAGGCTGAAAACTGTAGCCATGTCCCCGTTACCAAGTGAGGCTCACAACTCTGCTCCTGCAAGCGTGGTTTCACAGCTCGACAGGTGATTGACGATCTCTTGCAAATGTTTAGATATCTTGAATTTCATTGTTCTTTGATGTGTAGTTCCCCATAGTCTACCTTCCCGCCTAGCACAGGAACAGCAGTTTATGCAGCTCTACATTGACCATCTGATGGAGGCTCAAGTTTACATGGCAGCTCATTGCTGACATCTACAGCCTCAGGGAACAAGACTCTCCATCCCAATGGAGCAGCTTAGTGCACATTGTCAGTGGTCATCAAGGTGCCTGTCAGTGGAAGACGTAACACCAGTTCTCTGGTTCTCTCTGCAGTTCTGTGTTCTCTTCTTCCACAGGAACAGAAAGCAGAGAATTGAAAGTGTTATCATTTGGGAACCTTCACCAAGTTTAAGGAACGACACTCCTGCTGCTCCTGTTCTCAGCCTCTTCTATCCATCCTCGATTGGTTTGTTGGTTTGGCCTCTGATACTCTCACTTATCAAACAACACATCAATTCAGGACTTCAGCTCAGTGTCCAATATCAGACAATGCAGCCCTCCCAGTTCTCTCTGTTGCTGTACTTGTGAAATCCTCAGTGTTCAGCGGATAAAATTTCACCCATTGAAGCTTGAACCATGAAATGAGATTCCTGGTTCCATATTTAAACAGAGAAGGAACACAACAAAGAGAATAATCAGCTGCCCTTCAATCCACTCTGCTCCTATCTATGCTATAGTTGTAATGAATTGCAGTTTAATATTCAACCTGTCTGACTGTGCGATGAATGCACCTTCGTTTTTCATCAATTACTGATGTTGCACTCAAACCATTTTCTTTTGGCTTAGACACAGTGCTGCCCACACAACCTTCCAATCTTAGTTCTCACATCTGATGTAACGTTGAAAATGCACTGGAGCCACTCTGGTTATGGGAAAAAAGGATACCTATTGGATGTATCTCCCAGAGTAAAGACATTTGAAAAATATCTTTGTAAGGCCAACCATGCCTTAAAACAGTAATACTGGATGTGAAAAGTCTTTAGAAGGATTTGAACTGATCTGTTCACAGTAAGCTGTCTTAGCTTGTTCTTAACCATGCTGACTCTTTTATTAGCATTCATGTAGTTCCAGTTTCTAGTTTCGCCAAGTTGACAACCTCATTTTGAGGTCCATATGTTTTTATTCATTGATGATTCTGGTATGTTCTAAAATCTTCAATGAATTAGTGCTCTTCACCTGGCTTGACAGCAATAGAAAAGTCAAGAATATGCCTAGTCATGAAGTTAGAAATGTGATGAAAAGTAATTCTGTTGCTGGTGGCCCAGAGTGTCCCATAGATGCCCAATTTTGACTGTCTTTAATTTTCTTCTGACCATATTCCATTTAGGACAGCACTCATGCTACAAGATACCATGGAGTCTGTCATCACTGTGAAGAGGGCATTTTGTCTCCATGAGGACTCTACAGCGGTCACTATGACCAATACCAGAATGAATCTGAAAAGCAGATTGCTGAAAGTACGATCAAGCTAGTTTTCCCTGGTATTGCTTCCACCACTACCTCCCCCTTATGGCAGCTATGTTGTTTGGGGCTCAGCCAGCTCAGTCAACATTATGTGGCCTTAAAAGAAACATAGAAAATAAGAGCAGGTGTAGGCCATTTGGACCTTCAAACCTGCTTCAACATTTAATATGAACATGGCTGATCTTCAACTGTTCACACCTTCTCCTCATATCCCTTGATCCATAGGAATTCCATAGGAAAACCATATCTCCCTGACAGCATCCAATGTCCCTGTGGCAGAGAATTCCACAGCCTCACTACTCTCTGGATGAAGGCATTTCTCCTCATCTCACGACTGAATGGCCTATCCTTATCCTTAGACTAATCCTAGATTAGTGTCTATTGCAAGTAATGTTCAACGTAGATTCATCTATTGGGTGTTAAAGGTGCTGGGACACAGGTGTTTAGTTTTAGGGGGCTGTCATTGATTTTATCATGCTTGAGTAAATGGCTTGATACATTATGGGATGTGAGTGGTGAAATCAGTGGTGAATTCTTGCAGGGTCATTCCCTCCTCACTATGCAATCTCCTCATGACATATATTTGGTGGTTTTCTGGAGCACCAGGTGATAGGCATGATTCTGCGATTTATGATTCTGCCAGGATCTACCTTGACTAGTCTGTGGAACAGTCCTCCCCATTCTGGCACAAATGCCCAGATCTTTGTATTGAGGAGTTTCCAGGTTTGGCTAGACTGTGTGTGCCTTTGTTGCAACCAAATCCAAATTCCAGGTCAATATTGAACAGATGCAATACCTCTTATCCTCTTTTGAAGGAATTTTGATACAAAGTGGCCCATTTAATATTATAGGGTGATCCACAGTAACATACAAAAGATCAGGTTATTTAAGAATATCAGATTCCTTTCCCTTGGATTCCTTTCCAAGCTCATCATCCATTTCACTGGTTCTGGAACTCTATCCTGGCAGCAAAGTGGCTGTAAATGAACCCCAGCTCACCACCACCTTCTCAAGGGCAGTTAAGGATGGATTATAAATGCTGCCTCAGCCACAGAAGCCCAAATGCCCTGAATGAATATTAAAATAATAAGTAAACCAATTGTGATAGTTTCATGATCACCATTAATGATCAGAGGCTTTTTGTTAATTAAATGTTATGGTGGGATTTGAATTCACCTCTCCTGAATTTGAGGGCAGTCCTCAGGATTATAAATTCCGTAATATAACAAACCTCTATGCCATTACACCTGAGAGTATGCAAAGCATCAGGCCCCAATGAATTAAAGGATGTTACAGCTGAAACTTTTAAAAGAGAAATATTAGAACCGAATTTGTTCAAGCTATAATGAGACAGAAATGTGAACACTGGACAACACATTAAGAGCCTTCAAGTTATCAATGAATGTTCGAGAAGTAACTGCTGGTACTTACCTCGACATGGATTGTTGAAGCCTATGTTCAAATAGGGTCTGCAATGTACAAGTGGAAAAGCAATTATCTTGTGATGTATGACCTTAATTGGAACAGACTGATCTTCTGAACTACATGCATGCTGAAGAGAAACAGAGAGGAATTCCCAAGAAAGATTTTCTCCAAAGCTAATCTTAGTTTTTCACTTGTTTTTTTTTTTCACCTCTGGTTAGGATGCAGGAATGTATGTATTTTGTTGTTGATTTGCTCGCCAAGCTGGCTTGTTCTCGTTCAGATGCGAGGTGGCATCATCAGTTGAACCTCCGATGAAGCAATGTTATTCTACTCCGCTTGGAATTTATACTGTCTGGTCTGTTATGGTGATTCCTGTCATTTCTGGTTTTGATCTGTCTGGGTTTGTACATGGGGTCCAATTCTATGTGTTTGTTGATTGCATGTTGGGTGGAGAACTATGCCTCTAGGAATTCCCATGCGTGTCTATGTTTGGCTTGGGCTACTATGGTTACCTTGCCTCAGTTAAACTGATGGCCTTCATTGTCTGAGTTTACGAGATTAAGGAGAGTTTGTCGTAACTCACCTTAATACCGGTACATTCAGACAATGAAGGCCATCAGTTTAACTGGGACAAGGTAACCATAGTTGTGCAAGCCAAAACATAGACACACATGGGAATTCCTAGAGGCATGGTTCTCCACCCATAGTGCAATCAACAAACACATGGAATTGGACCCCATATACAAACCCATACTGATCAAAACCGGAAATGCCACGAGTCACCATAACGGATCCGATAGTATAAATTCCAAGCGGAATAGAATACCATCGCTTCATTGGAGGCTGCACTGATGATGTCACCTAGCATGGTGATGAAACATCTAAACAAGAACAAGCCAGCTCAGTGAGCAAGTCAACAACCTCACCCATAACCCGAGCTACAGATCTTTGCCAAAACTTTAAATGTATGTATTTTGCCGCACAAACCATAGCAGGTGTCTAGGACAGGCTGTACTGGCTGAAAAAATATTTTCCTGCTGTGTTTTTCTGTTTGTTCTTATGTTTTATTTAAATTTATTAAATATGAGAAATTTAACATCTGGAAATAAACATTTAAAGAAAATCAACACTGTAAATGACCTGATTTGTGCAATGATCATACTAAGGAATAGCTAGAGGGCTGAGATTTCTAATGTGGAAGGGGAGATGGAGTGCAGTTTGCAGATTTTCATTGAGTTCAGCCACTTGTTGGTGAATCCTCTAAAATACATCCTAGTTTGTTTAGTCTCCTTGGCAACATAAAAGCCAGCAGCATAGGCATAAGCCATTCAGCCTTTTGAGGCTGCTCCATCATTCAATGTGATGTTGATTGGTAATCTGTCACAATGCCCTATTCCTGCTTTCTCCCCATAGCATAATACTGCAAATGCTCAAGTAACATAAAATCATTAGAAGGCAGAAATACAAGCACAGCAACTGAAGTAAACAGGGCTCAGAACGTGGCCAAAAAGCAAGGTATGCTGGAAATACTTCAGCCAAGACATGAAGACACACAGACAATTCTGCCTGGAGACAGGTCCTTGCAACATTCAAGCCCAGAAAACTGAAAAACAGACGGGCACCAGAACGTAAGTGTGAAAAGATAGTTCAACATTTTCTGACAAACAAAACACGAGATATGTGAGACAGGCATGCCTTGGTATAATAAAAGACTAGATGCACATTCTAGGCCAAAACCAAGAGATCCAGGCCCCAAATCAGAAACATCAAAGGGATCACTCTAAGCAAGCCATTGAGAGCCATTATCAGTATTTCCAGGTGATAAAATCAATCATAAATGATTTGAACGTGAATATAAGAGGAATGGTCAGCAAGCTTGCAGATGACACCAAAATAGTGGTGGACAATGAAGAAGGCAATCCCAGAGCACAAAGGGACCTTGATTAGATGGGCCAACAGGCTGAGGAGTGGCTGATGGAGTTCCACCTACAAGAATGTGAGGCGTTGCACCCCGGCAAGGCAAATCAGGGCAGGACCCACACACTCAATGGCAGGATCCTGGGGAGTGCTGCCAAAGTGAGACCCAGGTGGGTGCAGGCCAACAGCTCCCCCAAGGTGGAGTTGCAGGCAGACAGGATAGTGAAGAAGGTGTCAGGCACGCCTGTCCCAATGGTCAGCGCATTGAGTACAGAAGTTGGAACACCATGCCATGGCCACACAAGACATTGACTACGCCACTCCCAGGACACTGTGCCCAACCCTGGTCTCCTGCCATAGGAAAGAGGTTGTTAAATCTGAAAGCGTTCAGAAAAGGTCCACAAGGACACTGCTGGAGTTGGAGGGCCGAGCTACAGAGAGAAGCTGAACAGGTGGGGGCGCTATCTTCCCCAGAGTATCGGAGACTGAGCAGTGACCCTAAAGAGGCTCACAAAATCATGACAGGCATGGACAGGGCAAATAGCCAAGATCCCCCTCCCAGGGTAAGGGAGTCCAAAACCAGAGAGCATTGGTTCAAGGCAAAAGAGGTAAGATCCAAAAGGGACCTGAGAGGCAACTCCCTCACGCGGAGGGCAGTGTGTGGACGGAATGAGCCGCCAGAGGAATGGTGGAGGCTGGCACAATCAAAAGGCATCTTGACAGGCACATGAATAGGAAGATTCTAGAGGGACACAGGCCAAATGCTGGCAAATGGGACCAGACCAATCTAGAATTTCTGGATGAGACAGACAGAAGGAGTTGTCTCTCTGCCACACAACTCCATGATAATCTGATGCCCCTGATTGGTCAACTCCTTGGAAAATTCAAGAAGGTAGCCAGGAAGGTATAAGAACCTGGCCCTGGCAAAACCTGACCTCACTCTCCGACCCACCTAGAGGCACGTCTGGACACAGCAAAGACCTGAGCAGTTCGCCTTCCAACCACAAAGAGAGAGAGAGAGTAAAGAGAAAAATCATCTTGTGAAGAGACAGAAAAGGACCGAAGAATTCGACAGACCAGCAAACGTTGAAAATAGGTGGGAAATATTTAAGCTCCTCAAGGGAACTGAATAATTAGAAAGTTGTTAAAATTGTAAAGTTCAATTCTTACATTTATTGTCATTGAATAAAGTCACTTACTACGGGCTCGTGGTGTGTAGACTTTTCTCTGATACACACAAAGGTACCTGGGTAAATTAATATTGTGTATACTGGTCGAGGAGTCTGCAGGGTCCGAGAGACACCCTGTCCAGTACAACAACTGGATGCCTTTAATATCTAAAAAATTATTCATCACCTTCTTGAATATATTCTAAGGGCTTGGCCCCCAGAGCCTTCTGTGGGAAAGATTGTCATTATGTTTTGTGTGAAGAAATATTTCTGCATCTCAGTCCTAAATTGCTTACCCCATATCCTGAGACTGTGTCCCTTGGTTCCAGACTTCTTAGCCATAGAGGTATATCCTTTCTTAGGAAGGGAGACGAAAACTGCTCACAATGCTCCACCTGTGGTCAAAACTCAAATCCTCTTGCGATGAAGGCCAATGCATCATTTGCCTTCCTTAATTGCTTGCTGCACCTGCCCTTCTACTTTTATTGGTCTGTGTACAAGGACACCCAGATCCGTTTGTACATCCACATTTCCCAATATATCATCACTTAAATAGTGCTCCTTCTTTCTGTTTTACACACAGAAGGGTATAACTTCACATTTAGCCACATTGTACTTCATCTGTCATGTGTCAGCTCATTTACTCACCTTGTCTAAATCCTTCTTGCATCCTCCTCAACTCACAATCCCACATAGTTGTGCATCATCAGAATCAAGAAATGGTGCATTTCGTTCCCTGATGCAGAGCATTTACCTAAATCATGAATAGCTAGGGCTCAATCACTGATCTTTGCAATTTCCCACTCGTCACTGTGCCACCTGCAAAAAGATCCATTTATTCCCACTCTCTGTCAATGGATCAGACACTCCTTTCAGACAACCTACTTCTGAAATCACACTGAGCCTTGTGCTTTAGATTATCTACTGTGGGGGCAGGGGTGATGTCTAATTCAGCATGGACTATGACCTGACAGGACTACATGGGATATAGTTCCAGACTGGTCTCAAACCAGGAAGCAGAGGAGGGCATTGACCAAGACCACCATCACCTTCACAGGATTCCGCCCCAAGCTAATATTTCAGGATGATGGTCTTTCATCATGTTCAGTTCTTGTCGCCTCATAATAGGAAGGATGTGAAAGCTTTAGAGAGGGAGCAGAGGAGATTTACCAGGATGCTACCTGGAATGGAGGGACGGCTTTTCTCATTGGAGTGAAGAAGGATGAGAGGTGACTTGATAGAGGTGTACAAGATGATGAGAGGCATAGATAAAGTAGATAGCCAGAGACTTTTTCCCAGGGTGAAAATGACTATCATGAGGGGACATAATTTTAAGGTGATTGGATGAAGGTATAGGAGAGATGTCAAAGGTAGGTTCTTTACACAGAGAGTGGTGGGTACATGGAATGCACTGCCAGCGGTGGTAGTAGAGTCAGATACATTAGGGACATTAAAGTGACTCTTGGAAAGGCATATGGATGATAGTAAAATGAACGGTATGCAGGTTAGTTTTGATCTTAGAGTAGGATAATGGGTCAGCACAACATCGTGGGCCGAAGGGCCTGTACTGTGCTGTACTGATCTAATGATTTATGTGCAAGAGGTATGTGAGTAGAGGACAAAAGGAAGGTCTGTGATGAAATGAAAGACAGGAGAGATTGAATGCCAGAAGAGTTAGTTTTGCAGAGTCACTAAAACATACAAAGAGTTACCTTGTGCGTGGATGAAGGACAACCAGAAGATGTAGAACAGTTACATTTCCAAAAGGCATTCAATAAGGTGCAACAGGAAAGGTTAACATGCAAGATAAAGGTACAGGTGTTGGGAATAATTCATTAGCATGGATCATAATTCATTGTCACCAGAGTCAAAGTGGAGCTATTGGCATTTTGTTTTATTTCTTCTCTGATTTTCTTCAAGCCTCCTTCAATCCATGTCTCAATTGTAGCAGCCTCCTGCTAGGTATACTGGCCAAGTAAAGTTGTGAAATCACAAAACCCATACAACAGACACAGTGCAAACATAGCATCCAGGTGCTAATAATATTACAACTATGTAAAAGGCAATAGTTATCCTGGACAGACATAGCCCAACAATTTATCCACCAAACATAAGAATGGCCCAGTCAGAAAGGCACCGGGCTATCCAAATGATTTACAATGCTTCAAACTATTAGGAAAGTCTCCCTGATTGCCCAGAACTATACAAAGTTACAGTAAACAATCCAAAGAGGTATAAAAACAGGGTTCACCTGCAGACCGATCTCTTGGACCTTCTGGAGGCCTCCCAAGGTGGCCAACATGGCAAAAGGCACAGACCCCCTGACCATCCAGAGAGAGCATGAGAGGAGAAGAGAGAAAGCAGCTTCACAGTTACACAGAGACAGAGCCAGAGAGAGAGATCTACAACAGACTCGGGAAGTACTGTAAATTTAAGGGACTGAATAGGATAGAGACAGTATGGTTTAATATTAAAGGCTATTGTAACTTGTTTCCTAATAAAGTTGAGACTGTTTGTATTGGTACTGGCTTAAGTTTGTAGTGATTTGACCATTTCAGCATTGAACACCTGGGCAAATTCATTCATAACATTCTGGTTGGAGTTGTCTAATTTGTTTTAAAGAGGGAGTAGATAACACAATGTTATCCAAGGAATGAGAACTGGTTAACAGACAGGGAGCAAAAGTTCAGGATAAACTGAGGATTTTGAAGCTTGCCAGCTGCAAGTGGCATAGAACCACACAGTGCTAGACCTCTGCTATTTACAATATAATTTAACGATGTAGTGGAATATTTCAAGAGTAGTATGTCCATGTTTGTTGAGTAAAAAAGCTAGGTGGGAATGTGAACTCTGAAGACACAAAAGGTTGATGTTACCAACCCTCTGGTGATTGGGTCGGGAAGTGGGTGGACTGGTAATATGACGGAGGAAGTTGGTGGTGGATAGGGAGCTTGAAATTTTGCCACCACTGTGGCATATTGCCAGCTTTGAGAACTGCAGTAGTGCAGGCATCAAGCAGGAGCCCATGTGAGCCAGAGAAATGCCCTAACTGGCTGTTTTTTTGAATGGAGGAAAGGTCAGGTAAACCCTGTTGACCCTTCCAGTAGGATACCATGGGGGAGCTCCTGCTTTTTATCACTCCATATCACATGGATATGGCAGGAGTTTCTGGAAGTAATTCAGGAGATGCAGCAAAAATTCATCCCTAGGAAAAAGAAGCATGGTATAGGGAGGATGAGGCAACCATGGCTGACTAAGGAAGTCAGGGCTCACATAAAAGCAAAAGAGAAAGCATATAATGTGGCGAAGGGCTGTGGGAAACCAGAGGACTCGGAAACTTACAAAGACCAACAGAGGGCAACAAAAAATGAAATAAGGAGGGAGAAGATTAAATATGAGGGTAAGCTAGCCAGTAATATAAATGAAGACTGTAAGAGTTTCTTTAGATATATAAAGGGCAAAAGAGAGGCAAAAGTGGACATTGGATCACTGGAAAATGACGGTGGAGAGATTGTAGTGGGGAACAAGGAAATTTTTGAGGAACTGAATAATTACTTCGCATCAGTCTTCACGGTGGAAGACACAAGTAATCTCCCAAAAATTCAAGAGAGTCAGGGGGCAGAGCTGAGTATGGTGGCCATCACCAAGGAAAAGGTGCTAGTAAAACTGATTGGCCTGAAGGTGGATAAATCACCTGTACCAGATGAACTACACCCTAGAATTTTAAAGGAGATAGCTGAAGAGATAGTGGAAGTGTGAGTGGTGATCTTTCAGAAATCGTTAGAGTCAGGGAGAGTCCCAGAAGACTGGAAAATTGCTAATGTGACACCCCTGTTTAAAAAGGGAGTAAGGAAAACTCGGAAAATTACAGGCCGATTAGCCTAACTTCAGTCGTGGGTAAGATTTTGGAGTCCATTGTAAAGGATGAGATTTCTGAATATTTGGAAATGTATGGTAAAGTAGGGCAAAATCAGCATGGTTTCATCAAGGGGAGGTCATGCCTGACAAATCTGCCAGAATTCTTTGAGGAAGTAACGAACAGGGTAGACCAAGGAGAGCCAATGGATGTTATCTACCTGGACTTCAAGAAGGCCTTTGACAAGGTGCCGCACAGGAGGCTGCTGGGTAAGATAAGGGCCCATGGTGTTAGAGGCAAGGTGCTAGCATGGATAGAAGATTGGCTGTCTGGCAGAAAGCAGAGAGTGGGGATAAAAGGGTCTTTCTCAGGATGGCAGCTGGTGACAAGTAGTGTTCCACAACGGTCAGTGTTGGGACCACAACTTTTCACCTTATACATTAATGATCGAGATGAAGGAACTGTGGGCATTCTGGCTAAGTTTGCAGACAATACAAAGATAGATGGAGGGACAGGTAGTATTGAGGAGGCAGGGAGGCTGCAGAAGGATGTGGACAGGTTAGGAGAGTGAGCAAAGAAATGGCAGATGGAGTACAACGTAAGAAAGTGTGAGGTCATGCACTTTGGTAAGAAGAATAAAAACATGGACTAACTGGGGAGAAAATTCAGAAGTCTGAAGTGTAAAGAGACTTAGGAGTTCTAGTCCAGGATTCTGTAGGTAAACTTGCAAGTTGAGTCAGTAGTCAGGAAGGCAAATGCAATGTTGGCATTTATATTGAGAAGACTTGAATATAAAAGCAGGGATGTACTCCTGAGGCTTTATAAGGCTCTGGTCAGGCCACATTTGGAGTATCGTGTGCAGTTTTGCGCCCCATATCTCAGGAAGGATGTACTGGCCCTGGAGCGGGTTCAGAGGAGGTTCACGAGAATGGTCCCAGGAATGGAAAGCTTAACATATGAGGAACGTTTGAGGACTCTAGGACTCACTGGAGTTTAGAAGGATGAGGGGGTGTCTAATTGAAACCTCCAGAATACTGAATGGCCTGGACAGAGTGGATGTTGGGAAGATGCTTCTATTGGTAGGAGAGACTAAGACCCGAGGGCACAGCCTTAGAGTAAAGGGAAGACCTTTTAGAATGGAGATAAGGAGAAACTTCTTCAGCCAGAGAGTGGTGAATCTATGGAATTCACTGCCACAGAAAGCTATGGAGGCCAGGTCATTGAGTACATTTAAGACTGAGATAGATAGGTTCTTGATTATCAAGGGGATCAAAGGTTAGGGGGAGAAAGCGGAAGAATGGGGTTGAGGAACTTATCAGCCATGATTGAATGGTGAATCAGACTTGATGGGCCGAATGGCCTAATTTCTGCTCCGATGTCTTATGGTCTTATGGATGTTGGCCACCTGTCCAAGTATCAGTCAGCTACCTTCTTGAGCTGCTGTAGATCTTGGAGTGTAGGTACACCCACAGTACTGTTAGGGAGGGAGTTCCAGGATATTGACCTGCTGAAAGTGAAGGAATACTGACATAGTTCCAAGAGAGGATGATGAGTGGCTTGGAGTGAAACATGCAGGTGGTGGTGTGTCCATGTATCTTCTACCCTTGTCTTTCTGGTTGGTGGATGAAATAGCTCCACAGAGGCCAGTATCCCATCACCAAGCCATCCTTTATTTACCAGCGGAAAGTCCTGGACATTGATCCAGCTCCCTCAGAGTGAACAGGACGTCTGATACTCTTGTTTTGTCTGTCAGCCAGGGCTCTCTGATTAGACCAGATTAACAGTCCCAGTCAGGGAATTTATATTCTATGGCATCCACCTGGCTGGCCGTGTTACAATCACAACAGTCGAGCTCACCTTATTGGAAGGGGCTGTTGAATGAGCCTTGATAAATTGCTGCCGTGTATCTTCTCGATGGTTCATACTGTTTCCACCGTGTGTTAATGGCGCAGGGAGTAAATTCTGAAGGTGGTGGTTGGGGTGCAATTCAGCAGGCTGCCTTGTCCTGGATGATGTCAAGCTTCTTGGTGTTGTTGAAGTCAAACTTAGCCAGATCATTGCTGAGTATTTCATCACATTCCTGACTTGTATCTTATTGTTGACGACAGCATTGGAAAAGTCTGGAGGTGAGTTACACACTGCAGAATTCCCAGTCTCTGATCTTCTCTTGTGGCCACAGAATTTATTTGGTTAGGCCAGTCCAGTTTCTTGTCAATGGTAACCCCAATGATGTTGATTGTGAAGATTCAGCATTAATAATGCCATGGAATGTTAAAGGGAGCAGCTTAGATTCTCTCTTGTTGGAGACAGTCATTACCTAGAAGTGTTGGTGACATTAATATGTGATTGGGAAATCTCTTCAGGGTCAATTATGATTCCACAATTGTGAACAATCTGTTTTAAAATTGGATAATTGTTAAGGAAGGAGAAACTGGGAAATGGAGTTTGGTGTGAGGACTGAAAACAAAGATTCAGTCTTTACAGTATTTAATTGGCCGAAATCTACATCGCCGAGGCCAGACGCCAACTCTCCGACACCTCCTCCTACCGCCCCCTTGAGCATGACCTCACCCCCGAGCACCAAACCATCATCTCCCAAACCATCCACAACCTCATCACCTCAGGTGACCTCCCACCCACGGCCTCCAACCTCATCGTTCCCCGACCCCGCACCGCCCACTTCTATCTCCTTCCCAAAATCCACAAACCTGAATGCCCTGGTCGACCCATTGTCTCCGCCTGCTCCCGCCCCACCGAACTTATCTCCAACTATCTGGACTCCATTTTCTCCCCCTTGGTCCAGGAACTCCCTACCTACGTCCGTGACACCACCCACGCCCTTCACCTCCTCCAGAACTTCCAATTCCCCGGTCCCCAACACCTCATCTTTACCATGGACGTCCAGTCCCTATACACCTGCATTCCCCATACAGATGGCCTAAAGGCCCTCCACTTCTTCCTGTCCCGCAGGCCCGACCAGTCCCCCTCCACTGACACCCTCATCCGCCTAGCTGAACTCGTCCTCACCCTCAACAACTTCTCTTTCAATTACTCCCACTTCCTACAGACAAAGGAGGTGGCCATGGGTATCCGCATGGGCCAAAGCTATGCCTGCCTCTTTGTAGGTTACGTGGAACAATCCCTCTTCTGTACCTACACTGGCCCTAAACCCCACGTCTTCCTCCGTTACATTGATGACTGTATCGGCGCCGCCTCGTGCTCCCACGAGGAGCTTGAACAGTTCATCCACTTCACCAACACCTTCCCCCCCCACCTTAAGTTCACCTGGACCATCTCTAATACCTCTCTCTCCTTCCTGGACCTCTCTGTCTCCATCTCGGGCAACCACCTAGAAACCGATATCTATTTCAAGGCCACCGACTCCCACAGCTACCTAAAATACACCTCCTCCCACCCACCTTCCTGCAAAAATGTCATCCCCTATTCCCAATTCCTTCGCCTCCGCCGTATCTGCTCCCAGGATGAGGCATTCCATTCTCGTACATCTCAGATGTCCTCGTTTTTCAAGGACGGCAACATACCCGCTCAGTGGTCGAGAACGCCCTCAACCGTGTCTCCCACATTTCCTGCAACTCATCCCTCACACCCCATCCCCGCAATAACAACCAAAAAAGAATCCCCCTCGTCCTCATGTACCACCCCACCAACCTCCGGATCCAATGCATCATCCTCCGACACTTCCGCCATCTGCAATCTGACCCCACCACCAAAGACATCTTTCCCTCCCCACCCGTATCTGCTTTCCGGAGGGACCACTCTCTCCGTGACTCCCTTGTCCGCTCCACACTCCCCTCCAGCCCCACCACACCCGGCACTTTTCCCTGCAACCGCAGGAAGTGCTACACCTGCCCCCATACCTCCTACCTCACCCCCATCCCAGGCCCCAAGAAGACTTTCCACATCAAGCAGATGTTCACCTGCACATCTGCTAATGTGGTATACTGCATCCGCTGTACCCGTTGTGGCCTCCTGTACATCGGGGAAACCAAGCGGAGGCTCGGGGACCGCTTTGCAGAACACCTACGCTCGGTTCGCACTAAACAACTGCACCTTCCAGTCGCGAACCATTTCAACTCTCCCTCCCATTCCTCAGATGACATGTCCATCCTGGGCCTCCTACAGTGCCACAACGATGCCACCCGAAGGTTGCAGGAACAGCAACTCATATTCCGCTTGGGAACCCTGCAGCCCAATGGTATCAATGTGGATTTCACAAGCTTCAAAATCTCCCCTCCCCCTAC
>NC_063348.1:24633425-24633941 GCF_021869965.1 Rhincodon typus | reverse complement strand
GAGGGACCACTCTCTCCATGACTCCCTTGTCCGCTCCACACTCCCCTCCAGCCCCACCACACCTGGCACTTTTCCCTGCAACCGCAGGAAGTGCTACACCTGCCCCTACACCTCCCCTCTCACCCCCATCCCAGGCCCCAAGAAGACTTTCCACATCAAGCAGATGTTCACCTGCACATCTGCTAATGTGGTATACTGCATCCGCTGTTCCCATTGTGGCCTCCTCTACATCAGGGAAACCAAGCGGAAGCTTGGGGACCGCATTGCAGAACACCTACGCTCAGTTCACACTAAACAACTGCACTTCCCAGTCGCGAACCATTTCAACTCCCCCTCCCATTCCTCAGACAACATGTCCATCCTAGGCCTCCTGCAGTGCCACAACGATGCCATCCGAAGGTTGCAGGAACAGCAACTTATATTCCGCTTGTGAACCCTGCAGCCCAATGGTATCAATGTGGACTTCATAAGCTTCAAAATCTCCCCTCCCCCTACCGTATCCCAAAACCAGCCCAG
>NC_063348.1:24584571-24628425 GCF_021869965.1 Rhincodon typus | reverse complement strand
ACAGGTTAGGGAGGCGGGGACGAGCTGGACTGGTTTTGGGATGCGGTGGGGGAGGGGAGATTTTGAAGCTTGTGAAATCGGAGGCTCGGGGACCGCTTTGCAGAACACCTACGCTCGGTTCGCAATAAATAACTGCACCTCCCAGTCGCGAGCCATTTCAACTCCCCCTCCCATTCCTCAGACGACATGTCCATCCTGGGCCTCCTGCAGTGCCACAATGATGCCACCCGAAGGTTGCAGGCACAGCAGCTCATATTCCGCTTGGGAACCCTGCAGCCCAATGGTATCAATGTGGATTTCACAAGCTTCAAAATCTCCCCTCCCCCTACCGCATCCCAAAACCAGTCCAGCTCGTCCCCGCCTCCCTAACCTGTCCTTCCTCCCACCTATCCCCTCCTCCCACCTCAAGCCACACCCCCATCTCCTACCGACTAACCTCATCCCAGCCCCTTGACCTGTCCGTCCTCCCTGGACTGACCTATCCCCTCCCTAACTCCCCACCTACACTCACCTTTACTGGCTCCATCCCCGCCTCTTCGACCTGTTTGTTTCCTCTCCACCTATCCTCTCCTCTATCCATCTTCTATCCGCCTCCCACTCTCTCCCTATTTATTTCAGAACCCCCTTCCCCTCCTCCTTTTCTGATGAAGGGTCTAGGCCCGAAACGTCAGCCTTTCTGCTCCTCTGATGCTGCTTGGCCTGCTGTGTTCATCCAGCCCTGCACCTTGTTGTCTTGGATTCTCCAGCATCTGCAGTTCCTACTATCTCTGATCCAACATTCCATTAGCCTTCCTGATTACCTGCTGCACTTGTGCACTAGCTTTCTGTGTTTTGTACACAAGTACCCCCAAGTCCCTTCATGTTGGAGTTTTCTGCAGTTTTCCTCCATTTAAATAATATTTTGTTCTTTTGTTCTCCCCTCCAAAATGAACAACTTTGCATTGTCCCACATTATACTCCATTTTGCCCGCTTACTTAACTTATCAATACCTCTCCATAAATTGTGTCCTTCTCAAAAGCAGCCTTTCCACCTATTTTTGCGTCATCTGGAAATCTGGCAACAGTACATTTACTTCCTTCCTCCAAGTCAAAAATGTGGCTCAGGATCTGCACCCAGGTAGAGACACATCATGCCTACCTATAAAGTATTGCACAAGTTTTCAACCTCTCTAATCATAGAATCCCTACATTGTGGAAACAGGCCATTCAGCCCGGGTCTACACCGACCCTTTGAACAGCACATCTCCCAGACCAACACCCCCCCCCCCCCCAACTCTATCCCTGCATTTCCATGGCTAATCCATGTAGTCTGCATATCCCTTCATAGTATGGGCAATTTAGCATGGCCAATCCAACTAACTTGTACGTTGAGGAGGTTCCGCATGATGTCTGCAGTAGCAACCTTCGTATCCTTCACCCAAGCCCAGTTTGTAAAGTGGGAGATTTTAAAGCTTAGATTTTCCACTCAAAAGAAATCCAAAAGGAATACTGATCTGGTCAAATTTTCCATACAAAGCCAAATTAGCTTAATATAGGTGAGCTCATGGTGTCTGGAATGTCACTCATTCAGGTCTTGCATTTGTGAGGGATGAAAATTTGTGTACTTTTTCATGAACTAAAAGTCAGTAGCAACATAAAAGGGCAGGACACTAAGTTTGAGTATTTCTAGCAGCAGTGAAAGCTCAAATGTTCAACAGTACAATGAATTAAATCTTACAAGGATCATGAATGTGTTTGTGACCGTTGAAGCATGTGACCTAAGTCCTGACTTTTGTCATATGAAGTACAAAGTGTCATTTCAGTTAATACCTTTAGAAACTGGACACAAACACAGCATTAAAATGGCTGCTGCAAATCATGTGGCTTTTGGTTTTTGACCTACAGCCAGTACCAAATCTCAAGTGAATATCTAATTAAATATATTACATTCACAGCAATCTAAGAAATTAACACGTGTCTTTATTTAAGGGTGGGTCCATGCCTAAGAATCTTACAGGCAATATCCTTCTCTGAAACCAGTAAACCCTGGAACGGTTACTGTCAGATTCTGAAACAAAGAAATTGGTTATCTCAAATTCTGAGGTGTTAACTCACAACAAAGGGATGTGTAATCAACATGAATATTACCTTCTTATTTGGAAAGGACTGTGAACTTGTTCAAACTCAATGTTTTTGTCTGCTTTTGAAAAATTAGTTATCGCCCTTTGCTGTCAATTCTACCAAAGATAAAGAACTTACAGCCAGTCTGTGAATCAGAGGTGAAACCAAGCTGCATGACATCAGGCAGCTAAAGCACATAACCTGCTCTAGTTAAAGGTGACCTGAGAGCCAATCTCCTAGAAATTCGATTACAACAAGTCTCAGAACCTGCTTAGAATCCTTCATTTTACAAAACATCACTTTATCTTTAAGCATTGAAACCATTGAAGAAACTACATGCCAGCTACACGAAAAACTGGGAGACTGTAAACCAGAGATTGAGCTAATCATAATTTGTAAAGATATACAACCTTTACCTGTAACTAATCTATGTGTGAATATGTCCTTATAGGTGTGTGTGGGATCAAGTTGGATGTTGCATCTTTTTAGCAGTAATTGTTTAAAAATATGCAACATTCTTCATTCCTTTACTCACTATTCAAGCAGGCAAGGAGACAGAAAGAATGAATCTATCAGTCAGTAAGCCTAACTTCTTTCATTAGGAAAATGTTAGGGTTCATTACTAAAGAAGAAATAGCAGGGCATTTTGACAAGCTTAATGCAATGTAGCAGAGTAAACATGGATTTGTGAGAGGGAAGTCATGTTTGACATACCTGTAAGAGTTCTTTGAGGATACAGCAAGCAGAGTTGACAAGGGCAACTGATAGATGTAGTGTACTGGGATTTCAAAAAGGCATCTGAAAAGATGGCACATAAAAGGGTTTACATAAGATAGGAGCTCAAGTGTTGGTGTAATATATTTACATGAATTGTGGATTGGTTAACACACAGAAGACAGACAGTCAGAAGCTTTACATTAGGGGTAGGGAAATTGTTGGAAAAGATTCTTCGGAACACCATTTATTCAGATTTGGAAAAGAATGGACTTATAATGAATAGTAAAACAGGTTATTCATTAGAGCTTGTAAGAACTAGGAGTGATCTTATTGAAATATACAAAATTCTGACGGGGACTGACAAGGTAGATGTTGAGAAGATGTGTCTACTTGTGGAGGAATCTTGAACGAGGGGACACAGTTACAGAATAAGGGGACACTCATTTGAGCCTAAGGTGCTAAGAGAGTAGTAAATGTTTGGAATTTTCTACCCCAGACAGTTCTGGAGGTTAGAACACTGCAAGTATTTTGAGGAGGGAGATAGATTTTTGAAGTATCAGCAAGTTGAATGCTGTGATGCCTTTGCATGAAACAGGAATTGAGGCCTGAGGCAGATCAACCATAATCTTATAAAATGGCCAGACTGGAGGGACCAAACAGCCTACTCCTGTTCCTATTTCCTATGTTCTTTATTCTTAAACCACAAAGGCTTGCTGCTGAATTTTTATTGGGATCCACACTTTCTTGGTATGGAAATACACATTCTTTCCACATGAAATATCATGTCAACATTTGCTGCTAATGCAACTTCAGGGAGTGCACTAACTATCCATGCTGTCACTACGCTTATGATGTCACTGCTAGCAATGGAGCAGGTAATTAATTATTTGCATCAAAGATCAGGAGTGATAAAATGTTGTAACAATTCAACTTAAATTATGGGATCATGAACTTATCTCAACACCTCTCTCAACACTCGTCCATTATGCCCCTTCACACAGGGAAGGGTGATGAGTAGAGCAAGACCATGAGGGATCAAGAACAGGACAGCCAGGAAGGCACAGCACTAAGCAGGATGGCATCTGGAGCAGGGAGTGCATATGAGGTGTGAGTGTTCCACAGACACGAAACCATGGCAGGCATAAAACATGCAGCTATAGATGCAGTGGATGCCCACTTCCAGTTCCAGATGCACATCGATGACATCGACTGTGCAGATTTCCTAACACAGAGTTGTGGCAGGAGATACAGTATAAAAACATAACCTAAACACATGTATTCAATCCATGACTCTTTGCCTTGTTCAGACCTGCTTCTATGAAATAGAGGCATTTTGTGTCGTAATGTGGGAGCCATATTCTCATGAGTGAACAGCAGCATGCCATATTGAACATAACTATATAGAAATGGTAAAAGAGGACACCTTGTTTGCAGCCCTTCAGGCCCAGGTTCCAGTTTCTCGTAATCTTACATTGCTACAACATAGTTCATTTTACTCTTGCTCAGTAGCTATATTTGTAGTAAAGGCATGATTCTCCTTAACTACAATCTGTAGTACTCTGGTACTTGTAAGGTCAAACAACCCAGTTGGCTCGAGGACTAGTATGTAGGGCAGAATAAAGCCAATAGTGTGGGTTCAATTCCCTGTAGTAATTCATAGATGTCTGCCTCCTCAATGTGCCCCATGCTTGTGGAGTGCTTATCCTCAAGCTATAAACTAGGAATTATCTCTCTCTGTTGCAGAGAGATGCTTATGTCGTTTTGTGAATTATGGTTCCATATCAGACATAATAATTGCTGTCTTTTCTGATCCTACTCTCTCTCTGTTGGTCCTCCCATTCATCTCACAGCAAAAACAGAAATATTACCATCAAGATTTCATTGCAATCTGTAAATGAAAGCCTCAAGTCCGAAGCACCTAGTAGATGATAAAGGAGTTAGAAAAGAAGAATGTATAAAATACATAATTTCTTCAGAAATAACATTTTTATGTGCATTTTCAAATTACCTTCCGCTGCAGGTTGCTGCCCCTGCCACATTGCTGAACTGGCTCTTATCACAGCCGCAAATGGCATCCTTTGTGATTATGGCAATGATTAACCTACAGCCTTTGACACAGTTTGCCAAATGAGTTTCCTTTAATGCTTCTCCATTTACAGGATGGCACATGCCTGACTGCATTCCTACCTATCTAATCATAACCATAGAATTAAATGAAATTTCCCCTTGACCCCATCCTTCTTCTCATCTGTGTGATGCATCTCAGTAATTTCGTTTAACAACACAGCGTCAGTTTCCACACGTACATGGAAATCATCTGGCTCTACCTCACCAACACCTCTCTTGAACTAGATGAAGAGAAATTCTTTCTAACTAAATACTGGGAAGAGAGACATCATGGAGCAGAATTGCCAATTTACGATAAGTTGCTTTGCATCTTGTGCCACTCATTTTGGAAATCCAAAATCTAACGACCCTCTTTATCCACCCTACTAGTTACATACACAAAATAAACAACACAATTTCCAGTTTGCAAAATCATATGACTGATCATGCTCATGATTTTCAAAGTGCATTATTAAGACTTCTTTAATAATAGACTCCAGCATCTTCCCAAAGACTAATGTTTGGCTAACTGGATTGTGGCTCTCCATTTTCTCTTTTTCTTTCTTGAACAGCTGTCTTACATTTGCTAACTCCCAATTCACCTGGACTGTTCTAAAACTGGGGAATTTTGGAAAATCAAACAACTATCTCTGCAGCTACTTCTTTTAGAATCCATTAATGTAGGCCAACATTTATGTTTAATGTTTGTTAAATACTAAGTTTGTTTAAGATAAAGTTATTTCCCTATTAACAACAAAACTTGGTGTGAATTACTTTTGTCCTGAATAGCATTCTGTCAGGCAAACTGATCATCTTGAAGGTTTAATTGGATAGTTACACTTTAGTGAGAGCTTGTGGAATAGTGGGTCTTATTACTGGCACACATTAACCAATTGAGTCGTGACAAAATTTTGGGGGCTCAGTATCTGGGGTTTGAATGTGGACAACATGGGAGTGAACATAATATAAGATTAATTGGTAAATTATGAAAGGTCAGCTACTGACTTACTCATCCTTTAAAGACTGCAAGACTGGAGGGGATTCAAGAGATAAGGGTTAAATGATGCTATTGAAAGATTTGAAAACAAAGGTGTGAAATTTATAAAAACCGGTCACTGGACCCGAAACATTAACTCTGATTATTGCTTCACAGATGCTGCCAGACCTGCTGAACTTTTCCAGCAACTTCTGTTTTTGTGTGAAATTTATCATTGATACATTGCCAGAGAAGGGAACATTTTCTATGTAGATGCTCACGACATTGGGTTTTACTTCTCCATTATCTGTAATGACTCCACCATTGCTGTGAATCTGTCATTGCTCATCTGACAATCAAATCTGGATGAACAACAATTTCTTTCAATTAAACACCACAAAAACAGAAAAGGTCCCTCCTACTCACTCCTCAAAAGCATAAATACTTACCCCTGTCTCTGACTGCATTCATGTTCACAGCCGTTGCCTGAGGCTGAACCTCTAATCAATCTAGAATTCTAATTCCATGTGCTCCACCATAAGTTTACATCATAATCTCAGTTCAAAGCCTGACCATTTGCTGTTGAAACTTTTATGCTTGCCTTTGTCTTCCTGGGTCAGCTAGCCCAATGCTCTCCTGGTCAATATTTCAGTATCTTTTACACTTCCAGATCATCCAAAACTCTTCTGCCATATCCTATACTGAACCAACAAATTTTCATCCATTATCCCTTCATTGCTGACTTATCATTGGCCCCCAAACCCTCAGGTTTAGAATTCTCCTCCTTGGTTTAAATTCCTTCATTGTCTTATACCTCCCTATCGTATCTGGATCTAAGACTCATCCCTTTCAAACTTCCAATTCTTCTAACTTTAGATTTTTGTTAATTCCTTCCACCCACCCTCCACCTCACCATTAGTGGCCATGCCCTCAAACACTTAGGCCCTAGTTCCTGATTTCCATCCATAAAGGACCCACCTTTCCTCAAAACACATTTATTGACCAAGCCTTGGTGTAATGCTTGGAAGAACAATAACATTCCAGATTAATTCCTGAAAAAAGGACTCCATAGTAAAATCTAAAGGATCAAATCTTCTTTGTAAACATTGGACATCCATCAACCCCACAAAAACCCATAATCGAGGACTTTTACTATGCCACCTGATTTAACCTTGAGAATACTGCCACGAGGCCAATATACTTGGTAGTATTTCATAAGACAACTTTATAATTTAGAACAGGATGAAGTCAATGAGCACTGCTTTAAAAGAAACCGATTAAAGTATGTCAGAATAATGGGTATTAAAATGTCTTGGGCCTCATGCAGCTGAGGTCAGGAAAGTTTTATGCTCATCTCACTGCTCAATTTCCAGCCCTCGTTAAAATTTGGATTTCTTACAAAATATATCTGATTTACAACAAGAATGAAAATACGGCAACAGCGAATTTTGATTTAGAAAGAGGCTTATCATGGGAATTGGATATACAATCACAAGAGTAATATTGTAGGGCTACGATGAAAGAGCCGAGAAGTGGCATTAACTGGATAGTTCCTTCAAAGAGTCAGCAGAGGTATGATGGCATCCTCTGTGCGATATGATTTTATAACAGCTACAGAAGAGCTGAACTCTAGTTGACAAATAGTATATTTACCAAATGATAGTGCTTTTGCTCTCTGTACTTTTCATTACATGATTTAAAGTGCCTATACAACCAAATAAAAATTATATTTTGTGCTTATTTGAACTCCCTTGAAAATATTTTCCAAGATTTTGCTAATCCTGTAGATGGTCAGTACAGTTAAACATTTGCTTTTGTACTCTCATAATTTTTTTTGACTTTATTAAAACTAATTAAAACTAATTAAAACTAAGTTGAAAGTACAGTATGGGTACATTGCTCAATACAATTGTTTAATTATTTTTCAAATATGCTGAAACCTATGTTCATTTATTTCTGCAATACATTAATATTTCAAACTAAGATGGAAACATTATTTACTCCCCTTACATGTTCTGCAATACAACCCTACAGGTACAAGATAAAAATAAAACTGCTATTTAACATTTCTAACTGTACATCAAATACCATTTTCTGAAACTGTCAACTTTTAAGTTTTCTTTGACTAGAGGGAGTAAAATGCAATGCAAGAATAAGTCAGTCTAAGATGCTACCACAGTTACAAGATGTGGCATCATGAAAAGAGATGGCAGGTAAATGTCTACTGATTCTCACCATTGTGGTCTGGCTCCAACCACTTCAGAAAACCTGCTATTACACCATCCAACCTCAGGGCTTCTGATGCTGTTCGTAGTTTACAGTCATCTTTTGCATGAAAACCCGTTATGAACTGTTTGAAAATGGTAATTACATTTCACATAAGGTTATCATCAAAAGGTTCATCTGAGATGGATTTGAGCACATCTTTGAAGAGCCACACAAAAGCTACAACAATATATATAATTTCTCTAGTCTGGAAATTTATTTTCTAAATTTCCAATTGTCTTGAAATGTCTTAAGCAGACCAATGCTGTCACTCAACATCATCGGCATAATTTTAGCACAGTACTTTGGGTGTGGAAACATAGAAGAGAGTACTGGATGAGTAATATAGGTATTACTGCTGTATAATGTTTTTTTCACTCTTTTGTGTTTCCAGTAAATATTTATAACTATGGTGCTTCTGGTTTGCAAACTTCGATACTTTGCAATTCGCTATTGGCTCAACAGCTCCACAGCTCTCCCTGGCCCTCGAGTCATCCCTGGAACATCTGGGTAACAAGGATACCTACATTCGGCTCCTACTGATTGGCTGCAGTTCCGCCTTCAATATCATAATTCCAAACAAACGCATGTCTAAACCCAGGATCTAGGCCTCGGTTCCCCCCTCTGTAACTGGATCCTCGACTTCCTGACCCATAGACCGCAATCAGTAAGAATAGACGACAACACCTCCTCCACCATAATCCACAACACTGCTGCCCTGCATGGCTGCGTACTTAGTCACCTACTGTGCTCCTTATACACTCACGACTGTATGGCCAAATTCCACCCAAAACTCCATTTACAAGTTTGCTGACAACACCACCTATGTCAGCTGGCCCTCAAGCAATGATGATACAGAATACAGGAAAGAGATTGAATGCTTAACAGCATGGTGTAAAGAGAACAATCTCTCAATCAACATCAGCAAAATGAAGGAGCTGGTCATCGACTGCAGGAAGTGGAGTGTAGGCCATGCCCCTGTCTGTATCAATGGTGGCGAGGTGGAGATGGTCAAGAGAATCCAGTTCCTGTGAATAATGATCACCAACAATCTGTCCTGGTCCACCCATGTCGACGCAATGGTCAAGGAAGGACAACATCTCTACTTCCTCAGGAAGATAAGGAAATTCGGCAGGTCCACAAGGACTCTTACCAATTTTTATACATGCACCATTGAAAGCTTTCTATCTGGATGCATCACAGCATGGTTTGGCAACTGCTCTTCCCAAGACTGAAAAAAACTGCAGAGAGTCATGGACATAGCTAAGTCCATCACGAAAACCAGCCCTTCATCCACTGGCTACATCTATGCTTCCCACTGCCTCGGGAAAGCAACCAACATAATCAAAGACTCCTCCCACCCCGATTATATTCTCTTCCACCTTCCTTTGTTGGGCAGAAGATATAAAAGTTTGTATACACGTACAAATAAATTCAAGAACTGCTTCCTTCCCGCTGTTCTTAGTATACTGAATGGACCTCTCATATATTGATCTCGCTTTCTGTACAGCCGTAACATTGTATTCTTCGCTCTGTTCTATTACTCGAATGCACCTTGTATGGTATGATCTGCCTGTACTGCACACAAAACTTTTCACTGTACCTAGGTAAATGTGACAATAACAAATCAAATCAAGTCAAATAAATCAGATCAAAACTTGTGATCAGGTATTCTGATATTAAAGAATGACTATTCCCTATACTACCCTGCATGCATTATTTTTCCACTAATAGTATCTGTAGTAAACCTGTTGTCTCTTTTTTTGTCTCAATTGTAATTGAACATGGATGTTTTGAGGGTATTGAAAGAGTGTAATTCAAGTTGCGTAACAGTAGATTAAAAATCCTTTCTTTTCTCTGCTCTTGTTAAAGTTAAGCATGTTACAATATTTTTCCTGTTACTGATGAATAGAATCATGGAATCCCTGCAGTGCAGAAAGAGGTCATTCCGCCCATCAGGTCTGCACTGACTCTCCAAATGGCATCCCAATCGAACCACCCCCCACCACCTCTGCATGGGATTTTTACCGCAGCTAACCCAACTAACCTGAACATCCCTGCACACAAAGGTGCAACTTTTTAGCATGTCCAATTGACCTAACCCCCACATCTTCAGACTGTGGAAAAAAACTGCAGCACTCATGGGAAACCGATGCAAATCTAGTGTGAATTATTTTTATCCTCAGTGGCAATCATTGTCAAAATTGGATATTTTGGTGGCCTCACACAGATTTTACACATTTTGTGACAGCTTTTGGAAGAGTTTGACATAATTATTGGTGCATTGTTGCCAGTTAAGTCATGACAGAGCAGATGGCATTGGGGGAAAATATACTACTGTGGATTGAGAATTGGTTCATCAACAGAAAGCAGAGATTAGGAATAAAGTGATTATTATCAAGATGCCAGGCTCTTAAGACTGGGGTGCTCAATGGTTACTGCTAGGCCCACAATTCTTCTAAATGATTTGAGTGGGGACCAGTTGTAACATTTTCAAATTTGCTAATGATTCCAAGTGGGGTGGGAACTTAAGTTGTGAGTAGGATTCAAGCAGGCTCAAGAGGACTTGGACAGGCTAAGTGAATTGACCAGAAAATTAAGACAGAATATAATGTGAATAAATGTGAAATTATTCATTTTGCTAGAAAAAACAGAACAGTAGAATATTTTCTCAATGGTGAGAGGTTAAGAGTATGGATATCCTTGTCCACGGACCAGTGCTGGGTCCACTGCTTTGCAGCACTTATATAAATGATTTGGATGTGAACATAGGAGGCATGCTTAGTAAGTTTGCAGACAGCACCAAAACTGGTGGTGTGGTGGACAATAAAGAAGGTTACGACAGGACCTTGATCAGATGGGCCATTGGGCAAGGAGTGGCAGACAGAGTTTAATTTTGATAAGTGTTGCATTTTGGAAAGGCAAATCAGGGCACGACTTGTACACTTACTGGTAAGATACTGGGGAGTTTTGCTGAACAAAGAGTCCTTGGAGTGCAGGTTCGTAGTTCCTTGAAAGTGGAGTTGCGGGTAGATAGGATAGTGAAGATATTTTGTATGCTTGCCTTTGTTGGTCAGTGCATTGAGTATAGAATTAGGAGGTTATGTTGCAGCTGTACAGGACATTGGTTAGGCCATTTATGGAATACTGTGTACGTTTCTGGTCTCCCTCCTATAGGAAGGGTGTTGTGAAACTTGAAAAGGCTCAAAAAAGATTTACAAGGATCTTGCCAGGGTTAGAGAGTTTGAGCTATAGGGAGAGGCTGAATAGGCTGGGGCTATGTTCCCTGGAGCATCAGAGGCTGACGGGTGATCTTATGGAGGTTTATAAAATCATGAAGGGTCAGCATAGGCAAATAGACAATGCCTTTTCCCCTGGGTCGGGGAGTCCAAAATTAAAGGGCATAGGTTTAAGGTGAGAGGGGCAAGATTTAAAAGGAACCATAAGGGATAACTTTTTCACACTGAGAGTGGTGCATCTATGGAATGAGCTGCCAGAGAAAGTGGTGGAGGCCGGTACAATTACAAAATTTAAAAGGCATCTGGATGGGTATTTGAATAGGAATGGTTTAGAGAGATACAGGCCAAATGCTGGCAAATGGCGCTAGATTTATTTAGGATATTTAGTCAGCATGGACGAGTTGGACTGAAGGGTCTGTTTCCATGTTGTATATCTCTATGACTCTGTGGAGCACTAAAAGTTAGCCTGAAGATGTAGCAAGCAATCAGGAAGGCAAGTGGTATAGAACAAAGAACATAGAACAGTACAGCACAGTACAGGCCCTTCGACCCACGATGTTGTGCCGAACTTTTACCCTAAACCTAAGGTCTATCTAACCTCCACCCCTACCTTATACTATCATCCATATGTCTATTTCATTGCCACTTAAATGCCCCTAATGAGGCCGATTCCTCTAACCTCTCCGGCAATGCATTCCATGCCCCTACCACTCTCTGAGTAAAGAACCTACTTCTGATGTCTCCCCTATATCTACCTCCACTCACTTTAAAACTATGCCCCCTCACAATAGCTACCTCCACCCTAGGAAAAAGTTTCTGGCTGTCCACTCTATCTATACCTCTGATCATTTTGTACACCTCTATCAAGTCACCTTTCATCCTTTGCCGTTCTAAAGAGAAAAGCCCGAGCTCTCTCAACCTTTCCTCATAAGACCTTCCCTCCATTCCAGGCCACATCCTGGAAAATCTCCTCTGCACCTTTTCCAACGCTTCCACGTCTTTCCCGGAATGAGGCGACCAGAACTGGACACAATACTCCAGATGTGGCCGAACCAGGCTTTTGTATAGCTGGAGCATAACTTCACAGCTTTTGAGCTGGTATGTTGGCATTCATTTCAAGGGGGTTTGAATACAGAGATAAAGATGCTTTGCTGCAGTTGTATAGAGTCTCAGTGTGACCTGGAATATTGTATACATACCTAAGGAAGGGTATGTTTGCCAAAGATGGAGATCAATGGATAGTCACCTTATCTCAAGATAAAGACCATGCCTTTTAAGACAAAGGTGAGTGTTATAAATTTGGGTTGAGTATTCATGAATTGGAAGGAAGGAAGTTAGAATTTGTTAGTAAAAATGATCGTGGGGAAAAGAGTGTCCTGGTCCCTTTAAGAGCTTGTGCTTTGTCTCTGCTTGGAAGTTTATAAATGCAGGTGGAAAGAGAGAGCCTGAATAGAAACATTTCGTATAGAACAGCCAATCAGCATTTTTCCAAGACAATAAGTTTGAATTTGGCCAAATAATTTCAACGAAGCACCTGGATACGGAAAGCCAATTGAATTTAAATCTGATGGTGCTGGCAACCTGAAACCAATCATATTATAAGAATTTGATGATGTCATAACAGGTATATAAGGTGAGGGCATTTGGGTAATAGGGGACAGCCATCTGCCAGAGTTAGCACTATTCAGCTCTCAGAGGAAGTCCATCTAATTAATCAAAGGTACCACAGTATTTTAGCTCAAAGTCCCCATTGAGGAAATTATAGAGATTTAAACATCCCTGACAGCAGAATTAGTGGAAGAAAGGCATTTGTGAAGAGAGCGGAGACGACAGAATATTCCAGGAGACAGTCTGTATGAACTTGGAGAGATTAAGTTTATAATTCATTGTTCTCTTATTAATTGGGTTTATTAAGTGGGACTTGTGATTATTTGAACAGTATTCCAATAGAATTTGGACCAGTTAGGGAGTAGTTAGTAGTCTAAAGGGGAATTGTCAGTTTCTTAGTAATTTTTGTTAACTTGTTCATTGTTGGGTTAAATGAATAAATTGTTTCTTGTTACTTGTAAAGTGGAGATTAGGGATTTTCTTTCTTTTAACCACTCTTTTTTTAATAGATTGAGAGGAAAGATGAGCTCCTCTGGGTAATTATTAGAGGGGAATCCCTATTCCCATCATAATGGATTGGGGCTTGTGTTTTACTTTAATTATCAGAGGGCTTCAGCTATTTTCCCTCTGTAACATAAGGGTGAATTTCCTCATTCAGAGGGTAGTGGATCTTTGGAATTATCCACCCCAGAAAGCTTAGCAAGCTCAATTACTGAACATGTTCAAGTCATAAATCGATAGATTTCTGCATACTAATGGCATTGGGGATGTGGAGGTGATGCAGGAAAGTGGTATTGATGTAGAAGATCATGATTTAACTGAACAGCTGGGCATCTTTGATGCGACAAACGAACAAGCCACTCCTGTTTTTATCCTCAGGTGGGATTTGAACCCAGACCTTCTAACCCAGTGAAGTCACCACTACAGCGCCACTACATGACTCCTTCTGTTGCTTTTTAACAAAAATATTTATACTCAATCTATTTGGATAGGTTATGACACATCAACTTATGATGCCCAACCATTTTCATCTACTTCATCAATGACCTTCCTTCCACCATAAGGTCAGAAGTGGGAACATTCACTGGCGAATCAGGACAATTGATGACATCTCGGAAACTGAAGTAGTCCATATTCAAATGCGACAGGGTCTGGACAATATCCAGGCTTGGGCTGACAAGTGGCAAGTGACATTTACACCACAGGCATTAAGCATCTCCAATAAAGACAATTTAATCACCGCCTCTTGACTTTCAATGATATTACCATCATATTGAATCCCCCTACTATTAACATCCTGGGAGTTACCACTGAACAGAAACTCAATTGGACTTGCCACATAAACACAGTGGCTACAAAAGCAGGTCACAGGTGAGGAATACTACGGCAAGTAACACACCTCCTGACTTCCCAAGCCTGTTCATTATCTATAAGGCGCAAATCAGTAGTGTGATGGAATACTCCCCACTTGCCTGGATGGATGCAACAACACTGAAGAAGCTTGATACCATCCATGACAAAGCAGCCCACTTGATTGGCACCACACCCACAACCATCCACTCTCCCTACCGCTGACACTCAGTAGCAGCGGTGTGTAGTATCTACAAGATGCACTGCAGCAATTCACCAAAGATCCTTAGACAGCACCTTGCAAACCCATGACCACTTCCATCTAGAAGTGCAAGGGCAGCAGATGCATGAGAATATCACTACCTGCAAGTTACCCTTCAAGCCACTCACGTGCTGTCTTGGAAAGATATCACTGTTTCTTCACTGTCGCTGGTTCAAAATCCTGGAATTCCCGCCTTAAGCCTACAATATATGGACCAGTGCAGTTCAAGAAGTCAGCTCATCACCACCTTCTCAAGAGTGACTAGGAACAGGTAGTAAATGCTGGCCAGCCAGTGATGCTCATGTCCCACAAGTAAATAAAACATCTACAGAGCAAATGGGACTTAAACCTGGACCTTTTGGCCAAGTGTTAGGGACACTACCACTGTGCCACAGAAACCCTTCTGTTCATTTAATTTATTTTTCATTCCTTTTCAAATAAGCAGAAGTAATTCCTCTGTTAATGCCCATATAATTAAATATAATTAAACATAATATAAGGTTGGATCCTGAAGGCATAGGACATAAAATTAAGCGTAAAGTCAGTTTTCACCTCCTAATTCACTGAACCATTTCACTTGACAATAGCCCAACATTTATATAACATATAGTCAAATGAACTGACAGTACACAAGGTGACAGAAGCCCTTAGCAAGCATCTCTAAAATAAACTGAATTGATGCTAGTTATTGTTTCATGCCCCTGATAATTAATTGTCTCTAGGCAATCACAGATGTAGTTATTATAGCGCTCAAAATATTTGCATTGACACTGGAGGGAAGACTATATATTTGTACTAACAAGATATATGTTCAGACAGTGAGATACCAGCAAAAACTACAATTAGTCATATACCTTTTTAAGAATAGCAAATACATTTCAACTCACTCTTCTGGATAATGATCACAGAAACTGCAACTTAGAGCAAGCTTGTATTAAAAACTTATATTTTTTTGAATTGGAAAGGCTCAGATGGACTTAGGTTTCAGTGGAAAATTGTGATTCAAGGCTTCCATGACAAAAAGTACCAACAACATTAATATTACTCAGCTCAGCTCCATGTAAACTCATTGCCTTTACCAGCTGTGATTTGTATACTCAATATACTACATCTATGTATACTTGCTATCTCATTTCTCAACCTTGCTCTATAAGCACAGAACTAAATTACAGTAATATTCTTCTAATGGTGGTAAAAACTACAACCTGGATTCTCTTATTAAATATGAACATTTTCAAAAATTGTAGAATTCTGCACTATAGAAAAATCAAAATTTTGAATTAATTTCACAAAAGGAAGATGTAGATCTGAGCTCACCTATCCAAGATTCTCAAAGCTTACTTACCCTCACATATCCTTACTTACCTTTATTACAGCCTCCAATTGACTCATGAACAAATTTAACATTTTCTTCCCATTACACAACATAGCAAATATTTACAGCATCAGCCATTGTTAAGGAAAAAAAAAATCTTCCTTTTGCTTGCTTTGTGGGTTGTGTCAAATTTTTTTAATGATGTTCTCAATGCAAGACCCAGCAAGATTTCTCGCTGCATCTTACCAAACAGTCTCACTAATTACATAACTCACCCTTTCTATATTCGCAGCATATTGCTACAGGAGCTGCTCCGGATCGTGTCCTAGGCCTAAGCAACTTTACCTGCTTCATCACTTACCTTAAACTCAATTAGAAGATCAGGAGTGGAGGTCTGCTGGAAATTACATACGTGTTCAGCATCGTTTCCACATAAAAAGGCTGCTTTTTTTCTAAGTGTACAAATCATCCTTCTGCTTAGGATGCCTACTACAGAAGAAAATACTGGTTGCATTTGTGCAGTGATCTTTTTCTAGTTTCAAATTCACTCTCAAGTACCATGGGTCTTTTGACACCATCTGTAGCAAAGCCCAAATGTAGCAGGAGGATCTCCCAAGAAAATTCAAGTTGAGGCTATAGACATTTTGCGTTCCAAAGTCTGCTCTGTCTGAATTAACTGTATTGAATAGAAACATAAACTGTGCTCTCCTGACATCCATGTAGTCTCTGTGGTCTTCTCCACTGCAGATCACTGCGTCTGCTGATGGAACACCCAGAAGAAGAGGAATGTCAAAACTGGGTATGGCTGAGGCAGTTATTTCCCTGGACCGGGAATCAGTGCCACTTGTTTTGCCTGATTAAATGTCTGATGCTGAGGTTGGAATTTACATGTCATGTGCAGTAAGAAAGGGAAAGGACCACACCAAAAAAAACATTCAGTTGATAAGTACACACATACACTTAACTCACACACAATAAATTTGTTGAATTTAATTTCCACTTTATCCAGTGTTTTTCCAGCTGATTGTGTAGATTTAGCAAGCAGAAGATGATTGATAGGCCTGAATGTTTAATGAAGTGAGTAAAAGATAACGATAAGCTGGATGTTGGATGATTCAACTGATTATACCATTGTGGTCAGTAATGCTAGGACATCGGAACCATCTCAAATCGGCCAAAACTTCTTTAGCTATTATTGATTTGATGGCAAAAATGTAGTTTTAGAATAAGTTCAATAGAACCCTTCTTACTCATGGAAATTTATAGATTAGTATCAAAAACCTATTTACAAACCTATGTGTCGTTGACCCTGAATCTCACCTTAACCCCTGCCATGTGTGTACTTGGTGATTTCCATCTGATGTAAATGCTTTTGTTCCTTGATAAATGTTGTGCTTACAATGACTGTGATAAATAATCAGCCTCAACTAATATGTTTGTTATGAAGAGAAAGCTTGGTTGTCTCTTTGCCAACTTACAGTTCAAGCACTCCAATTTAGATTACCTTCAACGTTATTTCGCCTCAGTATATCAATATCAGAATATGTAATATGCATGAATTCCTACAAGAACTCGTTAATACAAGTTGACTATAAGGTTAAATTCCTTATTGACGGATCTGTCATCCTGTTGGTCTTTGTCCTTGTAAAATTTGTACAGAAAGAATTTGTTGTCAAGCCGAAAGGTTTGCTTGGAAGTTTTATAACTAAATGTGCAGATGGTTCTCCTGTGGTACTTGCCTCTAGTAATCCATTCCAATTCGAAGAATTTCAATGATATATGTCTTTGCATCAATCTGCAAAAAAACACAATTAAGTTTGAACAGCTTGACTTTCAAGCTGAGATTATTAGAGAGGTAAATGAACCATCTGTTTTTTTCAAAAAGTAGAACTGTAATATTGGTTTTGACCAACTTTATGAGCCATTATATTCCAATGTTCCTTGTTCAGAACCGATTCAATATGTTAATTTTCAGTATAGCTTTAACATTTAGAGGGATTTCAGTCTATCTTGAAATTATTGAAGGAGTTTAAGCTCCTTGAAAGTAAACTGTTTACTCTGATGCATTCACCTTGCTCAAAGAACATTTTCATTCAACAAGAAATTGGTCCAGTTTTCATAAAGTTTTGAGTATTATAATACCCCAAGAAGTTCAACCAGTCCTAAATAATGCATCAAACCTTTTCATGTCTTCAAAACTTGGTTAATTTGTGACAACACAGTGTGGATCTGGAGGATCAGGATAGGCAGCATCAGAGGAGCAAGAAAGTTGATATTTTAGGTTGGGACTCTTCTTCAGAAATGGTCCTGACCTGAAATGTCAACTTTCCTGCTCCTCTGATGCTGCCTGTCTAGCTGTGTTGTTTCTGACTCCAGTATCTGCAGTTCTTGCTATCTCTTGGTGAATTTGTGTTCTTGTTCTCAATTTTGCCACCATAGCAGAGCCAGTACAAAAGCTACCAGTTAAAGTCATAACTTCAGTTGAGAAGTCAAGCATAGTCATGTGCTGCTTCAGAATACACACCCACTATCTGGTCATATAATAATCATACAATAATACACCACAGTAGGCCATTTGACCCATGGAACCTATCCCAGCTCTCAATTCATTAGCCTTACACTCCTGTTCTTTCCACGTAGACCAATAATTTCTTTATCCATTTCAAATATTTGACAAATTCACATTTGAAATTTCCTATTGAATCCATTTCCACTTCTCGTTAATCCTACATTATGGCCTGCCAAAGGGTCTTATCTGGCTCAGCATTGGTTTCCAAAATAGAGGAAGGCCAACTGGAAGATTCTACAATGAGATGCTCCTCCAATCAGACACTAATCCAATCCCACGTTCATCATCAGCAAATTAAGAAAAAAAAATGGTGACTGATAAGACCAGAGCTGTGCAAGTGGGGCAAGGAGGCATGGAGGGGGAAATACAAGCAGCAGCTTGGCATGTCTTCTTCTTTCCTGCTTGGCACCATTGTATGAAGGACTACATGTGGTATCGGAGTAGTGTTGGCTCACTGGTGACCCAGTGAAGAGGAATGCCCAATGGTGTAATGCTTCCCTTTGGCTGATGCTGAATGAAGATATGCCCCGATAGAGACTGAAGGTTTGGCAGTCATCTTTGGTGTGAGAAAGTTACACCAATACCTTTACGGACATATATTTGCAATAGTAACAGTCCATGAATCCCTGCTAGAGCTACTGAATGAGGACAGAGCTGTGTCGCCCATAGCTTCAGGTCGAATTCAGTGATGGGCCCTTATTCTAAGTGCATATAATTACAAGTTGGAACGCCATCCATGAGAGCAAGTGGCAAATGCGGATGCCTTGAACCACCTCCCACTGGCGGTTACACCACTGGTGGTGCCACCTCTAGAAGAGTGTTTTTTGGTCTTAAACTTTTGGACAACTTTCTGGATACTACTAACAATATCAGACTGTGGACACAAAAAGATCCCATCCTGGCTAAATTAAAACAGCTGATGGTGATCGGGCAACAAAAGCATCATCACAACCAGAATTGAAACCTTTCTGGACATGACAAGACCAGATGACCATAGACGACAGCATATTATTATGGGGAGCAAAAGTGATTGTCCCGCGCAAAGGTTGCCACCAGATACTGGCTGAACTCCACTTGGGTCATCCAGGGGTTTCCAAAATAAAGATGTTGGCGAGAAGTTATGTATGGTGGCTAGGATTGGATGCTGACATAGCCGCGTTGGTGGGGCAGTGCTCAGAGTGCCACCAAGATCAAAAATTACTGCCAGCAACTCCCCCACATTCTTCAGAATGGCCGGGTAAACCCTGGACTCAGTTACATGTCAACTGTGCTGGTCCTTTCATGGGCTGTATGTTTTTAGTCATTGTGGACACTCATTCAAAGTGGTTGGACATGCATCGAGTTCATTTGTGAAACACAGGGACAACGATAGAAAAGTTCCAAGTATCTTTTGCAATGCACGGACTGTCGGGGTTGTTGGTCACAGATGACAGGATATCATTTACCAGCAGGGATTTTGAGTACTTTCTAAAGTCAAATGGTATTCGATATGTAAGGACAGCTACATAGCATCCAGTTGCTAATGGGGAGAAGACTCCACACCAGGTTGAACCTGATCTTCCCAGATCCGGGAGGGGAATGGGGGGTGGCTGGCGGTGGGGTGTGGGTGGGGGAAGAAGGGGGTGAAAATGGCATCAGGAACACCAGTGCCAGACACAAAACGCCTGTAGGTGAGAGAGACAGTTTACTTCATGGAATGAAGCTTGGTTTCGAAACCACAGGAATGGCCCTGCATAGGTACGAGGCATGGTCAATGTGACATCAGGTACTGTGATGTACGAAGTTCAGTTAGGAACAAACATGTGGACCACACGAAAGCTGCAACCTCACAAATGCTGCAAGAGCAAAACATGCCGCGCCCCTCAGAACATCCGGCAAGGCTGGCAGAACCCATGGTTTCTCCTTTTCTGCGTAGCATCAAAGAAATCTCTGAGGACAAGGTGGACACGGCAGATATCACAACTTCGACTTTGTTAGTGCCTGAAGAAGAAGATTTTTTTTCTGAGGTGCTCCAGGCGCAAGAGGCGGAATACAGTCTGGTACACGCCACCAGTATCCAAGGCAGAATTGGAGGAATCGGACATGGTGCAAAAACACCCCAGGACAAGCTGCAGGGGAAAGAACATCCCAGCAATTGGAGCGGGAGGGATGTAGTGATTGGAATGAGGTTAGCCAGGTGGATCTCATTGAATATGATTTGCCTGATTGGGGCTGTTAACCTGATCCAATCAGGGAACCCTGGCTGACAGATATAAATAGGAGTGTCAGTAATTCTAGTTGTGCTAGTGGAGTCAGTGTCATGTACTATGCTTGTGTAACTAAAGGGTGACGGGGTGACGGGGTACTGGCCTTCATATAGTTATTTCAGGAACAATAATCAAATTGCTAGATTCTCAATATATCAGGCAGATTGAACAGAACATTGATTTGCAATGAATAAGGCAGTAGCCATTAACATTTATGCAGAATCAAGAACTGCCTGCATACAATCACATTTTCAGGTATAATACGAAAGCTTTTCTTTCTTGGAGAATTGTGTTGTTTAGGTATTTGCCTGCAATCAGTTAATCTTAATGGAAAGGAGAATTGTTTTGTTTTAAAACAGACACTAGAGGGAGAAATAGGAGCATTTTGCTCAAAAAAAACTGTGGTGATGGTGTCACTTGCAGCAACTATGTTCTTGTCCAGAAAATAATAAATGCCCAGAATTGGCTTCACTCAGTTCATGATACACCTTTACCCTTATTGTCTCACGCTTCCGGCAATTCACTAAACAAAGACTTGTGAATAGAAGGAAGAAAGAAAGAAGACAATAAACAGAGTCACCATGAAATGCTCACTGCCAAAATCTGGAACATGCATTCTTTTTTAAAAGACAAACATGACACTGAGGATGTCTTTTAAATACTGATGTTTGAAACTATCATAAAGGTTTGTCCTGTTGGCAGATGCCCACATGCCTTGACTTGACTACTAATGTCATAAATCTGAAGTCTTTTATTTCTGTGGAGTCTGTCCTTTTGTATTTATGCTAATTTCAAATCAATGAAAAATTTGAACCATCATGTTTTCTCATTGTTTTACCCATAAACACTTACCTCTTTAATATCTCATGAGGACGCAGGGTACATCAGTTCCAACCGAAACACAGAAAAAAAATTGTGCTATAGTCAATGTTCCACCTCTTATGGGTTTGCAATGCATTTTTATGCCTAGTCTTCCTACATAAATATTAAAGTATAGATTAAATCAATCCTTTCTAGTCAGTGCCATACTAATAGTTATTTACCCCTGCGGTTATGAGACTAAATTAAAATGTAATAGAATACCAGGTGCCTGGCAAAAGAAATACACACGAATAAGGCTTCAGCCCAGGGATGCTGTGTTAACCAAGTACAAAGAAACATGGCATAAACTAGAAACCATAATTAAAGGAGAGAACAGCTAAAGTCCTCAGGTAGAGTTACATCAATTCTCCTTCTGTGGCACTATCCATTCAGTGTTGTTCCTATCTACAATGCTATCATGAGCAACCTAAGGCAAGACCATATCTCATGAAAGAATATTGTTTAGAAAATTATTGATCAACTTTCAGGATGCCACTTATTTTGCAGTTTCCCAATTTCTCAGCAGTTTTTCTGTTTACTTCATCCACTTCTGCAGGAGTACAGAACAATGCCAGATCAATTGCAGCATTCCAAGATAAATATTTCTCAGATCTCCATTCTCTTTTATGTTTGTCTATCTCTTTCTCTTCTGCAAAAATGCTGAATAATCTTCATTGAATTACAAAGTAATCTATATACCCAATGGCATGCTAGCTCTGTGCCATCTCAGCAATCTGTTCTCGTCAACTGCCCAGCGGAATCCTATTTAAAGTAGTGAACATAAGATTAGCCAATCTTTATCCTCCAGGATAAACTTAATTGTGAGAATGTAGCAGGCCAGAAAATGTTATACAAAGATCATCTGGCATCAATATCCTAGCAATTGTCACTCTGGAGGGTTTAAAATAGTGTGGAAGGGGGTCAGGAACTGGAGCATTAGGTCAGGAAGTGAAATGACCAGGGAGGAGTTAGAGACTAAGGCTAGTAAGGCAAAGAGAAAGAACTGACAGGGAGAGGTTACTAAACATGATGGGACTGGCAGTCTCTGAAGTATATTTGCTTTAACGTGAGGAGTATGACAGGTAAGGCAGATGAACTTAGAGCTTGGATTAATACATATAACTATGATGTTGTAGCTATTACAGAGACTTGTTTGAGAGAGCGATGTTGTCCCTCTCTGAGAGACAACACTTAATATATAGATGAAGATACAACAGAGACACTTAGAGCTCTATAAAATCATAATTCATTTATTAAGTACTTAAACAAATAACACACATTTAACTACTAGAGATCTCTCAAACACTGTCTTTCACTACCCTGATTTCTGTAACCAAACCCAAACGTTATTAGAGATAGTAGGAACTGCAGATGCTGTAAAATCTGAGATAACAAGGTGTAGAGCTGGATGAACACAGCAGGCCAAGCAGCATCATAGGAGCAGGAAGGCTGACGTTTCGGGCCTCGACCTTTATCATCCAGCTCTACACCTTGTTATCTCAGATTTTCCAGCATCTGCAGTTCCTACTATCTCTGATCTTCCAGGCCAAACGTTATTACTTGGGAGAATTCGCAGCTGGCCTGGCTGAAACTGCTCAGTGTCTTCACTGTACCTCCTCGACGTAGGGTACCTTCTTACAACTTTAGACTTTGAAGTGTTGTTGAACAGAGGGATTTCTTCAGGTATTTTATACACAACTCTCTGTGCCAAGTACGTTCCTTACTTGGAATTATTCATGCACATGACCAGTCCTGAACATTTTGTCCAAATGTATATCTTCTTTGGACTTACCTGTGCACATGAGCAATCCCAAATGTTTTCTCCAAATGTATGCCTGATCTGATAGAGCCAGCAGTTCCTGGTTTCCTGCAGTTTTAACTCTTAGCAGATCTGACTGACTGAGCATACTTCCATTCACAAAGCAGCCCATTGTTAGGCCTCTTATTAGTTCATGTTATCTTCCTGTTATCTTCAGCCTTATCCAATAGCGACAAGGCTGGCAGCTTAATGTTCTTGGATTTAGATGTTTCAGGAGTGATAGGAGTATAAAAGAGGTGGGGGAGTTGTGTTACTGATTGGGGAGAATATCACAGCTGTATTAAGGGAGTACATCTTGGAGGGTTCATCCAGTGAGGCCACATGAGTCGAGGAGGGGTACAATCACATTGGTAGAATTGTACTAAATGCCTGCCAATGTGCAGAGGGAGATAAAGGAACAGATAGTGGACAAGTTATGGAAAATATAAAAACAACAGGATTGTTGTAGATAACTCAGTGTGGAGCTGGAGGAACACAGCAGGCCAGGCAGCATCAGAGGAGCAGGACAGTTGATGTTTCGGGTCAAGACCCTTCTTCAGAAATGGGGGAGGGGGAAGGGAGCTCACAAATAAATAGAGAGGAGGGGTGGGGCTGGGGAAGGGAGGTAGGATGGTGATAGGTGAATGCAGGTAGGCAGTGGTGGGGATTGGTCAGTGAGGTGGGAGGAGCGGATAGGTGGTGGAGAAGATGGACCAGTTGTGGACCAGAGGTGCGGATGAGAGGGAGGATTAGTCATGGGATGAGGCTGGGATGGGGAGATTTTGAAACTGGTAAAGTCCACATTTAGGCCATTGGGCTGTAGGCTCCCAAGGTGGAACGTGAGGTGCTGCTCCTCCATTTCCGGATGGTGTCATTGTATACTGGAGGAGGCCCAGGATGGATATATCACCCAGGAAGTAGGAGGGGCAGTTGAAATGGTTCGCAACCAGAAGGTGTTATCATTTGTGCGAACAGAGCGCAGGTGCTCTACAAAGCAGTTTCTGGACCTCCACTTGGTGTCACTGATGTAAAGGAGGCCACATTGGGAGCAATGGATGCAATAGACCACATTGACAGATGTGCAGGTGAACCTCTGTCTGGTGTGAAAGGTTTGTTCGGTGCCTTGAATGGAGGTGAAGGAGGAAGTATAGGGGCAGGTGTAGCACTTCCTGCGGTTGCAGGGAAAGGTGCCGGGGGTGATGGGGAGCGTGGAGCTGACAAGGGAGTCGCATAGAGAGCATTCCCTACAAAAGGCAGATAGGGGTGGGAAGGGAAATATATCTTTGGTTGTGAGGTAGGATTGTAGGTGGCAGATGTGGCGGAGAATGATACGTTGAATACGGAGTTTTGTGGGGTGATATGTGAGGATAAGGTGGATTCTGTCTTTGTTTTTGTTGGGGGGAGGGGATATGAGGGCAGAGGTGCGGGAAACGCAAGAAATGCAGTCAAGAGCATTTTTGACCACCGAAGGGGGGAAGTTGTGGTCCTTGAAATAAGAGAACATATGGGATGTTCAGGAATGGAACGGCCCAACTTGGGACCAGATGTGGCGGAGGTGGAGGAATTGGGAATAGGGGATCGCATTCATGCAGGAAGGTGGGTGAGAGGAGGTGTAGTCTAGGTAGCTGTGGGAGTCGGTGGGCTTGAAATTGATGTCGGTTTCGAGGTAGTCACCAGAGATGGAGACAGAGAGGTCCAGGAAGGAGAGAGAGGTATCAGAGATGGTCCAGGTGGACTTGAGGTTGGAGTGAAAGGTGTTAGTAAAGTTGATGACCTGTTCAAGTTCCTCATGGGAGCATGAGGCAGTGCCAATACTGTCATCGATGTCGCGGATGAAGAGGTGGAGGATAGTGCCAGTGTAGCAGCGGAAGAGGGACTACTCCACATATCCTATGAAGAGGCAGGGATAGCTTGGGCTCATGCAGGTGCCCATGGCCACCCCCTCAGTCTGTAGGAAATGGAAGGAGTTAAAGGAGAAGTTGTTAAGGGTAAGGACGAGTTCGGTTAAGCGGATGAGGGTGTCGGTGGAGGGGAATTGGTGGGCCTGCGGGAGAGGAAGAAGCAGAGGGCTTTTAGGCCATCCGGGTGGGGAATGCAAGTGTATAGGGATAAGATGTCCAAAATGTTGTAGTGTGATTTTAACTTCTCCTATATTGATGGGAGGTGGTGGCATCTTTTAGGTGCATTCAGGAGGATTTATTGAACCAATACGTAAATAGTCCAACTAGACCTGCTATTTGAGAATGAGCCTTACCAGGTGATTGAAGTTTCAGAGGAGGAGCATTTCGGGAACAGTGACCATAATTCTGTTAGTTTTAAGTTACTTATGGATAATGATAAGAGTAGTTCTCAGATCAAAGAACTAAACTGGGGGACATTAACCTTGACAATATTAGATAGGAACTTGGCAATGCAGATTGGGGATGGTTGTTTGAGGGTAAATCCACGTCTGGTGTGTGGGATCTTTTAAAGGCCATTTGATTAGATTTCAGGATCAGCATGTTCCTGTGAAAATGAAGGGTAATGATGGGAAGATTCGGAAACCTTGGATGCCAAGAAAAATTGTGAGCTTAGTCAAAAAGAAATAGGAAGCATACATCGTTTAGGAAATTGAAAACAGACAGACCCCTTGAATAATATAAAGAAAGCAAAAAAGAACCTAAGCATTAGGACAGCGGCATTAGGATAAATAAAAGGACATGAAAATCCCAAGGCATTTTATACATATATTACGAGCAAGAGGGTAACTGAGGAAAAAGTAGGTCACTCAAGGACAAAGGAACGAATTTATGCATGGAGCCAGATGAAGTGCGTGAAGTCCTTACCGAATACTTTGCATCGATATTCCCAAGGACATGGTAGATGATGAGTCGAGAGGAAGGTATGTTGATATTCTAGAGTATGTCGATATTAAAAAGGAGGAGGTGTTGGGTGTTTTGAAAAGTATGAAGGTAGATAAGTCCCCAGGACTTAATGGGATCTATCCCAGAATACTGAGGGAAGTGAAAGAGAAAATTGCTGGGGCCTTGAATGAGATCTTGGTAACCTCTTTAGACACAGGGAAGTCCCAGAGGACTGGAGAATAGCCAAAGCTGTTCCTTTGTTTAAGAAGGGGAACAAGGATAATCCAGGAAATTATAGGCTGGTGACCCTTACTTCAGTGGTTGGGAAATTATTTGGAGAAGATTCTAAGGGATACAATTTACTCATGTTTGTAAAAATATGGACTTACTGGCGACTCCTCATTTAAGTCACTGAAATTGTAAAAAGCTGAAGTCCCAGTACAGAACCCTGCACACTGCTCATCACAGTCTCAGCATAAGGGGTAAACTATTCAGGACTGAGATGAGAAAGATTTTCTTCATTCAGAGTTGTGAACCTGTTCCACAGAAAGCTGTTGGGGCCAATTCATTAGATATATTCAAGAGGGAGCTTCACGTGGCCCTTGCAGCTAAAGGGATCAAGGGGTATGGGGAGAGGGTAGGAATGGGATACTGAAATTGCGTGATCAGCCATGATCGTATTGAATGGTGGTGCAGGCTTGAAGGGCTGAATGGCCTAACTCCTGCACCTATTTTCTCTGTTTCTACTATATCTTGCTAATTGGAAAAAGTCTAATTTATCTATTCTCCCTGTTTTTTGACAGACACCAATCATTTATCAATGTCACCTGTTGTACCACAGAGTCCTACTTTGCAAAATAACCTTTTATGTGACACTTGGTCAAATGCCTTTGATAAATTCACCCCCACCACTGGCCATCCTTCAGTTATGATGTGGCCTCCACTGGTGTATCTGCTGATAAGCACTTGCTACCTTCAGGTATGTAACACTTTGTCCTATAAGAGAGAAAAGAGTGTATCAATGGATGAAATATGTTTCAGTGATGTGGCTGACAATATGGAACAACTATCAGTATGTGAAAGTAAAGGGTTTGAGACTTGCAGCAGGACTAGTATAAAAGACATTTAATTAATGTTGTGAATTATAACTGATGGACATTGTTGATGAGTATCGTTCATGACCACCATTTGCAACCTTCACTCCCACTCAGCATCCTGACTTGGATATATCGCTGTTTCTTCAGTGTTACTCGGTCAAAATCCTGGAACTCCCTCCCTAACAGCCTTGAGGATCTACTTACAACAAATGTACTGCACTGGTTCAAGGAGGCAGTTCTTCACCACCTTATCAAAGGCATCTAGGGTTAGACAATATGTGACAGCTATGTGACAATTACATGACTGAATAAAAAAAGTTGCATGGTAGGTTAAGATATATTTATCAGTATTTGATGTGAGTTGGGGAAATTGTATTGCAAAATCTATATATTAATCTTCACTTCTGCGGTGTAATTGGACTTATGGCACTGCATACAATTTATCAGGGTTAAACAAATGCCATTGACCAAAATAACATAATAGAATCATAAGAAATAGGACCTGGAGTAAACCATTTGGACTCCTGAGCCTACTCCACCATTCAATGAGATCATGGTCAATCTCATTGTGGCCTAAGCTATATTTTCCTGTATGCTCCCAAGTGTGGCCTGTTCTGATGGCTGCATTAGCTCTGTTTCTCTTCAAGGCAGTCTTTTCCTTAAGAAGGGAAGATGCACTTCATGTAAGAGAGTGGCTGTATGCATCAGCTACACAAATGGAACATCAGGAAAGAAAAAGGGATTATGGATATAGAACTGGAAGACAAAGGCAAAAAGATGGACAGAAGAAGAGACATCTTGTGGTGGTCCTCAAAGACTGTCCTCCAAAGGGAATGGGCATAGGTGCCCAGAGAGGTCAGCACAAGGATCTGTCCTTACGAAGCTGGGAGCAGTATAACAGGTAGTTTAATGATGTTGTGTGGTTATTCAAGGTCATTGATTGCATCTACAGAAGATCTTCAATCCTCTGCACCACCAACCAACCATTCTGCTGAAAGCATCGCATCCTTAACACTTACTCATTAGGAATTTCCAGCACTGAGGACTCACACAAATCATTGAGATATTCCAGCTCACTTTCACAAACAGGTTAATGGTGCAATATGCTGCTGCATCCACATGTGCCCAGCTATTCAGCTTTGGCAGGAACAATAACCAAACACAGCGAAACACAATCACTGACATTCTGTCCTTTCTTTTACTGATCAAGATTGCCCATAACAACCTGGAGCAGACCGGAATTGGTGGATTCAAGCACACAATCATTCCTTGAGCCTGACAAAGGAGATACTTTTGTAGCTATGGTGAGCTAACAACAACAGAGCATATGGCCCTAAAAATTTGGGGATTATAGTATGTTTCGGCCTTATGCGCCTTCTCAATTCACTGTTATCCTGCTATCTGGCATAACGTGCAAGCCAGACATGGTATTAGCCTGGACATCTGGCTTTCTGCCCACCTCCCCTCCCTAATCCAAGCCTTTCTTTCTCTGATTTTCTGCTTTAGAACATCCAAGAACTTTTGCCAGCCCAATCTCAGTAACATCAGGAAAAGGAGAAACACCAATGCATTCGTGAAGAGAGATCACTGGATCTGACATTCATAGCCATTAGAGAAAAACTGCCATTAGAGAAAGCTAAAACATATAAAGGATTTGGAGGTATGTGGGCACAAAACACTGAAATCTAGCACACAGAAAGCTAGCACACAGATGCAGTGGGCAATCAGGAAGGCTAATGCAATGTTGACCCTTTGTTAAAGCAGTTTAGATTGTAAGAGTAGGGAAGCCTTACTGCAACTGTACAAGGTGCTGGTGAGACCACATCTGGAATACTGAGAGCAGTTTTGGTCTCCTTATTTAATGAAATATATAACTTAATTGGAGGCAGTTCAAGGAAGGTTCACTAGGATGATCCCCAGAATGGAGGGATTGTCTTATGAGCAAAGCTAAACAGGTTAGGACTCTACTCCTTGGAGTATAGAAGACTGACAGGTGACCTCATTGAAAGACTGCAATCAGATTACATTTGGAATATTGTGAGCAGTTTTGGGCCCCGTATTTCAGGAAGGATATGTTGGCCTTAGAAGGGTCCAGAGGAGATTTACAAAAATGATCCTGGGAATGAAGGCTTGTCATATGAGGAGTGGTTCAGGGCTCTGGGTCTGTACTCAATAGAGTTTAAAAGGATGAGGGAAGGATATCACTGAAACTTACAGAATACTGAGAGACCTGGATAGAGATGATATGGAAAAGATCTTTCCACTAAAAGGTGAGACTACGACCTGAGGAAACATCTTCGGAGTGAAGCGATGACCCTTTAGAACTGAGATGAGGAGGAATATCTTCAACCAGAGGGTGGTGAATCTGTGGAACCAATTGCTGCAGGGGCTGTGCAGGCCAAATCATTGAGTGTATTTAAGATAGAGATAGGTACGTTCTTGATTTGTAAGGGGATTAAAGGTTATAGGAAAAAGGCAGGAGAATGGAGTTGAGAAACAAAAAAGCCATGTTTGAATGGCACAACAGACTTAATGGGCTGAATGGCCTAATTCTGCTCCAAAACTTATGACCTTATGAAAACATATGATATTTAAGGGCTTGACAGCTGAGAGGATGCTGAGTGAATGCTGAGAGGATGTTTCCCCTCGTGGGAAGGTCTCCAACCAGAGTGTATAGTCTCAGAATAAAGGGGTGTCAATATAAGACTGAGACAAGAAGAATTTCTTCTCTCAGAGGGTTGTGAGTCTTTAGAACTCCTTGCCACATAGAGTCATGGAGCAGAGTCCTTGTGTATATTTAAGGCTGAGTAAGATGGATTCTTGATCTGTCTGGTAATCATGTCACAGGGAAAAGGCAGGAAAGTGGACATGAGGAATGTTGGATCAGCCATGATCTTACTGAATGATCCTATTAGTGGTGCCAAACGCCCTTCTGCAGTTCTTATTTCTTATGGTCTTACAGACTTTGACTCAGATACTGCCACTGTGCATATCTTAGAATAATGTAGAATTAGTATTTGAACATGGTGAGTCACCAAGCATAAGTATGCTGTTGCCAGGCTCTGGGAAAGGATTTTTTTTATGAAACAGAAGCTGATAGGGCTGTTAGGTGATGCTGAAGGGCATTCAAATGTGAATTTTGATGGGATGGCCTCCATGAGAGGACTAGCCAAGAGTATGCAACCAAGATACTGGGTCCATGAACTTGCCTGTCACTGATAAGGAAGTGGAAGACTTTGCCTACAACATGGCAGAGGGTATCACATGGGGCTTCCCTTCCCTGCAGTTTCTGTTTCACCTCCCTGTCATGGTACAAACCCAAAGGTACTGCCACTGCCACATCCCCAATCTGTCACAGCTTTTCTGTGGACAAGTCATCAAATTCTTTGCCCTCCCTGTGAGGTTGGAGCAATGCTGCCTGTCAAATCCAGGAGACCACCACAATATCTCGAAAAAGACTGCACAGTATCTCCATAAACCTTGCAATATTGTAAATTAATCTAAATTACTTTATCTGTGGATTTTGCGCCTGACCCAATATTGGTGGTATGTCAAGACTGCACCTGTTCTTTTATCATTGATTAGTGAAAATGTTGGTCTGTGTGATCTAATTTTGTAAATTGTGCTTCAAATCAGCTGGTAGTCATGATTTGGAAAGATTCAGCTACATACCCAGCACATGCTTGTGAATACCCTTCACAGTAAGAGGCATCAGTGGGCCAGCAACCAGAAGCATTGCACAATTCACTCGGAGAGCCTCCAGCTTCTGCAATACTGCTCCAGTCAGGATAGAAACAAATTTTGCAAATTATATTTTACATATCTTTAAGCATTGAATGTCGGGGTTTACTCATTTTTGTTTATCTCCATTGGTAGCAGCCAGGATAACGTACTGTGTTATGCTCTGCTTGTGTCTTATCTAATCTAGACTATTTTAGAAGCAATGTATATCTTTACTATCTAGCTGTGTTGCTTAGTGACAGTGATTTGATGTGTTCCACACTTTCAATGTGACCCAAGTCTGTGCACTATAGATCAACTAACTCACTTTGAGACTTCATACCACCCTATATATTGATTCTGGCCTTATCAAATTGACCCTGGTGAGCATATCATTCCCCAGTGCAGCCCTATTCACTCACAACGCAGTATGACCTTTGATCGTCATGACCACGCATCTCAGCATCACAGAACAAAAGAGGCCTTATTGTCTAGTGAGGATTACTGTGCTGTTTACTTATTACTTCAGCTATTGCAGGAATTTACAATTTTCATCTGATTTCTACAAATAAAGACGTAAATATTTTGTTTCTTCTCATTTCTTGCTCTGGTGTCTCAGCAGTCTAACATTGCAGAATATAATTCTAACATGTGTTTGGTAATGGAAAACATAGTCTAATACTAAAAAACACAAAGAGGAAATTCAGTTCTCGTAAAGCTAATCTACTAAATCATGCTGCAGCAGACAGGAATGTTATTAGTGTATTGCAGGCCAGCGCATGCAGATGGAGTACATGGTGTTTTCTTAATTGTTATGGGAAAAGCAACATACATAGCACAGCTACAGCATTGCAGTGATCAATTAGTTGATAATAAGAGATTATAACAATTTAATGGCACGGTTGAAATTGAAGTCTATCAGTTTTATTCAATTTGTCAATATTTTAAGGAAGACCACTGGGTATGTTTAATTTTTCAACTTATCTTTGTGAACTATTATATACCCCTAAAACAACGGTTAAGATTTCTTTTTAAATCAATGTTCCAGTTAATGACTAGGACTGTTTACAGTGCATTTTCTGAGCATATATTAAGTAGAAGCCATGGAATCACAAAATAGTTAAAGGACAGTAAGAGACCATTCATCCCAGTGAGTCCTTACGGGCTCTTTGAAACAGCAATTCAGCCTGTAAAAAGTATTTAATCATTTTCCACACAAATTTCTTACATTCTTCGGTTAGAGATGACTATTTGAAAACTTACTGGCCCAAATTTTGCATGGTAGATAACAGTCAGGATAACAATATTTATTTTCATTATAGAATAAAAATCAGATAGCAATTTTCTGTATACTGTAAATGTGAAATTCTGGAGTTGGACCTATGAGTCATTTGCATCTTCTACAGAATGAGCATTGAAATCCATTTAAGGGCATGACATTGAAGTACTTATGCATTAGTCACCAATTAAACGCAATAAGATAATACAGCATCCAGGGGTTAGATTTTTTAAAATCATATGACAAGGCAGAGTTTCACAGATCACACTCTCTGGGTGGATGTTTTTGCTGCCTTGAGCAACATAGGCAAAGGTGAGATATTTGGAAAATTGCAATGAAAATGAGAAGATCAAAGTCTTGATATTGAAAGGTTTTTGATTTTCTCCCTGAAGTTTAAATGAGTACAGAATCTCACTAAAGAACAACAATGACCTTATTTCCATGCATTTGTATCTCATAAATAGCCAAACTTCTTATTTCTTTGCAACTTTTAGTTCCCTTCTTCCCTGAGAAATGAGTCAGCATCAGTTAAGTACGTCACCGTGGTCTTGGACCAAATCAGATTCTAGTTTAGCCCTTCAGGAATTGACTTTGGTGCTCACAAGTACCTACAACTTTCATTAAAAAAAACAAAGGAACTGTGATAACAAGGTGTAGAGCTGGATGAACACAGCAGGCCAAGCAGCATCATAGGAGCAGAAAGGCTGACGTTTTGGGCCTAGACCCTTCATCAGAAAAGGGGGAGGGGAAGGGGGTTCTGAAATAAATAGGGAGAGAGTGGGAGGCGGATAGAAGATGGATAGAGGAGAGGATAGGTGGAGAGGAAACAAACAGGTCAAAGAGGCACGGATGGAGCCAGTAAAGGTGAGTGTAGGTGGGGAGTTAGGGAGGGGATAGGTCAGCCCAGGGAGGACGGACAGGTCAAGGGGGCGGGATGAGGTTAGTCGGTAGGAGATGGGGGTGCAGCTTGAGGTGGGAGGAGGGGATAGGTGGGAGGAAGAACAGGTTAGGGAGGCGGGGACGAGCTGGACTGGTTTTGGGATGCGGTGGGGGAGGGGAGATTTTGAAGCTTGTGAAATCGGAGGCTCGGGGACCGCTTTGCAGAACACCTACTCTCGGTTCGCAATAAACAACTGCACCTCCCAGTCGCGAACCATTTCAACTCCCCCTCCCATTCCTCAGACGACATGTCCATCCTGGTCCTCCTACAGTGCCACAATGATGCCACCTGAAGGTTGCAGGAACAGCAACTCATATTCCGCTTGGGAACCCTGCAGCCCGATGGTATCAATGTGGATTTCACAAGCTTCAAAATCTCCCCTCTCCCTACCGCATCCCAAAACCAGTCCAGCTCGTCCCCGCCTCCCTAACCTGTTCTTCCTCCCACCTATCCCCTCCTCCCACCTCAAGCCGCACCCCCATCTCCTACCGACTAACCTCATCCCGCCCCCTTGACCTGTCCGTCCTCCCTGGACTGACCTATCCCCTCCCTAACTCCCCACCTACACTCACCTTTACTGGCCCCATTCCCGCCTCTTTGACCTGTGTGTCTCCTCTCCACCTATCCTCTCCTCTATCCATCTTCTATCCGCCTCCCACTCTCTCCCTATTTATTTCAGAACCCCCTTCCCCTCCCCCTTTTCTGATGAAGGGTCTAGGCCCAAAACGTCAGCCTTCCTGCTCCTATGATGCTGCTTGGCCTGCTGTGTTCATCCAGCTCTACACCTTGTTGTCTCGGATTCTCCAGCATCTGCAGTTCCTACTATCTCTAAAGGAACTGTGATTGCTGGATATCAGAAACAAAAACAACAGCAGAAATTGCTGGAAAAATTATGGCTTTCATGTTTTTCTACATCACTTTTTACACAGGGGCACCCATGCATTCAAATAGAATGAATCTTTTGGTTCTTCGCTTTAATTCTTAGCAATCATTGAATTTGCACTTATTTAGAGGCTGCTAGCCTCTGTTTTTCTGCGTACAAGCCTTCAGTGTCAGGTTACAGGTTTGTCAGCCTCTGTGGCATGCATTGGTTTTTTAGCACAGAGAAAGCAGCCAGCAGCTTGTCATAGTTCAGAGTACTGAACAGTCAAGGGATGGACATGTTGCTGTTTGGAGTGTGTTATGTTAACGTCACACTTACAGCATGTGCCACCAGCTTATGTGGCAAGCACACAGCATGTATTGGCCATGCCTGGAAGGTAAAAGCGACCAGATCTTAGTTAGGTTAAGGGGAAATTATAATCAATCAGGGGTTCCACCACAGTCATTCAAGGGGCTCATAATCAGTCAGGTGGACCACCACAGTCAGTCATGGGGCTCATAATCAGTCAGGGGGACCACCACAGTCAGTCATGGGGCTCTCCAATTACACTCTCAGTGGATGGCCACAGTCGCTTTGACACTTAGTCCTACCACAGTCTGGGGATCTTGTGTTTTTTCAGTTGCAGGTTTGGGCCACAGTCAGTGTTATACGTGAAGTGCAACCGATCTGGATATTATAGGGACATTAGTCAGGTTGCTGTGGCGACATCAGCCCATAGAGACATAGAATTTACTATACAGAAGGAGGTCATTTGACCTATCGTGTACCAGCTCCTGAAAGAGCTACTCAGTTAGTCCCATTCTCCAGCCCTATCTCCATAGCCCTCTAAATTCATACCTTTCAAAGATATATCCAGCTCTCTTTTGAAACCTCCTATGGAATCTACCTGCACCACTCTCCCTGACAGCGCATTCCAAATCGTAACAACTCTCTGAGTAAAGAGGTTTCTACTCATCTCACTCCTAGCTGTATTGCTGACAATGATTTATACAGATGTAGCATCAGTTCCTTGCTTTTATACTCTATGCCTCTATTTATATGCCCCCTTATGAGATTTCTTAACAACTATTTCAGCTTGCGTTCAGAGAATTATGCTCGTGAAAGCTGAGGTCCCTCTGCTCCTGTTCTCCCCTCAAAGTTGTACCGTTGAGTATAGTGTATCGTGTTTCTTCTACTAAAATGCATTACCTCACATTTCTCTGCACTGAAATTCATCTGCCAGGCATCTGCCCAATTGACCAAGTTGTCAGTGTCACTCTGAAGTCACTCAGCATCATCCTCATAATCCACTGGTCTCCCAGTTTAGTAAAGTCCGCAATTTAGAGATTTTACCCTCAACACCCATCTCCAAATTGTTTATATAAATTGGAAAAAGCAAGGATCCCAACATTGATCCCTGGGAAACACCACTTTCAACTTGTTTCCAATCTGTAAATGCTCATCTGATGCCCATCACTCTGTTTCCTATCCAATCCATGCTGCCAATGACCAATCCATGCTGCCAATGACCAATCAATCCCAAACACTTCTAATTTGCTACTGTGGCACTGTATCAAATGTTTTCTAAAACTCCAAATATGCAACATCTACAGCACTACCCTCATCCATTGCCTGTGTCTCTTCATCAAACAACTCAATGAAATTTGTCGGACATGACCTGCCCTTAACAAAGCCATGTTGACTGTCAACTATTAACTTATTTTTCTCTCAGTGTATATTTATCCTATTCCACATTATGGCCTCCATCAGTTTTCCCAATATTCACATCAACCTGACAGGTCCGTGGTTTCCTAGGTTATCCTTTCTTTAACAATGGTGTCACATTTGCAATTCTCCAGACCCTGGGACTAATCCTGTGTTTGCAGAAGCCTGAAAAATTTCTATCAAAAATTTTCTCCCTTACCTCTCTCAGCAATCTAGCATGCATCCCATCTGGATTTGGCGACTTTTCTACCTGAAATGCTACCAGCCTTTTTAGCACCTCTTCTTTATCTATCACTTGGTTGCTAGGTCATTTTTAACTAGATCATTGTCACCTTTTTCTAAATTGGAAAAAACAGAAGCAAAGTACTCATTTGGTACCTCTGTCATACCCCTTGCTTCAGTGAGCAGATTACTCTGCTTGTTCCTTATGGGTCCCACTCTATCCTTCACTAACTTTTTACGATTAATATGTTTGAAGAACATTTTACTATTTTGTTTCCACATAGCCCGCTATTTTTTCCTCATGCTTCCTTTTAGCCTTCCTTATTCTAGCCTCAGCCTCTCTTCTGTATATGAGATACTCTTCCTGATTTTTATTGCTATTATTATTCCAGTATGCATCATATGCGACCTTTATCTTTCTTATTTTCTCATCAATATCCTTAGTCATGCAAAATGTTTTGATATCCCATCTCAGGGGTATCCACATAGCTTGCACATTTTAACCTTTCTTTAAAATTCTCCCATTTCATCCACTGTTTTATCCATCAAAATGCATTTCCAATCAACCTACTCCATTTTAACTTTTAGACCCATGAAATCTTCCCTTTTCTATTCTGGAATCTTAATCATTTACTGATTTTTATCTTTTTCCAATTTAATATTGAACCTTATTGTATTAAGTTCACTGTTTCTCAAATACTCCCCACTCTGATGTTCTCCACTTGGCCTGCCTCATTTCCTAAGACCAGATCTAGCATAGTTCCCTTCTCAGTAGGACTGGAAATGTATTGTTTCAGAAAGTTATATATACTTTAGAATCCCTGCAGTGTGGAAACAGGCCCTTTGGCCCAACAAGTCCACACCGACCCTCAGACCATCCCACCCAGACCCATCCCCCTCGTCTATGGGACAGTTTAGCATGGCCAATCCACCTAACCTACACATCTTTGGAATGTGGGAGGAAACCCATGCAGACATGGGGAGAATGTGCAAACTCCACACAGACAGTCGCCCGAGGGTGGGATCAAACCCAGGTCCCTGGTGCTGTGAGGCAGTGGTGCTAACCACTGAGCCACTGTGCCACCCTAGTTCTCATGCACACATTGTAGGAATTTCTCCCCTTCTATGTTCAGTCAAGGGGCTGATCTTTGCTCAATTAGGATTGTCAAATAAGTCAGTTTCAGGGCCTGAGCCATAATCAGTCCTTGGGTTTGGTCATTAATGATCAAAGGGCTTATCAAATGGTTGTCTGTGAAGTCCTGGGAAACTAGTTTCTAAGAGTAATATGTTATAGATCCAGCCAAAGGCTATTTTGGATCTGGTGATGTGCAACAAGGCAAGTTTTAATAAAAAAGTTCAGAATAAAAGCTCCCTTAGAAAACAGTAACCAAAACATGGTAGAATTTAGCATTCAGTTTGCAAGGGAGAAACTTGGGTCAGAAACAATTGTATTAAACTTAAATAAGGGTAATTATAAAGAAATGAGAGCAGATATGGCTGAAGTGGACTAGGAAAGGAGTTTAGCAGTAAAGTTGAACAGTACGTTGAAGAACAATGACAAACATTCAAGAAAATAGTTGATGGCTGACAACAAGCATATAACAAAAATTGAATTTTTCGAGGAGCTGATGAAGGAGATCAATGAGGGTGGAGCAGTGGATATTGTCTACAAGGCTTTTAGAAAGGCTTTCAACAAAGTCCCTCATGGTAGGCTCATCTGGAGGATAAAGATGCATGGGATCCATGGTGACTTGGCCAGTTGGATTCAAATTGGCTTGCCCATACAAGACAGAGGGTAGTGGTGGAAGGGTGCTTTTCAGTCTGGAGGTTCATGACTAGTGGTGTTCCACAGGGATTCATACTGTGACCTCTGCTGTTTGTGATTAGTAAGTATGTAGATAATATAAAGATCAGTGGAGTTATGGATAGTGTAGAAGGTTGTCAAAGGAGTTATAGATCACTTGCAGATATGGGTGGAGAAATGGCTAATGGAGTTTAATTCAGGTGAGTGTGAGATGTTGTGCTTTGGGAGATCAAATATTAAGGAAAAGTATGTAGTTAATGGCAGGACCCTGAATAGCACTGATGTACAGATGGATCTTGGAGTTCATTCAAGTCTATAGCTCCCTGAAATTTGCCACACTAGTGGATAGGGTGGTAAAGAAGGTGTATGGCATGCTTGCCTTTATTGATCAGGGAATTGAGTACAAGAATCAGGATGTCATATTTCAGCTTTATAAGATCTTGGTTAGGCCACACTTAGAGTATTGTGTTCACTTCTGGTCACCACATTACAGGAAGGTTGTGGAGGCTTTGGAGACGATGCAGACGAGGTTTACCAAGATGCAGACTGAATTAGAGGGTATGAGCTATAAGGAGAAGCCAGAAAAATTAGGTTGTTTTCTCTGGAGGGCGGAAGCTAAGGGGATACTTGATAGAAGTCTATAAAATTATGAGATGCATAGATAGGGTCAGAATCTTTCTCCCAGATTTGTAATGCCTAATACTAGAGGTCATGCATTTAAGGTGAGAGGGGTAAGTTCAAAGGAGATGTGACGGTCCAGTTCTTTACACTGAGAGTGGTAGGAGTCTGGAGTGCGCTGGCAGGAATGGTGATGGAGGCAATAAGATAAAGACGTTTAAAGGACTTTTAGATAAGCACGTGAATATGCAAGAAATGGAGAGAGATGAACCAAGGGCAGGCAGACGGGATTAGTTTAATTTGGCGTCTTGTTCAGCACAACATCGTGGGCGAAAGGGCCCGATCCTGTGCTGTACTGTTCTATGTTCTATCTCAGTGAGGATGAAGTATTTTGGGAACAGGATAAGCCAACCAAGGAAGCCGGGGTTAGCATCAACTTGAAAGAAAAAAACATACATTGTTTCAAAGATTAGTGGTAAGCCAAGGAAATTGGGAAAGTTTTAACAAACAACAAAAAAAAACTACAAAGAAAAAGAGAAAATAAACGTTGAGGGTCAAATTGGAATTAAAATCAGGGTGGACAGCAAGAGTTTTTTTAAATATAGAAGAAGAGAGAGAGGCCAAAGTGAACATAGATTTCTTTGAAAATGAGGCTGGGGAAATATTAAAGTGGAATGAAAAAAATAACAGGTCAGTTGAATAAATAGATCAGCCTCTCAGTAGAAGACACAAATAGCATTCCAAAAATATTTATTAGTCAAAAGGCTAAAAGGAGAGATGAAATAAACATAATAACTATCACTAGAGATAAAAGAATACTAGGGCGACTAATAGGGTAAAGAATGAATATCCCTTGGACTTGGTGGGATGCATCCTAATATATTAAAAGAAGTAACTCAGTGATAGTGGATGCATTGGTCGTAAGCTTGCAAGAATCCTTAGATTCTGGAAACGTGCTACAAGACTGGAAAACTGCCAATGTAACACCTTTATACAAAAATAGAAGGAGACAAAAAAAAACAGCTAACTGTAGGCCAGTTAACTTAACATCCATTATTGGAAAAATATTAGAGTCTATTATAAAGGATGTAATAGCATAGCATCTAGAAAGCCACAATATAATTAAGCAGAGTCAGCATGACTTTATGAGAAGGTTATCGTGTCTGACAAATTAATCAGAATGCTTTGAAGTGATAACAAGCAGGATAGATAAAGGAGAAGCAATGGTTGTAATATATTTGGCTTTCTAGAAGGCATTTAGTAAGTTACCACATGTTAGACTACTTAATAAGAAAAGAGCCCATGGTTTTGGAGATAGTACATTAGCATTGATAAAGGAATAGATAGCTAATAGAAGATAGACAGTTGAGATAAAAGGGGCAATCTATGACTAGTGGAGTGCCACAGGATCAGTGATAGGGCCACAATTATTTACAATATATATTCATGACTTTGATGTGGAATCTGAGTCCACTATATCTGAGTTTGTGGATGACATAAAAGTAGATAGGAAGGCAGGTGGTGAGGATGGCATAAGGAATCTGCAGAGGGTGGTAGACAGGTTAAGTGAGTGGGTAGAAACGTAGCAGATGAAATATAATGTCAAAAAATGTGAGGTTATGCACTTTGGCAGGAAGAATAGTGGAACTGGATGTTATTTAAATAGGAAATTACTGCAGAAAACTACAGCACAGAGGGATTTTCAAATCCGCGTGCATACATAAGAAATGGCTGACGTTCAAGTTCACCAGGCAGTAGAAAATGGGATATTGGCCTTTATTTCATAGGTAATAGAGTATAAAAGTAGGGAGGTTTTGCTAATACTACGCAAGGCACTGATTAGACCATACTTCAAATACTGTCAATAGTTTTGGTCAACTTATCTAAAGAGATATACTGGCATTTGAGGCTATTCAGAGAAGGTTCACTACATTGATCCTAATTATGGAGAGGTTGAGTAGGTTGGTCCTGTACAGATAAGAGTTTATAAGAGAGGCAAACTTATTGAAACATATAAGATTCTGAAGGGTCTTGAGAGGGTTGATGCAGAAACGTTTTTTCCCCTTGCAAGAGAGGCTGGGACAGAAGGGTATAATCTCAGAATAAGGGGTCACACATATAAGACAGAGATAATAAGAAATTTGTTCTCTCGGAGGGTAATGAACTTGTTCAATTCCTTATTACAGAGGGCTATAAACGTTAGGTCATTAAGTATATTCATAACTGAGATAGACAGGTTTTAAATCAGTAAGGGAATCAAGGGCTAAACAAGGGCTAAAAGAAAGGAAAATGAACTTGCAGATTATCAGATGAACCATGATCTCATTGATAGGTTTAGCAGATATGATGGGCCTACTTCTTCTTCTGAGTCTTTTGCTCTTACATTGAATAATCTTGATTTACATCATACATCCTTCATAAGGCACACAGCCTAACGGATACTATGGATACCAGCCCCTTGGTAGCTATGACTGAAATATCCTAAACAGCGAACATTTCCATTGTGCATCTGCAGTGGAAGCGCCAAACTTTGATGCATCCCTCAGCACATGATCCTGGACTTTGGAGTATGCTAGTCTGCAATACTCAGTCAAGGACAACTCCTTGCATTGGAAGATTAGCAAATTTCAAGTGTAGACCAAAGACCATCTTTCACCTAGAAAGATGGTCCTCAGACACAGTTGATGTTTATCTCAGTTTGCATTTCTGAAAACAGCAAATAGAGCACCAAATCCTGCGTCATAGAGCTGCTTGGACTCAACCTTGGCAAAAGCCATTGCATTTCTCTCCAGATCTTCTTTGCAAATGCACATTCCACAGAGAGGTGAATAACAGTCTCTTCCCTGCCACAGCCACCTTGAGGACAATGTACAGAGAAGGTGAGACAGCAGTTGTGTACGAGGGATCAGGGAGGGTTTTTCACATCACCATCTTGGTCCTTGTTTGTAAGTTCTGGTGATGAGGCATTTTGTCAAATAACTTTTGCAGTCTGCTCAGGGAACCATCTGACCGGATCTATCATTCCCTTTCCCCAAAGGACCTCAAGGACAATCCACGCTGACCATTGTCTGATGGACATGTGGTCCAAGGTGATTTTTGCATAAACTTCTCCACAAGGGACAGATGATACTGGATGACTCAGTGACCTTGCAATGTGGCTAGACCCATCTTTTATAACACTAGAGATTGGTATGAAGTGGTGCTTGATGATTGCATGCCTGACAGCAGCAAGCTAGGTTCAGATGACTGCAAAATCTATGGGGCAACTATCAGTATAATGAATGATGTGCTCCTTTACTGCTGACTGTAAAATCAGGACCTGTATAGTTAATTAAAAATGTTACCTTATATCTTTATTTCGAATACGTAGGGTTGTGTTATTGTGCTAAATAGCCCAATAATGAGTTTTTGCTTCCACTTTTCCACAAGTTCACTATTTGGTCATGCCAGCAAAAATGGCAGAGTAAAGATTAGACACTTCTTCATAAGAAAAAGCTCCATAACCTGTATCATTGGTGGTGAGCAATGAAGTAACTGCTGGGAAGAGGAAACTCAAAAGACATGCTCATCCTCAGTGATGGTGGACCCTGTATCTGAGTACAATATCAGAACTGGAGTGTTTTCAGCCACCTTAAGAAATGTTAAGTGAACGATCCTACGTGGTATCCTTCTGATATCCATCGCTATACTCCATTTCCTCTCAGTGCATATTTGAACACTCTCACATTGAGAATAAAGAATCTTGATGCTTCTTCTGTGGTGCTTTTAGGGTTTGCCTACGCCAAGGCCAACGTCTGGAATCTGCAATAAATCTTTCTTTTAAGATTAAGCATGCAATTCCTTTACAAATGGGGTTACTGGAGGCACAGTTCACTTCTTCTGGCCTTTACCAGCAGGTTGGTGTCTGAGGTGTGTCATGAATATCACCTATATCAGCCCGCTGTATTTAGGTTTTGTGGCTATCAACTGGCCCTATTTACCAGTGCATCAACAACAGTGAGTTATTAGCAAATACAATCTTAGTTTAATTGATAAGTCCAAGAAATGTTAGGTCCTACATTTTCAAATCTTTCTCTCGATAGCGTACCTGTTAAGTTCTTAAATTACTTCTTGTCATTTATATAAATGATTTGGATATGAACACAGGAGGTATGATTAGTAAATTTGTAGATGACATCAAAACTGGAAGTGGAGTGACAGTGAAGAAGTACAACATGACCTTGGTCAGATGGGCCAATGGGCCGAGGAGTGGCAGATGGAATTTAATTTAGATTGTGCATTTTGTTAAAGAAAATCAGGACAGGACTTACACACTTAATGGTAAGATCCTGGGGAGTGTTGCTGATCAAAGAGACATTGGGGTGCAGGTCCATAGTTCCTTGAAAATGAAGTTGCAGGTCGGCAGGATAGTGAAGAAGGCATTTGGTATGCTTGCCTTTATTGGTGTAGGACTGCATTGAGTATAGGAGTTGGGATGACATGTTGCAGGACACTGGTTAGGCCACTTCTGGAATACTGCATTCAATTCTGTAATGTGTAAAAATACATAAAGAAACCACACGTTGAAAAAGTGGCTGTGCACAACAACAGAATTTTACAGGGAGCATTGGTTGTGTCTGAAACAATAATAAGTGTAGCTCAAAATATAATGTTTGATAAATACAGCAGTTACAGTTCCATTTCACTTCTCAACATTGATTATAAAATATTGGCAAAATAGTGCCTAATTGCTCAGAGTGTATTTTCCCAGAGGTCATCTATCTGTATGAGTTGGGATTTATAGGCAACATTTTCAGCACATGTTATCACCAGCCTGTAGGCTCTTTAACTTGATTATAAAATCCCACTGGGTACTGAGAAGTCACTCTGTTCGACTGGGTGGCTGTATTTATGGACACTTGAAGCAATTTAGTCTTTGGAGGAGCTTCATAGTAGTCTACTTTTGTATTGTAGGCCTGTAGCACTAGTCAATGTAAATGGTTTATTACTAGAAACTCCAAGGGCCAAACACAGTGCTATATTTGGCCATTCCCAATTATCATTGCTTGTTTTGTTAAAACTAAAATTTCCTTTCATAGACATTCATGCAGCACTCGATATCAAAAGCACTATTGAAAATAATTACTGTTACATACCAGACAACAAGGTGCAGGGCTGGATGAACACAGCAGGCCAAGCAGCATCATAGGAGCAGAGAGGCTGACGTTTCGGGCCTAGACCCTTCATCAGAAAAGGGGGAGGGGAAGGGGGTTTTGAAATAAATAGGGAGAGAGTGGGAGGCGGATAGAAGAGGGATAGAGGAGAGGATAGGTGGAGAGGAAACAAACAGGTC
>NC_063348.1:24462889-24584171 GCF_021869965.1 Rhincodon typus | reverse complement strand
GACATGTCCATCCTGGGCCTCCTGCAGTGCCACAACGATGCCACCTGAAGGTTGCAGGAACAGCAACTCATATTCCGCTTGGGAACCCTGCAGCCCAATGGTATCAATGTGGATTTCACAAGTTTCAAAATCTCCCCTCCCCCTACCGCATCCCAAAACCAGTCCAGCTTGTCCCTGCCTCCCTAACCTGTTCTTCCTCCCACCTATCCCCTCCTCCCACCTCAAGCCGCACCTCCATCTCCTACCGACCAACCTCATCCCGCCCCCTTGACCTGTCCGTCCTCCCTGGACTGACCTATCCCCTTCCTAACTCCCTACCTACACTCACCTTTACTGGCTCCATCCCCGCCTCTTCGACCTGTTTGTTTCCTCTCCACCTATCCTCTCCTCTATCCCTCTTCTATCCTCCTCCCACTCTCTCCCTATTTATTTCAAAACCCCCTTCCCCTCCCCCTTTTCTGATGAAGGGTCTCGGCCCGAAACGTCAGCCTCTCTGCTCCTATGATGCTGCTTGGCCTGCTGTGTTCATCCAGCCCTGCACCTTGTTGTCTCGGATTCTCCAGCATCTGCAGTTCCTACTATCACTGTTACATACCATGTTTGTAAGATTCTTGTGATACTTTTGGGTGTCTGTATAAAAAAGAACTATTCTCTTTTATTGAATATGTTTAGATATATTAGCATTGTCTAGTTAAGAAGCTGAAAGACTTGAATTGGAAATACTTCCTTTCTCACAAACACCTTTTGAAAGATTGATCATGTCTGTGGCATAGGCTATACTGAATACATACTGGCTTCTATTTTGGTTAGATGACAGATTCGGAGAAAGCTCACAACGAAGAGTTTGGCTTGCAAACCACTTTTGCTGAGCAACTCTTAAAGCATTGGGTATGGCAATAAAGGTGAAGTTCCACTGGGGCCAGGAAATTGCCTAATTGTGCATGAAGAAATGGTAGAGATCTATAGGCCTAAGACCAAACAAAGAGAGGACTCACTACTGACTTTATTACATTGTTTACATTTCTCTGCCTAGCTGCATATGAGGAAATAAGTGTAATAATACCTCTAAAACTCTAAAGAAAGGAATGAAACTGGATGGACCACCTGACATTGACCTGAGAACTAGAAATGATAATGGCAAACCTATCCCAGTCGATCGTGCAAAGTCTACCTGACCAAACTTGAAGGCATATGCCAAAAGTGAGAGAGCTGACTCATAGACTTAGCAAGCAACAACAAGGGGTCCAGGCAATGTTGAGGACTCCTAGAGCAACTCCCTCCTGATTGTACTGCAACCTCTGGTGGTTCTGTACTGGCAATGGGACTTGACTTACCCAGCGATGATGATGGTAGTGTCAGACATTGTCTATAAGATCCGATTCTGTGAATTTGACTAGGTCAGGTGGCAGCATTTTCAGCACATGTTATCTCCAGCCTGTAGGTTCTTTAACTTGATTATAAAATCCCACTGGATACTGAGAAGCCACTCTATTAGACTGGGTGACTGTATTTATGGACATTTGAAGCAATTTAGTCCTTGGAGGAGCTTCGTACTCATGCTCACAGAATCAGACTTGATAGTCAATGTCTGACACTACCATCGTCATCACTATGTATGCCATTTCCCATTGCCAGTACAGAACTACCAGAGGTTGCAGTGCAATCAGGAGGGAGTTGCTCTAGGAGTCCTCAACATTGTCTGGACCCCTTGAAGTTTCATGGCATCATGTGAAATATGGACAAGGAAATGTCCTGCTGATTACCACTCACTGCCTCCCAACCTCAGCTAATGAATTGAGTTTCTTTGTATTGAACACAGTTTAGAGGGTGCTCTGATGGTGGCAAAGTCACAGAATGTGTGCTCTAGGTGGAAGACTTCAATGCCTATCACCAAGAGTGGCTTTGGCAGCACTACGTGACTGAGCTCGGTGAGTCTTCAAGGACGTGGTTGCTAGACTCAGTCTGCAGCAGGTTGTGAGCCAACCAACGAGAGACACTCATTCTTGACCTTGTCCTCATCAATCTAGCTGTTACAGATGCATCTGTCCATATCATTAACAGTGGGAGTGACCACCACACAGTTATTATGAAAATGAGGTCCTGCCTTTTCATTGAAGATGCCCTCCATAGAGTTGGTAGCACTACCATCATGCTGAATGATCCATGTGTGTACTGCAAAGTGCCTGATGTGGCAGATGTCTCCTATGGTGATTTGGAAGAATGCAGTGACATGACAACATTGTGCTGCACTAACTGTCACTACTATAGGAAATGCCATATCAAAACCAGATGATGTCTGCAGATCATTGAGCAGCAGATGGCACAACTCTGTGCCAGCCTGGCTTGTGAAATAGAAGCAGCATAAATAGAACTCTGCTGACGTACCCAGTTGTAGGATTGGGTGACTGATTGCCATGGTCAATATGCAATTGAAGTTTCCAGCATCTGTACTGGCTGATCCTTTGCAAGCTGCCCCTCCTCATTTCAATTGCACAGCACGTTTGGAATCTCAAAATAAATATCTATCCTCTGTCATTGTTGGGTGCCTTGTCCAGGCCAGCAGTGACCAAGAACAACGAAAAGAGCTATCAAGAGCAAAGCTCATAACAAAAACAAATGCCTTCTCAAAAAAGACAAATGTTGCATTAGCCTAATTGCAGGCAAATAAACATAAAAATGTCCGAACAAAACAGCAGAAAAGCTTATCTTCTGTTGTTAAGATCACTTCTGAAGCTGTCAAACTCAAGAAGACTGAGTTTTGAAGCAAGAAAGTTATTTAAACGTTCATGACATTGCTGAACTTGATAACTGGAGGTGAATTTTTGCTACCTAGATAGGCAGCTCAAGTCAGGAAATTTGCTGCTATGGATTGACATTGAGTTGACAATAGGTGCCATAAGTTGCCACGGGGCTGCATGGTGCCGTGAGTTGGCATGGAAGGGTCACGGGTCAGATTTTTTGAATTAGCCTTTCAAAAGGTTCCAAATTTAGACTATGATTCATGACTGCTCTGATTAGCCATGAACCACAAATCATGGAGAAGCTGAGGACAGTTCATGAAAATTGGACCATTTTTTACAATGGAACCCCACAATGGAACTGATCGGGATGGGAATCCAAGGTTCAGACTTGCAACTAGCACTCTTATCCATGCTGATGAAAATTTGGGCTGCTGGGAATGGGCAAAGGAATCCTGGTATCAATAGCCACCATGTTTGAGTATTCAAATTCAGCAAAAATCCTGGCTTAGTTTCAACACTTGAGTATCATGAAAAATCAAAGACTCTGAGATTGTTTGCTCTTGAGGGGAGGGGAAACTAAGGGGCGATAGTATTCAGGTATTCTAAATTGTGAAGGAAAATCTAGTAATAAAGCCAAGATTGTGACCTCCTATAGAGGCAGAGAAAATGGGCTCAAACATAGAAAAAAGTGCATCAGTACCTTAAATATCACTAATTTATCAATAACTAGCCATTGCATGCGATAGATTGCTCAGAACATACTGGGACAGACAGGATGGAAAATGTAATGGGAGAATTGAGCAGATGTTTGACAAAATAGACGATTGAGAAGCTTTGGCTCTGGGGCATGAGTCTTTTATGCCTTCCTTTGTTTTTATGGAATATGAGCACATCTAGCAATTTGCTTCTATTTTAGAGTGAATATAATGGATATAATAAATTGTATACGCTACTCGGGATTTACATTTTATGTTATCTATTCCCAGGCGGGAAGCTGACAGATTACATTCAATTTTCTGAAGGAACAAGAGGGTAACCTTATAAGCTCATAAACTATGTTGTAGAAAAGAAATGGAAATGGTTAATTTAATTGACCTCATGTCATGGAAGGATCAGCTCTCAGGTGAGAGATTTATCAATGTGGATTTTCTTATTGAAATATCCAATCCAGTCATCGGAGACTATACAGCATTCTGTCAAATTGTCATGAGGAAAAACGAAAATAGGTGCAAATACAATCATGCAATGATTCCTAAAATGTATCAAGTTGAAAGTTTAAAGCGAGAAGCCCATTGATGATATATGGAAGTTCCTGCAACTTGAAAAATCTTCATATATTAATCACCTGATATGAACAAATCAATGTAGCCTTTTGCTGTGAATCTAGCAGCATCTGTTGCAAAATTTTTCAATATTGTCTTCAGCTATCTCACCAAGTTGCCTCACTCAGAGATAGTAAGAACTGCTGATGCTGGAGTCTGAGATAACACAGTGTGGAGCTGGAGGAACACAGCAGGCCAGGCAGCATCAGAGGAGCAGGAAAGCTGACGTTTTGGGTCGGGACCCTTCTTCAGAAATGGGGGAGGGGAAAGGGGCTCTGAAATAAATAGAGAGGTGGGGGGCGGTGATAGCAAGTGGATAGTGGACCGGATAGGTGGGAAATAAGACGGACAGGTCAAGGATGCAGGGTTGAAGCTAGTAAAGGTGAGTGTAGCTAGGTGGTGGTGGGGATTGGTCAGTGAGATGGGAGGAGTGGATAGTTGGGAGAGAAGGCAGACAGGTCAATGAGGCAGGGATGAGAGGGGTGTTGGTCTTGGGATGAGGTTGGGGTGGGGAGATTTTGTAGCTAGTAAAGTCCACATTGAGACCATTGGGTTGTAGACTTCCAAGGCAGAATACACAACGATGCCACCCGGAAACTGGAGGAACAGCACCTCATATTTCACCCGACCCGAAACGTTAGCTTTCCTGTTCCTCTGATGCTGCCTGGCCTCCTGTGTTCCTTCAGCTCCACACAGTGTTATCATCAAGTTGTCTCATTTTTATGGTCGGTTATTCTTACTTTGATGATGGATTTTTCTGTCACTTTGGATGAGTGTTCAGCAAAATAAGGCTATTTACATTGTAGCTTGATGTCGTCTCATGTGACGTCAGTTCAAATCTCCATCTATATAAGTGATTACAATGTCAGAAGATGGATTGAGGCGTTGGCTTTGCACCATGCTCACTTTTCCTGAACACCCTTCACTCTATTCTCCTGAATTGTCAAAATCACCTGATGACAGAGACATTTCCATTTGGGTCTGTCCAATGTTATTTCTTCACATATATTGAGATTAATCTTTCAGGCTCTGAGGTTGGCTTTCAGGTTGTCTTTGTGTCTCATTTTTGGTTGTCTGATGTTGTGGGTTCCTGTGTTCAGTTAGCTGCAGAACTGCCGCTAGTAGGCAGGAATCTTCCATGTGACTGACCCGGAGGAGCGGAAGTCTGATGAACATGCTTTTAGTGCCAGTTATGCAGCACTTTACAAGAAATTTTATGTTGAGGGTATTGTTTTATCATCTGATTTTATAAATAGATCTCAGAAATGCTTCTAGTTGCTAAATATGGTGCTGGTATGTTGACAAAAACTCATGCCCGTAAAAAAGTGATCTAAGAACCAATGCAAAGTAGAATTTGATCTTTATTCTGAGGCAACCTCCATGCTCTTTCTAAACTGCAAATGAGCCTGCTAAACACTGAACTTCGTTTTGATAGACAATAGTTCATTTTTTCGTCCAATGTAGTGTTATTTGTCATTGTTGTCAAACCAATCTTGGGGGTTCTGTTTAACAAATCGTGGGTTACAGAGCCATAGGTAACATCTTTTATTTCGTTTCTAAGAATCTTCAATGGCAGTATTGCCTTTGGGATATAACTAATTCCTATGGTGAGTTTGTGTTCTAGTTTTGTCTCTTAGTCTTGTTTTTAGGAACAGTTGCATTAATCAGCTTTTGTGGTTGACTGTATGTCAAAGTGACTTAGATTTTTTCTTCGAAGGTACAATGTCTTGACAAGTTGACCATCAGACCAGCATTATGAAGTGAGAGTGGATACAGTGTAAGTCTTGGAGATCTATTTGTCATAGATTTAAATAATCCAGCATGTGCCAACATTTGGATCTGGGGTGCATCCATTTTCGTTCAGTTTATCTGTTTGCTAGAAGACTGCAGGCAGAATCAGATGAGAAATCTGGTGATTCATTTCTCAAAAGCAGGACCATCTTGCTTCATCTTTAATACTTTTGTCAGTCTCCTTGACAGTTGTCATTTTATTAACTTATAAAAGAGAAGTGAAAGCAAGAAAAGCAGCCAAGAACATAAAAAGAGTACAGAAACAGAATATGGGATTAAAAGAGAGAGATTGAGTGAAACTGGACTACAGGTCTAATCAAAGACAACAAGGTGCAGGACTGGATGAACACAGCAGGGCAAGCAGCATCATAGGAGCAGAAAGGCTGACGTTTCGGGCCCAGACCCTTCATCAGAAAAGGGGGAGGGGAAGGGGGTTCTGAAATAAATAGGGAGAGAGTGGGAGGCGGATAGAAGATGGATAGAGGAGAGGATAGGTGGAGAGGAAACAAACAGGTCGAAGAGGCGGGAATGGGGCCAGTAAAGGTGAGTGTAGGTGGGAATTAGGGAGGGGATAGGTCAGTCCAGGGAGGACGGACAGGTAAAGGGGGCGGGATGAGGTTAGTCGGTAGGAGATGGGGGTGCAGCTTGAGGTGGGAGGAGGAGATAGGTGGGAGGAAGAACAGGTTAGGGAGGCGGGGACGAGCTGGATTGGTTTTGGGATGCGGTAGGGAGAGGGGGGATTTTGAAGCTTGTGAAATCCACATTGATACCATTGGGCTGCAGGGTTCCCAAGCGGAATATGAGTTGCTGTTCCTGCAACCTTTGGATGGCATCATTGTGGCACTGCAGGAGGCCCAGGATGGACATGTCATCTGAGGAATGGGAGGGGGAGTTGAAATGGTTCGTGACTGGGAGGTGCAGTTGTTTATTGCGAACCGAGCGTAGGTGTTCTGCAAAGCGGTCCCTGAGCCTCCACTTGGTTTCCCCGATGTAGAAGAAGCCACAACGGGTACAGCGGATGCAGTATACCACATTGGCAGATGTGCAGGTGAACTAATCAACATGTTTTCATGAGCTCCAACAATAAAATCTTCATCCAAGTCCAATGTTTTATCATTCAGATCGTACAAAACATATAAGTAACACCATAGGAATCTGTTCAACTACAACTTGAAAGTCATGAGTGAATAAATGGAACAAAAACAGAAATAGTAACGAAGAGTTACTGAGCTCAAAATTGGAACTCTGCTTTTCTCCTACAGATGCTACCTGACCTGCTGAGCTTCACCAGCAATTTCTGTTTCTGTTTCAGATCTCCAGCATCCACTTCTTTCTTTTAATAAATGGAACTGCCTGCTGCTTTTTTGCCAGTGTCAACTCCTTTGTCCATAGTTATAATGATAACTCACGTTACTGTAATTGCAGGCCTCTAATACCAGAATCTTTGCAGCACACCTTCTACCTAATCTGCCAGATCTCATGGCACTCATAGTGATGTAGACCCTGACCTTGATCATAACACCTGGGTTTCACTGACTTAAAAGTTGGACCCTTTGCAAGAAATTCTACCTCAACAATGCAGAGTAACAGCCAGCATTGCCATAAGAATGTCCATGACCTTCCCTGTATCAGCAAAGTAAGTGCTACACTCTTCTCTTTGTGACACTCTTGTCTTTGTTAACACCAAAGCTCATGTTCTGCCACTATTACTATTGCCTGCAATATCTTCCCTTACCTTTCTGTCCTCTGTGTCTTGCTGATGCCAGTGGGATGGCCATAACTCCTGTAGAGAAATGTGCTGCTTCACTAGAAGACATGTCCTCAACCTCTGAGGACAAGAGAACACATACCATACAGGATGCATTGGCAAGGCTACCTCAAGAACATGCCCCTCCAAATACCTCAAGGGAAATGTTAAAAGTAAAGTTTGGGAGCACAAACCAGTGAGCATAACCTCACAGCCCCATAGCTGGCCAAGGAAGAAATGCCCCAGGTCGCTGGAAATCCAAGGGTTGCTGGAGACGAGGCACCTGCTCAACAGAAGAGGACCCTGTGTGTCAACAACCAAGGACTTCATCAGAATACACAGGGAGGAACAGGAGTGGCAGACAGGTATGTGGGATATCATGACCCTCATTGCTCAGAAACCACAGTAGTGCAGTAGCTTATGTATCATTTAGCTCAGTGATTTCAAAACTTTTCAATATCAAGGCGCCCTTCAATGACACAAACAATTCCATGGCGTACACACACAATTGTTTCAGCTCAATTAATTTGACTGTCCCCATATGCGCAGTATTGAGTTTACACCCATGGAATATTATCGGAGTCTAAATATGCACAACTTTGGAGGCCTCCCCTGCACACTCAATAGGGCCAATGGTGTCAGCAAATGCTGCTCTCAGTAATAGACACCAAGGCGCTAGAGGATATCAGAAGCACAGACAAAGGTAAGGCAGCACACATCTCACCTTATCACAGCACATCAGTTGAAAACCACTCGTCTAGCTGCCTCAGTAGAGAGTTTGGCAGCTGCTATGGAGACCAAGGTCCAGCAGCTTTAGCATCTGCTGGACACGGGCGTGCACCTCCAGTTGATTGCCCCACCCACTGGGGTGAGGTCCCAAACATCCAGATCCCTTTCTCATTAGCTCTTCCTGTGAACTCCCCAGGCTTTACATCTTCCCTGGTCTCCACCAAATCTATCTGTATGAGTCTGTACCTATCCACATTGCCACAGCCCTACCCCAGCCCCTGGCATATGAGGTGACCATGCCGGGTGTGATCGTATATTGTTCCCCTCATGAAGCCACGGTTCAGCAGACCATGGACAGACCGTATCCACATCTGCCCAGTGCATCCATGCTTTACTGTATTCTGCCCCTACCTTACAATTACAGTAGACCCTTTCATAATTGTGATCCCTCCTTGCCCACAACCTGCAGCTCCCAATCCCCATGAATAAGTTCTCAAGGCTCTTTGGCAGCGCAACTGTGAATTTATACTCCAACCCACTTTCCCCTAATTTCCCTGGATGGGCCTGACAGACTCACCATGGCCTACCCCTTGAGTCACCCTAACTAGGGACTGCCCGGGCCAAGAAGCGATCAGTCCTCTGACTGCTGTCTATATCTCCCCGACTAAGCTAGCGCTACCCCGTGGACTGGCTGCTATGGAGCCACAGGACTCAGTGTGAGTCACCTCCCAAACTGCAGAGGCAAGGAGCCCTGACCAAGGACACCCCAGCTGAATGCCTAACTGTGGCCAATCTCCTGCACTTACTAGAATCTGCCCTTGACTTACTGTGTAGGGATCCCCTGACTGATGGGTACCTCCATGAGTTCAGTGAAGATTAGTCCCCTCAGATTTTGAGACATGGCTGCTTGCTTACTAACATGCATCATGTTTACCACATAACATAGTGCAGACATGGGATTGACATAGCACACTGCTGTACAACGATATGTACATCCCTTTGATGAGAGGCTGCTGAGCTGCAATGCAATCTGCCTGGTCATGTGATTGTGCTAATAGGCATGGTAGGGCAGGGCAAGGTTAGGCAGGGAAAGGCAGATAGGCAGTGAGCATCAAAGTCACTAAGAGAGCAAGCACTAAGAGACCAAGTAAAAATCCCTTTGATGCAGCCTGATCCACCTATGAGATGGGTTCCTTTTCCTGCTTGCAAAGTGTCCATCCAGCAGCTTTTCAATTCTAGTTGCTGTGCATCCTGCAGTGCAGGTTTGTACTTCCAAAGTGTGCTGCAAGTGGATTGGAGAGATGCCATTGAGGATCCTGAGAGGATGGCAATGGATGCCAGTATCCAAGGGCAAGGAGTGTGTACAGCTGGTGCCTATGGATCATATCCTGAGATGCTGCTGCATGGTGACCAACATGGTGGCTCTTCATAGCCAGTGGTGAGCTAACATCATCAAGTACTTATTCTGACTTCCATGTTGAGAGTTCTGAATGTCTGGTTTGCTCGCTGCAGGTCACAGGCTAAGAAGCTGCACATTATTCAGGCAAGATGTGCAATTAATAAGGTCAGTAACAAATGATAATCCTCCTTAGTATTCGCTGCTGCCTAGCAAGAATCTCACCTCAGCAACTGCAATTTAGTTAAAAGATGCAGTAAGTTGTTTGCACCATCGTGATAGCCCTCGCTGGTCTTCACTTGTGATTCTTCAACCTTCCTCACCATAGCTGACATCATTTTGGTCCCTATTAAGATTCCATCCAATTATCCAACAGAACTGGAAAAAGTTATCAATTCAATCTGAGAACGCACAAAGACAGAAAACATTTGGAAGCTTCTTTCACCTGCCCCTGTGTGATATCACTTTTGGAAGAGCATAGTACTGGATGTCAGACTTGTCTGTAAATCTATAGCCAATAGTAAATATAACTGCATGTGGCTGACATAAAAGGCTATAAGTCAGCCTAAAAAATTTACATCTGAAAAATAATCAATGTTAGATCAAATCTTTTTGTATTGGAAGTAGAATAAACTAGCTTACATCTCTCTGATGAAGATGAAGATTTTACACTGAGATTACATTGGCTGAATAAGCTTTGTGTCCCATCAGCGCTGTTAATAATGTGAACATCTGTTCAAAATATTCCACTGACCCCAGTTCCAGGATTTGGCGCAGCGTAAATAATCTTCCAGTCACTGACCATTTTAACTCATCTGCTCCCCCGACGCCCCCTCTGACATGCCTATTCTTGCCCTCCTCCAGTGTCGCAATGAATCAGATCGCAAATTTGAGGAACGACACCTTATCTTCTGCCTGGGCACCCTGCAGCCCAGAGGACATAATATTGAGTTCTCTAATTTCAAATCACCTTCCCAACCAACACCTGGCTCCCTTTCCAGGCCCACCCTTCCCTTCCGTTTCACTTACTGACCTTCCTTCCAGCTACCAACTGGATTCATCCCTCCCATCGACTAACCAGGTCATACCTACCACCAGTGTTCACCTATCACCACCATTCCCGAACCTCCCCCACCTTTCTCTTTATCTGCAGCTCCCCCTACCCCACATCCAGTCCTGAAGAAGAATAATACCCAAAATATTGTCATCTCTTTTCCTCCAGATGTTACCTGGCTTGCTGTGTTCTTCCAGCCTCCTGTTTGTCTACCGTAAAAAAAAAGACAGTTAGGTAGGAGTTTCTTACTGTCAAATTTTATAAGTCATGGTGGAACTGCCAGAGTTTCTATCCCTTACTGCACTCCTCCCAAGTCCTGGATTACCTTTGCTGCTTTAGTTCACTCTGCTTTGTTGAAATGGAAAGGATAGGGCAAGTTTTAAGTTGTCATTGTGCAAGCTGTTCATACTTTAAAATCTGTTTGCTGACTTTGATGATTTAGGTTAAAGATCCCCCAAACACTATTTAAAGCAAAAGAGGGAGTTTTCTTGATGAAATAATTAATGTCACCTAAGAAATCAAAGCAGATGAACTAATCAGCGATTTTGATACTCTATGTAGTACCTTGTTGAACACAATGACTTCAATACTTCTAACAATTATAAACACCCAATATAATTTATTCTACATTTAACATTTTGGGATATCTCTGAAATATATAAGATACAGAATAAATGGGAAGGTTTTATTTCCCCCATTGTGTCTGCCAGAAGGAGTGAAATATCAGAGATTTGAAATCAGCTGAAGAAATTATTGCTGGTGTGGGTCAGACATGAATGAGATCTCTACAGGGAATAGCACAAGGGAGGAGAGTTTTTAAAATGAACAGTTGTGGCTGGAAACAGCCCACATAATTTAAAAAATTAGAAAGCTTATCATCTTTTGTTAAGAATTAACTGCTACTTTCTCTTCCCTTTACTAAATAAAATGGAAACTGTACCATTCAAAATTTATGCGCTATAATATGCTGTCATGGTATTTACTCTATTACTATAGCATATGCTTGAAATTCTAAGGGAATGTTATAAACTGGACAGATATCATGGAGCAATGGAGAGAAAGATGCCTAAAATGCCACCATGATATACACATAGATATGTTTTCATGTTTTTTCTTTGTATGTGCAAATATGGGGGGGATTTGTTCACATTCATGTTAGATATACTAGAAATATTTTGGTCGAGATTAGTGGCTAATATTCTGAATGAAATAGTGGCAATTTTACTTTTGATATTTTTATTAAGTTATTCAGAGGTCTAGTAAACTGAATAACTGAATTTTAAAGATTAAAGTCTCGATTTGAATGTTGCTTGTTTGACAGAAAAAGGGATATGATTTGCAAGAAAACTCTATCAAAATAAAAAACATGAAATTTAGAAATATCTTTACAACTCATAGGTGGAAGCATCTACTCAATTGTGGTAAAAACAAAGAACATAGTTGTACCTGTATTTCTCGTTTGCTATTGAACTCTCTGTTTTACCTGTCAGTGGGGAAAATACATACTGACCTTGTATTTTTTCTTAAGATATTTGTTATGATATAATGTAGTAATACTGAGCTGACTGTTTTATTAGTTAGGATGACAGAAGACAAGTCATTTTATACTGCAAAACTCATAATATTTTGTGACCTTACTTCCTTAAAGAAGTTCCACAAATCTTTATGTTGTTGTGTATTTAACCCTTGTTCTCCTGGCAGTGTGTATTTTTTTAATCATTAAATATATCTCTGCATTTTATAGTTATAAAGTTTCCAGTTTTATGTGTTATCTGTTCATATTTCCATTGTCGGCTCTTGCCAGTAATGATGTCTTTTGTGCATAAGGAAGTGCTAATCTGAATAATTGCTCTTCAATGGCCACCCCCATATCTGTAACATACTTTCATTTTCCTTAGATGTTCTGTTGTAAACACCATATGGAAATCTAAATGAAGACAGTTAAGTTCATATAATATTCAAGATTAAGGATCAAACCTCACTGTTTTGGAAAGGAGTTCAGTATTGTGCTGTTAATGTAACATTACTAAGTTTTAAGTTTGCTGTTGTTTTCAGCAATTAGCTAAGGACTGTCAAACGTTCAGCAATTTCATTTACATTTCAACAAGAATCTGGGTTAATTGAAGATACACATTAGGAAATTGAGGCCTGTTAATCTATAGTATTGCATTTTCCTGTGTTTTCTATCAACCTCCAGACTGTTGTCATCATCAACCTTTATGTGGCAGCCAATGTTTCTACATGCCAACCAACAAATCTGTAAAAGCTGACAATCTGATACAGCTGCAAAAAAAAGCTGACAATGTGCATTGCGAACCAGTCCTGAATAAAATGCAAGACCACTTGAAAATTGAATTACAGAATTAATATGTATTTAAATATGAATTTTGAGATAGTTCTGTCTTAGCTCAGCAACATGAAGCAATATGTAAGCCAGTAACAACTAGAAATCTCAAGTGCAGAGCAATACAGAATGCACAAAATGCATGAGGTACAGTACTCTGAAAGATACGATAAAAACAGAAAACACGAAATACATGAAGTATGGTGCTCTGAAGGACAGGATTAGAAAAATCTTTAGGTGTATTGCTTCTGGATTGCCACACAGATAACCAGCCCTGGTTGAATGCATGATGAAGGGATTCTGCAGGACCAGGGTAGGAAACATTATTTGGCAAAGCAGAATAGAATTGTAATGATTGGAACCCAGTGGATCTTATTCACTGTGAGATACTTGATTGGGATTGTTAACCTGGGCCAATTAGGGAGCCCTGGCTGACATATATAAACAGGGGATGCGGAGAGTCTCCTCACTTCAGAGATTGACTCCGAACCACATGGTCACTGTACAGTGTACTGTGCACTTGTAAATAAAGGGTGATTTGGTGACAGGATACCGGCCTCTGTGCAGTTATTTCAATGGCAATGGGAGAAAAGAGTACATGCCTGAAGAACATACATTTGCAACAGTCGTCTTTGGAGTTATGGTAAGTGACTTGTTCAATCCTGCTGAAGATTGGGCCCAGTAATTGGAAAGAATGCAATTTTTTTTACAGGCACATGACATTGGGGCAGATGAAAAGCAATGAGTAATCATTCTGATTGTTTGCCAACCTGCAGCATTTTCATTTATTAGGGGCTTAACTTTCCCAAAGGCACAAAATCTATCAAGAGTTGATGGATTTGGCTGAAGAATATTATGAGCCCAAACCTCCTCTAATTCTGAGATGCTATTGCTTTTATTCGGCTGTTCAAGAACCAGGGCAATCCGTAATGGGATTTTTGACAAGGTTAGGACAACTGGCAGAAGCATGTGAGAACTTGTAGGCCAGTATCCAGGTGAGTGCACATCTTGGAAAGTCCCACCTACAGCTGGGTAGAACAGTTAAATTGCTTAGCAACGTCCAAATCAGAACCAATCAAAATAAATGTCTGATTAAATGGTCATCTGTTTCTCATGGAGCTTGATACCGGTGCAACTATTTTAGTGGTTGCAGAACCCACCTTTAACAAGATTCGATCTAGACTCTAACCTTCAAGTTTGCACAAGACCTTGGCCAGATTGAGAACATCCATTGGGCAACTGTTACAGATTGACAGTACAACTTGGTTCCGGTCTCCAATGAGAAGCAGTTAGTGCAGTTACCACTGATTGTGTCTGAGTCCGAGTCAGCAGAACCGGACCTAGGGCAAAAACGTCCAAGGAGAAACTACCAGAGAAAGACCAGGCCTACATCCCCGGACTTAGTGGGGGAGGGATGTAGTAATTGGAACCAGATGGATTTTACCGACTATGAGATCCTTGATTGGGGTTGTTAACCTGAGTCAATCAGAGAACCCTGGCTGACAGATATAAACAGGAGATTCAGACAGTCTTCTGACTTAAGGGACTGACTCCACACTGACTGGTCACAGTCAGTGTTCTGCGCACATGTAAATGAAGGATGAGCTGGTGATGGGAAACCAGCCGCTGTGCAGTTATTTCAAGAATATAGGCACGTATTTAAAGAACAAATATAACCTATATGACAGGATTGGCAAGTATAATAAGCAACCACATGGACACAAAGGAGAATTAGGCACTAATTTATTGATTTTTTTTGCGTAGAGGGAAGTGGGAGGGAGACTGAAGTTTGGAATGTGGTCTCCTGACTCTTGAGACTATTGATAGCATCCATTCCAGGACTTGTTGGCCAATGAAGGCATGCTCATAACATGGCCACAGAGGTCGATTTGTCAATCTGCAAATTCTTCCACTATGCCAGTGGCACATGGTGAGAGCTGGAAAGACTCCTGGTCAACATGCTTGATGCTAAGTGGCAGCCTGCAAGCTCCAAAAAACAGACTTAAGCATGTCTTTTGTCTGCATCATGCAGCTCCAGGTTGGGAAGTCTTCTAAATTTAATCGGATTTGGGATTTAACTGAACAGTGTTCTATTTGGTTATTAATTATTGATTTCTGACATATCTGAAACAATCACAAGATGACTTGTCCATTCAGAGAGATTCTGTTGTTTCTTAAGTGCTTCCAAGGCTTTCGTTTCCACCACTCTACCTAGAAGCGTATTTTTCATGTTTATCTCTCCTTGTGTGGAGAACAGTTTAGAAGAACAATGAAATTTTAGAATCTTAATTTTCTTAATTTTCCACACTGTTAAGTAAGCTTGAAGATTTGCATTCCTTTGTTGAAACTCCTGCTGCTTAAAGTAATATCCTAGATTAATTCTTTTTTTCTAACCATTTTGCAAACTCCTCAGATGCTGACTGTAGCTCCAAAATCCAATTTATCCAGTTTATCTTTCAGTCTCCTGACACTGGAAATTAGCATCAATGTCCTTGCATTGGTTCCAGGAGTGGAATATCTGTCTTGTATTTGGCAGCCAGGACTGGATGCACAAGTTGATGTCAGCCTCACTAGAGCACTCCAAAGAACGATCTTACCTCCACTGATACATTCTATTGGTTTGACTATATGATCCAATATTCTGTTAATTCATTTACTCATCATTTACCTACATGTGATGTCAAAGTGACTACTTTGCATTCAGAATTTGAATACAAGGGCTCTTGTGGTGCAGTGGTAGTGTCCCTGCCTCTGAGTCAAGAGGCCTGTGTTCAAGTTCCATCTGCTCCAGGGGTGTATAATAACGTGTCAGCACAGGTTGATTAGAAAGTATCTTGAGCATTTGAATGTAAATGAATAAATTGGAGGTAGCTGTGGTCCCAGCAAAAAAACCAGGAAACTCCCTTTTTAGTACTTTCCCAAATATTCACTGAACTCTTCTAATGATTCTCACTGTTTTGTACACGTTGAGTATCTGCTGATGCATTTGCAGGTCTTACCCTGAATCCTAAAAGCTATGCTTAATTAAGACTCTTTCCGCCACAACTTTGAGAGTCAAGGTACTTTACAGTCCACTTGAGTTGTTCTTTCCTCAAAGAAGTCGAAGCGTTCGTCAGACAAGACCTTCCCGCTCTGAACACATGCTGACTGCTACTAGTAGCCACAGAACAAAACATGTAAGAGCTGAATTTTTTTTACTTTTTTTTGGAGACAAATCATCTTTGGTTGCGATTCATGGCAGCCAGTTCATAATGGCCTCTGTCGACTTTCCTCACAAAATTGTCTGCTCTTCAGCTCAACATTTACGCAACTGGCCTTAATGGTGCTTAGCTCATTGGTGCCATATTTAAACTCCTGATTCCCAGCAGTTCACACTGCAAGCAGGGAAGTCCCTCTGTTTGACTGACACCGCTGAGGAAATAGCCCAGAAAAGGAAGCTGACACCCCATTTTACAGATAGCAACTTGAAAGTGACGGTGGACAAAGTGCTTGAGAGAAAGGTAGTGCTGTTTCTTTCAGGCTGCCAAATGGGGCCATGCCAGCAAATGCACCCAGCCTGGATAGAGATAGCAGCCTGGGTCAGTGCAGCCTCCAGTGTCAAATGTAATGTCTACCAGTGCAGGAAGAAGGTTAATGACCTTTTGTGCGACTGAAGAACAAGTGCCACCATTTTATCTCTGCTACTTTACACACACTGGGCCATCACCACTCAATCTAACTCTGCCACTGCTCACATCTCTCACCATGGCTCAAGAACTGCAACTGTTACTATTACATATAACATGCCCACTTAATGGCCTTTGCTTGGCACTTCACCCATACCATGTAGAGATGAACAATATTTAGTCTTCAAAACTTTTCTTTCCTTGACATGTGTGTAGAGGCTGCTCATCTTTCACAGTGGTATGGCTTCACCAGATCAGACAGCAGACATCCTACATCAGACAATTTAAAGGGGCAAGTGAACATAAATTTACAAAGAGGTAACCTCATTTGTAATGATATTTTTCCTGTGCCACACATTTGACCTCAGAATCTTTCTTTTATCTGTCCCTCCCACCATGTCTAACTGCAGTCTTGACTTCCACTGCTGGGAGATGCCTGCTTTGTGGTTGGTCCTGTGGTTTTGAAGACTTCAGGCCTAGAAGACCCAAGACTTTTGAGAGTTTCCTGCCCAGATGCAAGCTGAGACTGCTGCAGGATCACAGGCAGGGGGCAGGTGGAGGGGCTAGGTACCACTGGAGTGACCCGAGGATAAACTTCTGAGGGTCTGTGTGATGTTTTGCTTCACTTTGAGCACTTGCTGGGTACCATCCTGTGTCCCTGAGAAGAAGGGGCACTTGGAATGAGGATGAGGTCTCCCAGCCTCCTCTCACCGTGCATTTAATGCTGAGCACCCACGGCTTGTCTGATGGAGTGCAAGTCTGTGCACACACTTGGCAGACACTGTGTGTGCTGGGCCTGGCTATCCATGGCGATCACCAACCTGTCCGTGGAGCCAGCCAATTCCCGCAGGCCAGATCTAGCGCAGTTTTGATTAGATAAGTTGACTCCTCTAGTCTTCAATTCCACTTTCCAGCTCCCTCTGGTGATCTTGACTGTGCTGTTTAGTGATGTTATTAATGGCCATGAACAGTGGCTCATCTGCCCGGGACTGAGCTGGTGTCTGATCTCCAGCAGTGGCAACATTCAGTGAGAACGATCAAACACCACAGTGTGACGGCCAGTTTCTGGCTTGCAGCATCGAAAGTGGTCTGCAGCTTGGCTTTAAATACGGTGGTAGATGTGTGTACACCAGAAATTCACATCTGCCTCTCTGACTACTCAATTCCTTGGAAAAAGTGCCCAACAATCTCATTCCGTATTAATGGGGTGAAGAGTGGCAGATTACGTGGCAAAAATCGCTCTGGTCTGTGGTGCAGCAGGCACCATGAAATTCATTTAACTGTAAATGTAAATTTTCTACCCTAAGTTTTAATGGAATGAAACCTATGCATCTACCAGCAAATCTTTGGCATCTTCAAGCTGTCTGTCATTTGTCTGGACAGATTCAAAGATGCAACTCATAAATAAAATAGAAAATAGGATAGTAGCAGGAATCAGCCCTTTGATCCTTTTCCACCGTTCATTATGATCATAGCTGATTATCCAATTCAATAACCTGTTCCTGACTTTCCCCATCTCTTTGATCCTTTTAGCCCCAAGTGCTGTATCCGACTCCTTCTTGAAATCATACAGTGATGAAATCATACATAGCCTCAATTGCTAGCCATGGTAGCAAATTCCATGCGCTCACTACTCTCTTTGAGAAGGAATTTCTCCTTGTCTCAGGTTTACCCCATATTCTTTGACTGTGACTAGCTGCTGTGACATTCCGCACACAGTAGTCAATGTCAGCATGTGATTCATGTCATTGACATCCAGTTCCTGAAGTTGCTGCTGAGCACAGTCCTCAGAGGCCCACATAGCAAATAAGAAACTTAGAGGGAATGCTGCATATGACAAAATAAAAAGCGAAAGAACTGTGGATGCTGTAAATAAGGAACAAAAAGACAAGTTGCTGGAAAAGCTCAGCAGGTCCAGCAGCATCTGTGAAGAAAAATCACAGTTAACATTTTCAGTCTGGTGACCCTTCCTCAGAATTGATGGTAGCGAGGAAAATGTCGGTATATATGCAGGTGATAGGGTGGGGGGAGGGGGTAAAGAGTAAATTAAGGTGAGGATAGAGAGAAGAACAGTTGTACAGACAAAGGAATTGATAACGATCTGGCTAGGAGGGTGAATAGTTATTAATAGAGACTGTAAGTGGCTAACAATAGGGAGTGTGTAATGGCAGGCTATTTGATAACAAGGCCTGGTGTGTGGGGTAGGGGGCTAGGACATGGGAGAATTCAGGCCATAAAATTATTGAACTCAATATTGACAGAGGGCTGCAGGGTCCCCAAGCGGGAAATGAGGTGTTGTTCTTCTAGCTTGTGCTGAGCTTCGCTAGAACACTGCAGCAAGCCCGAGACAGAGATGCTGGCCAGGGAACAGGGTGGTGTGTTAAAGTGGCAGACAGCTGGAAACTCAGCGTCCTTTTTGTGGGCAGAATGTAGGTGTTCTGCAAAGTGGTCGCCTAGTCTGCTGTTCATTTCCTCAATGTAGAGGAGATCATATTGTGAGCAGTGAATGCAGTAGACTAGATTGTGGGAAGTACAGGTAAAGCACTGCTTCACCTGGAAGGTATGTTTGGGACCGTGGATACTGGAGAGGGAGGAGGTTAATGGACAGGTATTACACCTTTGGAGATTGCAAGGGAAGGTGCTGTAGGTCTGTGAGGTGGGGTGGGGGGGGGTGGTGGTTGTGCATGCAGGTGTTGGGAGTGGACCAGCGTGTCCCAGAGGGAATGGTTCCTGCAGAAGGTGGACAAGGGAGGGGAGGGGAAAATGTATCTGGTGGTGGCATCTCGCTGGAAGTAGCAGAAATGGTGGCTAATGATCTTCTGGATGTGGATGCTGGTGGGATGGTAGGTAAGGACAAGGGGAGCCCTATCGCTGTTGCGGGAGGGAAGAGGGAGGGTGAGGGCAGAAGTGCAGGAGATGGGTCAGACCCAGTTGAGGGCCCCGTTGATAATGGTGCAGGGAAATCCTTGGTTGAGGAAGAAGCTGGACATTTCAGAGGCTCCCCTGTCGAAGTTGGCCTCATTTGGAATATATGCAATGAAGACGGAGGAACTGAGAGATTGGAATGGAGTCTTTACAGGAAGCAGGATGCGAGGATGTATAGTCCAGGTAGCTGTGGCAGTCAATGCATTTATAGTGGATATTAGTGACCAGTCTGTCCCCAGAAAGTCGAGGAAGGGAAGGGAGGAGTCAGAGATAGACCAGGTGAAAGTGAGGGCAGGGTGGAAATGAAATCGATGAACTTTTCCAACTCTGGACGAGAGTGGGAAACAGCACTGATGATATCATCGATATATTGGAGAAGGAGTTGGGGGTAGGGGCCGGAATAGGACTGGAACAAGGAATGTTACATGTACCCCACAAAGAAACAGGCGTAACTGGGGCCCATGCTGGTATCCATGGCCTGAAGATAACAAGAGGAGTTAAAAGTAAAGTTGTTGAGGGTGAGGATGAGCTCAGCCCAGTGGAGGAGGGTGGTGGTAGATGGGAAGGGTTCAGGTCTTTGCTCCAGGAAGAAGTGGGGAGCCCTTAGACTATCCTGGTGGGAAATGAACGTGTAAAGGGATTGCACATCCATGGTAAGAAGGAGGTGGCTGGAACCTGCAAACTGGAAATTCTGAAACTGGCGTAAAGTGACAGAGGAATCACAGATGTACATGGGCAGGGACTGGACCGGGGAGAAAAGACCGAGTCAAGGTAGGAAGAGATGAAGTCTGTGGAGTAGGAGCAGGCTGAGACAATGAATCTGCCCAGGCAGTCCTGTTTGTGGATTTTTGGAAGAAGGTAGGAACGAGCTGTGTAGGCTGGGGGACTATCAGCTTGGAGGCAGTGGAGTGGGGGACAGGACCAGATGAAATGAGGTCAGTTACCATAGTTGAAACTATGACCTGATGTGCCATGGTGGGGTCATGATCCATGGTAAGATGGGAAGAGGTAGCTGAGATATCCCCAGCCCCACACTGCTTGCTTCTATCTCCAGATGTTCCCTGGCCAACATCTCTGCGTCAGGCTTGCTGCCTTGTTCCAGCGAAACTCAGCACAAGCTGGAAGAACGACAGAGATAACACAGTGTGGAGCTGGAGGAACACAGCAGGCCAGACAGCATCAGAGGAGCAGGAAAGTTGATGTTTCTGTTTGAGACCGTTTTGTTTTCTGATGAAAGAGTCCTGACCCGAAACGTCAACATTTCTGCTCCTCTGATGCTGCCTGGTCTGCTGTGTACCTCCAGCTCCACACTATGTTATCTCTGACTCCAGCATCTGCAGTTCTTACTATCTCTGGAAGAACAACACCTCACTTTCCAACTGGGGACCCTGCAGTTCTCTGGACTCAATAACGAGTTCAATAATTTTATGGCCTGAACTCTCCCATGTCCTAGTCCCCTACCCCACACACCAGGACTTGTTATCAAATAGCCTGCCATTGCACACTCCCTATTGTTAGCCACTAACAGTCTCTATTAATAACTATTTACCCTCATAGCCAAATCATTATCAACTCTTTGTCTGTCCAATTGTTCTTCTCTGCCTTTGGGCTCTATCCCCATGTATCATTTACTCCTTACACCCTCCCCACACCTTTCATCTGCATATGTACCAACATTTTCCTGGCTACCATCAGTTCTGAGGAAGGGTCACCCGATCCAAATCATTAACTCTGATTTTTCTTCACAGATGCTGAGCTTTTCCAGCAACTTGTGTGTTTTTGAAGCTGCATATGATCCCTGGTTATAGACTCCCCTGCTATCAGGAACATCCTTCCTGGATCAACCCTCTCTAAACCTCTGAGGATTTTATAGGTTTCGTTAAGATCCCCCTCATTCTTCTGAACTCCAGCAACTATAATCCTAACCAATACAACCTCACCTTATAAATCAGTCCCATCATCCCAGGAATCAGTCTGGTAAATGCTTACCTCACTCCCTCTATAGCAAGAACAAAGTCAGAAATCATACAACACCAGTTTATAATCCAACAGGTTTATTTGAAATCATAAGCTTTTGTAGCAGTGCTCTTTTGACAGGTGAAGTGTATAGCAAGAGCATCCTTCCTCAGATAAGGAGTCCACACAAGGTCTCAAAGACCTTCAGTATTTGCTGCACACTCCAACTCTTTGCGATGCCAAGGGTCCTAATGATGAAGGAGAAAGGGGCTATCAGGAATTAGTGTCGGAGCAGGAGACAGACGGTGAAACATCTGAGCATTTATGATTCATTTAACCACCTGCCTGAGATGCACTAGTCAAGATCTCTCCTGGCCTCATGTACAAACCTCTTTAAACTCAACCTGAAGCACTGCTCTCTACAGACCTTCAATTCCCATTGATATCTTTCCTTTCGTAAGCTGCTACCTTATTCTTCACAATCAAAAATAAAATCTCAGCATGAGGTATAAATCCAGTGCAATCGTTGTCCTGTTTTCTTTTATGTTTGAGGATTTTTACCATGTTGTACCAGTGTTTCTTTATCTTGGTAGATTGGGAGCTACATTTAACCCCCAGCATACAGCTTTGAAGTAATTCCCTGTGAAGTGAGTTAAATGTGCCAGCTGGCTGCAGGGTTTCAATAACAGCTGGCTGGGATTTGGAATGCCTTATACATCCTTGGGCAGTTTTACGTGATGTTCTTGCAATTGATTTAGCAATCTCATCACTGTTGGTTGATTCAACTGGCTTGTTGGCACATCTATTATCACTGGCACATAATTACTGAATTGGGCTGCATGTACTTTTGCCCAAGAGACGGTAATGTCATCCAAATGCTTATTCCAAGTATGCCACTGTTGTCAACAGTCTCTCAGGCTAATCTGCATGAAAGCAGATTTCCTAGTTGTTCTGCATCTGATTGCCAACAAAAAAATGTGACAGTGTGGTATAAATCTACTTTAAGAAATTTGTGGAATTATGGGCAATGCATATCCACATTTCCAATACGTCTTCCAGTGGGAGCACAGACGTGTAAAATTCCACTTTACTGTGAGCAACCATTCATTCTATAGGAAAGGAAATCTGCAAAGACAGAGTATAGAAAAGTGTACAGCTTTAAATTTGTTGAAACAAGATGCATTTATGAGGACAGTTATTTGAATATTAACCAGAGGTTCTAAAAGTCCAAACTGTAACATACCATGGCATAAAAATATTATTTCTAGTAACAAACATTCTTTGTTTTGTTTTCTAACTTAATGCTTAACCAAAAATTCAGTGAAGTTGTATCTGCTGTATTCCCACATCCATGTGTTTGTTGGTTAAAAAAATTTCCATTAAAATGCACTACAAGATTATGCACCAGGATTCAGATTCTCTGGAGAATTACACTGCAAGGACACTGCATGATATTGCAATAATCATAAAAGGTCAGACAATGACTTGCACAGTCATACAAAAGAACCAATGACTAAACTTGCAACTATAAATGTTATTTTTCTAAAGCGATAGAAAGCATTGCACAGGCATGTATAATGCAGAGGATACAGTACTGAATGAGATATGATGCCACAAAATCCACCAGAGCAGCCAAAAAGGATGAAGCAGAAAGAAGAAAATATGAAAGGGCCTGAGTATTGCAAGATTCATCAGAATAAGAAATGGAGAAAGGTTTGGAGAGAGAAACCAAAATAAATCTCCATAGCATATTTATTCATTCCAAAAATGACTTTCCATGAACATGTCATGAGACTTTCCAAATATACTACAGAAAATTAAGACAATGACAGAGCAGTAGGGGCTATAAGAATTTGTTATGAACTAAGATTGATTTCAGTTGCCCACAGGATCATTGTTTTTGACCAGGTCTCTTTACACATCCTTTTAGAATTATCATAAAAGAAGTTGAAGTAACTTTCAAGAGGCCAGTATCCCATCACTGAGTCACTCTTTATTTACACGTGAACAGTCATTGACTATATACTGCCTCATACAGAGTCAGTCACCAGAGTGTCAGTATCGCTGGCACTCATCCTTTTTACATGTCATCTCGGGCTCCCTGATTGGGACTGTTAATCTGTCCAATCAGGGAATTTATTTTCTATGAGATCCAGCTGTCTGATCTTTTTGCAATCACTACAGAAGGTACTAACATCTACAAAACAGGAATTGCCAATGCAATTTTACCATGAATGTGAAATCTGAGGAAATGAAAATTGGGAAAGATGTACAATGGGCTGCTAATTTGCTGTTACCTGCTTTACTTGATATATCCTAGTCCTGGTCTAATTCGCTGTTTTTGCTGCATTCTTATTGGACAAATGAAATAAATTATGTTTCCAAAGCAGAGTGAATCATTGTAAGAAGAGTATTGGCTAGAAAATGGCATGGTGTAAAATAAGATCAATACTTATCAAACCCAAATATCTCAGGATTGATGAATTGGAATAGTTTAACATCCACCAATGTCTTGGTGCAGAATTTATTCGTAATAATAGCATCTGAGAACAGATCACTATCATTGTCTGGCTGTGAGGCTACTTGACCAGCTCTGGAGGACTTGGTAGGATGTTAATGTCAGTCAATTGACAAGCTTTGCTCAATGAACGTGCTTATCATACAAATCAGTGCAGGTGGAAGAGTTACAAAGAAATCCATCTGCATTTGAAGTATTCAAGTGGCAGATACTGAAAAATGAGCAGTGGAATAGAACAATTAATGATTTACCAAAAAAACATCTCTTCATCTCTGAGAGTAAGGGAGTAAGAACTGCCGATGCTGGAGTCAGAGATAACACATTGTGGAGCTGGAGAGCACAGCGGGCCAGGCAGTATCACAAGAGCAGGAAAGTTGATGTTTCGGGACAACTTTTCCTGCCCATCTGATGCTGCCTGGCCTGCTATGCACTCCAGCTCCACACTGTGTTATCTCTGCAACTCTGAAGTGTTATTATTATGAGTGGTCTCAGCACAAAGTATTCTGTGGATAGCTACAGAATTCTACACACATACAGAACAAAATGTACGTTTCTGAAGGAAAATAGCAAAAAGACTGGGCAGATTCTTATAGGGGTGAGCAACATGAGCCATGCCATGACGTGTGGCAGAGTCGGATGGCAAGTGCAGCAAGGCCTATCTTGACCTCAATATCATTGCCTCTCACCTTTTATGCTTTGCCCAAGAGGGGTGGTGAGATTCTTACTGAGATGCCAATTGATGGCAGCTAATGCTTGTGAAATGTTTTTGATAGTGCAACTTACCTCATTAATATTCTGCTCCTGACCTTACCAAACTCACTCAACAAACTAGCTGTTGGGAAAACATGACATGGAGACCAGAGCAAGTACTTTATGGATTCAGCTTGCAGCTTCTTCCAAATGTTGCCTACGGTCATATTGCAACATAGGCCATGATCCACAGGCACTAGCTTCACGTACCCTGACTCGATGGGCATTAGCACCTGACATTCAGGAAATGCTTGCCACTATCCTGGCAGAGAGGAAACAAAAAGTAGGAATTAATGTGTCCTTTTCAAACTGGCAGGCAGTAACTAGTGGAGAGCCACAGGCATCGGTGCTGGGACCCCAGCTATTCACAATATATATTAATGATTTTGATGAGGGAACAAAATGTAACATCTTCAGGTTTGCAGATGATACCAAGTTGGGTGGGAGGGTGAACTGTGACAAGGATGCAGAGATCCTTCAGCATGATCATGACAGGTTGGCTGAGGGGGTAAATCAATGGCAGATGCAGTATAATTTGGATAAATGTGAGGCTATTCATTTCAAATGCAAAAACAAGAAGGCAGATTACTACCTGAATGGCTGTAAATTAGGAGAAGGGAGCATAACAGGACCTGGGTGTCTTTGTGCACCAGTCCCTGAATGTAAGCATGCAGGTGCAGCAGGCGGTAAAGAAGGTAAATGGTATGTTGGCCTTCATTGCGAGAGGTTTCTAGTCCAGGAGCAGGGATGTGTTGTTGCAGTTGTACAGGGCCTTGGTGAGATCACACCTGGAATATTGTGCGCAGTTTTGGCCTCCTTTTCTGACAAAGGTTATTCTTACTCTCAAGAGAGTGCAAGGGAAGATTTACCACGCTAATTCCCGGGGATGGCGGGCCTGACATATGAGGAGAGATTGACTAGGTTGGGATTGTTTTCGCTGGAGTTCAGATGAATTGGGGGTTCTCACAGAGACTTAGAAAATTCTAACAGGTCTGGACAGGATAGATGCAGGGATGATGTTCCCCATGGTGGGTGTGTCCAGAACCAGGGATCGCTGTATGAGGATCCAGGATAGACAATTTAGTTCAGAGATGAGGAGACATTTCTTCACCCAAAGAGTGGTGAGCCTGGGAAATTCATTACCACAAGAAGTAGTTGATGCCAAAACATTGAATGGATTCAGGAGTGGCTAGATATCGCACTTGGGGCAAATGGGATGAAAGGTTTTCGGGAGAAAGCAGGATGAGACTTGAAGGGCCGAATGGCCTCCTCTTGCTCCTATCTTCTATGTTTCCATGACATCTATCCAGTGCACTGGCAGTGTGTCCTGGAAGCACATATTTACAATGGAGAGCACCAGTAATCAGCAGTGGCCAGTTGCATTTGGTACAGTTACGGCACAAGGAGAATGAGTGAACATAGGCAGGTGTAGATACATGTACACTGCTTGGTGAGGAACTAGGGAAGGGAAAAGTCTGTGGGATTGATGGGATGGACATGTAGGAAGGAGATGGTGATGTTTCGGGTCTCACCAGCGGTGGACCAGTGGCTTTCACCTTCCACTGTGAAGCAAATGGAAAGTGCACAACAGCAAAGAAAACGGCCGTAACCCCATTCAGAGTGGACAGGGTAAGTGAGCCATAATGTGAGGGAGGGTGCTGCAGCTACAACTGGTCATTGGATTTTACAGGGGTAGAACACTGGCTGAAAACTCTTGCATGGGTTGTGACACAACCACCGAGTTCCTACTCCTTTGCCGATCTGCTGCATTGACTCTCACTGTGTATTGCACACCCCTCAATTGCTGCTGGGAAACTCATTGACAGCTACATTCTAGTGCACACAGCCAGTTCTGAATGTTGAATGGTATTACCTAAGGTATTAAAATGACCTAAGGCCATGTACACACATTGCTTCCTATGCTTTAACACATATTATGCTCTCAGCATACATTCCCATCCACTGCACTTCAGCAGTGCCAAGAAGTGATGCCAATGGGTGCAGCAAAGCCCTGGTGGCCCTACACAGAGATGCAAACAACCACGTGAATGGAAAACAAACAAACATTTATTTTACATTTTTCAATTATTTACAGAACAGTCTCATTCATTCCACTGATGTGTCCTCAGTACATTTTCCTCATCCTTTCTCACTTGTTGTGTTGTGATGAACTTCCCTATGTCCAGGCAGCCTGGACATGATGAGGTACTTCTTGCAAGAAACAAGTTGATCCTCCTCAGTCTAATCTTCCTGGGGTTGGAGGGGTTTGGGCCCAGCCACCTTTGCAGTGCTTTTTATGAATACTGACCAGGGCTCTGTGTGTGCCTCCTCCTCTGAATAGATACCTCCTGGCACTGCCCTATCTCCTTGTGAGGATGGGCCATCTGCATAGGGGTCAAGGCTACCTGCTCTCACTCTCACTTGAAAACTAAAGTTAGGGAGGTGGTGTGTAGGTGTATATACCTCTCCACCAGTTGCTGAGGATTTTGGGCCTGGCTATCAATGGCAGCCACGGGCGGCACGGTGGCCCAGCGCCAGGGACCTGGGTTCGATTCCACCTTCAGGCGATTGTCTGTATGGAGGTTGCACATTCTCCCCATGTCTTTCCTCTGTGTGCTCCGTTTTCCTCCCACAGTCCAAAGACATGCAGGCTAGGTGAATTGGCCACCTAAATTGCCCGTAGAGTTCAGGGATGTATAGATTAGGGGGATGGGTCTGGGTGGGATACTCTGAGGGTCAATGTGGACCTGTTGGGCCAAAGGGTCCATTTCCACACTGTAGGGATTCTATGATGATTCAAAACCATCACATGATGTGCAGCCCTGGTGTAGTGCAACATGGGCAATAAGGATCGTTGTGTCCTATCTGCTTGTCTGTTGCTCCAGTTCAACTCTGTGCATGTCGGCAAAGCCCCTCAGTGCTGAAACTATAGGGTCCTCTCCTACTGAGTGCTGAGTTTGTGCCTAGTCCTCCAAGTTCCAGTGGCCTAGACATTTCTCTTTTGCCCATTTATGAAACAGTTACTCTGCGATTCTCACCAACCTCTGATCACACATTCTGTGGATAAGTGTGAGGTTTTAATTTTGGTTGGAGGATTAGAAAGGGCAACTTATTCTCTAAGTAGAGAGAAACTTCAGAGTGCTTTGGTGCAGAGGGATCTGGGTGTCCTTGTACAAGAATCACAGAAAACGAGTATAGAGGTAATAAGGAAGGCATATGGAAAAATGATATTTTTTTGAAAGGAATAGCTTATAAAAGGAGAGAAGTGTTGCTTCAACTGTACAAGGTATTAGTGAGACTGCAGTTGAAGAAATGTGTGCAGTATTGGTTTCCTTACTTGAGAAGTGTTGTAGTTGCATTGGAGACAGTTCGGAGGAGATTCCAGAGATGAAGAGTTTGTCTTGTGAAGAGAGATTGAGCAGTCAGGCCTATATTTTCTGCAGTTTAGAAGAATGAAAGGAGATCTAATTGAGGTATATAAGATTCCAAAGGGGATTAATTATGTAGATGTCGAGTGGATGTTTCCTCATGTGGGACAATCTAGAACAGGTGGTCTTAGTTTTGGGATAAGGTGTAGCAGATTCAAAACAGAGGTAAGGAGAATTTGCATTTCTCTCAAAGGGTTGTGAATCTGTGGAATTCACTACCCCACAGTACGTTGGATGCTGGGACACTGAGTAAATATAAGGAGGAGATAGACAGATTTTAATTAGTAATGAGTTGAAGAGTTATGGAGAGTGGGCACAAGGGTGGAGTTGAGGCTGATATGAGATGAGCTATTATTGTATTAAATGGTGGACTCGGCTTGAGGGGCTGAAATGTCTACTCTGGCTCCCGGTTCTTTAGTTGTTATGTTTTTAAGTGACATTCAGCCCTTCAAAGCTGCGACACGGGAATAGGTAGAGGACTAGTTATCAAACAGGAAGTAGACATTAGGTATTCCTAAAACAGAATGGGTCCAATATTTTTGATGGGATGTTTGCTTGTGCACAGAGGAGATGTAAAGTTCGGAGCAAGTTTCAATCAGATATAGAAGGAATGTTAGGACTGTCCAGTAGGAGAACACAAAGGCAGGATAATGCAAATGGGAGGACCAGAAAGCTAAATGATACCCATTTTAACGTAAGGAGCTTGACTGGTGAGGTGGATGAACTTAGAGCATTCATCAGCATGTGGGAATATGATATTGTTGCAATCGCTGAGACATGATTGAAGGAATGACAGGACTTGCAGCTCAACATTCCAGGGTATAGAGGTTTCAGGCATGATGGGGGAGGATGCAAGAGAAATGGGGGTGTTGCATTAATGATAAAGGAAACCATCACTGCAGTAATGAGGGAGGATATCCTAGAAGGGTCTTCAAATGAGGCCAGCTGGGTAGAGTTTAGAAATAAAAAAGAGATGATTACTTTTCTGGGATTATACTACAGGCCTCCCAACAAGGGGAAATAGAGGAGCAGACATGTAGGAAAATAACAAAAAGGTATGAGAGAAACAGGGTTATAATTGAAGGGGATTTCAACTTTGCTAACATTAACTGGGATCACATTAATTGTGAAAGATTAGGCGGGATGAAATGTTTAAAGTGCATCCAGAGGAGCTTTTTGTGCCAGTATGTAGATAGTCTGACTAGAGATGGGAAGTACTCAACTTAGTACTAGGGAATAAAGCCAGTCAAATGGTTTAATTTTCAATGGCCGATCATGTTGGACATAGTGACCAAAACTCTATACATTTCAAAGGCATTATGGAAAGGGATAAGGATAGTGCGGAAGTTAAATGTCTAAATTGGGGGAAGACCAATTTCAAAATCATTAAATACGATCCAGCAAACATTGACTGGGAGAAGCTGTTTGCAGGTAAGTCTACATTTGGAAATTAGGAATCTTTTAAAAGTAGTTTAGTGAGAATTCAAGGCCAGTGTGTTCATCTAAGAGTGAAGGGCAAGGGGCAACAAGTCCAGGGAACCCTGGATGTCTAGGGATATCATGAGTTTAATAAAGAAAAAGAAGGAAGCGTGTGTCAGGTACATTAAAAAAACAGGGGAGGCCCTTCAAAAGTACAGAGAGTGTAGGAGGTTGCTTAAAAATGAAATTGGGAGGACAAAGAGAGCCCATGAAACATCTTTAACAGATAATGTCAAGAAAAACCCCAAGGCTTTATACGTATATCAAGAGTAAGACGATTACCAGGAAAGAATGGGACCTATAAGAGACCAAAGGGGCAACCTGTGCATGGAGCCATTGGATGTAGGTTAGATCCCAAATGAATATTTCTCACCCGTATTCACAGAGGAGAAGGACATTGTAGCCGGGGATTTCAGTTGGGATGGTGAGGTTCTAGATGATTAAGAAGGAAGATTAATTTAAGAAAGAGGCTTTTAGATAGTTTAGCTAGCATAAGGTGCCTAAATACCCAGGCCCTGATGAAATATATCCCAGGCTACTGAGGGAGGCAAGGAAGGCGATTGCTGGGGCCCTGGCAGAGATATTTAATACTTCGCTAGCTACAGGTGAAGTGCCAGGATGACTGGAGAATAGCTAATGTTGTTCCCTTGTTCAAGAAAGGCAGTGGGGATAGGCCAGGTAATTACAGACCAGTTAATCTGATGTCAATGGTAGAGAAATTATTGGAAAAAGTTCTGAGGGACGAGATTAATCAACACGTGGAAATGCAGGGATTGATCAGAGATAGTCAGCATGGATTTGTTAAAGGGAGATCTTGTCTGACAAATTTGGTGGAGTTTTTTTGAAAAAGTGACTAAATATATGGATGAGGATAGAGCAGTTGATATGGTTTACATGGACCTCAGCAAGGCCATTGACACGGTCCACATGGAAAGCTGGTCCAAAAGATAAGAGCCCTTGGGATCCAAGGCAAGTTGGCAAACTGGATCCAAAATTGGCTTACAAATAGAAGGCAAAGGGTAACTGTGGAAGGTTGTCTTTGTATTCAAGCCTGTGACCAGTGGTGTACCATTAGGACTCTTGCTGTTTGTCATCTTCGTTAATGACTTGGGTGTAAAAGGTACAATTAGTAATTGCAGATAACATGAAAATTGGTGATGTTTTGTTAATAATGAGGAGGATGGTCTCAGGCTACAATGTGATGTTGATCAGCTGGTAAATTAGGCAGAGCAATGGCAGATCAAATTTAATCCTGATAAGCATGAGGTGATGCATTTTGTGAGGTCTAATCAGGGAGGATATACACAATGAATAGTAGGTCCCTAGGGCATGCTGAGGAACAAAGAGAACTTAGTGTATAAGCCCATTGATCCCTGAAGGTGTTAACGTATATAGACAGGTTGGTGAAGAACGCATATAGGATACTCACCTTCATTAGCCAGGTTGTAGAATATAGGAGCAAGGAAGTCTTGTGCAACTTTACAGAACATTGGTTTGGCCACAGATGGAATTCTATGTGCAGTTCTGGTCACCACACTATTGGCAAGACGTGATTGCTCTGGAGAGGCTGCAGAAAAGATTCAGCAGGATGTTGTTTGGGATGAAGTTATGAGGAGAGACTGGATAAGCTGGGTTTGTTTTCCTTGGAGCAGAGGAGGCTGCAGGGGTGTTCTGATTGAGGTATAAAAAATTATGAGAGGTATAGATAGTAGATTGTGAGAATCTTTTCCCCATGGCAGAGGGCTTAAGTTTAAGGTGAAGAGTAAGTGGTTCAGTGGACATCTGAGAAAAATAAGTTTTCACCCAGAGGGAAGTAGAAATATGGAATGCGTGGCCTGAAAAAGTGGCAGAGGCAGGTACTCTCACAACATTTAAGGCGCATCTAGATAAGCACATAAAATTCCAGAGTATGGAAGGCTATGGACCATTTGCAGGTAAATGGGATTAGTGTAGTTTAGTGTTTGTTAGTCGGCATAGACGTGGTAGGGGTAGGGCCTGTTGTCTGCTTTATGACTCCATGACTCTAAGAGAAAGCCTAAGCACTCTCTTGACATTGAAAGTTATCAGAATCTCTTACCATCAACACTTCTGGGGCCATAATTGACCAGAAGCTTAATTGATAAGCCTCATAAATACTGTGGTTATAAGAACATTTCAGAGGCTGGGAATTCTGTCATATATACTTCATGTCTGACTGCCCAAAGCCTGTTCACCATGTCTGTAAGATACAAGTCAGGAGGAGGAGTGCTGCTTCTACAAAACTGAAAAAGCTTGACATCAATCAGGCCAAAATAGTCTGATAATTGGCAATGCATCCACCAATTTAAACATTCACTCCCTTCAGCACTGACACATCACAAGAGTGTATCATTTACAAGATGTATTGTCGTAACTCATCAAAGTAACTTCAACAACACCTTCCAAATCTATAACTCCTAAGACTGAGGAAAACCAAGGGCAGCAAAACATTGGGAACACATATAGCTAAAAATTCCAATCCAAGTTTGACACCATTTGCATTTGCTGCACCTTCATATTCACTGGGTCAAAATTCAGGAATCTGCCTAACAGCACTGTGGATGTAGATACACCACATGAACTGCAGCACTTCAATGAAGGCAACTCACCATCACCTGCTCAAGGGCAGTCAGTGCTGGTCTTACTATCTCTGCTCATACATCCTGAAATAATTTTTCAAAATGCAGTTAATCAATGTTGCTGAATGTTAAGATTTCATCACAAATATTTATGACCTTGGCTAAGTGGTAGAACACTTCATGTCTGAAAGAAATATTTGCTGTTAAACCCCACTCCGTCTCATAACCTAATTTGACACTCAGCAATCTCTGACAAAGTTCTGATCATATCTCAGTAAACCAAGGCCCCATCTGACCTATTGGGAGCTTGAAAAAGATTCAGTGAATGTACTAGAAGCAGAGCAATGAAGCTGTCCTGGATAACATTTAGCCCTCGAATGACACCTGTAAAACAGTTTACTGGTAATTAATCTCATTGCTATTTGTATGACATTGCCATGTGCAAATTGGCTGCCACATTTTCATAAATGACAGCATTGACTACACTTCAAAAGTAATTTAGTGGCTGTCAAGCACTTTGGGACATTATGACAGATGCTATATAAATGCACGTTCTTACTAATAAAGGAAATCACACACAAAAGACTAACCACCAAGGGACTATTTAAGCCATTTTCCCATATTTTAATAACCTAGCAACATGCTTTTCATTAAATAACACGTTTAATTAGGGCTGCATATTCCCAGATTAAAATGAAAACTTGAGTAGCACTTTTACATTTTAAAAAAATACACCACATGAACTTATTCTTGAGTGTCTATTTAACAGCTACAATCCTATGTCTTCTGAAAATATTTGTCCTGAACATCAAAGTTTAAGTCTGTAACATTTATGAGAACTAACCAAAAATTCAAATTAATTAATCTTGTAAATCAACTGTTTTTCATTTCTTTATTTTGGATAAACGTAAAGCCCAAAAATACATGGATATTTTTTCCAGATATATTAGTGTACAGGCGCCACAGTTCAATTGCAACTTGAAGATTATGGCATAGAAATTTGTTTGCTCTGAACAACTGTAGTTGTATAGGGCAGGGGAAGAAGTCATGGTCCCAATGTCATTGAGGTTCTGTGGCTATGATCAAGTAAATCAACATTAATCGAGTGAGGGCAGTCCCATTGAGCTGGACACAGAACAGAGGTATTGGAGGAGATAAGCAGGAATAACCTTGACAAATATTGTACCATCATTTAATTTTAACTTTGGATAGAAATGCTTCGACTTCTCAACAGAACTAGTAACCTGATCAGAGGGATTAAAAGTGGATGATATATTCGAGATGGGCTAAGATTTAAGAGGCAATCATCAGTTGTCAAAATTCTGGACTTCACATGATGAAGGAGCAGCGCTCCAAAAGCTTGTGATTTTAAATTAACCTGTTGGTCGATAACCTGGTGTCGTGAGATTCTTGACTTTGTCCACCCGAGACCAATAACAGCATCTCTACATCAGAATTGGTGAGAACAGGGGAATGAGATTTGAGGATACAGTGGTAGTGGAGAGGAGTAACTCATGTTATATTAGCTCTTCTATAGAAGATTCTGGAAATAACAGATAGTTTTAGTAGACAGAGTTTGCCCTGGTAGAGCTTGATGTGGTATAGCCAAAACTGCTGATGAATGGCAGGCAGTTATGCAACAAGTACACTTAGACCTGCACATCTTCAACTTGAAGACGGTGTCCATACTATGAGACACAGAAGGCTTTACTAGAGATAAGGATATCACAAATAGAGATGAGGGGATGGTTGAGCAAACTGCTATTACAAAAAGTTAGGATTTATGAATTTGAAAACGCAGTTGTGTATAACTTCTTAGGAATATGTCACAGGGCAGACACAAATCAAGCAAAATCGAAAATGACTATGGTGTGAGAGATCATGAAAAATATTTTAAAAAGTCAGGAATGAACTTGATAGTGATCGAATTCTCTGAGGATGAGAAGTAACTACACAGAAAATAATCATTTTAAAGCAGAGACAAGAAAGATGGGACAGATTGGGATAATTGAAAAAGTAAGTGCCAGCAGAATAAGAGGAGACTGCAAGGTGTGATTTGTTATTAAGGGCCACACCGCCACTGCAGTGGTTTAGGCTGGACAGGCGGTGGAAGTAAAACCAGACAAGGGAATTTTGGTAAGAGACAAGACATTGATGCCTTGAACCAAGCTCTAACCATAATAATCAATATACAAACCAATATATGAAGTTAAGAGCAGGAGTAGACAATTTGGCCCTTGGATCCTGCTCTGCCATTAAATACGATTGTGAACAATCTGATTGTAGCCTTAACTTTATATCCCTGCTAATCCCAATAGTCTTTCATCTGCTTATGTACCAAGAATTTCTCTGTGTCTTCCTTAAAAATATTTAAAGGGCTGAATCTTACATCTTTTTGGCAAAGTGCAAGTAACGTTGAGTTTTTGACCGCTCTAAGCCACAGAACCAGATCTTCAGCAACCCTTCCATTTGCCTCACCATGGCCATGGTCATTGTCTGCTGTGCTGCAACCTTTTCCCTATCGACCCATCTCAGCCATTCCACTTCCCATATTAGTCCATCATCGTATTGACATGACATATGATGCAGCAATGTTCCCCTTATCCGCAGCACCCTCGGAAATTCTGCAAGTGATGGGACAATTTTGGTCAGCATTCCCTTCCCTTTAAGTTATTGCCACTAACTTCTGTATCACTGAGATGACAATGTTAGTTTAGCTGGTAACAATGGCATGACACAATCTCCTTTGACCAATATTTGGTGCATAACAATATTCATTTTGCTTTGGAAGAAATGTTTACAAAAGAAATTTAGCTGGAGTTGACAATACCTGCATCATGTATTTGTCCCCTCATTGTTCTGGCATCGAGCAGATAGTGATCCCACACTTCTGCCCATCAAAGTGACACTGAATCCACCCGCTCTGGGCATTGACACAGCCATTTTCCAGTTCCATTGCATATCTGAAGCACAGCAAGGGATGGCTGGGACCACAACTCGTGGTGGACACTGTCAGCTCTGAGTCCTGCCTGGTCACCTGGTACACCAGGTCTAGCCCCTTCCCCAAAGCATCCATGTACCCCATGTGGAGACATTAAAGTTCATCCCCACTGCCCTCTCTGCCCTCTAAGCCCCAAGTATACATCTGAATGATGGCCACCCTGCTCCTGTCTGCTCCCCCAATGAAGGCCACACTGATGATCACTGCGAATATTCCATTCCTGTAGCCTGCAGTGCCCTCTGCATACCTCTGTACACCTTGAGTTTCTCCTGTTGCCATCCTTGTCTTCACCTTAACAAATTCCTTCATTTTCCCACTCAGCCATGAATCCCCCACCCCTTTTGGCTGTGATTCCCCCCACTCCCCCACAGGACCCCTTGCACCCTCCTTAACTCTTGGTGGACACACCCCCATGACTGTGATAGCCCCAGACCTCTGACTGACTTTGATGGGCAGCCCTTAGACATGACTGACCAGACCCCGACCATTACTTGTCACTCCCAGACTGACGATAGCCATGATACTCCTGACTACTGCTGCTGGCCTAACAGGATGGACCGTTGCCCACAGCCAGATGTAGTCAGACATATCCCTTGATGCTGAGCATCTCAAGCTGATGACTGATTATGGTCAATCTCCTGGCATGTGTGCTGAGTGTGCCCTGACACACAGTGCCAGCACTTGTTGACCGGCAGCAGTCTCCCCTTGACTGGACTGAGAACTAAACCCACCCAGTTTCCAACATGCTCCGGAGGAGGTCGTAGAAGCAGCTACGGTAACAAATTTTAAAAGATATTTGGATGGATACATGAATAGGAAAGGTTTAGAGGGATATTGGCCAAATGCAGGCAAATGGGACTAGTTTAGTTTGGGAAACTTGGTTGGCATGGACCCGTTGCACAGAAGAGTCTGTTTCCGTACTGTATGACTCTATACAGAAATAAAGGGTTACGAAGATCATGCAGGAAAGTGAATTTGGAACCAGGATCAGATCAGCCATGGTCTACCCCTGCTCCTATATCACATGTTCTTGCATTTTTAGATTTTAGATAGCAAACATATTGGTAGCATGGGACTGGGCATTCAGAGGAAATGTAGAGGGTCTTCAGACACCCATTTCCAATAGATACTAACCAGGTGCAGAAGACAATCATAGACTACAAAGCATTGATGTTATCTCATCCACCAGTAAAATCGTAGAGACCTGCGATGAGTGAGTCAAGGACAATGTTGACATTTTAGAGGATATTCTGACGCCAAAAATTGGAAAAAGTGAAGAATGGCCATTTGGATGATGTTCATAAGAAGCCATAATCGATCTTCAGAGAATACAATCTAAGATAATTTTTTTTAGATATTTTCTAATCAATCTTCTCAGAGATGGCATTATACAGCTCTCGAGTGGGTGAAATTGAAAGTATGCCTGCTGGCTCAGAGGTAGGGACATGACCACCACACATAGCCCACATAGCTTAGCTATGGTTTTATTCTTCATTTCAAACTGTAATCAGTGCAGCCCCTCTACAATTAGTCGACAATTTGAATATTGGGATTGGCATGGTTAATAGAAAATATATAAACTGAAGTCTTGATAAAACCTGATGTTTGCTATTACAACAAATGTAAAGCTAGGCTTACTTTACAGCTTTATTAACAGACCTCTACAAAAACATATGGATCCACAATGTTAGAATGTGCCATTCCTATAAGAAAGCTTTCATTAATGGAAGACTCAAATATTAGTCCTGTAACAAGGATTCTTTAACATGTCATACACAGTTAATAAGTCAATTTACCAGTGTAAATGTCACCAGTTTCATTAATCTAGCTGTGCACTGCAGAATATTCTGTTAATTAACATAACATGTAAGCATAGGTACTGATTTGACATGAACAGATTGAACTATAGTTTATATTTCCCTACCAACACTATTCTGAAAGTGAATTAAAAACTGTATTTCAAATGATATTGAACATTTCATAAAGCAGTATTATTCCCTAACTATTTCCTTAATGTGTCCTCAAAAGAAATAGTAAAAAAAAATAGACTGTTAAGTAATTGTAATTGACATGCACTTGGCAGAAATTACTTTAAGACTTCTGCTCACTGCTTTATTTCGGTGCAAGTGTAGCAGAACCCTCAAATATGTCTACATTATATATATGTTGAGACTGCATCAGAGCTCAAAATAAACATTGCTGTACACCTTCCCTAAAGTTGGACCTGCGCTTTATATTATTTGCAAATTTCCATAGGGAAAGGTTGTCCCTGATCTGTCAACTACTCTGTACATTGCTTTCCACTCATCCACTTCTATACATGCACATTGTAGATTTCCATTCCCATCTCCTTCATGTGATAATGCAATTTTTTTCCTTCCTTGTAAACTCACCAATGTCAGGTCTTATCTGGAGTTAAATGATATTCAAAGAGCTTCTAATCAAATATATTGTGAAAAAGTTTCTCAGAATTGACAGATGACAAACCCTCATTAAACATGAAATGGGTTTTTTCTAAATTTTTTTGTTAAGATTTGTGATAGGAATTGTCAGAGAAACAAATAGCCGATCAGTGCTTTCCCCGATCATACCCCACCACCTAATCCCGACACTTCTTACAAACTTCCACTTTTTTGATAAATTCAATAGAATGGAGAATTTCAGCATGAGTGTTCAATTTACTGTCAAAAACCATCCATCAGCTGCATCAAATTCCTCACTGATCAGCAACTTTGTTATTAGTGTCCTCTGACAGCCTGCTCAAAACCAATCAATCTGCTGGTTTAGATTTTGGCTCTTTGTGTGTTGGTATTACCTGGAGTTGAGATAAGGCTGACTGGAGACTGGTCTCATTCCTGCTATTGTAGATAATGTCAGTTCCTTGGAGACTTGCAGGTATGATTATTGTCTAATACCTTGGCTTAGCAAAATTTAACTGTACGTTTCTCAAGAAGAGACATAAACATCAACAAAAAAAAATTTAAACACTGCACAAAATCCCACATAGATGTGCCCATAAAGGAAGACTAATTGTCCATTTGTGGTGACTGGGGAGAATTGTGCTATGAATATATAAATTAATATCAACAAATACTCAGAGCGGTTCAATGGATTTAACCTTGGGTATTAGCCAGTTTTAGTAGATATCTGATCACAGCAAGTTCATTACAAATGTTTGAGAATCATCAAGTATTAAATTTGGGCTGTTAATTTTACTTCATAATCTACAGTATAAATAGGGTTCCATTTCTTGTATAATGTAGCTAGTTGAAATAAAAGAATTATCTGGTGGCTTCTTTCCAAACAACGGGAAATGGATTACAGCAGGTTAAAGCCATAATACAGTGGCAGAATTTTAATTAACTTGTAATCCAAAAATCAATTAGAAATTTGGAATAATATAAAGTATCGAAAAGCCAAAGTGTTTATTTTTATGAGCAGACTGGCAAGACATTTTGAATCTGTATCTGTATTTGTAGTTGTTCATATCCACAGATATTCCCTTTAAATTTATTAATTGCCCCTAACATACCATTTTCTTTCTAAATCGATTGCTGTGCTTGCTAATTAATGTCTGGTAATTTGTATACTTGAATTCTTCTGGGATCAGACTAGTCACTCAGCATTTAAAGAGTATTCAGTTTTTCTGTTTTTTCGATCAAAGTGGATCAGTTCATAGTTTACTTGCCCAATAATCTTACTTGTCCCTATCACTGTATAACCTCTTTTCCCTTCAACTTGACCCATTTATCTTCCTCTCCTTCACCCTCCACACCTTCATCTCTTCCTCCCTCACCATCACCCCCTCCCTCATGGGACAGCGGATGAAAAGGAAGGCAGAATTAACACATCCCTTTTCATGCAGCAGAAATGGGGCCTCAGTGAGCAGGTGATTGGAGCACACCGTCATACAAATAAAAAGGCTAGGATCACTTCAAAGAGCCAACATAGCTGTCAAGAATTAGTCTGAGCTTTATGCCAGGCCATTGCTGCTTTAGAGCTCCCAACCCCAAAATCTTGTCTTGTAACCCGACTGTGGCGTTACAAACCACAGCTTGGGAAGCCCAGCATTAACTCTTTTAAAACAATTACATTATTCAACACCTCACAGACTACTTGGCCACAAAGGGAAATTTCAGAACCAGGCATAATTTAATCAACATTTCTGCACTCAACTAACATTACACATGTATGCTGCTAGTTTAAGGTCTTATATTACGCTTTGCAGACAGGCGTAGTCTGTCAAAATCAGAAAATACTACACATATCACCAGTTACTCTTGTCAACATGTTCAGTAAATCTGCTTTAGTATGGTGTTGGCTAAGAACACTTGCCTTAGGGGGGTTTCTGGAATGAAAGGGTTGTCTACGAGTAGAATTCTCTGATCCATTCTCTGATTTTTAACACAATGAGAAGTGATCAACATAGAAAATACTTAGAGGGCTTGACAGAGTAAAATCCTGAAATGTTTCGAACCAGGAGATCATGCGTCTGGGTAAGGGGTCAGTTACTGACTATCGAGATGAGGAAAAATTTCCTAAGTTGGACAGCTGTGAATCTTCGGAATTCTCTACATTCAGAAAGTTACAAATGAACACTCCTTGAATATATTCAAAACTGAAATTGATACATTTTCGGACATTCTAGTGAAGGATCGTATTTTTATTGAATGGTGGAACAGGCTCAAGGGGCACATTCCTGCCCCTGTTATATGTCTTTTTATGTTCTAGGTTAGATTTGAAATAGAAATCAAACACGCATTGTGTTAAAGTTAAAGAACCACAAGGAAATGGAGAAAACAAGATACATTCTGCTGAAAGATCATCAACTGGAAATGTTAACACTGTTTCTTTTAATTAAATTTTAAAATCTTATTTACATTTAAATGTAATTAAATTTTACAGACCACAAAAACGACTGGGTGCACACAGAGGTATTCAAATATCATTAGCAAACTTTATAATTATTTATAAAGTAATTTTTACGAATAAATAAAAAAATGTGATTTCTAGGTGCAGGAAGTTTGTTCTGACATAATTATAAACTTAATGAGCCATTACAAACCCAGTTACATCTCTTTCAGGAAATTTAAGTTTATGAAATGTTTTGCAATAAGATTAATACTAAATAAGAGTGTTAGTTCTTATCAGTTCAGTGATTTTTATTGGGGGGAGGGGTTATTACAGTGCAGGCTCGAGGTAAGCATTACATGACAGCAACTTCTGAATGTCTGCGTTTAATCACACGTGTACTGACTCCAGAACTGTTGATAGTTTCATTGTTATAACCACTGCAGAATCCAGACATTCTCTCAGAGATGTTACTGTCATACATCAATTGAAGGGATAGCTTGGCTATCAATGTCCACTTTGCCAAAAGCTGCTGGGAAAATATTCCTAGCTAGCAGACTCAGATTGCACCACTGTACCCCCCGCCCATCCCACCACCCAACCTTCCACGCCCAACCAAGCCTAAAGGCACTGCCACAAATTAGAGCTGAAAACCAACTAAACATCCCTTCAATCTCCCTGCCAAGCCCCAGTAATTAATAACTCCCCATTCATCATCAAACTTCAAAGGCCATTTGCTAGCCAGGATACAAGAACAACAAAGTGTTGCAGAAGGAGACAAATATACAGTGCTTTCTCATACACTTATATGTGCCCGCTTGTGCAACTACAAAATCTGACACTTCCAGTTATTTCACACAGAAAGTAGATACATGCTGTAAAAACATGGGAAATCCCATGATCTGTGTTTAAAGACATGAAAGAAAGCATCAAATTAAGCAGAAAGCATATAATTGTGCAAAAATTAGTGTCAGGGCATGTGATTGGAGAGAACATAAAAATCTGTACAGAATAATTAAAAGATTAATCAGGAGAAAGAAATTAGATAGCAAGAGTTTCTGCAAGCATTTAAAATGGAAAGCAGTAAGTCAAATGAGTGTTGGTCCTTTGAGACTGAGAATGGTGAGTTAACAGTTGATAATCATCATAGAACCCCTACAGTGTGGAAACAGGCCATTCAACCCAACAAGTCCACACCACCCCTCCAAAGAGCATCCCACCCAGATCCTTCCCCTAGTTTCCCATGTCTAACCCACCTAACCTAAATACCCCTGGGCACTATGTGCAATTTAGCATGACCAATCCACCTACCCTGCACATTTTTGGACTGTGGGAGGAAACCAGAGCACTCAGAGGAAACCCACGCAGACACGGGGAGAATGTGCAAGCTCCACACAGACAGTTACCTGAAGGTGGAATCAAACCCAGGACCCTGGTGCTGTGAGGCAGCAGTGCTAACCACTGAGCCACCGTGCCACCCCTGAGCCACTGTGCCGCCGTAAGGAAATTACAAACAAATTAAATACATATTTTGCCTTTGTCTTCACATTAGCAGATATAAAAACATTCTAGGGACAGCTTTATCAGAAGGGAAAGAGAAGCTTGGTGAAATTGCAATTATGCAGAGTTGGTACTAAGCAAAATGATTGAGCTGCGGTTGATAAGTCCCTGAGTCCTGATGGACTTCACATTAGGGTGTGAAAAGAGATGGCAAAAGAGGTATTAGATGCATTAGTGTTAAATTTTCAAATATTGCTAGATTCTGGAAAGGTTCCATCAGACCGTAAAGAGACAAAAATAACTCCTCTATTCAAGATGGCGGAAGACATATAGCAATAGCTTGATGTCACTTGTGGAGAAAAGGTTAGAATTAATCATTAAGGAGCTTATAGCTGGGCGCTTAGAAACAAACTCAAGGTAATGAAGAGCCAACATGATTTGGTGAAGGAGAAATCACATTTAATCAATTTATTGGAGTTCTTTGAAAGAGTAACATGTGCTATGGATAAAGGGGAACCTGTAAACATAATGTACTTGATTTATCAGCAGGTATTTGACAAAGTGCCACATTACAGGTTATTGCATAAAGTAGGATCTCATGATATGAGGGAAGTAACATATTAGCATGGATGGAAGACTAGCTGGCTAGCAGAAAACAGATAGTATGCATAAATGTGTATTTTTCTAATTGGCAGATATAATAAGCAGAGTGGTATGGGGGATTTGTGCTGGAGCTTTAGCTTTTCACAATTCATATCAGTGACTATGATGAAGGAAGTGAAGGAAAGGTTGTTGGATTTGTAGATGATGCAAAGATGCGTAGGATAGTATGCTATAGACAAGTTGAGTGAGTGCAAAAATCCAGCAAATGGAGAGAATATGGGAAAATGTGTAGTTGTTCACTTTGGTGGGAAGAATGTAAAAAAAAGTAATACTTAAATGGAGAATGACTGCAGAATTCCAAGTTGCAGAGGGATTGATTGATTCATTTTATTGTCATATCTATCAAAATACAGTTTGTTCATGAGCGGTACAGGCAGATCACAGCAAGCAAAGGATGTACAGATCAAAAAAATCTTACAGGCATAAAGGTTATATTGCAGGTTACATTATTTGAGGCTAGAGTCTTCAACAGTCTGATAACAGCTGGAAAGAAGCTATTCCTGAACCTGCTCATGCATGTGTTCAGGCTTCTGTATCTTCTGCCTGACGGAAGAGGTTGTAGGAGGTCATTACAGGGTGCGACGGGTCTTTGACGATGTTGACCACCTTTCCATGGCAGCAAGCCATGTTAAGAGAGTCCATGGATGGAAGACTGGCTTCCATGATGGTCTGGGCTGTGCACACAACATTCTGCAGTTTCTTGTGGTCCTGGGCAGAGCAGTTGCCACACCAGGCCATTATGCACCCAGACAGTATGCTTTCAATGGTGCATCTGGTAGAATTTGGTGAGGGACCTTATGGACATGCCAAATTTCCTGAGCCGCCTGAGGAAGAAGAGGCGTTGTTGTGCTTTCTTGACTGTCACATTTATGTGGGAAGTCCAGGACAGGTCGTCGGTTATCGTCACTCTGAGGAACTTGATGCTATTCACTCTCTCAACCTCAGTTCTGTTGATGTAGATGGGAGCGTGTTCTCCTCCTTTCTTGTTGAAGTCGACGATCAGTTTTTAGTTTTGCCGACGTTCAGAGACAGATTGTTTTGATGCAGCACGTCACCAAGCCCTCTATCTCCCTTCTGTATTTTGATTCATCGTTGTTAGATATCTGTCCTACTACGGTGGTGTCGTCAACCAGTGATGGCAACTTGTAGATGGCATTTATTCAGAATTTGGCAACACAGTCATAGATGTACAGGGAGTACAGTAGAGGGCTGGAAAAGCTTCCCTGGGGGGCTCCAGTGTTGAGTATTATTGTGGAGGAGGTACAGTTACCTATCCTCACTGCTTGCGGCCTATGGATCAGAAAGCTGAGGATCCAATTGCAGAGGTCTCAGCCAAGACTAAAGTCATGCAGTTTTAAGATCGGTCTGGAGGGGATAATGGTGTTGAAGGCGGAGCTGTGGTCAATCAGCAGGAGTCTGACATAGGTGTCTTTGTTGTTCAGAAGTTCCAGGGATGAGTGCAGGGCGAGGGATACGGCATCCTCTGTGGATCTGTTATGTCAGTGGGCAAACTGTAAGGGATCGAGGCAGATTGGAAAACTGGAGTTGATGTGGGCCATGACCAGCTTCTCGAAGTACTTCATGATTATTGAAGTCAGAGCTATTGAGTTGTAGTCCTTAAGGCACACCGCATGTGTTTTCTTGGCTATGGGGATGATGGTGGTCTTCTTGAAGCAAGTAATCTAGTGCATGAATCGCAAAAGGTTAGCCTGTAGGTGCAGTGCGCAATCAGGCAGGGGTTTTATTTATTCATTAACTGGACGAGGGCATCGCTGGCTAGGCAGCATTTATTGCCCATCCCTAATTGTCCAGAGGGCAGTTCAGAGTCAACCACATTGCTGTGGAGTCATATGTAGGCCAGACCAGGTAAAGATGGCAGTTTCCTTCCCTAAAGACATCAGTGAACCAGATGGGCATTTCTGACAATTGACAACGGATTCATGGTCATCATTAGATTCTTAGTTCCAGATATTTATCGAATTCAAATTCTACCATCTGCCATGGTGGGATTCGCACCTGGGTCCCCAGAACATTATCTAAGTCTCTAGAATAACAGTCCAGCAATAATACCATTAGACCATTGCCTCCGCAGTGGGTGATGGGATGCTAACCTTTATTTTGAGAGGAATAGAATATAAAGGTAAGCTTATTATGCTTCAGTTATGTAGAGCATTGATGAGACTACATCTTTAACAATATGTGCAGTTTGGTCACTTTATTTAAGAAGGAATGTAAGTGCAAGTGGAGACAGTTCGGAGCAGTTTTACTAGATGGATACCTGAAGAAATATTTTGAAGGTGATAGTAGATCAAATCTTTGCTTTGAACAGAAGTGCTCTTGGTCCTCTGGATTTTGGTCCGTAAGAAATCTCCATCAAGGTTTACCCTAAATTCTTCTACGTAGGAACAGTCAGTTGTGCACATCAGAAGATGCGGCAATTGTGTTGTATGACTCAATGTAGGCTGTTGATTGGGTACAAGGAAGGGCAACAGGTGCGGCAGTCATTTGGAGTTTGATGAAATTTTTTCTGATGTAGTCTCTGGGTAAAATAACACTGCCAGTGTGGTATAGTGTGAATGTTCCCTTTATGGTAGCTCTTATAACACAAGGATTGGATTCCATTGAGACAGATGTCTTGAGGTTTGTTAACAACACTTACTATTGCTTTAAAATTTCAGACTCACACATAGTCTGGCTTCTGTGCTTATGACTATACAGAACAAAGTTATAATAACTGCAAACAGGCTACTTGTCTTATTACTACTATTGCTATTTCTCTTGGAATGTCACATGTCATGATTGTATCTAACCATCTTAAAGGTACACTGATTTTCAGTTCTGGGATCTCTGCAATAACACAGCATTGTCCAGTTGCCTGGTTAAATGCAGCTCCAATTATACTTAAGAAGCTTGACACCATCAATGACAGATCAGATCACTTGATGGGTACCCTATCTATCACCTTACCATACCTTCCCACTACCACTGATGCACAGTGATAGCAGTGTGTGTGATTTTTTTTTCTTTATTCATTCACAGGATGAAAGGGCGTCACTGTCTAGGCAGCATTTATTGTCCATCCCTAATTGCCCTGAGGGCAGTTAAGAGTCAATCACATTGCTGTGGGTCTGGAGTCACATGTAGGCCAGACCAGGTAAGGATGGCAGTTTCTTTCCCTAAAGGACATTAGTGAACCAGATAGGTTTTTCCAACAATCGACAATGGATTCACTGTCATCATTAGATTCTTAATTCCAGATATTTTATTGAATTCAAATTCCACCATCTGCCATGGCGGGATTTGAACCTGGGTCCCCAGAACATCATCTGGGTCTCTGGATTAACAGTCCAGCAATAATACCACTAGGCCATCACCTTCCCTGTTATTAGATGGTATGCTGCAATTTGCCAACTGTCCTCCAACAGCATCTCCGAATCCTCCAGCATTACTACAACCTAGTTGACAAGGGCAGCAGAAACATGTAAGCAATACTGTTTAAAAGTTTATCCCCAAGTTCACTGTCAACATATAAAAAACTTAGAATTTCTCTTCTAACAGCACTAGGGGCATCCCTTCACCAGGATGGACTGATTGAAGACGGTGGCTCAACACCATCTTCTCAGGGTAATTAGAGGTGGCAACAATTGCTGAACTTGTCAGTGTAGTCCATATTCTAGGAAAGTATAAAAAAAAACTGGCATTCATTTTCACCTCTCAGATTAGTAACACCTTCTGCAACTTCCAATTTTTTACATCATGGACAGACTGAATTTGCAGCCCATTCATTAGGTAAATTAGTTTTCACAGGACATTGGTGAAGGTTTACATTCATTACCTTGGGGCCATTGATTCATTGTTGTCATTGATTCTTTGAACACAGCCATAAAAGTTCAGAGCACTTTGTACCCCTGTGATAAAGCAAAATTGGTTCCAATTCCAAATTCAAATTTCTTTCACAGCAAACTGTTAATGAGAATCGAATAGGCTCTTCTGTTCTTTCAGAGGAATCTATATTCTTCATAAAATAGAATTAATCATCATTATTCTCGTCACCACAATTCAGTATATTCAATCATCTTGCTTCATTCAGCAGGGCATTGGCTTTTCTTTCATAATTTAGCTAATCCTGTCTGTTACTTGTGCAATCGGCTAGAAGATGCATGCAAATCAGTAACTACAGGTTGTCATCGGAAATAATTTCATGTCCAAATGGAGCTGGATTCTCATATTATTACATATCCTTTACCATCTGATCCTAGACCAAGAACTGGGATATTGGAATTGTAAAACTGTAATTGGCAATTTTCCTTGACTTTTATCTGGACAATGCTAATTCCTCAGGCATAAATTCAGAAAGAAGGATGGAGATTTAGGATGCTGGGCTTGCATTCTTTACAGCACACTGGGATTTCTAGAGTTGCCTTGCAGTGCACCTACCGGTACAGTCTGAGGGGTGGTATATATTATGGAATACACACCACTGCCAGTGGCATATGTGAAAATCCGAGCTGGCTTGTTTTCGTTCAGACGTTTCGTCACCATGCTAGGTAACATCATCAGTGAGGCCTCCGATGAAGCAATGTTGTTCTACTCTACTTGGAACTTGTACTGTCCGGTCCGTTATGGTGAGTAGTGTCATTTCCGGTTTTGTTCTGTATTGGTTTGTATATAACGTCCAATTCTATGTGTTTGTTGGTTGGATTATCGGTTGAGAACCATGCCCTTAGGAATTCCCGTGCATGTCTATATTTGGTTTAGGCTTCTATGGTTACGTTGTCCCAGTTAAACTGATGGCAGATACAAACACTTACCAACAGGTGATGATAGACCTAACACCGCAGCTAGATAATAGGATCACCCAGACACTGAAGAGACTAAAGGATGCAGAACAGATAACCAAGGCAGACTACGTGAGAATGAAACCAGAAGGCACAAACACCCCCTGCTTCTATGGACTTCCTGAAGTACACAAACCAGACATTCTCCTCAGACCGTTGTCTCCCTACCGGGCACACCTTCACACAAACTGGCGAAGGACCTACAACAGAGACTGAAACACCTAGTCGATGAATCACCCCATTCCATTCACTCAACCCAAGAATTCCTCAATACCCTCAAGAACATGAAAATCAGCGACGATGAGACTATGGTATCCTTTAACATCGCAACAGTATTCACATCAATTGACATCGCACTAGCCAAAGAAACACTGGCCACATTACTAGAGGAAGCAGGAACTCAGACCAGCAGCTTCATCAGCAATGACAACTTATTCAAACTACTAGACTTGTGCCTCACCACACATTTCGTCTTTAATGGTCAAGTATACAAACAGATCAATGGTACACCAATGGGGTCACCCATCTCAGGACTCATCGCAGAGGCAATCATGCAGAGACCAGAACACACTACCCTCGCCCACATTCAACCTAAACTGTGGATCTGGTATAGTGGATGACACATGTGTCATTATTAAACGCAACAAACTAGAAGAGACCCACCACCTCATCAACACCGTATTTTCCGAGATTAAATTCACGAGAGGAGAAGAAAACAACAATCAGCTTCTGTTTCTGGATGTCAGAGTTGAACGTATGACCAACGGGGAATTCCAAATCTCAGTTTACAGGAAAGCAGCCCACACTGATCAAATCCTCAACTTCCACAGCAACCACCCCAACGTCCACAAACAAAGCTGTATTAGGACATTATTTAAATGAGCCACCACTCACTGCAACACGCCAGAACTACACAGGAAAGAGGAAGAGCACCTATACAAAATCTTCGCTATGAACGGATATCCCCGCAACTTCATCCGCAGGTGCCCACTAAATAGACAACAAGAAGACACAGTACGCCCTAACATATTGCCCTACATCAAGAACATTATCAGAATTGACTCCTAAGACCACTAGGAATCATGGCAGCACACAAGCCCACAGCCACTCTATGATAAACACTCACAAGGATTAAAGACCCCACTCCCACAACATGCAGAACCAACGTAGTTTTCAAAATACCATGCAACGACTGCCACAAATATTACATCAAACAGACAGGAAGGAAACTAGCCATCAGAATACACAAACATCAGCCAGTAGCAAAACAACATGATGAACATTCCGTAATATCGGTACACTTGGACAGTATAAATTCCAAGTGGAGTAGAACAACATTGCTTCATCGGAGGCCTCACTGATGATGTTACCTTTTGTGATGACGAAACATCTGAATGAAAACAAGCCAGCTCGGCGAGCAAGTCAGCAACCTCACCCACAACCCGAGCTACAAATCTTTGCTAAAATCTTAAATATGTGAAAATCCGAAACAAAAACAGAAATTTCTGGAGAAACTTAGTAGTTCTGGTAGCAGAGTTCTGAACCCTATTTAAGGGTCACTGGATGAGAAACATGAACTTTGTTTGTTTCTCCACAGATGCTGCTAGACCTACGGAGTTTCTCCAGCAATTTCTATTTTTGTTATGTCATGGTCATGTGCATCGGACCCTTCTGAGAAGCTATTTAGTATTTGCCTAAATTACTAATACCAAGTGGGGAAGAATGACCACACAATGTCTTCAGAAGAATGGAGACTCAGACTTGATAAATGGAATCATTTTATTGCATAATGCTTAATAGCCAGTTACATTACATCTGATTTACATGATAGCCTCTGTGAGGCAGCAGGCTGGACTTAGAGTAAGTACGTAATGCTGTAAAAGCTACATGGAATGAAGCAACAACTAGAACAATGGTTAGCGAGGAACTCCTGGGAATAGTTACTTACATCCTGATCTTGATGGGCAGAACTTATTTTAGGATGTCAGTTAACCCTGTCAGGTACTAAATGTCTTGTGCAATATCCCTGCCAAGCCTTTTCTGTTTATTAATGTTTTTATTCAACTGTTTTTCAAAAAAGCAACATAGGTTCATCACAACCCATCATAAGTCTGGAAGTTTACATTTGGTTGGTGACTTGATTGGGTTGGAAGTCTGCTGCTTGAGGAGGAAACATTCGGGATCTGTTTGCTGCTGTACTGGAAGCTTGGAGCCTTCTCAAATGCCCTGTAAAAGAAGATGTGTTCTTGTGCTGATATCACTGTTGAACATTTCTGTCCTGTGAGCATCCTCACATCATGTCAGAAAAGATAGTTGCATTTCTTCGAAAAGTGATCTTCTCATTTGGAGATTGCATTGAAGTAGACTCACATGCAATCCTTCCAATCTTACTTATATTCTTTTGGATAACATAATCATTTTATTAGGTTTAATCATAGACAGTAAAGCTGACAGAAATTTTAGTATTGTTTCTTCTACAGAAGAATCTAGAGCCTATTACCAACTCCTGATAGGTCTGGTTTCAAGGATGTCCAATGATCAGGTTTTAAAGATTTATTTGCATTTGGAAGACAACTAAATAATTCCTCCAAACCTGTGATTAATAGTTATTTCTGATCTGTCAGTTGTGAAGAGTTATCATACATCAACATAATTATTTGCAAGTGGGATGTGTTTTCTCTTGGGTTCAGTGAACATTGTTCTGAGACTTACGAAGTCTTTCCCTTATTGAATAACATTACATTGATCACTGGTATTCAGCTTCTGAACTGGTTGAGGTTCATCAATGTACATAGAATTTAAAAGTGAACCATGCTTTTCTGCTCAGAAGTGTGAAGTGTTTATTTTCTGATGACATAAACCTGCTCCACAGCATATTGGTCTCTGTATTTTAAGGATACTTTACCCTTTTCTTTGATTTTGAGCAGTGTGCTTCAATTGCAAAATTGAAGGCTGCAATTTCATTCTTTTCAAACAATAGGAAGGCATCAAACAATACGAAAATACTCACCCTAGTGTTAAGTTTGAAATGGTTGAATGACTGTTATCCTGTTTAATTTGGGTCATATCTGGTTCAGTCACCTATTATCCCAAGGAATGGTTGAGTCGGAGCTTCCTAATGTGATATATCATCAAATAATGTTATGTGTTCTAATGAAAGCATGTCTCAGTTGTCTGGAATTCCTTCAAAAATTGCTTGCTGTAAGGTGTTAATTCTGTGCAAGTTAGTATTATTAGTTCTATTGTTCAAAGTTTGGACATGTCCTAGTTTTCTACAAAAGCTGCTTTGATGTGATAAGGCTGGGCATTAGTTTTGTTTGTGTGCTTTTTTAAATTCTGCATCTGGAGTAGGGAATTCGAGCATCAAAGGATTTGAAGAAATTTTGTGATGTTCTATTATGTGATGACTTGATGTGTTTGTACATTAAAAATTGACAAAATCCAGTCATCTCCATTGACTTTCCATTCCTATTATTCTCCTTCACCTGATGAAGGAGCAGTGCTCTAAAAGCTTGTGATTTAAAATAAATCTGTTGGACTATAACCTGGTGTCATGTGACTTCTGACTTTGTCCACTCCAGTCCAATACCGGCATCTCCACATCATACTTAACTCTTGTTAATTCTCTTACTTAAATGACTGTCTTGAAACCTGAAGAAGGACTTTTTAATTATAGTATAGCTGGTTTTGCTGTTTTAGTGTTTTAAATTGCATAATCTCTTGAATTGTATTACTGTCTTCTTCAATGAATTTAAAATTTTGTAATTATTTTCCTTTAATTACTGGATAATAAAAATGACTTGCTAATGAAGCTTTGGTGTTAATAAGTTTTTTTTAAATGAAGCTTTTTTTAATTTTCTATGTTACTTGCTTTTCAGAAATTTTCTGTAATTTCTGTTTGTTAAAGTTGAAAACTTTTAAATGCTTCAGAATTAGCCCTATTTTTGCTAAGAAAAAATACATTTTAGTGTTCAAAAATGATTGTATTGCTTTAAAATGAAGAAATTCTTGTTTTAACCTCCTCCAAGATGGAAGAAAACACTGCTAAATTATGCCAATTCCCCATTTTTTCCTGTGTGTATCATACCCTTTTTAATGATATGGATGATTTGCACTCTTTCTGCTCCTTCTCCATGAGATTTTGAGTTTCTGCTGACAGGCTTCATACTCCCTTTTAACTGCTGACTGCTCCATACACAGAAACTGACAGACTCTGTGACTTTTAAGCTGTTGAATATTTAAAGATACACTCAGTTTTCAGACTGGATTTTTTTCGTTCTTTCTTCTCCTTAGATGGTAGTGACTTTTGTAGAACTGAGGATTCTTTTCCAGAAAGTCACCACTGCTCACATATAATATGAGACAGTAATGTTCACTTTCTGATAGCATGACATATATGATGAAGTCCAACTGTTGTCAGGATGTTGTGTTTGTGTCCACAGGAACTGTCTGAAATACCTGGGTAGATTCACTGGCATCAATCCTCTTCATTGGTATAAGTCTAATTAACTGATACCAAGTGGAGAAGGATGCTGTCATGATATCTTCTGCAGAAGGGAAGTATGAACTTCATAAGTAAGATTATCACATATCTGTGTTTCATAGGAACATTATTTCTAAGTAGTGTCAGGAGTGCAAAGGTGCAGAAACTCCACCCGGCAGTACTATGTCACTGCCATGTGATGAATGCAATTGCTCTTCGACCAAAAGGCCAGTCTATTGAGCCGGTCCTTTGTTCATAAAGAGTAGCTGCTGAGTGCCAGACAGGGGGAAGTCCTCAGTGCTGTCAGCCCTCCCCGCAAGTCGAAACACAGCTTGGAGATGGTATCTCTCATGTCCACCATGAGGAGCTGCAACACTGAATGGTCAGTGCTATTTTATGACCTTTGCTCCCACTCCTGGCCTTTGTATACACTCCCAGACTTTATCTTTGCTCCCGGACATTTTCCCCACTCCTGGAACTTTGGTGTCTGTAAGATGTGTGTTTCGGTATGCACAGCTGGAGTGACATTATTACACAAGGAACACAGTGGCATTGGCCATGCAGACACAAATTTATGTACCTGTAACTGACATCACTGACCCCTTTATGCACTTTTAGGCAGCCACTTTAATAGCCATCCTTGTTTTCATGTTAAACACTCTAGTTTCACATAGTACTTAGTAACTAATTACATTGCATATGAGTTATGTAATTATCTCTTGTGAGACATCGGGCTAGATTTTTGAGTAAGTACATAATACTGTTAGCTGCACTGAACTAAGTACTGGTACAAAAACTGAAACAATGATTCACAGCTCCCAGGATGAGTCCATTATATTCTGATGAATGAACCTTATCATGTAATGTCAGTTAACCTTTTCAGGTATTAAATGTCTCACAAAACAAGGCAAGAGAGGGTGTTCCCAGCCTCATATCCCTTTTAGGTCATTGGTGCCTAAAATTTAGGTGGTTTCAAGATGAAGTGAAACATAGGGCCAGCACACAACTCTTTCTAATCAAATGGTCAGAGAGCAAGTTGCAGTAAAGGCTAGTACATCCTTTAAACTCCCAAAAACTGATAGGTGTTGTGTTCTTCTGATTGCTGCTTTTGAGTGCAACCAAGGCTCTCAAGAGGTAATACAGTGTACCTCACTTTATTTCCTCGTTCTTTTTTCTTGGCCCTGTCCAATGTTAGGTATGTGGCAGAGTAGCATTTGGCGCATATACTTGATCTGAACTTGGAAATTAAGGGAAGTTTAGGTACCTAGCCATGTACCCAGGAACAGGGGCACTATAAAATCCATCCTTTTGTTACATTCATAATGCGAGGCAATTAGGATATCAAAGAAACCAAAAAGTAAAACAAAAGGGCATGTGGAAATCTGAAAAGAAGGCAGTAAATTCCTGAAATACACAACTGCTCAGAAGACACTTATAAAGAGAGACAACCAGTAATGAAAAGGCAGGTGAATAGTCCTAGCGAAAGTATGCACCCAGTCATGAAACTATGTATAAGAAAATATATTATTTCAAAGGTTGAATAAATGCCAGAATGTAAAATGCTAACAAAAATTGGAAGGTAATTTTAATAAGTTTGCCCTTTGGACGATGTCAATTTTATTTGGAGACTATATTTATGTAGTGAATGTTGAGGCTAAAACGTTGATTGAGATGTGTGCTGTAATGTGCAATATGTAATATACAGACTGTACACTGGAATAACTCGTATACTTCTATTTTATAGGCGTCAGCATGTATAAACTCAACTGGTGACTCTGTTCTTTGATCTAGTGATATACGGCAGAGGTCAGTTTAATTCTTCTTTAATTTGAATGATTGATGCTTTTATTGGTACTTGTTGACAAATTCAAAAGTTGAAACTTCCTGCCTCCATTTTCTTCTGCTGATAAGTCATAGAAATCTTTTGGTATTTAATCAATAAATTTTGTTTACAGCACACATTAACTACTTGATTTTTGGATTCATGGATGTGAAGAATGTTAGCAAATTCCAGTTTTGCTGATAATTAAGATTTATTAATGCAAAAGATTTAATAAGCCATCAGCTTGATGAATTGGTTCAGCGATCAAACATTTATTTTTCATGTTTTCATGTTTTGATTCAAAATACTTGACAGAGGATCTGCCTATCTTCCACTTCAGCACGTCTGCTGTGACTTAATGATATGCGAGGACTCCATTGAGAAACCTTACACTGATTTTTAGTAAAATTGGCTGAGTGTCAGTTTTGCATATTTCTCTCCATGAACTCTGGACAGTTATCCCATGCAATTCTTCATAGCTCACCTCGTTATGTGAGCACCACACCTTTTAGGCAGCCTGCTAGTACTATTGTATGGTCAGCAATTGGTGAAGTACTTACCATTTCCAGATCTCATGGGACTCCTGTTGCCATTGTCATTTTTAAAGCCCAGACGTGCACCTAGTCAAGCACTGGCAGCCACAAATAGCCCTTCACAGTGTACATAGGTGGCATGGCTGACACTTCATTGCAAATAGATCATCACATCTGTAAATTTATTGCTATTTTATATCATTACCTATTTGATTGACAGTCAGTATAACTGCAGCAACAAGAATCAAGTTACACAGGCTACAGGTCCTTTGCCCTATCCCAACTTACAACCCTGTCTAAGGTTGTGTTACTTTTGCTCTAATACACAGTGTGATTACTGTATTCTCATTGTTCAAAGTGGAACACTGACACACTGAAAAGCCTTCAAATTGTTGAAAATGTACATTTGTATTCAGCATCAGCAAGAGTGAAGAGAAAAAAACAAAAAAAAAGCTGTACTTCATTCTGGGAACAGACAGGGTGCACCTGCATTTTGAAAAGTAACAGATTGGCACCAGTGAGTGATTATTGCACCTAGTTCAAATCTATTAGAATTAGATGTTAATTAAGTCCTGTGTGGGAGAAATAAAATTAAGCCCTACCTGGCTTGTTGCACCTGATACTGTAGCTCTATCATACTGAAGGTGATGTTCCACCCACCCTGTGTCTTCATCTTCCTCCTCTGAAGACTGCTGCTGCTCTCCCAGCTCTTCAGCATCCCCCAAAGCCTTTTGCAATAAAGGATAGCATTTCATTAGCCTTCCTAAATACTTGCTGTACCTGCGCACTAATTTTTTTGACCATTCCACTACAACACCTAAATCCCACTGCAATTTGGAATTCTGAAATTGTTCTCGTTTAAGTAATGCACTGCTCTTTTATTCTTTTTTACAAAGTGAGCAATTTCACATTTATCCACATTATAATCCATCTGCCAGACTTTTTGCCACTCAGTCCACCCATCTATATTATCCTATGTCTGCTTCACAACATCTTTCTGTCATTTGCAAATTTAACAACCATGCCTTTGCACCCCTCATCTATATCATTGAGATAAATTGTAAAAAGCTGAGGGTCCAGCATAGACCCCTGAAGAAAATACTGTCACAACCAGCCAACCAAGAAAAGATCCAGTTAAAAATACCCCTTTTTCTGCCAGCGAATTTTCTATTTTGCACAATGATCTCCTACTTTGCACAATAACCTTTTATGTAGCACTTTGTTAAATGCCTTTTGGAAATCCAAATACAGTACATCTGCTGGTTATTTTTTATCTACAGCATATGTTGCTTCATGGTCCAGCTGTGGGGGGATTCAGTTGGGTCCGTTGGAGTAGTATTGGGTTAGGGTCTGGGACTGTAAGTCGTTTGGGACAGGTGTAGTTAGGATGTATGAAGTAAGTATGGCATTATTTTAATAGTTACTGAGGAATTAACTATATATTTAATAATTTAACTTTTCCTGAGTAACCAATTTACTTAATTTCAACTGAACTTCAATTTAAATGGAGATTTTCAGATAGTTCCAGGATTAGAGGAATTGCCCAGCAGAAAATTCAATTTCCCGGGCAATTCTTTCAGAGTGTGCTATGATGGGATTCCACAGATTCTCCATGCACACCTCCTATCTATAATGGAATAATGACTGTCTGACCATTGGAAAATCCAGGCCATTATGTTCTTAGACACTCCTGGCTATTTTGACCAAACAGCTGAGCCAGTTTTTACTTTTCTTGATAACATGCTCTGAATCTTTAATGGCCCAGTGAACTACCAGAACAGTTTTTTCTATACTTTGAAATCATAGCATTTACTGCCAATAGTGCAATTAATGAGTGGAAGAACCAAGCTAAATCACATGCTTAAAACACAGTCGAGCCAGTTCTGACTATAGGTGTAATGCTGGAGCACTGGCGAATAGTTAATGCTGCACCAATGTTTAAGAATTGAGAAAATGATAGATCAGGTAATTCCAGGCTAATCAGCCTTATATTCGCAGTGAAACATTTTTAGAGCCAGGACAAATTCTTTTAGAGAGTCATATACCCGTTCAAGTCAATAAACATGGATTTGATAAAGGACGTTTGTATCTAACAAACATGATTGACTTGTTTGAGGAGGTCATAAGGAGGGTTGCTGAGGGCAATGCATTTGATGTAGTCTGTGTGAATTTTAATAAAGCTTTTGATAAGGCCCCACATGTCAGGCTGATCATAAACGTAAAATTTCTAATGGCTTTTTTTTAGTGACAGCAGTCTGTCTCTGATTTGCCTAGAATTGTGTCATGAAATCTCCAGGGAGTGGATTTGCATGGGATGTGTCCAACAGTTTGAATTATAAATGCTGCAATATATCTCAAGCAATCATCAGAGTGGCCGCTGATATCTGTAAATTCTTTAGTCATTTTCATTGCTGGCCTTGCAATACTTTGCACCTTTATCTACATCATTATCTCAATTATTCAAAAAAAACTTCTCTTAGTGATTTGGCATGTGCTTCAGACCAAGCAGTTTCTCTTAAATGGGAAGAAGTATATTCTGAAAAAACAAACAATCCTTTTTGTATCTTTCTGTATGAATTTTATAAGTTAGCTTTCTTGTAGAGATTAAAGTGGTCTTTGTAAACAATTCATTTGATCACCATCTCCATCTCAACACTGGACAGGAGCAGAGCACCAGTTATGTTTAACTGTCCCCAGATTTCCTTATTATGGACCACAGGTCTCCTGGCACAGTTTCCTATCGTGTTCTTCTGGACAGAATAAACAGGAATGAGGATGCTGGTGTGGTCAAACACATTTAGTTGAGTGGCAGTACAGAAATTGAGCATTGCTGAAAAAAAAATACATTTTGTCAAAGGTTTTCATTTTACACTCATCAGGATAATTTGCTAAACTGATATATTGTGTCTTTTTTCAGTGATACTTAATTATTTCAGGGTTGGTTGAGTGCATAATGCTCTTTGAAATGTGTCAAAACTGAGGACTGTAGGCCTTTTTACCTGATCCACATTACATGACAAGTGATGGACCACAACAGGAAAATAGAGCTGAATCTTACATTAGTTTGGCTAAGTGCAAGTTGCACAAAGTTTTTTGGATACTTGTTGTGAGGCCCCGGTGAGATCTCTCATCATATCTTACCAAACATACCTCATTAAGTATCTTTTGCCATTAACTGCACACTGCAACCCCCACCCCCACCACCATGGCATCCCTCATGTCTAATTTATTATCATTTTACCATACATCATTCTTGGGACAACTTGCCAATCAGTGAATATCCATTGAAAGACCAACATTCCTGGTAAAGGCTGCTGCGCACCTTCAAAAAAATGGCATTCTGAAATAGCTCTGTTCAGTAAGCACAGAGTCTGATCATTTCGCAGAAGGGGAAGATGGCACCACGATTCTCCACCAGAGACCTGGAGGAGCTGGTGGTACAAAGGAAAGGGGTCCTCTTCCCAGAGGATGGCAGCGGAGGGTGTGCCACCAGATCATGACAGCCAGGTCAAGGTCATTACCTGGATCAGTGTTGCCTCAACAGTGAGGAGGAATGGCCAGTAGGGCCAAAAAAGCCTTTTCTGTTCCAGTAGGTTAAGTGTCACATTCTTCTCTCTGCTGCCTTATAGTCACTGCATCTCTGCGACTGCACCCATTTCCCACAAAGGCTCATGCTCTGCCACTCTCTCTATTTCCTGCACTCACTCACTGTCACCCACCCCTAACATCATTAACCCTGCATGCCCTCTGCTCTGTCGACTCACTTGCCTGGGACATCTCACCATCTTTCAACCACTTACAGCAGCATGAACATCTGTGCTATCCACTTTCACCACAGCGTCTCCCTTTACCTCATTTCCAGAAAAGACAACACACAACAGAGCAGAAAGGGTATGCATAGATGAAGGGATATTCGCCATTCAACTCCTCAATTCTTATGAAGCGAGAAACCTGCCCTCACAAGAGAAGACTGGGATTGCCCTCGCAGGATGCCAAGATGCCCATGTCCCATCACCTGAGTAAGTATTATTCTTCATTCCACTGTTACTCTCACAGTAATCCTGCTGTCAGTGTCAGTCATTGCACACCACGTGTAACCACCAACCACAATTTTGTTCCCTTTGTCTTGCACCACCTTGGACAAATGGCCAGTTCTCCCAGAAGCCACCTTCTTGCCCTATCAGGACAACAGTATTGAGGAATCAGGAAGCATTGACAAGGCTGCATCCTGTAGCCAAAGTCAGCTCAGACACTGACACCTCAGAGGGAATGTCACATTTAACGAATTTAAGAGCACACCTTGGTGAGTACCTCACTACAACAGGTCTGCAACTGACCAGGGATGAAATGCCCCAGGTTGCTGGCACCCAGAGCACTGAGAGACTGAGCATCTGCTCAGCCTCAGGGAGGAGAGGACCCTGTAACGTTGACAATCGGGGACTTTGTCCACACGCGCAGAGATGAAAGGGAGCTGCAGACATGCATGTGCGAAACAATGGCCCTCATTGTCCAGAAGTGCAAATGTGCAATGAGTCATGTCAGACTGTGACCATGCAGGTGGTTGTTAAATCAGCAAGTGCTAAGAGTCAAGTGAGCAGCCTTGAGATACAGCAATAGTCTAAGCTGTGAGCTGGGTGACTATCCCTGCACACTGTCTTTGTAGCGGCCTTTCTATGCTGATTGCCAGCGCGCTGTGTAACTTTGTGCTTCCTGAGCATCCTGCATGTGGATTGAAGAGTTCCCATGATGGTTAAGAAAGGTTAAAAAATGCCGGATGCCAATGTCCATGTATGGGGGGTGTGAGTGTGTAACTGGCACCCATGGATTATGCCCTGATCTTTAGAGATTCTTGGGTATGGTGAATCATGGCAAAATGTTTGCTTAACCTGGCAGCCCTTACAAAACCCTTGAAACCACTTTCAAAGAGGACATAAAGGTGATATTGGAATCTTCATCAGGAGAATGCTTTTCAGAAGATTCAGGAAATGTGGCCAACTACAGATGTCATAGCACATTATAATCCTTCATTTGCAATAATAATAGCAACTGAAACTTCAAATACATGTTGAGGAACAGGACTTTCCAGCAGCATTTGCATTGGTGTTGCAAATCAACCTATTGCACATCACAGATGTTATCTGATACGGAAGTATGATATGGCTCTCTCAGTTACATGGTCTTGCAAGAGATTTTCAGATTACATCCTTGGTCTGAAAGCGACAATTGAAAAAGATCACAAACCTTTAGGCTTTCTATTACATGAGGAGGAATTTGCAAGAATGCTTCTAAGAACATAAAGATTTCAACTTCATCTGATGTGGTTCCTTACTAAACAATCTATGTGAAGACAAAGCTGCACACAATAGCAGAAGCAGGCTCCTGAGCTACAGCTGACAGCCTTACCAGCCATGATGTCAATTTCATCCAAGAAACTGAGTCATACACACAGTCTTTGGTGGTACAATGGCCAACAAGTTACAATCAGCTTAGGCTGATTTGACAAGAACAAAACAGAGACCTAGAATGTCTGACAATCTACCAATATAGCAGAAGGGGATGGCCACATCAAAGAAGTGAAAGTGTAGCCATGAAAATGTATTTGAAACACAGGAATATTTTTTTCTATTGATAATGACATACTATTGTGAGACAAATGGCTGGCCCCCCAGCTTTAACTCGAGAGGGAATTTTGGAGAAACTGTACCAAGGAGACTTGGGGTCATCAGGTGCAGGTGTAGAGTTCAGTTGATGCTGTGATGACCTGCAATCTACAGGTACTCTTTGCCAATCGTCAGACATGTGTCACCCACAGGCCAGGACACAGAAAACCATTAATACCCACCAAATTCCTGTCTTCGGAACATGTGGAATCGATATGTTTGTACTTGATGAAAGGTAAATTACTGATGGGCAGAAAGGTGAAAACTCAACTCCCTATCCCACTAAGAAATTGTAGCCATACTTACCAAGTGATAAATGTTAAGTAAGGAGCGATCCTATTGCACTCAGCAGGTCACATCTTACAACAAAAAGCTACCATGTGAGGAATTTTCCAGGCCAAGGAACAAGATAACAGGTGTGGATCAGGGATTTACATATAAAAGATATGACCATCCATGGAGAAGTGAACAAATGGAGATTAGATATTGTGCAGACTGCTGAAGGGACTGTACAAAGGAACTGCACTAAAAGTTATCAGTAAAAAGCTTGGTGGGAGATGTTGTACATGGGCCTGGAGGGAGCTAAAATGGTTAACACTTGACTGAGTGCAATAAGCATTGAGAATGTTTTGAGGACTTGGTGAAAGAGAAAAGTAGGACCTCTTGGGATCCAGACCTAAGGCTCGGTCCTCCCAACAGTTTTTGTGATAATGTAGAGCTTATTTTTATAACCTGTAATTAGTTGCCTGGGTGAAATTATTTGCATCTTGCTTACTTCATAAAACTTTTCTTGTTAGACAAGAAGTTGGCTACCCTCCTACACACTAGACTATGTAAGCTCATAAAGAACCCACACACTTAGAAGATTCAGATGGCAGCACACACAATATGCTCACTTAATAATATTTTCTCATAGATTTACTTTAAAAAAATCTTTTGTATGCATTCTTATCCTTTGCTTCACAGCTTCATCATGTTCTACAAGGATAGGCAAACGAGGGATATAGATTTTGACACTGCTATACACACTAGCTCAGCTATTGGAAAGAACCAATACCTCAAGGAATGTAACTTGTCCCCTGTGAAAAGTCAATCTATCCAGTAACTCAGGCAAAATCCATGCATGATAGATGATTCTCATCATTCTACCATGGCCTATGACCTGAATGTTATGTCATTAGATTCAACTAATAAAGTTAAATGCCACAATGAAATGTTATGTGTTGTGAAGTTGATTATTTTTCACAGGTTTTATATATATAACAAAATGACCTATGGCATTAATATAAAAGGTAATATTGAAAATGATACTTTCGTTATCATTGATTCAATGAAGTTAGAAATGAAATTGTTTTTCACCTTTTTAAGAAGACTGTGCAAATATATCAGCTTAACATGACATGTTGCTTGTTACTTTTAAATAATGTGATGGAATATTTCCGAGAGTAATTTAGGTGACAATTTTACATAATATACTATTTAATCATTACCTGCAGCCTAATGCATATAATTAGCAATTTATAAAATTATGATCAATTCAAAACAGAATATTCCTTCAGTAGTCATATTGCATTAATGCTGCTTGTTTAAATTGAAAAGATACTCTTAAATGGCATAGTCTGATTTGAATTTGTACAGTGATCTTAATGTTAAGTGATTTAATGTTAAGAATGTTTAAATGCCATTGATTCAGGTACAAGTATGATTAAGAATACCAAAATAATAGGAAAAAATGTTTTGTGTACTGCAACTAACCACATTTGGATGCTGTATAGATTAACAAGTCATGTCATTTTGATAAATGGAAGTCCTTTTTCTGCACAAAATAGTGCTGTGGTCATCTGGGATCCAACAGGATAATAGTTGAACCATTTTCCTTTCTGAGAAAATGTATGGTCAGCAAAACTGATGCTGTGAAAATGAATTTCTGATGCATCATTTGGTGTATGCATTTGTTATGAACTTATGCCTACAAATTTCTGACATCGGCATTATCAGACTAATACTTAAATATAATTCATTCTTTTTTTTTCCACTATTTTAAAGCTTATATTAACTAGATACTTTAAATAGGACAATGCCCCTGTTGAAATGGCAATAAAGAATATAGGACAAAAAAAGTTGCAATTTAATATGTACAAAGCACCTGGACCAGATGGGATGTATCCAGGAAATTCTAAGGAAATGAAACATTCAATAGCTAACATGAATTATTTACATTTTTGGAGATATCTAAACATGAAAATGACATCTCTACAATGTCAAACTGTGGTTGTTATCTTTAAGTGTTCAAACTAAGAGTGTCAGCTGAAGACAGCTTGGTTAACTTCATACCATTAATGGGGTAACTGCTTGACAGTGCTATATGTGATAGCAATAGGTGAAGAGTGGAGCATTTTGACCAAATCTGTCAGTGGGAGTGATGGTGGTGATCAGGCTCACCGTTCATTTTACATTCTGCTAGCTTTTATTTTATATTTTCACTATACTGGCTAAAAATAATTTCTCACCTCGAGAATATAGAGGGCATTGAAGAAACGTAAATGTCAGTTTGAAACCAAGACCTTGATTTTTGCTAATCTTTGAGCTGACTGAGTTGGGAGAGCTTAGCCTCAAAACTCTCATATTTAAAAATTCAAAATTACAGCAGAAGATCGGGTGAATCGTTAGAAAATTTGACTGAAACAAGGACCTGTCTGACTATTCAAAAAAAGACAGAGATTTCTTGGCTAACATTACTCTCTCAACTAATATTGCCAAAATAGTGCTTTAAGATATTCATTTGCTTTCTGCAACTTCTTCCTATATGTATAGGCTGTTACCTTTGCCTACACAGCAACTATAACTGTATTTTTAGAGTAATTCCTTGTCTGTAAAGTGAAGATGTGACACATTATAAGTGTAGCTTGTCATGTCTTACTGGTTTGCATGTTCTGATGGGGAGATTCCAAGTTGAGATAGAATTGAATATTTTTTTCAAAATCTCCCTACCTTTCCCCCAAGGGACTGAATGCATAAGTAATGTAAATGCTATGCCACATGGTGTGCAAATTTCCAAGATTTTGGGTCTGATGCCCAGACATTGCCATCCTAATTGACCTTCGCTAAGACAATAATGGCAGTCCTCTGTGTGTCTGGAACAGGAAAGGGATAAACTCCCCGTGGTCTCACTCCTCATTGTAAGCCAGTGACGTTAATTTTAAAAAATGAGCACATAATCAGTAAAGTGTCCTAATCTAACAATCTATTTGTCAATTTCACATCTAATTTATAAATTAAGAGTTGCTACACACTCTGTATATTCCATTTGACAGAAGCTGGATCACAGCTGTTGCTACATAGATGACTGCAATATAATGTAAAAGTTTTTTGAAAAAATACGTGATTGGATAAAATTCAGACATGCAATAAAATTGTTTATTTCTCCTTCCAGTTCTGTTTCTTTTTCAACTAAAATTATTTTGTTATGTATGGAGTGAGTCACAAATGGTAAAGTGGGAAGTAATTAATTGGACTCCAAGCAGAAAGTCCAGTATCGCACGGTTACCTGCTGCTGTGGAACTACAATACCCAGATACTATTTACTTGCTGGCACAAAGGTTTGCCAAGCATATCAGTGATGTCTTTGGTTATCATTCACTTTGGCTTCTAGGTGAAACAATTGACCTCCGATAACAATTGGCATTCTATTAGTCTTTCAGGCTTGTAGCTGTACTTGTCAACAAAGCTATGGTCTGGTACTGGTATCATACCTCAAAGGAGTTGGCAGCTTTTTAAACTGCTGTCCCAACTGATTGCAAAGAAGTGATTCACCATGTGTAGGAAAAATGACCAGAAAACAAACTGATGCAAAACCATCTTCATTGAATACTGAAATAAAACAAAAAGAAAATCAAATGGATTTGAAAACAAAATGTGTATGAAGGTAAGTAATGATGTCCCCATTTCTAGTTTTCTAAGTACTTGTGCAAGACTGAATAGCAACATTAAAAATAGCAGCAGGAGTAAGCCATTTGGCCTTTCAAGCCTGCTCTGCTCGTCTTTATGATCATGGTTGATCATCCTGTTCAATAACCTGTTCCTGATTCTCCCCACTATCCTTTGATTCCTTTAGTCCAAAGTGCTATATCCAACTCCTTCTTAAAATCATACAGTGTTTTTGCTTTGGTTGCTTTCTGTGGTAGCGAATTCCATATGCTCACCACTTTCTGGGTGAAGAAATGTCTCCTCATCTCAGTCCAATGATTTTCTTATACTGTGACCCCTGGGTCTGGACTTGTTTGCCATCAGGAACATCCTTTTTGCACCTACCCTATCTCGTCTTATTATAATATTATAGGTTTCTGTGATTCCCCCCCATTCTTCTGAACTCAGGTGATAATAATTCTGATTGATTCAACCTGTCCTCATATGCCAGTCCTACCATTCCAGGGTTTAGTCTGGTAAAAGGTTTGCTCCAATCCTTCTATAGCAAGAACAAACTTCGTCAGATGAGGAGACCAAAACTGTACACAATATTCCAGGGGTAGTCTCACTAGGGCCCTGTATAATTTCACAAGATATCCCTGCTCTGACACTCAAAACCTCTCACTGTAAAGACCAACATACCATTTGCCTTCTTTACTGTCTGTTCAGCTGCATGCTTACTTTTAGTTACTACCTCACTTTACAGCCAATCAGATAATAATCTGCCTTCTTCTTTGCTCCCAAAGTGGGTGACCTCATATTTATCCACATTACATGATTAGACCTTAAATATACAAGCAGAATTAGGTATTCAGCCTATCTTCTCTGCCATTCAGTCGTGGCTGATATGTTTCTCAACCCCATTCCCTTGCCTCCTTCTGGTAACTCTTGAACCACTTACTAATCAAGAACCCACCTATCTCTGTCTTAAATCCACCCAGTGACTTGGCCTCCAAGCCTGCTGCAGCAATGAGTTCCACAGATTCACCACTTTGGCTGTAGAAATTGCTCCTCATCTGTCGTCCCTTCACTTTCAGGCTGTGCCCTTGGATCCTAATCTCTCCTGCAAGTGGAAACATCTTCTTCACATCTGCTGTATCCAGGCTTTTCATATTCCCAAGTTCCAATGACATGTCCCTTCATCCTTCTAAACTCAATCAACTCCTCAACCGCTCCTCATATGACAAGTCCCACATCCCTGGATCATTCTTGTAAATCTCCTCTGGAATCCCTCCAACACTGACACATCCTTCCTTAGATACAGGGCCCAAAACTGCACACTAAATGAGATCTGAACAGAGCCATACACAGCCTCAGCAGTACATCTCTGCTCTTGTATTCATTCTTGAATAAATGCTAACATTGCATTCACCTTCCTATCTGCCGAATGAATCTGCATATTACCCTTAAGAAAACCCTGAACTATGATTCCCAACTGTCTTTGTGCTTCCGATTTCTGAAATCTTTCAAAATTTAGAAAATAGCTTATGCCTGTATTCTTCCTACCAAAATGCATAACCTCACACTTTCCCACACTATATTCCATCTGCCATTTCTTTGCCCACTCTTCTAGCCTTTCCAAGTTCTTCTGCACCCTACCCACTTCCCCAACTATACCTTGTCCCTTCACCTATCTTGATGTCATCTGCAAACGTAGCAATAATGCTTAAGTTTCAGTTTCTTCGTCTGGATTATTTATGTGCATCATTAATAGTTGTGGTCTCAACACTGATCCCTGTGGAATTCCACTAGTCATTGGACGTCCTGAAAAAGACCCCTTTATCCCTACTTTCTGTTTTCTGCCAGACAGCCAATCCTCTATCCATTGCCAGTTCTTTGCCCCTAACACCATGGGCTCATATGTTATTTAGCAGCCTTCTATGTGGCACCTTGTCAATGGCCTTTGTGTAACTTGCTTGTTAACTCCTCAAAGAATTCTAACAGATTTGTCAGACATGGCCTCCCCCGATGAGTGTCTAATCTTCCTAAAGACTGAATACCAGGTGTGTCATATCACGTAGTGCACTAGCTTTATTCTGTAACCATGATTAAGCAGAGCCTTAAAACATATTAACGTATAAATATCATGACTGGGTATTATGTTTTTCGTAGATGTGGACTGTAAGCCGTACTAGTGCAAACTAATGAGCAGTCATGAACTCGACACTAGTTACAGAGAAATGGTTAAGCAGGACTTCAGTAAAACCTTCTTTCCTCAGGTCCTAATCCCATGTGATGATCACTGATGATGCCCTATAGCATGACAGCTATCAACGCCATTTGGAACAGTTAAATCAATTGCGATCAGGTCATCAGTCTAATCACTGTTTAGGCCACAGGTGAAAATCTGATGTTTTCCTTCATTGTTTTTAAAGTGCAAATGATAAAATCAGTTAAAAGTTGAGCTTTCTTTGGCCCAGTTACTTTCTGCTCCTTGAAAGTTTATCTGCACATTCTGCTTGATGGTCAATTTTTAAAACTCTTTTTGAAGTGTGTCATCTAAAGTTATGTATGGTTTTCAAATACTGCTGTGCGATCTCCTGAAGCACTGTTCATGTTGAATAGGAGGATGAAATACATTCTAATCAGTATAATGGGGTTGCCATGTAATGCACCATATATTGTTCAGGCCACCGACTTATGGTGATAGAATTAGTGGATTCACGTTATAAGTACATATCACTCTGAGATATTAAATAGTGGGGGTAAAGGATGAAATATGGAAAAAATTGGCATATCAAAGAATAGAGACAAGTTACGAATGGAAAATAGTAAAATGGGCAATGAGGGTCAGAGGATGGAAAGAAGGGGTTGACAGAAAAAGACCTAGGAATACACTAACAATCATGGCTACACATTAGAACGATAAGAAAAGGCTGTGTATCCAAATGTGCATAGAATGCATAACAATGTAAATAAGTTGATCGTGCATGCTGAAGTAAATAGATATGATCTGATAGCCATGACAGAGAGATGTAGCTTTAGAACCTACCCAGGAACAGGCTACCGTCAATCTAATAATATGTAATAAGGTAGGAGTAATGAGAGATCTCTTAGTTAATGATCCTCTGGGATAGTGAATGTGACATGGTAGAATTTCAAATTCAGTTTGAGGAAGAGCAAACCAGTGTCCTCAACTTAAATAAAGGTGATTACAGATGTACAAAAAAAAAATGAATTGACTCAAGTGAGCTGGGAAAATAGACCAAAGTTTAAGGTCTGTGAATGAACAATGTTTTTTTAAGTAGATATTTAATAATGTTCAACAAAAATTGATTCCAGTCATAAAGAGGGACTTAATGAGAAGGATGAACCACTGTGCTATCAAAGATGATGAAAGAGAGCATTCAATCAAAAAATTAAAGCAATGAAACAGCAAGAACTTCGATGTGTATAGAAAGAGAGTAAATAAAGCAAATGTAGGAACTTTGGACAAAATAATTGTGGAATTGATAATGGGGAACAGGAAAGTGTAAAATAATTTAAGACAATATTTTGTATTAGTCTTCACTGTAGAGTGATAAACATCCCAACATTATCAGATCAGCAACATACAAATGGGAAGAAAGATCTTGAACCAGTCTTTATCATGAGGGACAAAGTGCTGAAAAACTAATGAGAGTAAAATCAGTCAAATCACCATTACCTGATGGCCCGCATTTAAGGATTTTAAGTGGCCAACAGAGATAGTGGAGGCATCGATCAAAATGTTCCAAAATTCATTCATTTTTGGGAGGATTCCAGTGGATTGGAAAACCACTAATGTGATTCCCCATACAAGAAGGGAGGGAGACAGATAGCAGGAAACTATAGGCCTGTTAGTCTAACACCTGTAATTGGGAAAATGCTATATTCCTTTGTTAAGAAAGAAATAGCAGGGCTGTTAAAAAAAGCCTAACACAATCAAGCAGATTCAACATGGTTTTATGACAGGAAAATCATCATAGCATCGCCCAAGTTTGGAAACAGGCCATTCAGCCTAACAGGCCCACACCGACCCTCCAAAGAGCATCCCATCCAGAATCATCCCCCTACCCTATCCCTGTAACCCAGCATTTCCCATGGCTAATGCACCTAACTTACACATCCCTTAACACTATGGGCAATTTAGCATGGCCAATCCACCTAACTTGCACATCTTTGGACTGTGAGAGGAAACCGGAGCACCCAGTGAAAACTCACACAGACACGGGGAAAATGTGCAAACTCCACACAGACAGTCACCCGAGGCTGGGATCGAACACAGGTACCTGACACTGTGAGGCAGCAGTGCTAACCACCGAACCACCGTGCCGCCCATATTTGACAAATTTGCAGAGTTCTTTGAGGTTATATAAAGTGGAGTTGATAAAGGGGAACCAGTAGAAGTAGTGTACTTGGATTTCCAGAAAGCATTCAATAAGGTGCCACATCAAAGGTTATTGCAAAGATAGGAGCGTACAACATTGGGGGGAATGCATCAATGTGGATTGAGGATTGGTTAACACACAGAAGACCAAGAGTTGGGATTAATGGGTCTTTTTCAGATTGGAAGGATGTTACGAATGGAGTGCCACAACGATCAATCTTAGGGCCTCAATTATTTACCATCTATATTAATGACTAGGAGGAGGAGGCAGAGTGCAATATATCCAAATTTGCTGATAATACAACAATACGTAGGAGGGCACGTTGTGATGACGACATAGAGAATCTGCAAGGAGATATAGATTGAGTGATTGGGCAAAAACTTGGCAGGTGAAGTTTAATGTGGAAAAGTGTGAGGCCAAGCACACTTGGAAAGAGACTCCAAACGTCTGGCTGTTGTTGCACTGAAACACAAAAAGTTAGTGCGCAAGTACAGCAAACCATTAAAAAGGCAAATGGATTTTTGGCCTTTATTGCTCAGGGATTGGAGTTTAAAGTTAGAGAAGTCTTGTTAAAACTGTATACAAACAGAAACAGAAAATGCTAGAGAAACTCAGCAGGTCTGGCAGCATCTATAGAGAGAAAACAGAGTTAATTTCTCAAGCCTGGACTCGAAACATTAACTGTTTTTCTCTTTACAGATGCTGCCAGACCTTTTGAGTTTCTTCAGCATTTTCTGTTTTTGTTTCATATTTCTAGCATGTGCAGTTATTTGTTTTATTATACAACTGTACATGGTGTTGGTGAGGCTGTACCTGGAGTGCTGTGTACAGTTTTGCTCCCATTTTAAGAAATAAATCCACGAGCATTGGAAATTAAAACAAGTCACTCAGCCAAGTCTTGGGAAGAAGGGGTCGACTTATCAAGAACGGCTAACCAAATTAAGCCTTTATTAATTAGTGCTTAGAAGGATGAGGAATGATTTTATTGAAATATAGAAGATTTTGAAGGGGTATGACAAGGCAGATGTTGAGAAGATGTTTCCACTAGTGCAGTAGTCTCAAACTAGGAAACATAGTTACAGAATAAGGGGAAAATCATGTAAAACTGAGATGCAAAAGAATTTCTTCTCCCAAGAGATAGTGAATATCTGGAATTCTCTACCCAGAGAGTTGTAGAAGTTAGATCACTGAAAGTAGAGGAGGTAGCTCAATTTTAGGAATATTTAGGAGTTGAAGACCGTGATGCATTGGCATGAAAGTGGAGTTGAGGCCTGGGGCAGATCAAAAATGATCTTATAGAATGGGGGCAAGGTTTGAGAGGCTGAATGGCCTATCCCTGCTCATAATCTTGTGTTTTTATGAAGAACAGTGGGATAGACCATTAAAATCAAAGCCAAATCATTTAGGAGTGAAGTTAGGAAACATCTTTTCACTCAAAGTGTGGTTGAAGTTGTCTTTTCTTGTGCTGTTTTTCCAAATGCGCAGTTACAACTCACACTTGGGATTGCTAAGAGACATAGCTTCAATTTACTTGTAAATCTCAGACAAGTTCACTTAACTTTTAACTTGAATTTACAGTGCAACTTATTTGCCGATCCCTACTTGAGCATGCTTCTACATATACTCCTCGTGGAGCTCCTGTCTCCAATTCCCCTTCTTTAAGTACTTTCAGTGATCCAGCCTTACTGGTCATGTGACATTATCCAGGACTTTGTGTCATCTGCATACTCAGCTCTACAGAAGTAACATCACAGAATTGTGGGGTGAAAAAGCAGTCAATGTGAGCCCAATAAATAATTTTAAATCTGCGATAGACTTTTATTAATCCCGGCACGCTGATGAAATTAGAATACAAATAAGTCCTGATCTCATTGAGTGGCGGCACAGGCTCATGAGACTGAACTTGTTTTCCTGTCCTTAAAGGCCAAGGAAGTTATGGTGTGAAGAAAGATTTGGCTTGCTTGTAATAAAGGAAAAAGCACACTTACTCTGTGCTATGTTATTCATTGGCATTAAAATCATAAGGAAAGGAAGCAGTATTTTTTTATTCATTCATGGGACGAGGGCATCACTGGCTAGGCAGCATTTATTACCCATCCCTAACTAGCATCTGGGAAATTAAGAGTCAACCACATTGCTGTGGGTCCAAAGTCACATGTAGGCCACACCAGGTAAGGATGGCAGTTTCCTTCCCTAAAGGACATTAGTGAACCATTTGGGTTTTTCCAACAATCGATTCACGGTCAACATTAGATTCTTAATTCCAGATATTTAGTGAATGCAAATTCCACCATGACAGGATTTGAACCCAGGTCCCCAGAATGTTATCTGGGTCCATCGGTTAACAGTCCAGTGATAATACTACTAGGTCATCACCTCCCCAACTTGTGCTCAATTGTTCATGTACATTGCGTAGACTTGAATTTTGAGGGCCAGGATAACTCTCAGTGCTTTAAGGGATTTGCTGGCTGCCTCTAGGCTTGCCTGCCCACTGATTAGTGCAGACAGTTTCTGGATCCAGTGAAATGGTAACAGTTTGAGGTGATTTGCTGGCAGCCAGTGTCTCCAAGGACAGCATCACATTCCTTCCTTTCAAAATACAATGTCATATAGGAGGTGCACAGGTTTCAAGCTTCTATTGGAGGAGGGCTATCTTAACCCATGAGTCTTTTGTGCTACAAGAGCAGCCTGCTACATTCTATGATATAAGCTCTTGAGTTGTACCTTGGTGAAGCACAATAAGAGGGGAATGAAAGGCATGTTCAGACGCCCAACACAAGCTTGGTCACAGAAAGCATAGGAGGTTTCTATTCACTTTGGAATATTTTTCAATAAAGATATATTCACTTTCTTGCTATGTTATTCATGGGCTCTGAGATCACTGGAAAGGGTGCAGTTTTTCATGCTGACTTACTTAACCAAGTGACTATGACATGATCCTACAAGGAAAATAAGTTTCATGCAGAATAGTCCTGTTGTTTCCAGGCCATGTCATTGAATCATACAGCACAGAACATATCTTTCGGTCCAACTCATCCACGTCGACCAGATATCTCAAATTGATCTAGTTACATTTACCAGCATTTGGTCCATATCCCTTTAAACTCTTCCTATTCATGTACCTATCTAAATGCCTTTTAAATGTTGTAATTGTACTCGCTTCCACTACCTCCTCTGATAGCTCGTTCCACACATGCACCACTCTCTGTGTGAAAAAGTTACCCCTTAGATCACTTTTAAATCTTTTTCCTTTCACCGTAGACCTATGCCCTCTAGTTTTGAACTCCCCTACGCTGGGAAAAAGACCTTGGCTATTCACCCTATCCATGCCCCTCATGATTTTATAAAATTATATAAGATCACCCTTCAGCCTCCGACATGCCAGGATGTGTTCACAGAAAACATTGCAAATGGTGAACATGTTTTAAAACAGCAAACAATGTACAGGTTCCAACCAACCAAAATTTTGATTTCTGAAAATAATTAAGATTTTCTCATAAAGAAATTGTTATCCCATTTATGAGTCAAACCCATGGCATGATTAGCTGCTTTAGCCAATAATTGCTTTAACTGACCCTTCCCTCGTACTTTCTTCAAGTCACCAAATACTTTCGACATCTAGTCAATCCATGCTTTCAGCACCAGCACATATGCTCGCCCATTCAATAACCCTGTCACCATCTGGCTTTTGCCCAAGTTCTCTTTTCTTTAGATATTTTTACCTGAGAATCCTGCCACAATTCCTTGCACATAAGATGCAACGAATTATGATGGTTACTGTTAAATAATCCATCAGACTTAAGGTTTAAAATAACCCATACAACTTCAAATCATACCCCTGCCCATAAAACTTTAATCATTCATTCAGTTTGTGGGCATGGTTATGCTGAATTACCAAGTGAAGGACTATTGCTGTCAGCATTTTCCATAGCTGGGCCCAATTCCAAATTCACTGGTGAATTCTTGAATCCCTCCACATCCTGGAAACCACAGATAATTGAATATTTACGCCAGAGTGGGCGATATTGTGCACAAAATGATTTGCAAAGATAAGTGAACTTGCAAACAGCAAAGATGCGAGTAGCAATTTCCTATATTTTGGGTAAATACTGTCTTTTAGTCAAGAGTGGGGCAGAAGGAAGGACAACAATGGTGACCAAAGTAGACTGTGTTCAATAGCAAAAAACAACAAGTGTTTAGGTGCACTGTGAAGCATCTTGCAGCAGTCACTATTAGAGTCTTCTGTTTGACGGGGTTTGGATGTTGCTCATCATGGTATTTTGCTCCAAAATCACTAAGGTTACTTCCTCAGGAATAGGCCTTTAGAATCATGAAACTATGCAGCTTATAGCAGACCACAGTTACAGTTATCTAGTTAACCAGGCACACTGGAGAATATTGCATAACATAACAAGAAAACAAAGGCAACCCATTAAAAACACAACTGTTCTCTCATTGACCATTCTCGCAAAAAGCTAGGGTCTCATTGTGGTGCTGTTCTGATTTTTCACAACCCTTAATAGAATCATTATTCATTGTCACTCATAAGCCCAACTGTTAGCAAATGTTATTACTTGAAGTGCTCAAGAAGGGCTGAATTATGATGGATTAATGCAGCATAACAACTTTCTGCACATTTCACATTGATCTGTTCTATGTTGCTACACCAAATCAGTACAACAAAGGGGATGTCAGCAGGATCAACATGATTGTCACCTATTGCGTACTAAACTTTGGGAAACACAGCAAAATATCCTGTCTCATTGTTACTATGCTGTATTGTAATTCATTCACCTAATGAATACATGGCCATAATTCAAGTCATTCAAAAAACTCAAAAAATGTGTTTATTATTGTCTTTTTTAAGCTACACAAGAATGACTGTTGCAACTTCCAAGTTAAAAACAATTCCAGATTCCCAGGTTTGAGTTATTATCCTAGATCTGATCGTCATCTGGTGAAGGTGTGCCCTTGGAAGTTCCTTGCATTTGGAAGCAGGGAATAAAAGCCAAACATTGCTGCAGGCTTAAGAAGTCTACTGCAGTGGTGATGACTAATGGTTTCAGGAATTTCTGGCAGTTGTCCAAAAGCAGCAACCAGAAATTTTCTACCAATGCTCTGCTACTAATCCTGAAAGACAAAAGGGACTTAAGTTATTTTTCTGCGCTTTTCTTTTATACTGGATTCTGAGAGTATAAAGAAAAAGATTCAGAGGACCAAATTGGGCAAGGTGACAATTTTGCTTTGATGCTATGCAGCAAAGACTCTAAAATGGGGTCTGAGATAAACACGCACATTTTTAAATGGGAAGTGCGCAGGAAACCAGCTTAATAAAAGGGTTTACCAGTACACACCTGTGCAGCAGTACGCAGAGCAAGGTGCAGCACTGACGTGAAGCAACCTCTCCCATTTTGCAATGTTATACTCCAACCAAAGCCAAGCTTTACTACGTGCTGCTGAACATGATATTCTTTGCAATGCAAGAACCCCCAACACTATTCTTAAACGGCTCAAGAACTAGTTACAGGCCAGTTACTTACTGGCTTATTTTTTCTGGTTGCTGGAAATTGTCAACATTTTTGGAGATTACATACGTTTAACTCCCTCACCTATTTACCCAAGCCATAATACACTGAAGCATCGATTCAGTTCATTAAGGACTCATCACTTCTTGCAAACATAATGTACTTCCCTGTTAAGAAGTGCATGCTGCTTTTAGTTCTCGTCGCTTATGATATGGGGCCCTCAGCTATGTCTGCCACCAGTGAGCTGACCAGGCAGCAACAGCTTTACACAGTAATTATGTAAGGCAGGAGACAGCACCAATTTAATACACTGCTTGCAATTCAATGAATGGGCACATGTTAACTGTCCACTGTGATCCTGTACTTGATTTTGTAGGTTATCCCATTCACCAGGCTATAAGCCAATTATTATAGTGCACCCCATTTGAGAATATACCAAATAGACCTCAGAGGAATGAGGCAGGATATATGTTCCCATTACTCCTGCCTCATTTATTTGGCCTTTGAATATTTCTGCTATTCCTAGGGCAAGAGCCTAACTTTCCTGGTGAGAAAATGTGAAACATGTAGAGGCCTCCTATTACAGATGTTAGGTCCTTTTCCTCTGATTTACTCAAACAAAACGAGCATGTCACAAGCAGAAAACAGTCTTCAATTTTTTTTAACCAATTGATACCCAGCTCCTCTTTTTTTCTTTCAATGAACTCAGTTTCTGTTAGCTCTGAAGTTACTCCAGGTACCAGGCCTCAAGCCTTTTTCTTGTTGCATGTGCTATCACATCCCAAAAGCTCCACTGATCACTAGCCCACCTTTCAGACTACTCCTGAGTCTGCTGTCATGGACTAGTGGTGATTGCAACAAAGTGAGCCAGGTGAACCCTCATAGAGCATGAGTTCCCTGATTTGGGCTGTTGATCTGGTCCAATCAGGAAGCCCTGGCTGACAGGTTAGAAAGAGGAATGTCAGCAATTCTAAAACACTGGGTGCTGACTCTGACAAGGCTGTGCCAGGGTCAAAGACTTTCCACCTGTAAATAAAGGGTTACTTGATGACAGAATACCAGCCTCTGTGGAGTTATTTCAGTGGGATGAGACTGGAATTTTAAACAAAGGGTCAACTGCTTTTCACAGCTGGGTAAGTATCCAGTCCCTCGCATAGAGGATTTATATGCAAAGCTGCCAGGGTGTGCTGTCCTTTATGAAGCTGGATATGAGCCATGCTTACTTGCAGTTGTGGTTAGAATGAGGATTCCCAGAAGTATGCTACAATTAACACTCATGTGGGTTTGTACCAATATACAAGACTGCCATTTGGGGTATCGTCAGCCTGTTCAATTTTTCAGTGAACAATGAACATTTTGCAAGGTCTACCTCAGGTCACCATTTATTTAGATGACATGCTAATAACAGGGAAGACTAATAAGCAATTAGAAAACTTGGACATTGTCCTTAGACATTTTTCCATGCTGGGGTGTATGCCTAAGAAGGGAAAAATGTTTGTTCCATGCCCCCCAAGTGACCTACTTGGGCTACAGAGTTGACAAGATCAGGTTACACCCACTGGAAGATAAAGTGAGGGTGATCAAATGTGCCCTGCCTCCCATATTTGTCCAGGACCTTAGGTCATTTCTTGAGCTGGTAAATTATTAAGGAAAGTTCATACATAACATGGCCTCCATCCTGGCATCTTTGCATCAACTCCTAAAATATTCACTTAGCCAAGTGAAAGCTTTCAGTGAAGTGAAGAAACAGCTATCATTCTCTGAGGTGTTAGCACATGATGGTCCCAAGGGAGATCTGGTATTGACATGTGATACCTCCCTGAATGCCATCGGGATAGATTATGCTCATAAGTGGCCCCGAGAAGAGGAATGGCCAATAGTGTATGCATCCAGGACTTTGTCTAATTCAGAGTGTAAATATACCCAGAAAAAAAAAGGCTTGGCAATCATAATTGGAGTCAGGAAGTTCCTACCTTTATGGATGGAAATTTATGATAATATTGGACCATAGACCCCTACTAGGTCTGCTTAATGAGGACAAGTCAGTGCCACCCAAAGCTACAGGTCAAATTCAGCAGTGGGTTCTAACGCTAAGTGCCTAAAATTACAAGTTAGAACCCTGTCCAGGAGACAAAGAAGCGATTGTGGATGCATTGCCACCTCCCATTGGCAGACATACCACCAGTAGTACCATCAATGGAAGAGACTGTAATAGTTTTAAATTTTCTGGGCACACTTCCAGTCACAGCTGACAATATCAAGATCTGCTCCTGTCAAAACTAAAACAACTGATGGTGATGGGGGAAATCAAAACACCGTTACAACCAGAACTGAAACCTTTTTGAACCCGGAAAGACCAGATCACAGTAGAGGATGGCACATTATGATGTTGAGCGAGAGTGACTGTCCTGAGCAAAGATTGCCGCCAGATACTGACTGAACTTCACCAGCGGTTTCCAAAGTGAAAATTTTGGCATGAAGTTATGTCTGGTGGCCAGGATTGGATGCAGACATTGCCGCATTGGTGAGGCAGTGCCCAAGGTGCCAACAAGGACAAAAATTACTGCCAGCAGCTCCCTCACATTCATGGGAATGGCCGGGTAAACCCTGGATTCAATTACACGTCAATTATGCAGATCCTTTCATGGGCTCAATGTTCTTAGTCATTGAGGATGCCCACTTATAGTGGTTGGAAGTGCATAGAGTTCATTCATCAAACACAGGGATGCGCATCTTTTGCAATGCACAGACTCCTAGAAGTATTGGTCGCAGATAACGGGTCATCATTTACCAGCGAAGAATTTAGGTATTTCAGAAAGTCGACTGGGATTCAACATATAAGGACAGCTCCAAACCATCAATCATCCAATGAACTTGCAGAAATAGCAGTCCAAACTTTGAAGGCAGGCTTGAAGAAATAGCCTACAGCTTCACCGATACCAAGCTGTCATGGTTCCTATTTGATTTTAGGACCACCGCAGGTGCAACTACAGGGTAGCACCAGCAGAATTGCTAAAGGGTAGAAGACTCTGCATCAGGTTAAATCTGATCAATCTGGACCTGGAGGGACGGTGAAATGGCATCAGGAATGCCAGTGCCTGAACCAAGTCTCCACCAAGTGGGAGAGAGAGAGTTTACTACAGAGGATGAAATTTGGTGTAAGAACCACGGAAATGGCCCTGCATAGGTAAGACGCAAGCTCAATGCGAGGTCAGGGCCAATGGCATATAAAGTTTGGGTAGGTGCAACGGTCCTGAACAAGCACATGGTCCATACTGAATTTGTGAACTCACAAACGATGCAGGAGAAAAACGCGCCCTACTTCTCAGAACAGTTGGAAAGGCTAGTGGAACCCATGTGTTCACCCTGTCCGTCAAGTATTGATGACACGTCCGAATCCAAGATGGACATGACAGATGTAGTCATATTGAAGCCACTGCTGGCAGAGGAAGACAGTGAATTTCTACCGAGGCAGTCCTGGCATAAGAAGCGAGCTCCTGTGCATTACACATTGCCCATAATGGACAGTGAGTCGGAGGAACTTGACCCAGTGCTAAAACACCTCAGGAGGTCCAAGAAAAAGGATTGTCCTATGTAGTCCTATGTAGGGGAGGGATGTAGTGATTGCAATGAGGTCATCCAGCTGGATGTCATACAGCGTGAATTCCCTGATTGGGGCTGTTAATCTGGTCCCATCAGGGAGCCTTGGCTGACAGAGTAAGAAGAGGAGTGTCAGCGATTCTGGCACACGAGGTGCCTACTCTGATGAGGCTGTGCCAGAGTCTAAGAATTCCCACGTGTAAATAAAATACCAGCCTCTGTGGAGTTATTTCAGACTCACCTTCTCTGTTGTGTATATCACCACATGTTTTGGACCCTTGTGTATTTCTCCATCTCTCATTTCAGGTCACAGCTTTTAAGTATGATTGTGCAAATATGCTTACTTTGCTAAAAAAATTAACTTAGGCCAGGATCAAGGTTGACCTCCTGAGATTAGAGACACTTTGAAGAACCATGGGGAAGACTTAGAGCTAAATGATTAACAGAACTATATATCTTGCAGGAAGGAGGACTAATTCAAAAAGAAGTGACAGTTTCATCATGATGGATAAGTAGGAGAGATAAATGTGATCAAAGCAGCATGATGAAAATTAATCAAGAAGAAAATTCTACAGGAATGGAGGGGATAAATTTTTCAACACCTTGCCATTCCCAATGGAACAATTGGAAGTAGGTGCCCGTTCCACTCTCTTGTTTTTTTTTCCAGTTTCTCTAAAATTACAAATAAAATGTAAAATGCTGGTGGTCTGCTTGCAATTCCACAGTGGAAGAATATTTCCAGTTGTGAAATCCACCATCAACTGATAATGCTGTGGTTACTGCTGGGCTATAATGTAGTTAGATCAGTTCTGCCCTCAGGTGAGTGAACAGTAATAAGCTTCACTGAACATAACTACGTATATGGGGTGGTAAGAGTGGACATGTTCTGGAATCCAGTTTCATATAATCTGGTGTCATAATGAGTTAGCTCCTACTGCACATGCTCTGCAGTTACTCTTAGTGTAAAGGTGTATTTAGCCCTTTACATTACATCTCCCCTCAAATCTGCTGTTCTCAGAAACTGTTAGCCTCAGGAACAATTTACTGTTATTCTCCAACTCCTACTTAGCCCAACCATCCTAATTAATTTCCAAGGTTTTGGAGAACATGTAGAATGTATGTGCTTCCTTTTCATTTCCTTGGGAGATGACCACAATGGTGGAAATGGGATGGCAGCTTGTCACAACAACTGATACTGGGCTGATACTTATGAAAGCCTGAATGTCATAGCAGTGAAGATCAATCATGAAAAAAATCTGTTCTTGAAATCAGGACTTGAACAATCACAGCCTCTTAAAAAGCCAGAGTTCAAGTCTCACTCTCCTTTCATTCCATTTTTCTCTCTGGTCTAAAATATAAACTCAATAGACAAAAAGAAGAATGAAGAATGTTCTAAAGACAATTTTGGAAATGAAGATTATATGAGCATTTGAACATACAGATTAAGAGTAGAAGTAAGCCATTTGACCCCTCACACCTGCTCTACCATTCAATAAGATTATGACTAATCTGTTTGTGTTTTGTGTTCAAGATTCCCATTTACACCAATAACCTGTGATTTCTTGCCTTAAAAATATTGAATGGCAAACCTCCACCACCTTCAGGGGCACAGAGTTCCAAAGTCACCCAACCCTCTGAGGGAAAAAGAGTTTCTTCTCATCTCTGACCTAAAAGGGTGACCTCTAAATATACCCTCTAGTTCTTAACTCACCCACAAGAGGAAACATCCTTTCCATGCTCATTTTGTCAAAGACTCCCTAAATCTTTTGAACTTCAATGAAAACAAGTCCATCCTGTACAACCTAGCCACGTAAGACCGCCTGCTCATTGCAAGTATCAATCTTGTAAACCTCCTCTGGACTGCCTCCAACAGTTCGCATCTTCCTGAAATAAGGAGACTAATACTTCTTATGGTATTTGAGATGCAGTCCCGTCCAATCCTCTGTATAACTGCAGCATAGCATCTTTACTGAATGTTCCCATCAGGTACATAAGTGAATTAAACATTGAGATAGATATGTAGCAGGGTATATACGTATATAGCAGACTGGGAGGTTCATGTAAGGACACCTTTATTTGATGCTTTATAGCTTAAAACATGTTTTAAGTAAGCGTAACTCAGAACTACACAGATATAGATGAAACATGAGCCAGTTAGCTACACAGAGAATTAACTATGGTAATGCGAATAAACTAGAAACTTGTTAACATTATAGTGAAATAATTGCTGTAAATGGGAGTCCGTTTTCATTTTCAAGGGAAACAGTCACTGGTCATAGTTGCAGCAGGAGATTGATAAACTTTACAGTGGGATGCATTGGTCTTAATTGGGATCTTCTAATGAGACAACAAACTGTAATTGTCTCATACTGTTTATGGTCACATAAAAAATGGAATACTGCAAAATGTATAAGAATGTAATGAAACTTTCATTCATAGAGCAGTCTCTCTTGAGCTGTATTGTAACTACTCACTGGGGTAGTGTGCCATAAATCAAGGCTTGCTATTCCTAGAGTCGTACCAAATGTTAATTTTTTTTAAAGTACACACTGCACCTCAATTTATCTGACTTTCAGAATAAAGTTGATAGAAAGCATGGGCCAAGTTTCTGGAATAAACCAGAATTTTTATTTCTCGTAAGTAGTTAGAGTATAACTACAAATAAACCGATTTAACCCACTGGTATATAAAGCTATTAACTAAAACTCTAATCCCCTGATAAACTCCCACTCTCACACACACAGAGTTTCTCCTCACTGAAAAAAACAAATAGGGTGAATAAATTATTGACACAGGTAGAAAAAAACTGGAAAATCAGTTCAGTGGTCTTTGCTTTTCAATTCCAAAGTAGAGTTCTGAAGAAGGGTCACTGGACCAGAAATGTTAACTCTGCTTTCTCTCCACAGATACTGCCAGATCTGCTGAATTTTTCCATCAATTTATGTTTCTGGCTAACCAGGCCCTTGATGTTCAGTTGTCTTTTTCTGGAATCTTCCACAGGTTTGTGAGAAGCACATGACAACTACATAACACTTAGAAAATAACTCTGATTTATGAATTCCAAAACCACAGCTCACAGCAACTGCTGAAGGAAAAATAATTGGTTTCTTCAAGTTTGAACTGATTCTCTTTTACTGCAGAGAACAGGCACCTTCTTCTGGTTGGATCAACTGCTCATGTTTCTATATTTTTCTCTGTCTATGTTTGTGTAACTTGTTTCCAGTTCCAACCTCCGAAGTTAGCTGAGAATTAATCAACTTCACTTGTAAACAACTCCATGGTTCCTGATAATTTGCACATTGCAGGAGCCTGCAAGCACAAAAACAGAATCACTCATCGGTAGATCAAGAGCTGTTTGTGTGACAAGGGTGGGACTCACCACGGGACAGGGGCAAGTAAATAGCAGTGGAGATAAGGAAAAACCACACAATGTGGTGGTTGCTGAATATAGTGTCATGAATGGAGGCCACACCTTTAGTCGGAGCCTGAGGGGTCAATAACTAAATTTTGGCTGGATAAGAGAAAAGAATGATCAATAAAAGTGCTGGAATCCAGAGGATCCACCGGAGAAGCAAAAGATCTGATTGGATACAAAAATAATTTAGGACTAGAATCGGGGAAAGGTTGGAAGAAATTACCTTAAAAGAATAACAGTAGTCTAGAAATCTGTGTAAAAAATAAAAAAGGACATCCAGTTTGTGTGTGTGTGAGACTATGTCAGTGTTCAGTCACTGTGTATGTTCAGAGGGTGGCAAACAGTAATGTGAATGAATGTCTAGTGTGTCTGAGCAAAGTTATATTAACTTTTGCAAGTTAAAAGAAGCTGTTTCCAGAAGCTATGACAAAAATGAATAGTTAAGCTATTAGAAAGCATTGCTTTCCAGTTTGCTTAGTTTAGTGGTAATGGAATTTCTTTGGTGGGTCTCGGTTGTACTGACTTTGAACGATCCTGAAGATGAGGCCAAACAGTGGATAAAGGGGCCCATGTGTGTAAACAGACAAATGAAAGCAATCTGGCTGTTGGCCTATCAGGCTACAGGGGAGCAGCAGAATTAAAAGTGTAATCAGTTGGAGTTAGAATTGGGAAGATTGCAGTGCATTCATTGACAGAATAAAGAATCTAATACAGAAAGTAAGGGATAAATGAGGGACAGAATAATCAGGAATGTAGGACACATCACTGGACTTGGAAAGTGGAATTTCTGAACACACATTGTGCAGTTATGTAAGGAAAATGGGTAAAGAGGGAGGTGAATAAGAGATGGTTAAGGCAGAGGCATAGGGAAGCTGAGCAAAAGAGAGAAGAAACTAAAGCTTCCTACAGTGTTTGCAGTCAAAATATGAGACCAGGACAAACCATTCATTATCTGAAGAAAATTAGAATTTTAGAAGTAAGTTACAGAAAAAGAGAGAGATCAATTGTGATCTGTGGCCAAGTGGGGACAAAAAAACTGTACCCAGGACAGATGACAGGTTTGGGGGAATAATTAAAAAAAGGAATTTGTAGACCTATTCAGCTCTGAGAAACTGGAGAAGTGAACCTTGGAGATGGAGAACTAACACAGTGGGAAGGGCTGTGTGTTCACTTACCAGATCGATCAAAAGGTGGGACTCCACAGTTTTGATGAGATAATTGTCTCTGTCCACCCTAAGCTCAGGGACATAATTAGCCCTATCAGAGGAAAAGGAAACGGGCTGAAATCAATGCTTTGGCTGGCAGACCCCTCACAATGCCCTGAGATGGACATTCATCCGTATCATACAGACACTGCTCCTTCAGCCCCGCATTTTCTCACAATGAAAGACCTTTGTGTATTTTTTTGTAAATTATACAGTTCCACTCCGTATTTGTTAGGTCAGGCCATCTAATTGTAAGCAGCTATGTTGTACTGTCTTATTTTACTTTTATTTTAATTTATGTGTGAAACACTCAAGAGGATAGGTTTTTGAGTTATTCATGAGTTAGGACATACATTTTTAAATGAAGTAATGTACAGATTTTCATTCAAGGACATCCACAGTATCTAACAAGTGGGGAGCATCATCATTTTGTTTTTGTCCATGTTTGTTTGTCATGCAATCAGGAAAATAAAAATCTTGTAAATTGTTTTTACCTGCTAGTTCATCATGGTGCTATGTAGACTGAGGGCAACACACTCTCCTGGCCAGATGTTTACTGTGTGAGTGAGAAAAAGAAACAAGTTAAAGAGAGGCAAAAATCATTAGATTAAATATTTTAAAGGAGAGCTTAATGCTTGTGAGAAGCCATGATGTAATGGAAATAATCTGAAAAAGAAAGTGTTATATTGCATTACAACTTTAAGATAAAACAGATTCAGGATGTTTCATTGTCACTATCATTCAGACAAACCAAACCCAAAAGAGACAGAATTAAAATGAAATGACCTTTCAAGGACCTTCTTACTTACTGTTGAATTTTCCTTCCATTTTTTAATTTCCTTTTTTTACCTGTTTTTTGAATTTATCTATAATGACCTGTGACATTGTTATAAAGAGGGAAGAAAATACAGGAAGAATTATGTTGCAATTTTGGACATGCTGCACTGTGAATCTGTTGTTTATATGTTAAATTGTGCAGGAGTTGAAATTACTCTCTTGATGAAATGCTTGAGAAAGTTTTTGCTCTTCACAATAATCATAACCAACTAATGAAATGTGGGAATGCACAAAATAAAAATGTTCAGTTTCCATAAGAAGAATTTTGCGAGTGGTAATGAACAAAAATCAACCAATTATCGTACACCTGCGATAATGATGCCTAAACACTGTTCAAACAGCTAATGAGCCACTTTAGCAGGAGAACTCTACCAGACTTTATTAATCCAGATGTGGAGTGTGCAATTGTGTTAGATAATAGCTCACGGCAAGTCACAAAATTATGTAAGTTCTTATGAGCAAAACTACTGTTCCATGGTGGGTGAATGTTAAATTCTAGTTTTATTTAACAAGATTTTTTTGCTGGTAGTTTAGAAATAGCTTGCACAATTCTATTTGTTTACGATTAAGGTTTTTGTTTTATAATCTGAAATATACAAGTTCTGATTGTATTATGTGGAATTCTTGCAATGTTTGTCAATGTTTTGGAATTTTGAGGGGAACAGAGAGTGGAGTCATGGGCATGTAGCAGTGAAGTGAAAATGACCTGTGCAATTGAATGCCACAGTTCCATCATTTTAAATGAAAATCATTGATTGGGGAGTGGCCTTGTTCACAAGTGTTGTGATAAATGTAATTGAGAATACTGTTGAGTGAAGACAAGTTCCAAACTAAGCTATGAGTTAGACTAGTATGGGACAATTTCACATAGAAGATGAACATTATTCCTGGGACAAAACAACTTGGAAATTTAGGGACAGCATCCAGATCATATCTGAATATTAGAGTACAGTATCAATAATGACATGAATGTATTTGACAGTTGTAATTGTAAAATGAATGTAACTTATACAGATAGAGGATGTTAAACTGGATGTAGGAAATAAGTATTACAAATGGATTCTTTTCTATTGCAGACACCATATTGGGAGAAAGGATTTAATCCTTAATGTTCCTAAGTTTAAGTGACAAAACACCAACTAGCTTAAAAAGACAGATTTGGAAGTCCCAGACCAGAAAGTTCTGAATATCAATAATGAGGTAATAGCTGATCTTCTTCAAAGAGCCAGGAAGATACAGAAGGGCTTGTTTTCCAGGAGACTATGCTAGTAAGTGCAATGCAAAGCAGTGCACTGGAATTACACAGGGGCCAAAGTCACATTTCTAGAGTTACATTTCCTGAGAGGGCAAGGTATAACATAATGGCCGTTTTCTTTAAATCAACCTGTGTCCTCGATGGTCATCACATCCTGAGGTGGGACTTGAACCGAGAGCTTCAGACGTAAGAACATAAGAACATAAGAGCTAGGAGCAGGAGTAGGCCATCCGGCCCCTCGAGCCTGCCCCGCCATTTAATAAGATCATGGCTGATCTTTTTGAGACTCAGCTCCACTTACCCGCCCGCACACCATAACCCTTAATTCCCTTACTGTTCAAAAACTTATCTAGCCTTGCCTTAAAAACATTCAGCGAGGTAGCTTCAATCGCTTCACTGGGCAGGGAATTCCACAGATTCACACCTCAGTCCTACATCTGCTTCCTTTTATTTTGACGCTATGCACCCTAGTCCTAGTTTCATCTGCTAGTGGAAACAACCTCCCTGCCTCCACCTTATCTATTCCCTTCATAATCTTATATGTTTCTATAACATCTCCCCTCATTCTTCTGAATTCCAATGAGTATAATCCCAGCCTACTCGGTCTGTCCTCATAATCCAACCCTCTCAACTCTGGAATCAACTGAGTGAATCTCCTCTGCACCCCTTCCAGTGCTGGTATATCTCTTCTCAAGTAAGGAGACCAAAACTGCACACAGTACTCCAGGTGTGGCCTCACCAGGACCCTATACAGCTGCAGCATAGCCACCCTGTTTTTAAACTCCATCCGTCTAGCAATGGCAGACAAAATTCCATTTGCTTTTTTAATTACCTGCTGCACGTGCAATCCTACTTTTAGCAATTCATGCACAAGGACACCCAAGTCCCTCTGCACAGCAGCGTGCTGCAATTTTTTACCATTTAAAACATAGTCCATTTTGCTGTTATTCCTACCAAAATGCATGACCTCACACTTATCAACATTGTACTCCATCTGCCAGACCTTTGCCCACTCACTTAGACTATCTATATCCCTCTGCAGACTTTCAGTGTCTTCTGCACACTTTGCTCTACCGCTCATCTTAGTGTCATCTGCAAATTTTGACACACCACACTTAGTCCGCAACTCCAAATCATCTATGTAAATTGTAAACAATTGCAGTCCCAACACTGATCCCTGAGGCACACCACTAGCCACTGACCGCCAACCAGAAAAACACCCATCTACCCCTACTCTTTGCTTTCTACTGGTCAACCAATCCTCTATCCATGCCAATACATTACCTGTAATACTGTGCAACTTTATCTTATGGAGCAGCCTTTGGTATGGCACCTTGTCAAATGCCTTCTGGAAATCCAGATACACTACATCCACAGGTTCCCCATTGTCCACCATGCAAGTAATGTCCACTATCATTGTGCGATAACATCTTGCTGGCTGTCATTTATTAGGGTGTGGAGATCTTTTATTGGGTTCATTCATGAGGATACAGGAAATTGCTGCACTTTATTTAGTCTTTAAAAATGCTCCTTAAAATGGCTGCTACTTCTTTGGTCTTTGGGAAAGCTTTTATATGAAACACTGTAGCTTGAGTAAAGTTAATCATTTAGAAAATCCAAACACTGTTCAAGCTGGAAAATTGAAATTAAAGCAGAAGATATTAAAATACTCAGCCGATGTGGCAGCTTCTCTGAAGTGAGAAACATTGTTAAAGGTTAGAATTTAATCCAGGTGAAAGTGATCCACTTAGTGGCTGGAGAGCTTGCAAGGACCTGTTCATCAGCTGTTTCAGGGAATTTATTGTCAATCAGGTACATAAGTGGCCAGTGATAGGCCTTCCTGGACCCCAGGAGTGTACATCTCACCCCCATAGAGCTGCTTGCCAGAGGGATCCAGTCCCAAAGCTGAGTGAGGGCAGGATGAAAGTTGGCTGGTTGAGTGAAGGCAAGAGTGGGTTGTAAGAAGAGGGCAGAAGCTGGGTCTCAGCTGATTCCCCTCTTCCCAATGCCATGTCCATTGATTGGGCTTTTAAACAAAAGACCCATCTGGAAGCCCAAAAGTGAACTTTGCAAGAGTTTGCATCTTGGGCTCCTTGTGCAGTGACTGACCTGCCCCTCTGCTGGCAATACCAGCAGAGCTGATGTGGCTCTTTAAGACTCTGCAGGAGCCTTCACTCCCTCCATGACCTCCCTACCCCATAAGACTTAATTGGGCCACTGGCGAGGTGGTGGCAGGTCCTCACCCCTTACCCTCTAATCTGACTAAATGCCCACACTAACCTCCATATGTGCCTTGAGATCAGGGCATTATATAATTTTAGGACAGTGACTTTCCTCAGAATATTTAGAAATGCTGCAAGTCATGGCTAGGTTTTCTGAAGTATTGCCAAGAGGTTATTGCTACCAGTACATCCTTTTGTAAGTGAAGGTATATTGCAATTCCACATCATGTCATTCATTAAAGCTGATTTCACCCTGCTTTGATGATAAGATGTTTGAGCTGCTGGTGCAGGAGCAAATAGACGTTGCCAAGCCATAGAATGAAGTCATTGCAGACTGCAGCCTGCAGAAATTTGCAAAAGTAGTTGAAGCCACCAACCGTTGTCCAGAGAAATTTCATATAATGCCAAAAGATCTTACCAGGAACAAGAAAGTTAGCTGATCTAATGCAGAGATATTTAGTGCATCTGAACCCTTCACAATAATGCATGACAAATTAGTGCCTATGCTTAGGGAGAAATTGGTGGTGGTGGGGTCATTTAATTAGATGGGAGGGTGTCAGGCAGAAACCCTGCTGTCTTCCTGCTTTCACCCCACATAAGTCCATGATAGGAAAGTGTCTGGTTAACTTTCCCTCTGCACCACTATCTGATGCCCTTATGTAGGCAATTTTTGCCCATTTAATACGTTAATCCAATTTTCACTGGTATTAACCAAGCATCAGGCAAGTGGTTCATCAGTTCATCATGTGGGTAACACAGCAAGCAAACCTTGTCATGTTTTCCTGCAGTTTCTCAAGTGGTCTCTCATTCAAAGGCTCTCAGTGCCTGATTAAGGGACCCAACTTTGGGAAGCAGGGTTTGCTGAGAGGCAACAATCACCTCCTCCCTACCCTTGCTCCCAACCTCCTTTATCCTGGTTCCCCACCATCCCACCACCCATTCTCATCTACACTTGATCTGGGATCCAACAAAGATACAAACCTCAGGGAGGTGTACCAACAGCAGCAGCCACCATTTCACATTGTCACAACCATTCAAAGGATCTTCCAGCTTCTAAATTGACCAGCAGCTCTTGCTGGGTGGGACTTCTACAAATGATCCTGGGGAAGGCCAGTCTTAATCTAATAGGTGCCTGATTGTTGCTTAATACAGCAGGCCTCTCCAGTAGGAGGTAATGTGGTATTCTTGCCAGCTCCCCAGCCAGTGAGTGAGGTCTCTGTCACCTCTAGTATTTTCAATCATATAAGAGGACATACTCTTTAAATACATCATGTAAACCAGTACTGTCATTCCCAATTAGCCATATCCCTCTGGTTATAATTTACATGCACTCCACACAAGTATATGGGAGTCTCTAATGCACAGAAACAAAAGGAATTGTAACTTCAGTATAACTTCTCTTATTTTACAGGGTCGTGACTGGACTATTGCTCTACGGCATTCTTACACTGCAGTTAATAATGAAAATCTTCTATGTTGCTTCAGTAAAAAGCAACTTTTAACAGAAGGCATACCACTACTATCAGAGGTGGCCCTGTTATAATGCAAGAATCACAGAATCATAGAATTGTCACACCTCAGAACGAGGCCATTAGTCCCACTGTGGCTGTGCCAGCTCTCAATGTACTTGGTGTCACTCCCCTGACTTTTCCCTGTATAGCCTGCCTTTTTTGTAAACTTCAGATGATTGAGTAATTCCCTTTTGAAAGCCCATTGAATCTGTCTTCTCCATAAACCCATGCAGTTCTTTTCAGATCCTAACTGCTAACTGCATAAAAAAGTCATCATTCCACCAATTGCTTCTTTCACTAGTCACATTATATTGGTGTCCTCTAGTTTGTGATTGCTCTGCCAAAAGAAACATTTTCTGCCTCTGAAACCCATCATGATTTTGGAAACCTCTATTGAATCTCCTTTTAATCTTCTCTTGTCCAAGGAGAAAAGCCTGAGCTACCCCAGTTCATCCACATAAACGAAGTTTCTCAGCCCGGAATAGTTTTCGTGAACCTTTTCTGCACCTACTGTAATGAGTTCACATCCTTACGAAGTGTCACTGATGCTTTGGCATTACAAGGGTGGAACTCAACAGATGTCATTGGAGCTGGTGCAAGCAATTGTTAACTCCTTATTAAAAGTCCACTGTTCTTATACATTCTCCACCTTCTATGTGATAATGATGATGGTAAGAGACAATGATTTGTGTCAGGATCGAAAAGATGGAATCTTGAATCTATGCTGAATTACAAGTTCAAGCTCAAGCTGATTACCCGTAAAAAGGCCTTTGTTTCTTTATCTGGTAATTGGTCCAGCTCATTTTCTGCCTCTCTACTTCTTGCTTTGTTGGGTGAATGATCCTGCCAAAGCGAAAGTAGTAGAGTGAAATAATATCTTAAGTATTGCTGACAAAGACACACTTTGTTGAAGTATTTCATTTTACTGTAATCAGGCATGTATAGTTGTGCATAATTAGCACAAAGGCGAGGTTTGTCAATGCAGTTTGACACTTCTAAGCAATTGCAATGCCAACACATTGAAATTAAAGAAGTACCCTTTATTTGAAACAATAGTGCAACATGAAATTGTTTTCACTCGATGATCCATGTATAAATGAGGAAGCACAGCAGGAACCCACCGGCTGTTTACAAAAGACTATAACATAAACATAAACATGCATCAGTAGCTCTATCAGCCTGGAATCAGTTAACAAAAGGGTTGTCATGACTTATCTGCTTCATTGGACCCTTGCAGTGGCATCTTCCTTTCTGTGAGCAAACTTCTGGCTCACGTTCAATCATTGCCTTCTCCTTCCTCATCTGAGGAGGCCTTTTGCTTCTATATCTCTTCATCTCCCAAGCGTGAGGATGTATATATTGAGTACACTGGTGAGTGGTTTAGGCATTGGAATCTCATTTTAAGCAGTCCAATTATTGTGCAGCATTGTATCCCTCCTCTGTATTGCTCTGAAGATTAACCAAAAAGATTGATTAGGGCAGAGCAGCAGACATTATTTACTTGAACTTTGATAACGTTGCACATGGCAGACTAATTAGTGAAGTTAGATCACATGGGATTCAGGGTGAGCTTGCTAATTGGAGTTGCTTTTTGGACTGGCGGCCTGTGACCAGCGGTGCTCCACAGGGGTCGGTGCTGGGTCCACTTTTGTTTGTCATTTATATAAATAATGTGGATGAGAATATAGGAGGCATGGTTAGTAAGTTTGCAGATGACACCAAAATTGCTGGAAAAGTAGATAGTGAAGAAGGTTATCTAAGATTACAAAGAGATCTTGATCAATGGGCTGAGGAGTGGCAGATGGACTTTAGAACTAAGAAACTTACAGCACAGGAACAGGCCCTTCGGCCCTCTAAGCCTGCTGGCCGTCACAACTAAAACCCCCTACCCTTCTGGGGAATGTATCCCTCTATTCCCATCCTATTCATGTATTTGTCAAGACGCCCTTTAAAAGTCACTATCAAATCTGCTTCCACTACCTCCCCCGGCAGCGAATTCCAGGCACCCACCACCCTCTGTGTAAAAAATCTGCCTCGTACATCACCTTTAAACCTTATCCCTCGCACCTTAAATCTGTGGCCCCTAGTAACTGACTAATTTAATTTGGATAAATGCAAGAAATTGCATTTTGGTAAAACAAACAAGAGCAGGACTTATATAATGAATGGTAGGACCCTGGGTAGTGTTGTAGATCAGAGAGGCCAAGGGATTCCAGTACATAATTCTTTGAAATTCATGTCACAGGTAGATGGGATGGTTAAGAAGGCGTTTAGCACACTTGCCTTCATTGCTCAGACCTTTGATTGTCGGAGTTAGGACGTCATATTGAGATTGGACAAGACGTTGGTGAGGCCTGTTCAGGAGTACTGTTCTGGTTCTGGTTGCCCTGTTATTGAAAGCATCTCATTAAACTGGAGAGAGTTCAGAAAAGATTTACCAGGATGTTGCTGGCTATGGAGGGTTTGAGTTATAAAAATAGACTGGATAGGCTGGGACTTTTTTCACTGGAACATAGGAGATTGAGGGGTGGCCTTATAGAGGTTTATAAAATTATGAGGGCTGTAGATAAGGTGAACAGCAAAGGTCTTTTCCCTAAGGTGGGGGAGTTCAAAACTAGGGGGCATTTTTTAAGGTGAAAGGAGAAAGATTTAAAAAGGACATGAGGAGCAACTGTTTTTTACACAGAGAGTGGTTAGTGTGTGGAATAAACTACCAGAGGAAGTGGTGGATGCAGGTACAGTTAGAACGTTTAAAAGACATTTGGATAAGTACATGAATAGGAAAGGTTTGGAGGGATATGGGCCAAACACAGGCAGACGGGACTAGTTTAGTTTGGGAACATGGCCGGCATGGACTAGTTGGACCGAAGGGTCTGTTTCTGTTCTATATGACTCTATGATTGCAGACAGCTGGAGCTGGCTAGGTCTTCAGAGGATAGCCCTGCTCTCCAAGAAGCTAGTCCTGGATCCGATGAAGAGCATTCAGATCTTCAGTCACCTGTGAGTGCTGTAGAATGTAGGAGTTCTGACAGCTTCCCAGATATTACAAGCAAACCTGGAGTATTTGGCTGACATGGCTATAATATTAATCAGACAATCCATCTGGCTATTACCAGGCACTCTGGTGGTAATGTGGGTGGAATTCATAGCACCCTGCACCTGCAGGATACCCGCACTGCCCTGCCTGCCCTTCTACATCCAATGGCATTCTCTTGCACTTTAGAAAACACAGCATCAGACGTGCCTGTATAAAACTGGCTCCCTAAAAAGATCCCCTTGTGTAAAAGTTGAGGACTCCTGTTACCATCAAGGTAACTGACATGGAAATGCCAGTCAGTCATTGTGGCTGCAGATTGCAGAAAGAAGAAACAACATCTCAGGATATCCTAAGGTACTTTCTGTGTTGCTTCATCATGAGATTGAGACAGGTGCAGCGATGCCCTCAAAAAGCCTCCAACATTCTGCACACAGCATTTAACATGCGAATGCAATTTGCAACGTTCACATCTCGTTCCAAAAGTCTGTGCAGAAGGAGAAAACCATCAGAGGAAGGCTGCTCTTGTCCTGACTGTTCCAGGAGGTGCCTTCTGGCAGAGCAGTACATTTCTTTGCAGGGGCCATGGCCATCCCACTGGCACCAGCAAGGCACAGGGGTGGGAACAATTCGGGGTGATGCTGCAGACAATAGTGAGAGTGGGAGAACATAAGTCTTGGTTTGTAGTGGTGCAGTAGCAGAGAGTGTGTGAGGTATCAGAGAGGAGAATGTGGCATTTACATTGGTGGAGCAGAGAAGGTCATTGACATTCTTATAGCATGGTTGACCATTTCTCTGGAGCATGGAGATGGCACTCAGCCAGATAGCAGCCTCGCATCAGGCTACCGGGGTCTGGTGGCATGACCTCCTTTGCTGGTTCTCTGGGAAGAGGAATCCCTTCCTTTGCACCATTACATCCACCAGGTCCTCCAGGTCCCAGTCAGAGAATCACATCATCTTCCTCTTCTCTAATTTGTTCAAATTCTCTGTGTAACTGAACAGGTCATTTTAGAATGTCGAGTGCATTGTGGCCTTTTAGCCATGGTATGGGTACCAGGTATGCTGGTCTTTCAGTCTACTGAACAACAGTGGTGAAATGTTCTGGGAACAGCTTTTGGCAAGATACAGGTAGAATCGGATGAGAAAGATGCTATCAGGGCTGGTTACGTAGAAAATGAGGCATGTTTGGTAAGATGCAGCAAGAATCGCTTCATAAACCTCGATGCAGTTCACACTCAGCCAGAAATACAGGCTGTCTGTCTATGAAGGAGGCTTCTAGCGTTTCAGAAACTTAACCTGCTCACAGTCAGCAATTATCTAGATCGCAGGGACCTTAACAATTATCTAAACTGTTTATATTCTCACGTTTATGAAAAGGGGCACTTCTGGCACACATCCCTAAACCTGCAAAGTATAGGTTTGATTACTGCATTTGAAACAAATGTAATTCATTGATTTACAGTTTCAGTGATATTATGGATGGATGGTTTGTGAAGCTGCCTGGGTGCATTCAGTAATATTGTTACCCTACCTCAGATTACTCACTTGTAATAGTGCAAGAAATCTTCCCAAATGTCTGGATTCTCATCTTCCCAGCTGCCACAGGCATTAACTTTGAGAATCAGTAAAAGCTGGCACAGCTCCCAAATACCCTACAACATTTAAAAACAATTACATTGAAAGTATAGCTGGACTGGCTCATAACTTATTCTGTAGATAAACTCAGTATTCCCCTGCTCTTAGTGAATGCAAAAGAAATGGGAACATGCAAAAAATACAAGTAATGACGGTGCAGAATTTGTTTCTGAGAAAGTATGATAGTTTGGAAATTTAACTTGCCTCGGAGCCCTGTATAAATTATATTAAGATTTTACCCTGATATCATATTTAGATCAGAAGAAGTAATTCTACAGAACATGTATCGATAAACTGCTGCAAAAGCTGATTCATCCAAAGGAAGTAGCCGAAAAAGAACTGGGGTTCACACATATTGTAATCAATCTAAGATAATCAGATTCATTAAATTATTTCAGTAATATTCAAACATAAAATGTTCAAATTCTTCATTCCCTTGTGCCTAGTGAAGATGTGGTTGCTAGGTTCTCCAGGCCAAAAGAGTGTAATAGGTTTAATTAGCATGTCATCAGGCCAATTCTGGTGAGCTGGTGTGATTCAGACACTAAATCTGCAATAATGTACTTAGTAAAAATAAGAGCCTAATATTAACTGTGAGGCATTTTGGAGACAGGTTAGAAGTTCTGGTCACCTGGGAATCTTGGAAATAATTTCAGCATGTCTCTGGCATTTTACTGCTGCCACCTCATTAATCGGCACAGCAGCAAATGTGGTGTGGATCCGCATGATTGGAACCTAACTCCAGCAATTGAAGGGTTGGCCCAATGATGTAATTTACGGCAGAGGAGAGGTTTGGCACAGAATAATCAATTTCACAATGGATTCAGAATGCTGAAAGACAGCACCCTGGTTTAAGGATGCTTCCTTTCATGTACAGCTGGGTACAGTGAGTAACCAGAGGGTGTCACACTTCCCCAGCAATCAAAGAAAGAAACTTGCTGCTATTCTAACAAAGACTTCCCACAGGATTAGCAGCATGACCATTGTGCCACACTGTTGGATTCATTGTAGGAAGTGATTTGATGATCTAAACAGGCACATTCGCTTGCACCATACTGTATGCATCACACCACTCCCTTGCAACTTAATTTTTTATCAAACCAATCAATCACTCTTCACACATCCTTCCCTTCATATGTATTTCCTTCTATTTCCATTGATCCATTTGTAATTCTCACCAAATGCACTGTATGTATCAAGTGAATGCAGGTCATTCAATCACCCATTAGTCTATTCTTCCCATTGTTGCAGGAGAAGAGAGGGCAAAACCAGGAAGAGGAATATTGTATGTGACAACTGGCAAAGAGAAGGTGTTGAAGATTAGTGCTATCTCACTTCCTGACCATCAGAAATGAAGAAATGGGCGTCGCCACACCTAACCTGGTGATAGAACCACATGTAATTCACTCATATTATACAATAATGGACTTCATTTCAGTGGTGAGTAAAATATGATCACCTTCATAATGGGGAGCTGCAACATTGTTATCTTGCTGGGATAAATCATATCTGTGCTCTAAGCCAAGGCCAAGCTGCAACAATTGCTGAATATCATGGATAATGAAATAGGTAGAGGAAATGGTTCCTTTTAAGGTTCACAATCACAGGATTCATGTTTACTCCACACCAGGTCAGATAATTGAAGATTGCTCTTTCCAATTAATTGGGTTTTCACCGAGAAAAAAATAAAGTTATAACTCATAATGCAAATGGCCATTGTGCATCATCTGACCCAACAGGACAGGTCACAGGAAGCATGTGCAAATGCACCAATTAAGTCACCATATGTTGAGCGGTGATGTCATTGTTAGCACATGTGCTGCTGATAAGGGTGCGGGGAGGTTGGGACCTGGCAGGAGCAGGGACAGAGGTTGGCATTGGAAATAGTGTGTGGGAGGCCTACATTGGGAATGGAGAGATGTATAAACATGCATCATGTGCCAGCCTCTATTTTTTCTTGGATAGTGGGAACTGCAGATGCTGGAGAATCTGACATAACAAGGTGTAGAGCTGGATGAACACAGCAGGCCAAGCAGCATCAGAGGAGCAGGAAGGCTGACGTTTCGGGCTTAGGCCCACCCACCCTAACCCCATAACATTGCATTTCCCATGGCTTCAAGACAAAATAAACTCTTTTTATTTGCTCGCATAGAGTACTTTATATTTCATCCTGCACTGCCATCTTTAAACAGGCAACTGCTTCCTGTTGGTTCTCTTTCTGCTCTGATGCACTGCCTACTGGTATCATTCATAGTCATATCATTCATAGTTCTGCCATAAGAAGAACAAAAACGCTGGAAATACTCCAGCAGGTCTGGCAGCATCGGTTTGATGATCTTTCATCATTCCATGGTCACAGTTCACTGGCGCAGCCATGGTGAGAGTCCATTTCAATGGATAAAGTCCAAGCTTGGCTCAGCTGAACACAAAGGCCACACCATAAGCACCACAATGAAAATAATGATTGTTTAGGAGAAACAAAAAATGTGAGATTAAGAAAATGTACATTCCATGCACACTGTATGCGATTCTATTGAGAACCAAGCAATCCATCTCAGGAGTAAATGGTTGATGTTGCAGAGAATTGTAAGGGGGTCTTTTTTTCAAGGTTTGAGTGGTCTGCTGTATGGAACATAAATGAAGTAATTGAATGAGTTGATCAGGTCTTGACTATGGCCTGTGGACCCTCAATGTGAACCTGTTTGTGCATTACATTGGATGATAGTGACCTTAACCTTAGCTTTAAAGGACCCAACTGATCCCCCCATCAGAGTGATACTAATGAAATGTGGCTAGCCCATGAGAGTGATAATAATAAAAAGTGCATAACAGTCTTTATTGGGCCCTCACAGTCTCCAAAACTCAGAAGCTATGGCCAACAAGGTTTCAATGATTTTATCAGAAATATAAGCAGCTTGCTTGTATTTCTGTTGAAGCCACAAATGTTCATGTACCATGTAGGATTGTGGGAAAAAAGGAAAAATAGAATCATAGAACCCCTACAGTAAGGAAGCAGGCCATTTGACCCATTGAGTCCACACTGAAGAGCATCCCACTCAGACCCAACCCCCACCCTATCCCCGTAACATTGCATTTCCCATGGCTAATCCACCTAGCCTGCACATCTCTGGACACTATGGGCAATTTAGCATGGCCAATCCATCTAACTTGCACATCTTTGGACTGTGTGTGGAAACTGGAGCACTTGAAGGAAAGCCAAGCAAACACGGAGAGAATGTGCAAAGTAAAGCATTGTCATTGAATTAGGTATGTAAATGCCATGGATACAATGTTACGTGACTTTTTTTATGACAGTAGTAAAATCACTTTTTCATGTTGATCATTCCTGCTTGTTGGTGGGGTCAAGGAATGAATCTCACCATTATTTGTTGATGAATGGGGAGACAGGAATCTGCAGCAGGTGCTTGGTTGGTAAAGGAAATATTTTGTGGTGGTCGCGTCTACAGGATTAGTCAGGGGCTGGGTCTGGGGAAATTCTCTTTGAATATAATTGTAACATGGGTCCACTGGTAAAAACAATAACATTCAGTAATATATTCCCGGGCAGCAATGTTATCAGCTGGAGCTGTGATGGAGGGACCGCCTTCCTCCTCCTCCCCCTGACATCAAAATATTCACAATGGATGCTGAAGTGTTATGATTTATTTCCTTAACAGCCTTGATCGAACCCGAGTTCAGACTTTGCAAAGTGTAACCTTTTGTTCCCTGAAATATATACACAAAAATGCACCTCCCAAAGTCCAATTTAAAAGAGGTATTACTACCCCACTGAAATAATAGAAAGTAAACTTAATAATTCAATGTAAAATGACATTGTAACCTTGTTTCAATTTATAGAACAGTTAATCTCCAGTTAATGATTACCACCTGCTTAAATTACCTTATAAAATACCTTATTCCTCCCGTAACTCCAAACTTCATTTCTTTCAAATCTTTGAAAGTGCAGCGTCTCACTACAGATCTGGAGGCAAGATTCAGGGCAGTGGCCACCTTTACAGCTGTAGTAATGCAAGGCTTTGAGGCTTTCTAAGCAGGTCTTCTTCTAACTTCCACTCCCGTCTGAAAATGACAACCTCAGACCGTGGAAGTACTGCTCTTCCAAGAGATCTAGGAGACTGAGCCTCTTTTTAGACACCCTGATAAGTGGGTAGTGCCTTCTGTGAATTCTAAACCCTCTGCTGCCCTCTCCATCATGCTGTCTCTCAGCAGCAGACTGTTGCTCCAAGTGCTTCCATCGATGCTCACCACATGTAGCCCTCTTGATGCTGAATATTTTGATCCTTTTCTGAGGTCTAATCTAAAGCAGCCAATATGCCACCTGTCAAGATCCCAATCTCAAAATGCTCAAACTATAAAAACTAATCTCTTGCCACAAGCAGCGTGAATAAATCCTTTCCAAATGGTCAATAACAAAGGAGCTGTTAGCGCTGAGCGTTTATTGCACTATTATCTGATTTTTAATGAGCCCGTGATCTTGCTTTGTGTTCTCATCTTAGTTACAATGGCAAATTTCAGGAAGCCTTGAATTCCATGGATGCATCATTAACTTTGAAAATACAGTGAAATATCACACCCACGCAGTGATTTGCAAATTGAAATTGAGAAAGTACACATTGAGGGGATTATGCACAACGAGCCAAAAGCATCAGTATTAAACCAAAGTAAAATTGGTGGAATAGATGCTGATCCAAGACACGCTCACATTTTCCACAAATTTGCAAATGTGATGGAAAATGGCCACAGAGAAAGAGTAACTGCTCTTCCTAGATTAGAGCTAACAGGTTTCTGAGATTTAGTCCACTAACAGCTTTATTACAAGGAAAAAGTAGATTGAAACTGTTTCTGAGATGCCTAAAAAGATGACCAATGAATTTGGCAGTGGGTCTCAAGTGAACGAAATTTGTCATAGCCCCAGAGGGCAATAGGCTGCTATCTCATTAGACTGAGCTGACTGGTAATGAATTTAACCTGAGCATCACCACACCTGAGGTGTGGTTGAAAAGGCAGTGCCTTCTTGATGACCTCAGCCAGAATGCAAATTGAACCCACAATTGATTGGCATCACTGTGCAATGTTAGGCAGCCATCCAGCCAACTGAGCCAACCAACCCTCAATGCTTGTGTAGCCTGGTTATGAAACTAGTATGCTTGGCATGTCTTTTACATTCAGAGGATGGGAGCAATCCATGCCAATTTTTAGCTGTCCAGTCTTAAAGACATTTTGGAGTGTTATCTGGGAACAAGATTATGGAAGGAGATTCTCATAGTTAACATACACAGAAAATATGCATGAGTTAGCTAATGAAGTTATACCAAATTTACCATGCAACACACTGAAATGCAAATTCCACCCTTTCCGTAGGGCTGAAGGCTTGCGTGATAATGTTCCCTGGGTTAAGTCCAGCACATGGTTTGGTTCAAAAATAAAAACAGAAAGGCATGCAGGTCTGGTGGCATCTGGAGAGAGAGAATCAGTTAACATTTTGAGTTCAGTATCACTTCTTCAGACTGTTCCAAAGAAGTGTCAAACTGTAATTGAAATGATAATGTTATTTCTCTGTCCACAGATGCTGCCAGTCCTGCTGAGTTTCTTCAACAGTTTCTGTTTTTATTTCAGATTCTCAGGATCCACAGTATTTTGCTTTTATTTGACATGCTCTGGTTCATAAGGTCAGGAACAACATAACAGATTCACAGACTCTGACTTTAGATTCGCTGAACCTATGCAGCTGGAAACATCTATGAGGAATCAAATTTCCCTGAAGGACACAGTCGACTGCAACTATCACAATGCTGACTTTACAGTGGCATTAATGACCTTCCCCATATCAATTATTTAAACAAAATACCTATGAGATATATGTCAATCAGAAGAGGTGACAGATGAATTCTGCCTGAAAAACCTGCAAGTAACTCAATGGAGGCAGGACAAGTAAAATAAAGCCCAAACTTAACAAACTGCTATTTCTCTACTTAGGACAATGTCTGAAACTGATAGGGCTCATCATCACATTTGTAAGATCCTTGATACTTCTGACCCAGCCAAATCCACCTACCATTGCCAAATGAACTTTAAGTATTAACATCTTCTGATTTTTCTTTAAGTATTTTTCCACACAAGACCTTAAACTATAAGTGGCAATCACTGAGACAAAAGGGAGTTTATCTGTCAATGAATCAGACAATGAAAATACAGTTAGAGAGTTCAGCATCAACAACTATGCAGGGGAAACAAATGTGTGCTGTAGAAAATTAAGTAATTGCAAAAATGTGGGCTAGTGTTGCAGATTATATTGTTTTTTTTTCTCAGTTATGATGATGTTTGAGATATGGGGAGAAGCTGAATAGGCTGGGGCTGTTTTCCCTACAGTGTCAGAGGTTGAGGGGGGACCTTAAAGAAATTTGTAAAATCATGAGGGGCATAGATAAGGGTGAATAGCCAAGGTCTTTTCCCCAGGGTAACAGAGTCCAAAACTAGAGGGTATAGGTTTAAGGTGAGGGAGGAAAGATTTAAGAGGAACCTAACAAGCAAGAGGGTGGTGCTTGTATGGAATGTACTGCCAGAGGACATGGTGGAGGCTGGTACAATTACCACATTTAAAACGCGTCTGGATGGGTATCTGAATAAGAAGGGTTCTGAGGGATATGAGCCAAATGCTGGCAAACGGGACTAGATTAATTTAGGATATCTGGTTGGCATGGACAAGTTGGATTGAAGGCTTTGTTTCAATGCTGTCCAGCTCTATGACTCTATGACTTGATGTTTGGTGTAAAGTGAAGCAAATAAATTTTCATTATCACTGTCACTCTTTATATTCCCTTTCTGTCCATTTGCTCTTCTATTATTCAATATTGTGAAGTGTGAATACAAATATGAATTTCAGGAGGGTTTAGCATTGCTGAACCTGAGAAAATATCGACAAACTCAAAATTTCTGAAAGTGGCCTTGTTCCCAGAATGTACATACTGTACTGACTATATATTTCACTTTACATGCTAAGTAACAAATTGTACAATGACTTGATAAAATATATGTAGAAGTCAAAAAAAAGAGGTTCTATTTACATATTTATTTGGAAGAGATTTTGGTTTAAGTTATATAATGTTATTGTTATGAAGTTAGATTCAGCTTACAAAAAAAACTATCAAGAATACTGGAACACAAGTTATCTAAGAGTTGTGTATTCGCAAATACTAGATCAGTTTGAGACAGTATGGAGGATCTGACATCACCTACACAGATTTTCAGTTTACAAAGACAGAAAACACTGGAGACAGCCAGCAGGTCAGGCAGCAATTATGGAGAGAACAAAAACCAGTCAATGTTTTGGATCTAAACCCTTGATCAGAGCTAAACTAGAGGTATGTAATATTAGTACCTCTAATGTTGACATGGCTTTCATTCAAAGGTCACTGGTAGGGTCATACCTCAACTTACAATGTAGTTGATATGGCTGCTATATTAAGCTGTGAGGATTCTTATAGAATTTGCTTAATTTGATTGGCATGTCTGTGAACCAGCCCCTTCAGAGAGAGCTGAGGAACATATTCAAGGCAACATCTGTCTTCCTAAAAACCGAAAGAACTGCGGATGCTGTAAATCAGGAACAAAAACAGAAGTTGCTGGAAAAGCTCAGCAGGTCTGGCAGCATCTGTGAATTATTATCAGAGTTAACGTTTCGGGTCCAGTAACTCTTCCTCAGAACTTGATGAAGGAGCAATGCTATGAAAGCTAGTGTTTTCAAATAAATCTGTTGGACTATAACCTGATGTTGTGTGATTTTTGACCTTGTCCAAACCAGTCCAACACCGTCACCTCCACATCATTCCTCAGAACCAGAGGAAGGGTCACTGGACCCAAAATGTTAAACTCTGATTTTTCTCCACAGATGCTGCCAGACCTGCTGATCTTTTCCAGCAATTTCTGTTATTGTAACATTTATCTTCCTGTCTGTCTCTGGAAGAGATAAAGTCAATAGATTTCTCTATGAAACATTAGACCGTCCTGACTTTCTAAAGTTAATTCCAGTCAACTCAGACATTCTTGATTTGTAAAATGAATTAGTGCTATATCAACATTTCCACATGCAGCCCCACAGGCCAGAGTGTGTCTTACCAAGGATTTCTTCATGGCCTGCCAAGCAGTGTCCAAAATACTTTCATGTACAAGTAAGTGGAAGTGACAGATTCCGTAAGGAACTACTTGTCAATCACAATCTGATTCTCATCTGCATTTGCTGCTGATAGGTTCATTCAAAAAAGTGCTGTGTATATGCTACAGGAGGGGAGCTATTGCAAAACGGAAAGGGGCAAGGCAATTTAATAGGGTAATAGAGCGGCAATGGTAAAAGAGAGCCACGTAGTTTTAAACTGATAAGAAGGTAAAATAATGTGTCCAAATAAACATCCAGTACATGCCTGTTACATGCCCAAAGGGGGCATTAAATAAGGGCTTCCATTTTTACACAAGTATAGCGTCCACTTCTTTTGAGGTGGTCCTTTATAATGATGGTAACAGTGATAGAATTAGAAGACTTGCCACGCCCACTCTTATTTCTGCAAAACTTATACATTGTGGGTGAAATAACTCCACAGAGGCCAGTATCCCACCATCAAGTCACCCTTTATTTACAAGTGGAAATTCTTTGACACTAATCCAGCTTTCTCAGAACCTGCTCTCAGAGTGAAGAGAACCTCTGACACTCCTATTTATATATGTCAGCTAAGGCTCCCTGATTGGACCAGATTAACAGCCCCACTCAGGGAACTCATATCCTATGAGGTCCACTCAGCTGACCTCATTTCAATCACTGCAGTGGGCTGTATTAGGGCAGCCAGTGACCATAATAATGAGAATCATAGGCAGGGTATCCAGTCCAGGGTAAGGAGGTACAATACCCCATTTTACTGTTGTTTCCACCACTATTCAATTGGGGCTAACATAAACTCTAGACAAATATATCATGTTCATTGATTTGTTTCTCGTAAAGGTCATTTGGGATCACATTTTATGATTACCATAAGCCAGGCTAAAATGAATGTTACAAAGAGAATTTGACTACATTCATAATGTATGTAATTATCGGTGAATTGGGTCTGACAACAGCACAGTTATAGTACTAGAGACTTGTGATCCATTATAGCGGTGCCCTTAATTTAACTGCTCCAGTGCAGCTACAATACTGTCGTTTATCTGGCAGTGTGGAAAATTGGAAAATCTCACATCAATAATAAACAGGAAAAGTGCAGTTGAACCTATTAACATCGAATCAGTCTACCCTCAATCATTAAGAAAGTGGTGGAAGGTGTCATTCACAATGTTATCAAATGGTACGTGTACCATATACTGCTCAGTGATGCTCTGTTTAGGTTTTTCCAGACCTACGCTGCTCCACACCTCTTGACAAATTTAGTCCAAATATAAACAAAAGAGCTGAATTCCAGGAGTGAGGTGAGGGTGACTGCCCATAAAGTGAGGCAGCATTTCACTGAGTGTGGCATCAAGGAACCTGAGAAAAATTGAAGACAATGAAAATCAATGGGGAAATTTTTCAATGATTAAAGTCATACCTAGCACTGCGGGAGATGATTGTGGTTGTTGGATGCCAGTCACTTCAGCCCTAGAATGTTGCTGCAGAGTTCTCCAGAGTTGTGTCCTCAGCCCAACTGTCTTTAACTGCTCCATAAATGACCTTCCCTCTATCATAAGGCCCATTCTTGACTCTTCAGGATAATGAAGCACACTCTGTCCATCTGCATCAAGATCTGGAAAAGGCTTGGGCAGATAAATGACAAGTAATATTCCCACTGCACAAATGTCACCAGGCAATGACCATCTCAAAGCAGATCAGAGACTATGTGTTCAGTGGCAGTAACTCAATCAATGACTCCCCAAAGGATGGTCTTGAGAGACAAGGCAATTATCAGGAGTGGGATGGAATATTCATCACATGCCTGATTGAGTGTTGCTCTAACAACACCCAAGAACTTGATAGTATCCAGAACAAAGTAACTCACTTGATGGGTATCCTGACTGGGAATGATATCAGCATTGTTTCACTCTTACTGAGTCAAAAACATGAAACTACCTTCCTAAAAATATGTTTGTTGCTCCTATACTACTTGGTCTGCAGCAACTGAAGCACTTAGCTTGTCACTACCTTGCCAAGGGCAGTTAATGATGGACAACAAATGTGGGCCTTGTCAATTATAGTTATACCTCCTTTAAGAATAAAAAGCATGGATCCAGTAGTGTAAGTGTAAATTAGGTAAGTTTAGGAATTACAAAAAGTACTAACTGATGACTTTAGATTGTTCAAAGCTAATACAAGAACTAAAATTAGTTAAGTAAATTGATCCTTTTTCGAAAAGAAAACTGAGTATATCTGTTAAATATATTCAATATTTAGTAAATATGCAAACAAAACCATTTCTCTCGGAAAATGATTCAAATACAAATTTGTCAGTAAATGTATAATTGAAATGGATGTGATAGCTACTATTTCTCAGTGATCTGTCTGAAGTTATGTCTATATTTCTTTAACTAGTAGGTGTAGTCACAATTTGCTAAAAGATCGCATCCATATTTCTTTATATGAAGTAAACCACAGACATTGTCAAGGAACGAAAAATGTATGCTACTTATTGAATCTTATGTTATCATTGTTTGGTATTTGACCACTGGGCATTTCATAAGATGTATTTGATGTTTCTTTCTTTGAAGACTGAACTTGTTCAAGGCCCTCTGCGCACCAGCATTTCAGTAAATCTCAGAATGATTCATCCACATGCTGTATCCCCTGGTTAAATGTTTACCTCTCAAAAGGAACATTCCTACATGGTTGGCCGCACTGAACAAATTTCCTAGCTCCTGTACAGGGGTCCCTGATTTACGTATGTCCAATTTAAGAATGTTGCCCCATACAGGGGTGTATTTTTTAAAGATGTGACCTATGAATGTTTCCCGTACTTATGAACAGCTATTTTGTATTGTCCTGCATTGTGTTCTGACTTGCGTAAAAATCAACTTGCAAACAGGCTCAGGAATGGAACCCGGGGACTACCTGTCTTCTCCTTGATCCACTTGAAGCACATAGAGTAGATTTCCTACTCTTCTTTCCCATTACAGCCAGCAGTGAGCCTCCATGGCTCAGTTAGAAGCATACTCAGCTCTGAAATATAATGTTCCGGTCTTGTTTCAGCTCCAAGTCATGCTGAAGAGCTTGAGCACTATAATCAAGGCTGACCCTCCACTGTAGTACTGAGGACTGTTGGGGTTATCACCTCATGGTTGTGATACTAACCCATAGTCGTATTTACCTGCTGGCGGGGATGAAAAAGACCCTATCTCATTATTTTGAAGAATAACAAGGGAGTTATTGCTGGTGTGATGGTCAATAATTGTCCTTCAACCAGCATCACAATAAACAGATTATCTGCTCAATTTCACATTGCTTTATGTGAGCATGCTGGTGTGTTTGCCAGACCACAACAAAAAGTATATCTTTGGCTGTAAAGTGCTTCGATATGTCTGGTGGTTTTGAAAAGTTCAATGCTTCTTATTTGAAAATACAATGCAAGTGATGCTTTCCATCAGTTTGAGCTCATCATGGCTGAGCTTCATTGTCAATGAATTATGCTTCCAGCCTTGCTCAAGTCTTTTCTATTTTCCCACAACATTTGCATTATGAACTATCAAAACTTGATAAATTGGTAAAGCACCTCCCAAACCCATTGTGAATTTGTTTCAGTTTCTGTACACCTTCAAAAAGCATCAGTGCCACTAAATAGTGAAGATTGCTTTAAACAGTCGCGACCATGGCTGTCATAATGTGTGCTCAACCTCTTTGAATGGTAGACTAGGCATCAATTTAATATGAGTATTGCTGTTTCTTCCCCCAAGAGTAACATAGATATTTGCAAGATATATGTTTAAAAAATCACACCTGACCTGAGAGAGAGAAAAGGCAAAGGTATTACCTGATGCATCACCTTCAGTCACTTGACAAAATCCATAGCTCAGAGGCTATTTCTTCTTAGACGTTAATGGCTTGTCTTTCTAATCTGAAAGCATGTACCTCTAGGTCACATGACTATTGGAACGCATGATGAACCATGCACTTTTCTTAATTCGTTGGATGTGGGTATCACTGGCTAGCAAAGTATTTGTTGTCCATCCATAATTGGCCTGGAGAAGATGCTGATTGTTGTGTTATGGTTAATAGCAATTAAAGGGAAATGCTCATGCAGGTATCCCTGTATCACAGCATGTGACCTAATTGTGAAGATTGTAGACGTCCTCTTAACTCTGATCACTTGAACCATGAAATGCCAATGGAAGCATACTGCTGTTTGTAACTGAATAGCTTAATGTAAGCCCAGACATTGATGTGCCTATAAATGTAATACCTAATTGAAGACCAACTGAACAATAGCTCTGGACATCAGAGAACTGGGACAATCAGTAGCGTGAGATTTTAAGAACAAACATCTACACAGATCTGTAGATAAGGCATTGATAAGCCAGAAAACAAAGCTCATCTCCTCTGACTAAAATCTAAATTTCTTCAAAATACAATTAACTTTTCTTTACTTAAAAACAAAGAGGTTGAAACTACTGAGACAGTTAAAGTCAAGACAACAGACCTGCAGACTGTGAATTCTCTGCTTCATCCTCTTTTAAAAAAAGGTCAAGAGCCCATAGAATCACAGAATCCTTAGCGTGGAAAGGGGATGTTCAGCCCATCAAGTCTGCACCAACCATCTAAAGAGCATCATACCCAAACCCAGCACCCTATGTTATCCCCATAACCCTGCATTTAGCATAGCTAATCTACCTAGCCTGCACATCTCTGGACATTATGGACATTTTAGCATGGCTAGTCTTTGGACTGTGGGAGGAAACCAGAGCACCCAATGGAAACCCACGCAGACACAGGGAGAATGTGCAAACTCCCTATAGGCTGTCACCCAAGGCTGGAACCAAATCCAGGTCCCTGGCACTGTGTGGCAGCAGTGCTAACCACTGAGCCACCGTGTTGCCTGAAAGTACCAATTTAAAAAATAAATCGATTGCCTTGACATCATAGTTACAAACCTCTAGGAATACAGCCTTAGAATACTTTGAAAGCATTTTTCTATATTTTGAACAGTAGACTAGGCATCAATTTATTAAAAGCATTTTCTGCACCAAGACAGCTTACCTATGACCAGATATTAGTTGGTTATGCTATTTTCCTTTGTAAAATCAGAGCAAAAATTAAAGAAAACACACAAGATATCAGCACTTCTTATTTGGCATGAATGCCACCTAAAGGCAGATACGTGCAGCTATAATCTTGGAATTTTTAAACTACAAGTCCCTAGTTCTTAACCCAACACTATTACAGGGACTGAGGCCAGTAAAGGAGAAGCACCTTGAAAAAAAAGGTAAACAGAACAGAAAAGGGAAAAAAATTAAAAAAGAAGAAAAAAAGTAACAGAAGTAAACAAAATGTATTTAACTCTACCTCTAAACAAAAGGCAAAGACCTTGGAAGAGAAATGGAAAGAAGGCAGGCAATTGAAGTTGAGGCTGAGAGGAGAGGAGTATTAAATGGTGGAGCAGGCTCGAGGCACTCAATTGCTTATTCCTGTTCCTAGCTTTTACATTCTGATGTTCTTAAGAGAAATGGATGGTGAACACTTACTTATGGATTGGTCAACCAGTGACATTTTTAATGAATTGCAGCTATTCAAATAGCATATGCAGTTCTATTTTACAGATCAAATGATACATGATCCTGAGAAAAGAACTCTGAAAATCTTCGTTGTCATTGGCAAGGGGGAGCTGTGCAGAATTAACACATCTGATCTTTCTATGGATGAACAGAAAAACCCAAACTTCTGGAAAGCTTTCAAAGACCAGCTCAATTTAAGAGTTAACCTCAGGATTAATAGACAGCAGTTCATGTTGTAATCATGAAAGACAAAAAGGGGAAGTTGCAGGTGATGGTGCATCTGCTGCCTTAGTCCTTCCAGATAGTAGAGGTTGTGGGTTTGGAAGATGCTGTTGAAGGAGCCTAAATGAGTTACCACAATCCATCTTGTATATTGTACATACTACTGCAATTATTCATTCCCTCAAGTGCCAATGCATCTCGAAGATAGCAGCCCACTTTCACCTGAATTGTGTCAACCTTCTTGAATGTTGTTGGAGCTGCATTCATTCAGGCAAGAGGGAAATATTCCAACACACTTTTGACTTGTGCTTTGTAGATGTTTGACAGTCATTGAGGGAGCCAGGTGGTGAGTTACTCACTACAGAATTCATGGCTGCTTACAAATGTGTTATTCCAAATACCCTCTCTTCATAAAAAAAAGCCCCTATCGCTGGCAGCTGGACTTACGCTTACAACCTTTCTTGCAGGCCATAACCTTTCTCAATTTCCCGATTCTAGGAAAGACAAAGATAATGGCCAGTTCCCCTGCATTGTCCACTTTCACTTTCTTTAAATCCTTGGATGCATCTCATCTGGTCAAGTTGCCTTGTCAACTTTAAGTAACAGTACTTTGTACAATACTTCTTCCATAATAATCTGAGCCCTTCTATTGGCAGAATTCCCTTCTCAATCATCCCAGCCTGGGTAGCATCTCCCTCTTTGTAAAGATAGGTGCACAACATTCACCTCAGTAATGCCAGCTGCCTGCATGTGTAAAACCTGTTCTGGTCTACAATTGACCTGACTCCTCCTTTTCCTATTCAGCTGCACATAAGAGACTCCAGGACACACATTTATGTTGCCTACTAATGTTTTATCATTATTTCTCTTTGCTTCTCTTATTTGCTTTTTCACCTTCCCTCTGAACTTTTGGTATTTCTTCTGATACTCAGTTGTATTTTTCACCTGATGCTGATTATAAGGATACTTTTTCTTCATCTTAATTTCCTCTCTCCTTGGTCACCCATATACTGCTGAAGGAAACTCTCCCAAATGCAAACCAGGAACACTTGCCTCTCACTGCCTCAAAAAACTGCTAGTATCCTAGTCTGTATTTGGGTAATTGAAGTCCCCCATTATAGCTACCCTATAATTTTGGCATCTCTAATTTCTTGACAAGATTTGTTCCTTCACATCCTTTTGACTAGTTGCTGGTCTATAGATTACACCTAGCAATGTAATTGTGGTCTATAGACTACACCTAGCAATGTAATTGTACCATTTTTGTTTCTTAGTCTCAGCTAAATTGATTCTATCATTGAACTCTTTAAGACATTTTCTCTCTTTAGCAGTTTTCTTAACCAATACTAGCATCCCTCCCTTTCCTTCCTACCTTTTCTGAATACCTTGTCCCCAGGAATATTTAATATACAGTCTTACCTTTCCTTAGCTAAGTCTCTTATGAATGTTTCCACATTCATGTTTCCACTTAGCACTCTATATCTGCTAGTGCTCAATCTTATATGCTATACTTTACACATTCACATACATGCAGAGCAACTCTGATTAGATTTCATCTCTTTGTCCCTTCGTCTGACATCATTAATTCACCTACTGTTCTCTATGTTATTTCCAGCTACTTTTCATCATTTATATAAATGATTTGGATGTGAGCAAAGGAAGTATGGTTAGTAAGTTTGCAGATGATACTAAAATTGGAGGTGTCATGGACACCAAAAAAGGTTACCTCAGAGTACAATGGGATCTTGATCAGATGGGCCAATGGGCTGAGGATTGCCAGACCAAGTTTGAAAAACATGAGGTGCTGCATTTTGGAAAAGCACATCAGAGCAGTACTTATACGCTTAATGGTAAGGTTTCGAGGTGTGTTGCTGAACAAAGAGGCCTTGGAATGCAGGTTCATAAGTTCCTTGAAAGTGGAGTCGCAGGTAGACAGGATAGTGAAGAAGGCATTTGGTATGCTTGCCTTTATTGGTCAGTGTGTCAAGTATAGGAGTGGGAAGGTCATGTTGTGGCTGTACAGGATATTGATTAGGCCACTTTTGAAATATGGAATGCAGTTCTGGTCTCTCCACTATAAGAAGGATGTTGTGAAACTTGAAAGAATTCAGGAACGACTTACAAGGATGTTGCCAGGGTTGGAGGGCTTGAGATATAGGGAGAGGCTGAGTAGGCTGTGGCTTTTATCCCCTGGAGTATCAGAGGCTGAGGGTTGACCTTACAAAGGTTTATAAAATCAAGAGGGGCTTGGATAGGGTAAATAGACAAGGCCTTTTCTCCAGGATGGGGTAGTCCAAAACTAGACGACATAAGTTGAAGGTGAGAGGGGAAATATTTAAGAGGGACTCAAGGGGCAACTTTTCTCACGCAGAGTGTGGTGTATGTATGGAATGAACTGCCGGAGGAAGTGGTGGAGACTAGTATAATAATAGCATTTAAAAGACGTCTGGATGGGTATATTAATAGGAAAGGTTTAGACAGAGATGGGCCAAATGGGACTAGATTAATTTAGGATATCTGGTCAGCATGGACGAGTTGGACTGAAGGGTCTGTTTCCATGCTGTACAGCTGTATGACTCTGTATCTCCAAATATTTTGCAAACCATACTATTTTCTTCTATTCTATCCTGGTTCCCACATCCCTACTAAGTTAGTTTAAATCCCTCCCAATAGCACTAAGAAAATGCTTCTCAAGATATTTCCTAATCCACCCATTCAGAGATGTCATCATACACCTCTAGACCAGGTGGGACACTATCATTGCACCACAAGAGCCCTTAAAATTCTTCTCAAGGTACTCAGTCCAACTCTGTTTACGTGCAAAACAACCCCAAAGAACTGCAGATGCTCAAGAACAGAAATTATTGGAAAAGGTCATCAGTTCTGGTAGTATCTGTGCAGAGAAAACAGAATTAACATTGCAGATCCAATGACCCTTTTTGCAGAAGTAACAGTTTGTTTCCGTTCAGGTGTAACCTGTCTGGCTTGCAATTAATGCATTCAGATATACGATTCTCTATCTTGTTTGGGAGAGAAATTAAGACAACCCCCTCCCCCCCAGGAAAGGTTAATGATAATCTGGAATTTATTCCTGCAAAAGATTATGGATGATGAAAATATTGAAATGTTTCAGCTGAAGATCATTAGATCTTATTTGGTGTGGGTATCAAAGCATACGGAACGAAGCTGCTTAAATGCAGTTGAGAGACAGAACTATGGGAAAACGATACAAGTGCCTAAGTTACTCCTGTTCCTTTGAAAGGGCGTCTGAACAATTGATCCTTGCTTTAAGAGGCTAACAAAATCACCGTTCCTTTAAGAGCAAGAGTGTTTCCATTGGTAAATTACGGCAGCCTATTACCCTATATAATAAATAAACATTTATTTAAAAAAATGCAAGCTACACGCGCTGCTGATACCTAGAGGAAAGCAGAGGCGCGCGTGCGCGCCACTAATAGAGGGTGCGGTTCTGTCAGAGCGATCCTCGCCCATCAGTAGAGCATTCCCAACAGTATGACACAGTGGTCTAATTATCAAACATTAAAACTAGTGAATATACACGCTACTGCCGTTCTTTGTAAAGTGAATGGGCCATTGCACCCCCCAAGAGAGCGGAATGTTAAATTAAACAGCTAGAAATTGCAGCAAGCCCTGGACAGGTGCCTTTTAGAAGCACTGCACGATGGGTTTTGTAGTCTTCCAATTGCACGAGTGAAATTAGTCTGTATTATTATTGTCAGAGAAGTTTGCTGGTATTCTTAGGTATTTTTTCTTAGAAGTTTTATAATGTTTCTTCATTTTATAAGAAAAGTGACTGAGCCTGAAGTTCCTCTTTATGTTGTATTAGAGCTGATAATTGCTGCGGCGGTTCTGACAGTCTCCCCATAGCAGTGTGTGGCTCGTTGTGGTGTCAATCACAGCGCGTCAAGGCGCTTCCGCTAGCACTTTGGGTTGCTTCAGCGTATGATATCGTATCTTACTGTTTCATGGTGTAGAACTGGCGTGTAGCACAATGGTGTATGGATCATAGCCTTTTTCTTTTTTTTAAACAAGATTTTTTTTGTATCCAAGCAAAGAAAATTTAAATTTTTAAAAAAAACCTACCGTTTAGTGGATCTGCAAGGGATTCTCTTTTAGTTTTTATAAGAGGGGGAGAAAAACCCGGTCAAAATGTCAACGGGTAAGGAAATCGGGGGAGCCCAGCATGCTCAATACGTGGGACCATATCGACTGGAAAAAACCCTTGGAAAGGGACAGACAGGTTTGCGCAAATTTTAATGACATACACTAGTGAATGTGTTTCACTTATTATTGGTGTCAAGCTACAGGAATGTCTTGTAATTCACCTACTGCAGTGAAGTCTTGGATAGTTGGAATGTTTCTTTGTAACATGTTAAGGACGTTTATTTTTTTTTTAATTGGTGTGAATTTTTATGGATACTTGGGGGAAGAGAATGACAATTTTATTCTCAGCCAGAAGTGTTGGTGACCAGTATTGCGTGCACAGTTCCTCTGTGGTACCAACAGCCTTGCGTATAGTTTGTCGGAACTGGAGTCTGGGGATATCCCTTTCTGTGATTTCTTTTGAACAATGTTGATTTAAAGTCTAATCAGATTGGAATTTTAAAAATAGAATTGTGATGTAACGTGTTGTTTCAGCCAAGATTTTGATCATTTTTTTTCTTCCAGGGTAGCTCGATGCAATTATTTCTACCGTATTTTCTCGGGGTGCCGGTGCGGTTTCTTTCTCCAATGAAGTGGGGGGAAATGTTTAAACGTGTTATTTGTTAGATGTTTCGTCGGAGGAATTGATGCATTGTAGCATATAATGCGAAGGCAGAGCTTGCCCATCTGTTGTCTGAGAGTACAATAGGCGTTACCTTACCAGCTGCTGCCCTAGTCATTAGCAGTTTTGGGGCATGTCCGGTTTCTTTCGCGTTGTAAATCTCACTGTCCAGATGTAGTCATAAAGCCTCTTTTTTTTGAGTGCGTGTTTTGGAAACCGGGCTTTTCAGTCCATCGCGTTTTGCAATAGAGCGGAGTATTTAGCATTGTTAATCTTCTGAAGCGGCGGTAGACTGAGTCGCAGTCAACACTTCTGCGGTGTTATTGACCGCTCGCTTTACAGCCACGAATCACAACCGAACCGAAGCAGACAAACCCCCTACCTTACCCCACAATGGGTGGCTGATGATTTTCAGCACCCTGGCTGGGAGCACCACTTTAGAGGCTCCCTGATGCATTTCAGGAGCAGAGTGCACGTTTCGTGCAGAAAAGTGTAACCCGTTTCCTGACATATTGTGCATAATCCATCAGCTGAAGCCTTGCAATAAAGTAACCCTGTACAGTATCTGCAGAAAGGTGTGTGTGTGTGTGAGAGAGAGAGAGGGAGTCGGAGGGGGACACATAAGAAGGGTTACTAAGGACGCAGTTAAAAGGAAGAAAGGAGGAGGCTGAATATAGCTTGGAGGCGCGCTTGTTTGAACATCTCAACGCAGTTTGGACAGCACGGGGGCAGCCCTTCAATCTGGGTTGTTGGAAATTGATTTTTCGTTTATGGGATACAAGCAGGACACGGTTGAATGAATAAAGAGCTTTTACCGGAATCGCTGCACGTGTCCTGTTAGCGCTAGCTAAAGACCCAATACCCGCTGCCCAGACTTCTAATGCAACACCTTCTATCGACCTGGGATGGGAACAATGAAGCGGCTTGGTTATATTTAAACCATCTTTTTGACCCACGTGTCGCTGCGGATCTGATGGCCTTTCCCCACTTCCTGAAGCATTGGTTTCTCCCTGCCAGGGAGCTGTCCGCTTTCTGCCATTATAAATACAGGCTGTAGGTCCGAGCTCTCTCTCGGTCACTCCTTGAGAAGCCTCACTTCTTACTTATAACCACCTACTGTTACCGCCCCAGATGGATTTGGAATAATTTATTTATTAATAAACAGACAATTGAAACCGCGTTTCTTTTGTTTTCTCCAAACAGGGAGAAAGTAATATTTGAAGCAACGTCGTCTTCTGAAGGTTTTAGCAGATTAAGCGGGTTTCGTTATCCAGGGAGGGTCATTGGCTATTCCCCTAAATAGGGGTTAGGCTGAATAATCTTGTTGTGAGCGTGATCAATGTACCCAGGCTGATACTCGCTTTAGAATGACAGTGTGTCTCCTCGCTCTGAGAATCCACATCATTTCACGTTAAGTCCTATGCTCGTTTTGTAACGGATAAAGATGCTTTGAAAGTGGTTTGTTATTGTTTTACTTCTCCAATGCTGCATTTGAAAAAAATGGTGACGTTCGACTGGAATTTCTGTGGTTAAATTGTATTCAATGCAGTCATGTTCATACCTCAGGAAAGATAAGTGGCCGACATTATTCGTGCGGCTGGGCGATATTCTCCCTTTTAAAATATAGCCCAGAGTTCTACTAACTGGCTGAGGATGTGTTATAACGGGACGTCGAGGTTATTTTTGCACAGCGGTCATTACGTATGTAACCCCAAGGGCGCGCATTTAAACACTTCTCACCATAAAGTTGCAGTTTGTTTTATTACACCCGTTGGCTACAGTTTGGTGATTTAACTCCTTTGTAGGCCGCACTAGGATGTCTACAATAAAATAAAGTAATATGTTGTAATTTAAAAAGAGACCTTTTGCAGCCTTTCGTAAGGCAGGGAATATTGCACTTCGCTAACGCTCTACAATTCTTTGGTGGGAGTGGGAGCAAGAGGCGATTGGATGTCAAAATGTTTGTTACTTTATAGATGCGAGGTAATGCAATGGGTTGTGTGTGGCCACGGAGAGGCTCTAAATATAATTTGTGGCACTTTTGTTTTCGAAACTCTTGGAACGGTACTTGAGCAGCTCTGTTTTGGTCACAGTGGCTAACATTGATCGCATGTTGTCATTTCACCCGTGTCGATATTTTTAGTTCATGCCTCCAAACATGTTATAACACGTACGTTTGAAGCAGGTGGGACCTGAAACCCAGCCTTCTGACCCAGAGGTAAGAACACTTCCATAGCACCACAAGCGCTCTCATTTTGCTTGTGTGTATTGGCTGTAAGTCTAGACAAACCAGGAACGTGTTGACCTCTGAGTTTTGGTGTTGTTTGTGGGAGGAGGACATAGCAGAAGGAAAGGCTAGGGTTAAATGTTGCAGCTGTACAAAACTCTGGTGCGGCCGCACTTGGAGTATTGCGTACAGTTCTGGTCACCGCATTATAGGAAGGATGTGGAAGCATTGGAAAGGGTGCAGAGGAGATTTACCAGGATGTTGCCTGGTATGGAGGGAAGGTCTTATGAGAAAAGGCTGAGGGACTTGAGGCTGTTTTCGTTAGAGAGAAGAAGGTTAAGAGGTGACTTGATAGAGACATACAAGATGATCAGAGGATTAGATAGGGTGGACAGTGGGAGCCTTTTTCCTCGGATGGTGATGGCTAGCACGAGGGGACATAGCTTTAAATTGAGGGGTGATAGATATAGGACAGATGTCAGAGGTAGGTTCTTTACTCGGAGAGTAGTAAGGGCGTGGAATGCCCTGCCTGCAAAAATAGTAGACTCGCCCACTTTAAGGGCATTTAAATGGTCATTAGATAAACATATGGATGATAATGGAATAGTTTAGGTTAGATGGGCTTCAGATTGGTTTCACAGGTCGGTGCAACGTCGAGGGCCGAAGGGCCTGTACTGCGCTGTAATGTTCTATGTTCTATGTTCTAAATGCAAGATACAAATAAATTGGGCACCTCTTAAAATGTCAGAGGATTGATTGGTGTGGGAAATGGAAACTATGTCATCTTTTAGAAAATCGAGAGGTATTCCTAAATGTGGGTTAGCCCATGGATAATGTGGCTGTGTAACCACATCAAGGAATATTAGCCAAAAATTTGATTTTCCAGCACTCGGTATCCCCCTCACTATCATTTTGTAAAGTGAAAAACAGGCTCCATTTTCATTTTGCACCTTAGGAAGTATCAAATATTTCCATGAAGTATATTTTGAACTAATTTTGTTTGGATTTTTTGTTTGGAATTACTGACAATGCTAGCAAATATATGGGCACTTCAATTTGGTAACCTGATATTTATGTCAAAGCCTTGCAGAGTGGGCATGACAGATTATGTACTCCTCTGCTTAACAATGTGCCATGTGATAATTTTAGAAGATCACCCTCATCTTCGAATGTGACAGTTGAGATTGAATCTGTCAAATCAGGCAGAAATTTATACAATTGGGAGAATTTAGTTGCAACTGTTCAAAATAACTGCACATTAAACCATTGTGATTAGACAAGGACATTTTAAAGCCATCAGACTGGTATGAATTCAAATATAGCTTTTAAAAGTGAAAAGTAAATGTTCAGATCTACTGAATCCCCCAGTTTGGGGAAATTGATTGAGTGGCAGGAGACAGAATGGAGATAATGACAGATATACTAATCGGCAAGATGTAACTAGTGCTATCCTGCAACCATCTCTGTTGGGGTTTCAATCCTTCATTGTTTATTAAAGGCATATAATAGAATTGGAAACTACATATCCAAGTTTACTGCTGTCACTGTTATGTGACATTGAGTATTCAAGGTGGGTGCATAAAGTTACAAGTTTAAGTATATGGACAAAACTGGTAAATTAATTTCAACGTAGGTAAAATGGGGTGATCCAATTTGGACCTGGAAAAGATGGGACAGAATATTTTAAATGGTTTAAAAAGCTAGAAAGTGTGGAATCTATAACCGTGAGATAACAAGGTGTAGAACCGGATGAACACAGCAGGCCAAGCAGCATCATGGGAGCAGGAAGGCTGACGTTTCGGGCCTAGGCCCTTGATCAGACCCTTTTCTGATGAAGAAGCACATATTATACAACAACTGTATAAGGTGCTGATGACTCCATATGTGGAGTGCTTCGAGCAGTTCTGCGAATTACACTTGGGAAGGATCTGTTTACCTGTAGGGGGGAAAAGTGCAGCATAGACGTACCAAAATAAAAACTAGACTTCAAGTAGTAAATTCAACAAACCAAGGTTGAATTACCCTGAAACTTAGAAGGCTTGAGGTGATTTTGGTCAAAGCCTTACTAAGAGGAATATTTATACTATAGATGGAGAGAAATTGTTCATAGTAGTTAAAGAATTGGGGACTTGGGGCCTACCCTAAGATAATTAGAGACAGACAAACCTTTCAAGAGTAAAGAGTATTTCTGCACAAAAGGAATAGAAGTTTGGAATGCCCTTCTGAAAATGCAATTAGTGATAGATCCATTGTTAATTTTGAATCTGGGGTTGATTTATTTATTAGCTGTACATGTTAAGGAGTACGGGGTAAAAGTGGGTCAGTGGTCTCAGATGGCAGGTGATTCATCCATGATTTCAGTTGATGGCAGATCAGACTCAAAGGGTCAAATGGTCTGCTCCGGTTGAAGTGTTATGCTATTGAGCCTAAATATTATCATTGCTTTTGGTGCTTTAAAGATATAATTTGGTTTTGCATACATGGACAAATCTGTTCAGTCAATATGTAGGCTGTTAGTTGTACTGCAATATATAAAGGTCTGTGGAATTGGTGCTTGGGGACCTGTTTATAGGCTGTGGGAGTTTTGAGGCCAGATCTTGGTGAGGTGTGGATGGGCTCTTTCTTCCGCCTTTTTCTTGCTCCCCTTCAGCTTTAGAAGGAGAAGTTGGAAGTGGGATAGCACAGTACTGAATGGTGAATGTAATTTTCATTAGAGTATTCTTTTGTGATTAGTGATTTATTTATGAGCTATTTCAGCTAAATGCACAATGCTGCACGTGTATGGGGACAGTATTTCAACTCATTGTTTCTCTTGGTGAGAGATGTTCAAAGAAACTCATTAACATTGAATCCTCCAGGAACTTGTGGTTCACTTAGTCATTTCAGTTAAAGTCATGATTTTCAGGAACACAATTAGAACTGAAGACGTCATGTTCTGTTGAGTTGGAATTAAGTTTGGGGCTTTGTGTATGGAATGCTTGCCTTGCACTAGGACCTCTCTGGATCTTACTTCTTCTGCATATTATGAAGGGACAATTATATGCAATAGGAAGAGGTATGTCTTGGGTGTGGAAGTATAGCTCATAGGGAATTATGAACTGGAGTATATTGTTTTTCCTGAGATAGTTGAAGGAGATGTTAAGGTGGGTGTCAGGGTGCTGGTAGATATTTGGATATTCTAAATTTTGAAGGGAGTTAACATTATGCAGAAGTGGGATCCGGGCCTTCCACATCTTAGCCATAGCATGGCGTTTGGGAGGGGCCTTGTAGACTTTGGAGGAGTCTGGGCCCAGACTTAGAAGGAACAAGGAGTCTTGAACAGAAATGGAGAGCATGGGGAGGCAGGGATTTGGCTGCAAAGTGGTAGAACAAGAACATGGATCAAAGCTTAACATTCTTTATTAATCAATCAATCAGATCCACCAAGTGTAATGGACAACTTTGTTTTTACTTGAATGCGTTCCAAGTAAAGTTATACTGTGTTGAAATTTTACAGAGTCACAATGTTTAATACAAAATAAATGTTATACTGAAATGACCTTAACATTGTGGCAGTCAGCAAACAATTGCAAGGAAGCTATTTTGGAAATGTGAATGGTATTAAGGATGAATCTAATCCAATAAAGTTGTAATATGTTATTGTGTTGGATATGTGTTACCAAATGGTGTAAACATAATCACAAAACAGCTCTGTTAAGCTACAGTAAAACAGCAATTGAAAGTTCTGTATGGGTTTAGCATTACCAAAATTAAAAGGGAATGCAGACTTTTATTTGCAACTTGTCAAATGCAGTTGGTGAATAACTCTGTTCATTATTTCAAGGAAAGTTTAATCCCAGAAATGATTGTTGGAATTGAGCACAGCATTTAAACAGCAAAATATTAATGCCTCTTCAATATCATTTTATGTATACGAAAACTATAGCTACTGCAGAGTAATTTTTTTGAACAAAACTTTTTCCTTCAATTATTGACCATCCTTAGGATCTAACACTACAAAATATGTTGCTTTCATAGCTTGCCATCTTTTAAATTTGTTTTATTGCAATCCTTCCCAAATGCCACCTACTAAATTCCTTAGTAAAGAGCAACTAGAAAACTTATGAAGACACCATTAAGCAGTAGCAGATAATAGTGTTTTAATTTACTGTCTTCCACGCACCGATGCTTCTTGCATCTTCAGTAGGAGGAGATATCATCATCACTCTTCAAAGCTTTATTTCTGAACATTGACACTAATAAACACCTACATTCAATCCTTCCTGTATGATGTTTTGGACATCAAAAACTGTAGAGAAGCTCCAGTAGCATTCCTCTGCCTACACAGCAGAATATATCACAAAAAGGTCCTGAAATGATTTGTCAATACAGTTTTATCAAAAGTGGTTTGTTTCTTGAGAATCTTGTAGGATTTCAGTTTAGCTTTGCAGGTATTGTCTTTGTTCATTGAGCTCAGCTCAGCCAACAACACCCAATGTGAATTTCTAATTGTCCTCCAGGTGGTGGTGGAGAGATCTCCTGTTTAAATTAGAGGTGAAAACGTTCTTTGGGTCATTCATTGGTCTTTGGCATCCTCTTTCCCAGGAAACAGTGGAAGGCTGTATTATTAATTATTTTTAAGACTGAGTTAAATTCTTGATAGACAAAGGAGTCAAAGGCAAAAGGGGTAAACAGGAACATGGAAATGAGGCCACAATTAAGTCAATCACAAACTTATCTATCGGTGGTGGAGCAAGCTTCAGAGGCTGGATGGTCTATTCCTAAATTGTATCTTCCCAAGTCTGGTTTGAACAGCTGGAATCTGTTTGAAGATATTCCCAAAGTAGTGTTCGGTATGAAGGTTCAGTGTTTTAACTTGTCAACAAATTAAAGAATTGTACTATATTTTAAAGTCTTAATTGCATTCAATTTGAATGGGCACTTGTGCGATTGTGGTCCCATATGCCAACTCCATTTCTTCTACTATGTGGTAGAGATCAGGGATATGGGAGTTGTTGCAGTGAATCCTATGGATGGTGTAAATTCATGGTGGTGGTCAGAAGAGTTGAATGTTGAATTTGGTGAATAGAGTGCCAATCGAGTGTTCTGCTTTGTCCTTAACTGTGTTGTTACTTGAGTACTGTTGGAGTACAAAAATTTAGGCAACTGAAGAGTATTCCATCAAACTACTTTGCTTAGATGTCCATAGTTAGAAATGTGTTTTCTAATGTTTATATTAAAGCATTTATTGTGACTACACAGCCACGTAAATGAAATACCCTTGAAGGTAACTAAAACTTTACTGATTGCTGAGTACTATATCATGTTCTATTCATTATGAAAACTGGAAGTGGCAAATGAGAGAGACTTTCTGTAGGATCCAATTGTGCATAAAGATCAGTTAAGTTAAGCATAATCATTTTATTATTTCTGTTCTTGTTTGCATCAACATATTCTGACCAAAAAAACGCTGCTTGTGGTTTTAAATTGTTGGTAATAGGCAGGGTAACTTCAAAGAAATAATTATTGCATCAATGTTTTAGCTATGTGTTCGCTTTGCTCTTTCTGACAGTTCAGCTGTAGGTTTCTGTTTGAGGACAGCGTCATCATGATGTAAGCTTTGTGTAGAATTCAGTTTGTATGTTGATTTTGAAGTTTGAATTATTTGTTCAGAGCCAAGGTGTTAACATGGTGTGCTTTATATAATGTGGTAGTGTAATCTAACATACTATTGAAATTTATCATGCACTTTATTAACTTCAGTCTTTCGAGCCCTTGAGCTATGCCTGCACTGTTCGGTTATTAATGAACTTCTAGAATGGAAATCTTATAAATAAGCATATATGCATTTTGAATGAGGCAGGGCTAAAATTTAAGTGTGCACAAGTAAATTGAGAGCGCATGCATTTACATTTAGTCATACTGTGAAAAGATAGCCTTGAGTTTTCCCACATTTAGAGAGAGTTTTCTTTGGTATAGGCTTTTAAATTTGCTTGATGAGTGTATTAAAGATAACCGTAATATCTCATTCAGAATAAGGTATAATAATAAGCTTCATTTAAGGCTGTCTTGTGGTACAGTGGTAGTGTCCCTCCCTCTGCACAGAGACCTGGGTTCAGGTCCCACCTTCTCTAGAGGTGTGCAATAACATCCCTGAACAAGTTGATTAGAAAAAACATTAAATTTTAAATAAAAAAAAAACTTTGTTGGGAACAAGTGAGTGATTTGATGATCGTTAGGAACAAAGCTTGAGTAGTTCATGATGGTCAACTTTAGATTTACAAAAATCTGCACCTATCATCTGTTTGTATCTTCTATCCGCCTCCCACTCTCTCCCTATTTATTTCAGAACCCCCTTCCCCTCCCCCTTTTCTGATGAAGGGTCTTGGCCCGAAACGTCAGCCTCTCTGCTCCTATGATGCTGCTTGGCCTGCTGTGTTCATCCAGCCCTGCACCTTGTTATCTGTTTGTATAGTGCGGATATATGCATTTATAAGTGAACAGGATTTGGCAAAGCATTGATGTTGTGAAAAAGGTGAAAGGTGTGATTTTCTTGTCTAGTATGTGATTATGATTATTTTAATAAATATAATGTGTATTATGGACTTTTTATCCTGTTTTCTGATCAGCTTTGTGCTGGTGTCATCTATTTGTGTGGATAAACTTAGCCAGGTGGGTTGAATTTTAGTTGATTGCCACAAAATTCTGGACTAAAATATTCTATTTTAATATCTGAACATTGGGGGATAAAAGTTGAATTTGAAAAAAAATGTTTTTGTCAAGCACTAATGGTCCCTCTAAGTAGCTGTTGATTCTCCCAGGTTGATCTTTACCTCGTCCTTTGTCTGCCCAACTGTTTTCACTCTCTGGGCCCCATTTCCACCTGTTGTTTACTCCTCCCCTCCCCCACCCCATCTTCAGCATTTTTCCCAACCTTTTCCTGGCTACAGTCAATTCTGAAGAAGGGTCACTACACCGGAAATGTTTACTCCGCTTTTTGTCCACAGATGCTGTCACGTTTGAGTTTTTTTTCCAGCATTTCCTGTTTTATTTCTGATTTTCAGCGCATACAGTTCTTTGGATTTTTTTTTTGATGTTGTTCTTTGATTTAACTCACTATCCGCCCCTCTGCCCATCTCTGGTATAGCAGCTAACAATATTTAAAGACTGTCCTTGAGGATGTTCAAGGTTGAATTTGGAGACGGGCATTGACCATGTAATTTGGTTACTTCGGTGCATTTTGACCCCACTGTGTTGGTAAAACAACACTGAGCGCTTCCTCCTATCCCTAAATTTGCTAAAATCTAATGGCATTCTTATTGAGGTTTTATTTAAATGTTTCTAAATACCAATGGGTGTCCTTTTATCATTTTAGGCATGATTTGACTCATTTTGTTTACAAAGAAGGGATAGTTGTGTACTTGAGATAACAAGGTGTAGAGCTGGATGAACACACCTGGCCAAGCAGCATCAGAGGAGCAGGAAGGCTGACGTTTCGGGCCTAGACCCTTCTTCAGAAATGGAGGAGGGGAAGGGGGATCTGAAATAAATAGGGAGAGAGGGGGAGGCGGATAGAGGAGAAGATAGGTGGAGAGGAGACAGACCAGTCAAAGCGGTGGGGATGGAGCCAGTAAAGGTGAGTGTAGGTGGGGAGGTAGGGAGGAGATAGGTCAAGGGGGAGGGATGAGGTTAGTAGGTAGGAGATGGAGGTGGGGCTTGAGGTGGGAGGAAGGACAGGTTAGGGAGGCGGGGACAAGCTGGGCTGGTTTTGGGATGCGGTAGGGGGAAGGGAGACTTTGAAGCTTGTGAAATCCACATTGATACCATTGGGCTGCAGGGTTCCCAAGCGAAATATGAGTTGCTGTTCCTGCAACCTTCGGGTAGCATTGTTGTGGCACTGCAGGAGGCCCAGCATGGACATGTCGTCTGCGGAATGGGAGGGGGAGTTGAAATGGTTCGCGACTGGGAGGTGCAGTTGTTTAGT
>NC_063348.1:24413813-24457889 GCF_021869965.1 Rhincodon typus | reverse complement strand
TCTTCCTCCCACCTATCCCCTCCTCAAGCCCCACCCCCATCTCCTACCTACTAACCTGATCCCTCCCTGGACTGACCTATCTCCTCCCTACCTCCCCACCTACACTCACCTTTACTGGCTCCATCCCCACCTCTTTGACCTGTCTGTCTCTTCTCCACCTATCTTCTCCTCTATCCATCTTCTATCCGCCTCCCCCTCTCTCCCTATCTATTTCAGATCCCCCTTCCCCTCCCCCATTTCTGAAGAAGGGTCTGGGCCCAAAACGTCAGCCTTCCTGCTCCTCTGATGCTGCTTGGCCTGCTGTGTTCATCCAGCTCTGCACCTTGTTATCTCAGATTCTCCAGCATCTGCAGTTCCTACTATCTCTGAAACATAGTTGTGTACTTCCCTGGTTCACTACAGGTGACACTGAAAATCCAAAGAAGGCTTGTACTTTGAACTAATTGGAGTGAGAGTATCCTATTTCAGCATTGCAATTGAGGAATAATTGGCAACTTCTTATCCAGGAGAAATTCCCACTTTATTGTTGAATTTTTTTTGTATTGGGCTTCCATTCATATAACAGTCTGGGTTTAAATAGTGAGCATATTTTCCAGAATTTTCAATAGACACACTTTCGTTTTTGTTCCTATAATGAAGTCTCCCTGATCACTGAAAAAAATGCAAAGTTGTTAATTTCTTGTTTTACTACAAAACATCATAATAAACAAATGGGCAATATGGAAGGATTGTCTAATGTTTACTTGTTCTATAATATCAGCACTGTAAACAAGTGAACAGTAAAGGGAAAGAAATGCCCTCTTATTGCATGTTGAGGTTTCGTCACACCTCTGTTTGCATCAAATAGGTAGATTGTTGTTTTATCCCATGATTGAAAAGATAAACTTTCATGGAAATTTCTTTCCAAATTCTTTCAGCATACACTTGTTTGATTCTACACCCCGAGCAGAAGCTTTAATGCATTGTCAATAGCAGCAAAGGGTATCTGCTGACGTTTGACATTTGACAAATTCCAGCTAAGTGATTTTCTTTATTACTGATGGTGGGTGCCTTGTGTTTATTAAGGAAAACATTGTATTAGTTCATGTCTCGCTTCTAACTTTAGACCCAATTCTATATAGTTATTAGGTTTCACATTTTTAAATTTTGAAGTCTGTGCTCAAATAGGCCCTCTATTTCTGATGTATATACAACTACAGTTGTTCAATTGATATTAGTCAACAGTGCTAAATTCCAAAACACAATTAATTCTACACTGAAGCACAAATAAACTGAGAATTTTTGGAGTAAAACTCCTCGTCAAAGGTGCTGGTTGTAAGCATTTGCTTATTTAGACTGATTTTTCTCAAATTCATGGAGATAATATGCATTCAGTCTGTGAAGATAATAAATATGCATTAGACTATCAATTTTATAACTTTTTTGAGCTGATGAATGCGGCTGTGTTTTCAAGATGGTTAATGTTATACTATTGCTCTATCAACTCTGACTTTGGACTCCGTCCACGAATGATCAAGAAGATGGCACTATTGCAAGAATGGATTATTTTCTTTTAGTTCTGTTCAGACTGTGCAGATTTTCATCTTTTTCTGCACTGTAAGGATTCCATGATTCTAGCTAGGCAGATGAGCAAAGGTAAATGCAGGATTGTGGGGATAGGGTGGGATGCTGTACAAAGTGGGTGCAGACTGAACGGGCCAAATGGCCTCTTTCTGCATTGTGGGGATTCTAATTTAAATACGACGATTAATAAGATCAGGTAACCACCGAATTGTCAACCTTGTGTACTTCTATAGTTTATACAAGGATAGAAGTATGCCACTCTCCACAGATACGTGACAATTGGACTATGATCATACTAACATCTTGATCCAAAAGAAAATACGACTTAATACATACCCTATCTCCTCCAAATTACTAATGCGCATATCAGAGTTTCATGATTATTTTGTCTTCAAGATGTTGCTGTATATTGGAAACTGAAAGCAGGCTTGAGCTAAGAGCTAAATGCAGAGATAGTGAGAACTGCCAATGCTGGAGTCAGATAAATCGGACTTTAAACTAGTAAATAGGGGAGAAGGGAGGAGTGACCGTACAGGGAGTATAACAATTAATGTAAGGCAAAGCAGCAGGTTAGCAGGTGATGAGGAAGCTTCAACTCCATTAAAAATTAGGAAAAAAGTTGAAGGAGAACTCCAGAGCTGTTAGTAATGGAGGTGATAGGACCCAAAAAGAAGGTGCAAAAACTGGCATAAGGGCACTTTATCTGAATGCTCGGAGCATTCAAAACAAGGTGGATGAGTTGACAGCGCAAATCGTGGCAAATAGGTATGATTTAGTGGCCGTTACAGAGACATGGTTGCAGGATGGTCATGACTGGGAGTTAAATATCCAGGGGTATCAAACTGTTTGGAAGGACAGACAGGAAGGTAAGGGAGGTGGTGTCGCTCTGATTTTTAAGGATGATATCAGGGCGGTAGAGAGAGAGATGATATAGGTTCTACTGAACAAAACGTTGAATCCATTTGGGTGGAAATTAGGAATAGCAGGGAGAAGTTGTCACTGATAGGTGTGGTCTATAGGCCACCAAATAATGACATTGTGGTGGACCGGGCAATAAACATAGAAATAGCTAATGCGTGTAAAAATGGTACAGCGATTATCATGGGGGATTTTAATCTACATATCGATTGGTCAAACCAGGTCGGTCATGGCAGCCTTGAGGAGGGGTTCATAGAATGTATCCGCGATAATTTCCTTGAACAATATGTAATGGAACCTACGAGGGAGCAAGCTATCCTAGATCTCGTCCTGTGTAATGAGACAGGAATAATTAATGATCTCACAGTTAGGGATGCTCTTGGAAGGAGCAATCACAGTATGGTCGAATTTAAAATACAGATGGAGCGTGAGAAGGTTAATCCAGTAACAATGTCTTGTGTTTAAACAAAGCAAACTATGATGGGATGAGGGAGGAGTTAGCTAAGGTAAAATGGGAGCAAAAACTTTATGGTGGGTCAATTGAGGAACAGTGGAAGACTTTCAAAATGATTTTTCACAGTGCTCAGCAGAAGTATATTCCAGTGATAAGGAAGAACTGTCGGAAAAGAAATAGTCAGCCATGGATGTCTAAGGAAATAAAGGAAAGTATCAGATTTTAAAAAAAAACATACAAAAAAGCAAAGAGTAGTGGGAAACTAGTAGACTGGGAAATCTTTAAAGGCCACCAGAAAGCACAAAAGAAGTTATAAAGAAAAGTAAGATAGATTATGGAGTAAACTAGCTCAGAATATAAAAACAGGCAGCAAAAGTTTTTATAAATATGTAAATCATAAAAGAGTGGCGAAGGTAAACATTGGTCCTTTAGAGGATGAGAAGGCCAATTTAATAACTGGGAATGAGGAAATAGCCGAGGCATTAAACAGTTATTTTGTGTCTGTCTTCACAATGGAAGACACAAATAACATGCTGAAAACTGATGGCAAGAAGGTTATAGCAGGTGAGGACCTAGAAACTATTATTATCACTAAGGAGGCAGTGCTGGGCAAGTTAATGGGGCTAAAGGTAGACAAGTCTCCTGGCCCTGATGAAATGCATCCCAGGGTACTAAAAGAGGTGATGGGGGAAATAGCAAATGCACTAGTAATTATGTACCAAAATTCACTGGACTCTGGGGTGGTTCCCGCAGATTGGCTGTTTTCCAATGTGACGCCACTGTTTAAAAAAGGAAGTAGACAAAAAGCAGGTAACTATAGGCCAGTTAGCTTAACTTCAGTAGTCGGGAAAATGCTTGAATCTATCATTAAGGAAGAAATAGCAAGACATCTGGATATAAATTGTCCCATTGGGAACACCCAGCATGGGTTCATGAAGGGTAGGCCATGTTTAACTAATTTGGTGGAATTCTTTGAGGACATTGCTTGCATGGTGGACAATGGGGAACCTGTGGATATAGTGTATCTGGATTTACAGAAGACTTTTGACAAGGTGCCACACCAAAGGCTGCTACATAAGATAAAGTTGCACGGTATTACAGGTAATGTATTGGCATGGATATAGGATTGGTTGACTAGTAGAAAGCAAAGAGTAGGGGTAAATGGGTGTTTTTCTGGTTGGCGGTCAGTGGCTAGTGGTGTGCCTCAGGGATCAGTGTTGGCACCGCAATTGTTTACAATTTACATAGATGGTTTGGAGTTGGGGACTGAGTGTGGTGTGTCAAAATTTGCAGATGACACTAAGGTGAGAGGTAGAGCAAAGTGTGCAGAAGACACAAAGTCTACAGAGGGATATAGATAGTCTAAGTGAGTGGGCAAAGGTCTGGCAGATGGAGTACAATGTTGATAAGTGAGCGGTTATCCATTTTGGTAGAAATAACAGCAAAATGGACTGTTTTAAATGGTAAAATATTGTAGCACGCTGCTGTGCAGAGGGACTTGGGTGTCCTTGTTCATGAATCGCTAAAAGTAGGATTGCAGCTGCAGCAGGTAATTAAAAAGGCAAATGGAATTTTGCCTGCCATTGCTGGAGGGATGGAGTTTAAAAACAGGGTGGCTATGCTGCAGCTGTATAGGGTCCTGGTGAGGCCACACCTGGAGTACTGTGTGCAGTTTTGGTCTCCTTACTTGAGAAGAGATATACCAGCACTGGAAGGGGTGCAGAGGAGATTCACTTGGTTGAGTCCAGAGTTGAGAGGGTTGGATTATGAGGACAGACTGAGTAGACTGGGATTATACTCATTGGAATTCAGAAGATTGAGGGGAGATGTTATAGAAACATATAAGATTATGAAGGGAATAGATAAGGTGGAGGCAGGGAGGTTGTTTCCGCTAGCAGGTGAAACTAGGACTAGAGGGCATCGCCTCAAAATAAAGGGAAGCAGATGTAGGACTGAGGTCAGGAGGAACTTCTTCACCCAAAGGGTTGTGAATCTGTGGAATTCCCTGCCCAGTGAAGGGTTAAAGCTACCTCGCTGAATGTTTTTAAGGCAAGGCTGGATAAATTTTTGAACAGTAAAAGAATTGAGGGTTATGGTGAGTGGGCGGGTAAGTGGAGCTGAGTCTCAAAAAGATCAGCCATGATCTTATTGAATGGCGGGTCAGGCTTGAGGGGCCAGATGGCCTACTCCTGCTCCTAGTTCTTATGTTCTTATGACACAGTCTGGAGCTGGAGGAGCACAGCAGGCCAAGCAGGAAAGTTGACATTTTGGGTCAGGACCCTTCCTCAGAAAAAAAGTGCTAAATGCATTTGCCTTGGAATTGGTAGTTCCCAGAACCCTTCTTCTGAAAAGTTTAGTGTTCCTTTAAATTGAATCTTTAATTATACAGTTTGCATTTAATCTCAATAAAGGTGAGCTCCAAGCAGAATCTTCAGATAGACTGATTCATAGCAAAATACCTTATTTAGCATCCTAGGAACTTGTTCTGAAGGGTGGAGGTGGCGGTAGAAGAAGATACTATTTGCCTGTTGAACTGCTATTTACATTTGTAGTTCTCCCCTGCGACAAGTGAAAGCACAGTGTATATTGTTGTACTGGCAAGTTTTTTCCAGTGCATCAAGTCACCACTTGCAAATTCTGAACCTTAAACCTAATTTAGATGCAAATTATTGCGTTATGCATTTTTGATTGTCATGAGAGTTTCTGTGAAGGGTAGTGGTGGACGTCACAAGTATGTGAAACTTTGTTAAAGAGCAGAACCACGTACATTTTACTTTTTATCTGCTCATAAATATTCCATATCTAATTAGCAGTTCTTTTTTTAAATTTGTCTGATTTTATCTTTTAACTTCAGATCTGTTTGGAACCTTCTCAAAATTGATTAAAAGCTTTTGGCTTCCAAGATTATTTTTGAATATGTATTTTGCAATATGTAAGCAAATATTATGTTGGGATGTTGCTGATTTTTCAATTTTCAGTGCATTAATTTAAATTAACATTGAGTATACTTCACATCAAACAGCTGCATTTTCTAAGGTGATGTTTGTTTATGTTTCATAACTGTCATTGCTGTTGATTTTGAAATTCTATTTCTAATTTGAATAAAATTAATTGCTGTCTGGTAAACATTTTGGGAAGGGTAAATTTGAATTGGATCTGGTTTAGCTAGTGTTTCCTTGCCACCAAATAGGCTGACAAGCAGCATGGTGGCTCAGTGGTTAGCAGCGCTGCCTCAACGCTAGAGATATGGGTTTGATTCCACCCTCTGGCGACTGTGGCTTTGCACATTCTCCCTGTGTCTATACAGGTTTCCTGTGGGTGCTCTGGCTTCCTCCCACAGTCCAAAGATGTGCAGGTTAGGTGGATTGGCCATACTAAACTGCCCATAGTGTGCGAGGGTGTGTAGGCTCGGTGGATTAGCCATGGGAAATGAAGGTTTACAAAGATAGCGTAGGAGAGTGGGTCAGTGTGGGTTGCTATTTGGAGGGGTTGGTGTGGACTTATAGAGCCGAATGCCCTCCTTCCAAACTTTGGGGATTCTATGATTCTATGACATATGAATGATGAATAGTGGGAGAGATAATGGAGTGTCCCAAATAACCAAGTTCCAGCAAGGATCCAATGCATCACCTCTGAAAAGGTTCATGAAGGATAATTATATTCTCAAAACCCATCAAGTTCTATCATGGGTTAGCAACAAATTAAAATTGAGGTCAAGTGGCAAGTGGAAAGAGAAGGGGAATATGGTCCACAGGGGTGAATGCAAGAAAAGAAGAAACACTTCAAAAGGGTGAATTGTTGAGTAAGAAAGATATGGATAAATGTGGTGAAACCATGAGGGATGCAAATGAGTTTGAAACTGAGCCAAGAAAATTTCTGAATGATGGCTTCCTCCAAGTGCTGGCAACGTGTGTACTCAAAACATACACATTCTGAGTATAATCAATTATTTCATTATTAGTGAGATCTAAGTCCTAAAAAGGCTAAATGAACTTGACGCAAATATATCCACAGCAATTTTCCATGCCGCCCCCACCCACCTCGAGATTCCTAACAGACACTCTGGTGTAGATCTGGTGAGACACCAATGATCATTATGGGGCACTCGTTGCACACTAGGGAAGTCCTAGTAGATTGGAAACAGACTAATTTTTTATATATAAATGACAATGGGCAGAAGCTGCTACAGACCCATTAGGTGCTTTGCCTGTAAAATAATAGAATCAATCAAGCTTGATGATGTCTGTGTCAATAACCTAGTTAATGGCAGTCAGCATTGGCTAGACACCATTTTCTTTCAACCAAAGTGGTAATGGACTGAGAAAGGCTATGGCAAAGTGCACCTGACAGCTTTTGGCTGTGGGGATTTAAACAAAATTTGGGAATGAGGGAAATAGCAGGTAGATAGATCACAAACATTTGTTAAAGGAATTCTGCTCAGAAGATTGGTGAGAAATGGTGTATTGTATAGAGTACTTTTGGTTTAATACTGGGATGACCTCAAACTTGATGCAAACGTTAAATTTGTAGAAAATACAAAAGTAGAAAGATCGCAAGATGAGCTTCAGAAGTCACATCGGAATGCACAAAATATGTAATAGTAGAACGATGCTATTTGTAAAATAATAAAGGCAAATGTCAACCACTGCACATATAAGAGGAAAGAAGTGATATTGAAATGAGCAAGGATAAAGCTGAACAAGACTTGGACTTAATGTGGCTCAGTTACTAAGACTCAAAACTGTAATCCAGTCCAATTCTGGGGACTGAGCACAAAAATAAAGGCTGACATTTCAATGCTGAGGGAGTGCAGCGTTGTCAGAGGTGTGGCCTTTTGATGAGACTTTAAACCAAGGCCCCATTTTGCCCTCCAATTTTTGAAGAATAGGGAGGTTATCCCTGATATGGTGAATGTCACCAGAACGTCACAAAAACAGATTATCTTGCTGTTTTCCCATGGAGGAGCTAGATGTGTGCAAATTGCATGGCCTACTTTGCAACAGGGACTACATCTCAAAAGTACTTCTTTAGCTGTGAATACTTCAGGATGAGCGGGGTTGGTCAGCTCAGTGGCTGAATGACTTATTTGTAACAAGAAGTGACACCAGCGTAGGTTCAGTACAGCACCACACCATCAAGGATACCTCTTCTCAACCTTTCTTCACCTTGCCTGAGGCACTATTTGTATCTCTGTAATGAGAACAGCCCTATGGTTCAGTGGTACTGTGACCTACACCCCTGTGGACCATATTCCCCTTCTCTCTCCACTTGCCTCTTTACCTCAATTTTAATTTGTTGCTAACCCACGATAGAACTTGATGGGTTTTGAGAAATGTCGCTCCTACTTTGGGACATCCCATGATTGCGCAAAGTGCCAAATAATGCAAATATTTTGCTTAAATATGACCAAGCAATGCACAAGCAGCAATTAGTATAAAAGCAATGTTGAACTATATAATATCTACCTTGACACAATGGTGGCACTCTCACCTACGAGTTTAAAAAGTTGTCAATCCCACTCAAGAAACTTAGAGTCATGACATAGGATGACTGTTCAGATAGTATTGAGCAAGTGTGGCATTGTTAGACATCCAGTTTTTTGAGTGAGATGTTAAAGCCAAAACCCACTGTTATCCTCCCAAATGAACATGCAACATTTTGCATTCATTTGAAAAAGATCTGCGTGGGGTGGAGGTGGTGTTGTTGGTGGTGGGCCTTGCCAACATTTATCCCTCAGCCAACATCTCCTACTAGCATTTTGTGTCATTGCTATTTATGGACCTTTACATTGTAAAAGTTGGCAGTCACATTTTCCCACATCACAGAAGTGGTTACTCTTAAGTATTTCATTGGCTGTGAAGTACTTTTGGGATGTTCTGAATTTGTAACAGGTGCTAATTTTATCCAAAACAGCAAAATATTTCGGAAGATATTGGTCAAACCATGTAGTGCCCTGGTCAGACCACACTTTAAATGGTCTTCAATTTATGTAGAACTAGGAGGTACTGGTTCTCCTTTCTTTTAAAAAAAAAAGTAAGCTTTGACAATTATGTGAAGTTTCTTCATACAGTTGATCAGTACATGCCATACGTTTTCAGATTTAGTGGAACAATTTAAGAAACTATTGAATGCCACAACAATGGGGTGTGTTGGAAGGGTAGGGTGCAGGTTTGGGTAGGGTAGGATATCTGGATGTGTGAATTAAGGAGTCTGAATCAGCTTTCTCACTCTAGTGTTCTAAAACCTTTTTGTTTTCTGTTTGCTGAATTGCATTTACAATGTCCAAAAAAGGGAGATTTGGAAAATGAGTGCTACCAACTGTCTTTGATCTTGGGCCATGTTTGCTTCTCTGAACTCTCTCAATAGCTTTGTGAAGTTTTAACCAGGTGCATCAAAGGGAGTTTTTTTTTCCCTTCTGTGTAGTATGTGAAGGATTTTCTTCATTAAACATCCATTTTATGGTCTCCAAGTGTAACAATATTCCTAAAAGAATGCAGAAGACGTTAGAACTCTGTCTTCGAAGCCAGATGTTAGGAAAACTAACAGCAGCTGAATGGCATTGTATTTGTTTGAATGCTGCAGGGGATATATCTAGGTATAACATAATGTTCTCCTATTCTGATTTTAGGGATTGAGCAGATGAAGGGTCGTTGACCCCTGGTCAAAGTCAAACTGGCTTCTGCAGTGCTCTGGGAATGCAGTCATTTTTATGTTGTCTTGCAGCAATGCTTCTTGTCTATTTTATCACTTTTTGGTAGGAAAATTTACAAATATAAGTTGACATGATGAAAAAACTGTCTTTTAGATTTATTGGTCAAAATCGCCCCCAAGAAGTAAGAAACCCGAAAATTGCAATAATCAGTGCAGCCCATTTAAACAAGTTAAATATTGCACTTTATCAATTCCCATTTCATCTTTGTGCATATTTGTTTTTATTGATATTGAGATTCATGACAGATCATTTTTGAGATTTAGCTCTCTTTGTTGCAAATCCAACAAGCGTATGTAACGTACTGCTGAATATATTTGCTATACTTTCAGCATCTCTATTTAAATTGGGCAGGATTCTAATGTTGATATTGTCATTCAAGCCATTTTTGGCACTGCACTTTTGAACTTGCCACTTTATATTACATTGCTCGGTATCTGCAGTAGCAAATGAGTAAGATGATGTAATAATATAGTACAATGTGAACAGCATAGGACATGCAGGACTCTTGTCTCAAAGGTATGATCTACTAATCAACAGAGCAAACCATTGTGTGTCTCTTTTATGTTGGTGAAGGCTGTATCCAGTAGCTCAAGAGTTTGATGGAATCTGATAACTGGATGTGTGGCTAGTGAATGAAACTTTCACATTTGTTTTGAAGGCTGAAGAAAGAAACACAAGGAAAACAAACATTCAAAATAGCAATTTCTCGATGTTTATTTTTGAAAATCGCTTGAGAATAATTGTTTTTTTTAATGAAAACTGTTCAACTATCATTTACTTTGCAAATCTCAAAAAGCATTTTGGAATAGAAAGTTAATTATTTATAAGTTGTTTTTTTAAAATTCTTTTTAAATCTGTTTTCTTTCAGTTGAGTGGAGCACAAGTTGTATTGGATTTGGCTTATTGGAAATTGCTAGTTTTTGTATTTTGTTCTCAATATTTCTCATCTTTTATATGGATTCTTTCCTAGCAGGTTGTAACCATTGGATGGTTGCAGCATTTTTGTTTGGTGAAATAAAGTTTCTTTAGCACCTACCATTAATTATACCAAGTTTTGTTTGCTGATTCTGATTTTACTTCACTATTTACAGTGAGTTCAACTGTTTCCACCAGATAAGTGCTATAAAATATGGATGATTAGCAGTTGGAATTACATAAAGAATTAGTGTGCAGCAATGTTTTGATGTTGGTGAGCTTTTTATCTGATATGGTGAGCTTTTGATTCCTACTAGGCAATATGGGGAAATGCAGGTGGATATGTGAGTCATATCAGAGAAGAACAGAAATAAGAACAAACTGCTGAATAAACTCAACAAATCCTGACAACATATATGGAGAGAGAAACACGGTTGATGTTTTGAATCCAATATGACTTCGTCAGAGTCTTTTATTGGAGAAGAACAGAATGGAATCCTTTCTACAAATCACCCAGAGACTTTGAACAGCATAGTGAAGGTCTGATATGGGTTACATGTCTAAATTTAAGCAGAAGGCTACAAGAATAAAGGGCAAGGGAGATCAGGAAGGGGTAGGATTAAGGAACCTGGAAAGCAAGCATTTCAAAATTTCGTGAAGACTTCAGCACTGCAAAGCCCATTAATTATTTGTGTCCAAAGTGTAAACCCAACATTAAAACTAAAATAGGTAATTGCCTAAGAAGCAGCAACAAGTTTTTTGTTTTTTGTTTTTTGAGAAAAGCCATACTTGACTACAGTGTTACTTTCTTTCTCCGTTCATTAATGCCAGCAATATTCTTTGTTCTCTTGAAAGGCTGCAGTCCTCACAGTTGAATACCCGACCAAAGTTGTAGTTGTCAAAAGTGTAATCTGTTTAGTAAAATAGAATAAAGACCCAGTCCATCCCATTGTGATAATAAATGAAGATTTGTAATTTATTGTATTACACGTGGAAGAAAGTTTAACTTGAGCAAATGAATTGGTATGACTGTTGTCCCTAAGGCAGTGTATTGACATTAATACATTTGACTCTCTGCAAAATGGTCTCAGTTGAAACCCATGCATTGTAGCAGTACCACAACTTAAAAGATGTATTATTTCATATAAAATGGTTTTCCAGTATTGTTGCACCTTGTTTTGGTATTGAGGAGCTAGTAGTGTACACTGTGCACAATAAAGTCATGATATTGTTGCACTAATGCACTTTATTACACATTTGGAAAAATAAATGGGTAGGTTAGAGGCAATGTCGTCCTGAAAGGTGCCATGCAGGCATTCTGTGATAAATGTGTGTCAGAAAGAAAAATGAAGGATCGATGCCCTGGAAGAAATGGACTGCGCAAGAACAACTACCTTTTAAAGGAAATGTCTTTTCACAAGTGGGTGAGAGGTCAGCAACCTTCAGCATGTATCCTGACACCAAAAGTGTAGTTTAAGGAAGTTGCCAGGAGCTTTGTTTCCATGAAATGAGGGGCATGTTATCCATTAAATTTCTTTTTGAGTAATCTTTATAAACCTTGCTATGCATATTGTATTGAATTAGATATTGGGTTAGAATGCCAAACCTGCAAAATCAATTGATGCCAGAGGGAAATTCAGATGAAAATCGTGTTGTTTGTTTCTATTGGAAATACACTTTAACACACACCTATTTCACTTTCCTCAATAGATGACAGCTGCAGTTCTCACATGGAGTGATATTGGCCATCTTTGATAACTGCCGTACACCGATCAATGCAACGTGGCAACATTAGAACTATACATTGCATTGTGAAATGTTACTGGAGGCAGCATCATCCAAAATTGCAATTCATTGGATGCATGGAATGGGTTGATGGATTTAAAAAGGAAAATATTCACTGTACATGTATAAGCAGGATATTTACTAGAAAAATCTGTTTCTGTAATTGTTCCATAACTTAGTGACAAATTGTTCTCTCTTAAACAGTTGCTTAAAAAGTAATGAATGCATATCAATTAAAGATTATCAATGGGATTTCTTGTAATTATTGAAGATGGCCATGTCTTGTGTGTGGTGTTATGTTATGCAGTCTAACATGGCCATGATGACCTGCTTAGCTTTCCACAGTGCAGACAAGGATGAATTGTCTGATTTTACTTTTTTTGGGACTGACCCAATATTTCTAGATGTCATTGTCTTTGCCTGTTTATCTTTGTTCTTAGAGGGAAACATGCCACTCCTTGAGATTGCCGCCCTGATAGTTTTTGTTCTTGTGCATTTTTCTCTCCGTATATGGTGGACTTAATTCATATTTCAGACTGTAGCTGGAAAGTTAAGGAATCAGTAAGGTAAGCAAACAAGAAACCCGTGTGAGTGAATTGATTGCAGTGGAAGAGGATTGCTCTTGGCTAACTCCATACTCTGTTTTGCATATCTGTTCCCAGTGACTTGGACTGGTGGTGAACTGCAGTCCATGATCTGGAACACCTTCTTGTCTACACTAATGATCTTTTTGTAGATATACTGCTCGAAGTATCAGACAGGGAATACCATTTTCTTTGTTACATCTGTCAAGGCAGCTTTTATTGTGTGATAGAAAAAGGAAGACTGGGGACTCTTTCCCCATACTGGGACACCAGCCTATGTGCTACATCATCTGTGAACAGACGTAGTTACCAGACTGTGACTGCTGCTGTGGACAAGCAGCTATGTGGAACCACATGCAAGAGCTGGGTAAGTGTTCGCGGTCAAATGCAGCTATCCATCCAGCTATGAAGTAGGATGCAGCTGATTCTGGCAAAAGAGACTACTTCTGACATGCCCTATTAAAATATGCATATATTTAATTGTCAAGTATTGATCTGTGAGGTGATTTGTTGTTTCAGTTCATAGAAAAAGCAGAGAGTTGGCGAATGGGCATGATTGTTAATCTGTCTTCTTGAACTTGGTTTTGTGATACGAATGACTCTTTCACATGGGATAAATCTTTGATATTCTCATTTTGTCTATTTCTAGCTTGCTTTTAAATAGCTAGATAGTCTTTTTTTTTATCAGCCCTCTTGGAAACAAAAGCTGCTTTTGTGGATAGTGTATTTGATGCTTTTTACTACCTTACAGAAGCTTTCAAGTAAGTATATTCTACTTTAAAAAATCTTGAATTTGCATAAATTTATTTTTATAAGGTTGATTTTCTAGAATTCTAAAATTTAGGTAACTTCAACAATTATATATTTAGTGGAAGATTCTGGTTAAACTTTACCATCATCGTGACTTAACATCTATAAAATGGTGGAAACGAAAAAGAACTGAAGTCCCATATTGTTTCTAGTTTTTAAAAAAAAAAAGTTTAAGGACTGATATCAGAAGTAAAAATTACATTCAAACACTTTGTAATATCCTAAAGAGAAGGGCTTCCTAAACTGTAGGCCTATGATCCTTGGTTGCAAGACAAGATTCTGTGGACCCAAGATATGACTCTAATGTCTGAGACTGTCATGAAGTTTGTGTTAACATATTCAAGGCCCTTCTGAATCCCTGTAATTTTAGTGGTGGGTGTGGTCTAACTAACCATTCTTTTTATGGCCTGATTTCTGATCCAAAGTAGCCAATAGCCAGGTAGTTTGTTTAAAAATCTGTGAACATTTCATTTCATTACCTTCCCCTCTCCTGCTATACAGTAAGTCTTCATCTAAAGTTATGGTTGCATTTCTGAACATCACAACTTTAGGAGCTCAGACAGGACTGGCACACTGCTGCCCAAAAATAAAGGAGGAAGGGCCTTGCCCTTCTTCCAACCAAGAGGAGCAGCTTCACCATATCTGAGTCAATCCCGATGTGCTGATGGCTGACAAGAAGGGGTGCCCTGGCATCTCAAAGATGTGAAAGTTGTTGTTTTCCCTACAAAATAGCTTCTCCAAATGTTTTAATAAAATACTTTCTTTCTTCTGCAAGTTTCCAATTTTTCCATTGTAGTACTTATTTCATTATTGGTATATGCTTCGTTGCACGTTTATCAAGTTGGAGTTATGCAGCATGGAAACTGACCCTTCGGCCCAACTTGTCCATGCCGACCAGTTTCCTAAACTGAACTAGTCCCATTTGGCCCATATCCCCCAACTTTTCCTATCCATGTACCTGTCCAAATGTCTTTTAAATGTTGTAATTGTACTCTCCTTTACCATTTCTGAATGCTCCTCATGAAAGCATCTTTTGAGGTGGTGAAAATTAAACTTGGAAATACTGAAATCAGATTTGACCAGTATTCTGTTTAAAGATAGTACAAGTTCTCGCTGTTTATTCAATAGTCTGTTCATATTTTTAATTGGATTTCTGAAGAAGGGTCTAGGCCCGAAACGTCAGCCTTCCTGCTCCTGTGATGCTGCTTGGCCTGCTGTGTTCATCCAGCTCCACACCTTGTTATCTCAGATTCTCCAGCATCTGCAGTTCCTGCTATCTCTGAAATAAATTGGACATTCCTGGCTTTCATCTCTAACAGCCAATCCAAATATATCATTTCAGCTGTAAAGGTCAATACTGCCTTCTCTTCATTCAATAAGTTTTCATTTTAAAAGAATAAAATCGTGGTTCAAAATACCTGTACATAAAGTGCACAGGTCCTGTAACCTTAGTGGACTGCCAAGACTCACAAGATGGTTAAATCGCAACAATGTGATATTATCATGTTCACTGAAAAATAGGTAATTGTTCCCCTATCTAAAGATGGGGAATTGAAAACCGTTCTTCCTTTGTCAACATTAGCTTCAGGTGATTGTATGATACTTGCACCTGTACCTGGGTTCTAATATTGTGCAGCTCTGTGGCATATGGACAAAGGGCTCTTGTGATACAGTGGTAGTACCCCTGCCTCTGGACTAGAAGGCTTTTGTTCAAGTCCTGCCCCCTTGGGAGGTGTGCAATAACATCTCTGAACAGGTTGACTGGAAAATATCTGGAGTATGGAAGACCACTGAGACTTTAAGAATGTCTTTAGGTAAGCTGTGGGATTCCAACAGCCTGCACTACAGTTTGGGTAACTGCTTTCCGAGCAGAATGTCCTGGGCATCTCTCGGATCTCGTTTTGTTTCCTGTGGCATTGCTCCAGACAGATTCTGCATGTGTCATCACTAGAACAGCATTGGAGGGAGGGAGCCTTGCTTGAGAGCCCTTTTTTTATTTAGGATTATCACTACTTCAAACCACAGATATCTTGCACTGTTATTTTCCTGTTTTTTAAAAACAAACTTTTTGAAAGGAAAAGAAAATACTTACTGGACTTTTCTCCTTTTTAAACGTACAAGAAACTAAACGGCACCCATGATCACAGTGGCACAGGCAATGTGATATCTAGAGGATGATACTTTAAAGATTTGTTTCTGGAATTTGGTCATCGTTGGCAATGCTTGCATCTGTGGCCCATTGCTATTCACTTGACAATGAAGCTTAGTTGTTTTCTTGAAACAATGTAGTTTGTGGTGTAGATATAGTGCTGTTAGAGTTCCAGTGACTGAAGGAATGGCAATACTGATCCAAGTTTGGATGGTGTGTAGCTTAGAGGGGACCTTGCAGGTAGTGGTGTTCCATCTACCCTTGTTCTTCTAGCTGGTAGTGTTCATGTATATGGAGCATGCTCTTAAAGGAGCCTTGGTGTGTTGCTGCAATGAATCTTGTAAATACACATGCTGCCATTCACAGTGTGCTGATGGTAGAGGGAATAAGCATTTAAGATGATGCATTGGATGCCAAACAAATGGACTATGTTATCCTATATGGTTGAGATTTCTGAATGCTCTTGGAGCCACTCCTCATCCAGACAAGGGGAACGTATTCCCTTGATCTCCTGACTTGAGACTCACAGTTACGCGCAGACTTTGGGGAGCCAGGAACTCGGGTACACACTGCAGAAGTGGGCATAAAATGGACAGCAATGTATCAGTTATCATTGTAGTCAATCTCAAAGACCAATCAAATAGAAAGTTAGGTGATATGTAAAATTGGGCAATTGATCTGCTACTGTTCCTTGCCCTCTGAAATTGAAAATTTCTCCCATGTGGTCTCCTTTTGAGTGTGTTTCACTTCGTTTTGGTATTTGTCTTCCACAATTAATTCTGTCATTTCCTGTTAACATTAGCTGGTCTTGAAGATTATTATCGTTTCTGCTTTTCATTTTTTCCATGACCTTCCTTCCCAACAAGCACTCCTCCCTCATCGTACCCTCCTCCCATTTCTCTGCTTCCTCAGTTTAAATCTGAATTTTTTTTTTTTTCTCCAGTTAGTGGTAGCTGCCTCTTGCTCTCTCCTGCCACAATAAAGCATTATTTCAAGCTTTTCCCTCCTCTTCCGCCTTTTTAGTTCAATCCCCAATTCTTTCCTCTTCACCCAATTCTTGTTACCTTCTCCCTCCCCCAACTTGCCCAGGGACAGTTATTCTTTTGCTGGTGATACAGATTATTTTTCCCATAATCTGAAAAGTGAATAGCCAGAAAAGTTTAATTTTGAGATAATTTACACCTAAGTGCATCCAGAGGCTAGACTACTTCTGTTAGAAGGATTGTGCTGGTCTTCATCATCAATCTGAGCCGCGCGTTGAGCTCTGAAAACTGAGACTACCTGCAAGAAACAAGGGCAACTAAGATATTTTGGATTTCTTTTTACTCGTACTAGTTGTACACTTCATTCAATATCCGATATAAATGGAAACTCAAACACAAAAAAAAACTCGTCCCTAGAGAAAGAGCTGATGTTTGAGAAACTGTTAGGTGGTACTTCTAGCTTTCAGTGATTAATTTTATTTAAAGTGCTGAATATGTTCTTTCAGAATTATTTTAATTTTTAATATTTCTTGTTGGAAATGCTTTTTAGCCAAACAAAGCCATAGACTTCATTGAAAACCAAGGTGGTTTCAGACTGGAGGATTGTTTAAGTGTATTTAATTGGTTAGCTTTGTGGATAGTTGCTGCTTGAAGTAATTTTGGAACAGTTTGACTGATAATATAGTTGGTTGAGCTTTGAATTGACATGATTGACTGCAATAAGTCAAAAAAGTGCAATGTGCAATTATAAAGTAAAATATTCAGAATGGCAGCTCGGCACTTGACTTATAATTATATAGAGAAACTAATTATTAGTTAAAAGTAATTATTTGTCAGCTTGGCACAGCAGAAAATTGTGGGTTCAAACCCCACACCAGATCTTGAATACATGAATTAACACCCCAGTGCATTGATGAAGCTGCCCTCCTTCTCTGGATGATTCATTAAACCAAGTTCAATTTGTACTATTTGGAATGATGGTAAGGTTCCACACCAGTATTTAAGCAACAAGGAGTTCTTGTGTTGTAGCCAATGGGTTTTCTTCAATTAACAAGACCATAGATAGTATAATTGGCCATTTATATTGACAATCTTGCAGAATGTTGCTGTGTGCAATTTGTGATGTTTGCCTGTGACCAAAATTATTGTACTTCAAATTAATTGTATATGAAGTGCTGTGTTGGGGTGAGTGCTGGAAATATAAATTTGGAACAGTTCCCTCGGGCAATAATCTACTGTGTAAGATAACACAGCACTAGGTGATTAAAAACAAGGTGTCATGGGTGAGAGAAAATGTCAGAAATTACCTTCACTGGGCTGAATGTTGTCTTCTAATTATTGACAATTATTATGTTCACTTATTGCAAATTCTGAAAAAAACCAGAAGCGGTGCTTCTTCACTCCTTAGACTGCATCTCAAACAGCAGTAAGCAAATATACATTGTCCTGATAGCATTCCACTTTAGTTGCTGAACAATTGTTGGACCTCTTTCAGTTGGCAACATGCATCTGTCACTTTTTAAAATAGCTTCAAGCCAATTAAATCATTCTTTTCTGAGTAAATGACAAACTTTTTCATATTAGGTCACTGACCATTTCTAAAAAGTATAGTCTTTGCAGTTCTCGTCTGTAATTTTGATGGGGAGGTTATTGCATTATTGGAGTTGTCTGAATTTCAAACCAGTGTGAAGTGTTTTCATGCTATTTTGATCTGTAAAATGTATTGTCATTATAAACAACTGTTTTTTTGTTTTATTTTGCTTTGCCCTGCATTCATGATGTTCATATATGAAGCCTACATTGTTTTGAAAAATTAACTTGCATTCAATGTTGCACACTTACTGTAGTTAGACTTCTGGAACAAATGAGAATTTTTAAGTGAGGAGCTTCCGTGTGATTGAAAGTATTTTACAAGGAAGTGATTTGTAAGTACTTTCTGTTCGAATATCTATAGACATAAGCAGCCCTTTTCACATAGAAAAAGGTATCGCTGAAAGTGCTTGTCAGAATTCAGCACTTTCAGCTACTAAAACATAAAAGTAACAAAGGGTTGCTGTTTACTATGAAAAATACCTAATGCAGCGTCCCTTTGTGCCTGCCACAAATAGGATCTTGAAATGGTCCATTTCGGTACTTAATTTGAATGTAGTACATTATGACATTATGTATTCAAATAATGCTTTTATCAGTGTATTTTTAATATATAGATCTATATTCAAGCATTTAACTACAATCTTGGGTTTTAATGAAACAAAAGCAGTGGGGTGGCTGTACAGAAGAACTTTCAGTGCTCTCTCTCCACTGAATTCACTGCCCTGTTATCTGCCCTAAATTTCTCCTTCTGTTTTGATCTCCCCAGTGCCCTTAAGGGTGGTCACCTTGACCTTTTCTTATCTCATATGGCAGTATCAATTCCAGATGAGGTAATCTCTAGTTATTTCTTTCTATCAATCTTTATTCACGTCCTTCCCTTGGCTGGGAACACAAATGGCTGAATTTGCCCATAGGAGAAACTATCCCCCAATTTATTTTCTTTACTGCACAAATGTTAGCTTATATAACCTTTTCCCTTCATTCACCGCAGCATTTCTGCAGCTACTGATACACTCAACCACAGCATCACTTCCTCCTTTTGTGACCTAGATCCTAATAAAACCATGCTGGCTATTCTCCTGGTACGGACTTGCCTTTGCTCCCTTAATGGTTCAGCCATTTGTGTTGGCAGAATGTCCTAAACTGCTCCTTCCTTTCCCTTAGGCCTCAATTTGCATCATTTTCTACTTTGTTCGCTATCTGCATTCTTGTCTTCTTTGAGCTGATCTGCCCCTGGAGATTCTCCTCCTGTTCCATTGATACCATCCTGACTCCACTGCTGATCATTCAGCTTCTCTACACGGTCCCCATGTTGGCTGAAATTGTGGACAACTCTCTGTGCTCTGGTTCTGTCCCTGTCTCCTTTCCAAATCTGCTATCATTAGCTGTCCCCTCCAAAAAGAACTCCTTGATGCTCCATCGTTAAACTACTGTATCACCTCTAATCTCTCTTCTTTTTCAAATCCTTGAATGTTTTTTGACTCCCTCCAATCAGCTTCCCCCTCCCTACTGCTATCAAAACAATCCTAACTGATGTACCAGATGACATCATCTGATGTGGCTGTGACAAAAGTGAACTTACCTTCTTCAATCTTGTCAACTTGCTTGCACTTTTGACCACACCAAAACTTCTTCACTAACTTGTCCAGCTAGGTGGGACTGCTCTCACTTTGTTCCATGTTTATCTGTCATTGTAAAAATGTGCTTTTTCTTCCTCATTCCACACTTGTCTCTGATGTACCCCATCTAGTCTTTGCTTCCTTTTCTATTTCTCATCTACATGATCCGCCTTGCTACATCATATGAAAGCATAGCTTTAGTTTTTACCTTTACCGACGATGCCATGGCTTCATCTCACCGTCACTTCTTTCAATTAGCCGTAGAGTCATACAGCACAGAAATAGACCATTTGGTCTAACTTATCCAAGTTTCCCAAACTTTAGTCCCATTTGCCTGCATTTGCCCCATATCCCTCTAAACCTTTCCTATACATGTACCTATCCAAATGTCTTTTAAATGTTGTAACTGTATCTTCATTGACCACTTCTTCTGGTAGTTCATGCCACATACGAACCACTTTTTTTTTTTTTTAAGAAAAGTCCCTTTTTTTAATACTTTTCCTCTCCCTTTAAAATTGTGCCGTCAGTTTTGAACTTCTCTAATCCAGGGAAAAGATTTTTGCTGTTCACCTTATCAATGCCCCTCAGGCTTTGATAATCCTCTGTAAGGTCACCCCTCAACTTCCTACACTCCAATGAAAGAAATCCCAGCTTATCCAGCCTCTCCTTTATAACTCAAACCATCTAGTCCCTGTAACATCCTTGTAAATCTTTTCTACACCTTCTCCAATTTCTAATGACGTCCTATAGCAGGGCGACCAAAACAGTACACTGTACTCTTAAATTATCGGATTGCTTCTCCTATATCCAGTATTAGGTGAGCCGAATTACCAATTTAACATTGGAAAGACTGAAACCATTTAGTTTTGGCCCCAGCTGCAAACTTTGCTCCTTAACTACTGACTTTATCCCTTTCCCTGGCAACAGTCTTGAGATTGTTAGTCTATTCAAACTTACTGTCATATTTGATCCAAACAGCTTGATCTCCTCCCTTAGGCCATCACTAATACTGTCTGTATCCATCCCTGTAACTTCATCTCAGTCATGGCTCATCAATTGCTAAACCCCTCGTCTATGCCTTTTTAACCTCTCGACTTGATTGTCGAATTGCACTCCTTGCTAGTCTTCCATGTTCTACCTTCCATAAAGTTAAGGGCATCCAAAGGTCTGCCCATTTACTTGCTCCTGTTCCCCTACTAACCTTGGTCTTATGGACCTACATGGGTCCCTGATGAAGCAAACACATGATTTCAAAATGATTGTTCTTGTTTTCAAACCCCTTCTTGGATTCACTCATTCCATTGTGTAATTTCCTTCAGTCCCACAACCCTGTCAGATATCCGTGCTCCTCAAATCCTGATTTGAATGGCTCCTCTATTGAAGGCTTCAGTTGTCTATGCCCCAAAATCTGGAATACTGTCCTTTTATCTCTTGACCTGACTTTCCTCCTTTTTTAGGCATGACTAAAGCTAGGCAGAATGGTAATTTATTTTTTAATTCATTTGACCCAATATCTTCGTATATGATTCATTATCATGACCTTTTTTTTATAATATTTCTGCGAAGCACCTTGATGTTTTATTATGTTAAAGGCATGCTATGTAAATATAAATTTGTTATTGTTTGGGAACATGCTGATTAATAATTTACTTGCGACTGAATGCACCAGCACTAACTTTTCTGGTTCGTAGTTGAGAACTGTGACTTTGTCCTTAAGTGGATTTAGATGCAGCGTCTGTTGATGAGGTACTGTTATAGACCAGTTAGTAGTCCAATTACAGCTTCCAGGTTTCTGCATTTAATTGTGCATTTATGTATTCTGGAAGATGCTGTCTCATTTATTTCATAGTATCCGTAAGCTTCATTTAGCCTCATTGTTACTTTTACAGTACAAAATCCAGGTCACTGTGTAGGAATTTAGATTTTAATAAATTTGACTTCATTTTATTTTTCTAGAAGTATCTATGAACTCTCAAATTCGGCCTCGCTTCCCATGAGATGGTCACTGTGTTCAGTTCTGTTGAGACTTTCTCATTTTAATATTATAAATTACATGATGCACTGTACATTATTACTAGAGATTTACAGAATTCATTTCATAGTTGGAACTGTCTTTCAACAGTCAGTTTTTGTTTTTCTGTTGCTGATTGGTATGCAGCACGCTAAAAGATCTGGTAGTTATTTTGTGTACTTTTATAGGAAGGTTTTGGGCCTGATGTCTGATTTTATCCAAAAGTTTGGATATTGGCAGAATAATTTATATCCTCTCATCCCATCTATTTTCATTTCCTATTCAAAAAAGATTGGAATTGTCTTCTATGGAAGAAATTGTTATTAGAATGAAATTTGTTTTAAGTACTGAAATCTCACTCAATACCTTTTTTAAACTTGGAGTTTGCAATACTGTGTCTAAAGTGTTAATGAAATGCCCTGCTAATTGCATTCTATTTTATTGGTTTGGAGGAGAGAATCTGGAAGTGATACTCTCCCTCAATCATACAAGTTTATTGAGGTCATTTGCTCCTGAGGGCTGAACGTTTTGCTTCCAATCCTTGTGGCACTTCAGTTCACATCGGCTTCTTTCTTTCTGGCACCACTGCATTACTGTGGTAGGCAGTGTTTGGCTTTCCGTGATTCTGCCTTAACTTTGCACCACACCACCTGAAGCCATGTCAATGTAAGTTGAAACCACTGCTCCACCAGCCTTGTTTCCTTTAAAACTCGCTCCTTTTAAGAATAGCAGGTTTCTGCCTGTAGGTGGCATCCTCTCCAGAGAAAGAAGTGATGAACTTGGATAACAATCTATTTTTTTTAAATATGGAGAAAGGGTGGCTTGAGTACTAATTGTGCTTCAGTGTAGGCTGAGTTGTAATTTCAGCTTTTATTTTAAAGTAATTAACAGTAGAAATCTGAAATTTTAGACTCAAAAGAACTTGGATTCTGATCGAAAAGAAATCTGTTTCTTGCTGAGCATGCCTCGTCTACAGATCTGTATAGCTACATGTACTCGTAGCTGATGCTGCTGAAGTGAGGAACTGTCCCTTTCTCTGAATTCTGTTTATATTAAAGCAGTTGTTTGGTTGATCTTCAATTAGTTTCCAAATATCTGCCAACTACAGTTATCAACTGAATGTGTGGATGTTGTGGTGTTGAAGAATCCAACAGACACTTATCGCAGCTGACCATTATGTACAAACATTACACTGACAAACACAGGTATCAGGGCTGACATAAGCCTATTTGACTACAGCAGAACAGCATGTTTCAAGTAGCATCCAGTGCTTCTAATGATGAGAATTAAGATGGAATATGAAATCTTTATACTTTTTGAGGCCAATGTTATGACGCTGTGACAGTATCACAAGCATTTCTCTTGAAGGTACGCTGACCTACAGACTGAGATACATAACGGAGTAAATGGTTTGCTTGGGTCAGGCCCATCTCCAGCAGTGAGATTGCTCTGAAGGAATCTCCAGCCTCTGGATCCCTGATTTTCTTCTGAATCTTTTGACCCAACATGAATTTTGCATGCCGAGTGCTCGGTAATCTTCTAGGTGTCATGTACCTTCTAGCAACCCAAGACTTTAGACACATACATATGTATTTTTGTTAAGCCACTGATTAACTGGCTGTTTTGTTAGTCAATGCTCGGTATCTTCATAAGTTTCTAATATGTTCTGCAGTCAATAATGGTGTGCAACTTTACCTCCAACATACAACTTTGCGTGATTGTGTGCAACTCTTATTGTGGTTCAGTTTATATTTGCCTACTGAATAAGTCTAGGTCCATTATATAATTTTAATTTATGTTCACACATTCCTATAAAATTTGTACAGTGTTTCACAAGGTACGTTTTAACTGCTCTGCAGAATCTGTTGCCACTGGATGTCAAATCATTTTGGAATGCTTTTGTTGTTTGTTCTCGTCTGATTGTGTTTGTCTTGATGCTTTTACTTCCCCGTCTCCAGAATCCAGTGATCCCCATCATGCATCAGTGATTGAGATAACCAAGATCATATTCCATTATTATTCAACAGTTTAATGTAGTAATCAATCAGCTTCTTTTCAATAGCTTAAATTGAATGTACATCATTCTTTTTTAGAGAGACATGCTCACCCACCCATTGCTGTATTACATGTCAGCATCTTACGTGCATCATGTTTATCATGCATGATATGGGAAGAATGTGGTGGCCATTAATTCTGCTTCTTTATCTGAAACACTTGTGCTTAGCAATAGTAGGTGATTTGTGTACTTAAACAATTTTCAGTTCTTTGGATTTTACTTTAGAAATCATAATATTCAGGCAGTGGTAACAAAATAATAGAAATCTAAATGGGCCCGTTTAGCCTATTTGTCTGTTGTCTCTTAACAGGTTATTTTTGAGTACTCTGGTAATCTTCAAATATTTTGTCTTTTTTTTTAAAGAAACCCTACCCACTGACCATTTGTTGTGCATTTTTATATCCAACAACTCTCTCTATAACAACATTTCTTTTAACCCCGCTCTTAATTGCCTCTGATTTTAAATTGATTTCCTATCTGTTGTCACCCCATTCGGAACATGTATTCTTTCTTTCTGTCATTACTGAATATATTTTCATTATAGTTTCATAAAACTGCCATTAAATTTCCCACAGACATTTTTGCCAGTGAAAACAATTCCAGCATTTGGGTCTCTAAGCGGCGAAAAGTCCTCGATCAGGTGAGTCTGCTCTGAATGCTGAGAGTGATGAATGGGACACTGAAAAGACATTTTTAACTGTGGCCGAAGCAATACTTTATAACCTCCTTTATCTCTTAGACTCGGACTTTTTGGTCCATCTAGTCCAAGCTGACCATGTCCCCAATCTAAACTAGTCCCATTTGCCTGTGTTTGTCCCAGGTCCCCCTCAACTTTTCTTATTCACACACTTATCCAAATATCTTTTAAAGGTTCTAACTGTACCTGCATCCACTCTGGCAGTTCATTCCACACACACATCACTCTGTATATTTAAAAAAAACAGTTGCCATCATGTTCTTTTAAAACTTCCTCCTCTCTCCTTTAAAAATATACCCTGTAGTTTTAAACTCACTCACCCTAGGGAAAAGAACCTTGCTATTCAACTTATCTATGCCCCTCATGACCTTATAAACCTCTATAAGGTGACCTGTCAACTTCCTCCACTCCAGTTGGTGGTGGGTAGCGGAAGGGAAGAGTTCCAGCCTGTCCACCCTCTGCTTATATCACAAACTGTCCATTCCTGGCAGCATCCTCAAATCTTTTCTGAATCCTCTCCAATTTAATACTATCCTTCTCAAAGCAGGGTGACCTGAACTGCACACTGTACTCCAGAAGAGGCCTTACCAACATCCTGTATGACATCAACGTGACATCCCAGTACCTACACTCAATGATCTGAGCAATGAATGCAAGCATGCTAAATGGTGCCTTAACCATTCTGTGTACCTGTGATGCAAATCACTAAGAATTATGTATCTTAACCCCTAAGTCTATCTATTCTACAACACTGCCCAAGGCCCGCCCTTTAAGTCTTGTTTTTGTTTGTTTGACCAAAATGCAATACCTCGCATTTACCCAAATTAAATCCAGTCTGCCACTCCTCAGCTCATTGATCCAATTGATCAAGGTCTCTTTTGTGATCTTGGACAGCCTCTTCACTGTCCACTATACCACCAATCTTGGTGTTATCTCCAAACTTACTAACCATACCTCCTTATATTCTCATCCACCTTGTTTATATAAATGACAAAAAAAGTACTGATCCCTGTGGAAACCACTGGTCACAGGCTTTCTTCACTCTTGTATTATAAGCTCCAAATTCCATTGGCTTTTATGGCTTCATTATTACCATTCCACTATGTATTCTGTCACTACTTATTTTGTCTCTCAAAGTGTGTTACACCCACTTTCTAATCTGTAAAATTGCAGCTGGCCCTGTATGCGCATTACATTAATCTGCATGTTATTCTGACGTCTTCTAAAATCCTTCTCACCCCCCACACACTCTTTCCCCACCCACCCCACGAGTGACAGTAGACTCAGCGGTAACACATTTGGTACATCACGTTTTAAACAAGACGTCACAGGAGTTTACTCTAACTTCCCCCTCAACCAATCTTTCTGTCCATGCTGCTACATTCAATCTTTTACCATATTCCTGATTATTATTTTTAAACGATTCTCTTTAAAGCATCCAACTGATTGTGCTCTAAAAACAACTTTAGCTTTATAAAATATCTTTTTTAATGTAATACAAGATCCAAAGGCACTTTGCAGAGTTATTAAACAGAATGTGGCACTGCACACATGCTATTAAAGCAGTTAAAGGGTAAGGACTAAGCAGCATGTTAAAGGAGGCAAGAGACAGAGGCTTAGGGAGTAGATTTTAAAGCTTGGAGGGCAAGTCATTGCTCCAATATTATTGGCTATCTTAAAATCAGGATATAGATATCTTGGAGGAATGTGGATCTGGACAAGATTAGAAATAGGAAGGTGGGAGATCATTGGAAGGATTTGAAAACCAGGATTAAAAAAAATTTAAATTGAGGTTTATTCTTAAATACAAATTAATTTTAACTAGAGTTGTTTCTGAAAGTTTACTGAAGTTATCCAACTTATCTTGTTTTCTATTGTTGAGCAATGAATAAAAATTATGACCAAAGCCCCCCTTTTTTCTATTAGTCATAGAGGTGTACAGCATGGAAACAGACGCTTCGGTCCAATTCATCCATGCCAACCAGCTAGCCTAAATAAATCGAAGTCCCATTTTCCAGCATTTGGCCCATATCCCTCTTAAAACGCTTTCTATTCATACAATTACAAGATTTAATACGTGTAACAGCCTCGACCACTTCCTCTTTATTGTCTGAATGCTTTTCATTAGCCTGTTCTGAAAACAGTGAAAGATTTTGGAGTCATGTGCCTTGAGTTATATTGAAATTTTCAGAACTAATTATTTTCCTACACTTGGGTTTGGCAATTCCATTACCTTCCTCTAAATCTGTGTTCATCTCCAGTGTCATACTTTGGATTCAGATTATTGTGCACCATCGCTACCATAACTACATCCTTGTCACCTTTTAACATTTTTTTTGTGTGGATTATAAAACTCCTCTATATAACTTTCCAGTTTTTTTTTTTTGAATATTCCGTTAATCATTTAAACCCTTTTCAATTCCATATATCTATCTTCTGATTACCATTAGTCATACATTTGGTAACTCAAACAGCAATTTAAATGAAATTTAAATTTTATCTACATAAGTGTACAGCTGTACCTACTTTACAATATATTATCTATGTATCTCTTATTTGAAGATTCTTTGGCATTCATCTGTAAGTCTACTTGTTAGTTATTGCACATCAATTTTTTAGCTCACTGAAGCTGGTTCTTGACCCCTCATCATTGTGCTTTCTCCTTGCATTGAACATTATTGATACCATTTTGTATATGATCCTCTCTCATGGAATAATTCCCCCATTTCATTCCCCAGAACTAAATCAAGTGGTGGTTCTTTATTTACTGGACTAACTCCATGTTGATCTATGAAGCTGTGCTAAATGCATTTTGGAAAGCATTCTTCTTTTCACCTGCATTATTTTTATTGCACGTTAGTATTTTATGTTATTGATAATTTTTAGCAGATCTCCATCTCTTGTAACATTAGAACTGTAATTTTTTAAAAAAAATTATCCATGTGGGACCTCTGTTTATGCAACCCTTAAGACATTCTTCATTCTGGTGTCATGATCAAACATTTCATGAACCTTGTCTTTGCAATATTTTTCATCTTCCTTTTAATTTGTTTTGAATCATTTTTTTTTCATTCTTGCCATATTTTTCCACTTTGTTTCCTGTTGCCCACATTGCTCAAGGCATTAGTAAATTCTGCTACATTGCACAAGGCTAGGAAAATCCTGCCCAAGGATTTCACCAGGTGGCCTAAAGTTAGGCTGGAGTTGAAGAGTGGACCTGGAATGGGTAGTATGGACTTGTGTTGATTTATATGTAAACAGCTGATGCAGCTTTGGAGTGTGGCCAGGACTGGAGATGAAATATGGGACTAAGAAACAAAGCTTTGTTGAGGTTGAAGATGATGGCTTTGACCTTGTCAATGTTAATTGAAAATTTCAATTTCTGTTCCCTGTCTCTCAAACCTGGTCAACATTTTATGTGAGTGTAAATTGCAAAAACTGATGCTAACTGGAGATGGAATTACAATCAATAACAAGGTGCTGTGAGTGTAGACTGAATTGGTGAAAGGGGAGGTAAGAGTTTTACATTTCAAGGGTTAATTTTGTGTAAAATCTAAGACTGCCTGCAATTCAGCATTTTAATTAAAGTTACTACTCGAGTCTTGAGGGCAGGGTTAAGCAACCAAATTAAGGCCCTTGTTTCAGAGCAGGTGAGATCAACCAATTAAATAAGTGGCTGCTGTTTTTTGTGATTGCCTGTTAGGATAGTGATTTGAATCCCAGTAGTATAAATTAGTGGTTAAGGCACTAGTGCTCTGATGCAGACCAGTAAGACCGTGACTTGGTGAAAGGGGAGGGACACATTTTTTTTTCCCTTTTTTTTTCCCTTTTTTTCCATTCTCTATCTTCAGCCTCAAGGTGACTAGGAGTTGAAAAGCTCCACGAAAAGGGTGATTTTTGAAAATATTCACAAGTGATGTTGCAGGGAAAGTATAGATGCATCATGTGGCACCAGGAGCTAGCATAAGATGAGTGTTGACTTACTGCCCAAGGCCAATGTAAATATTTCTGTCTAGTCCTTAAAGTAAATATTAGTCTTCAGTTTAGATTAAGTATTTAAACAATAAGGAATTAGGTAAGGTGCCTGGTATAGGTACTTGTAATCAGGCTGTTCCAACATACTTCTGGAGTAGATGGGAATTGGACCTTTGGTCTTCTGGCCCAGAAGTAGGGACGGTGCTGCTGCACCATGAGAGCCTTCAGGTCCCTGGTATATCTTTAATGTTTTAATTAGAGGAAGTAAACAAAGTAATTTAGGGCAAGTGATGGCAAAGCAGCTTGTCCTAGTGGAATGATCGACCCCTATGTGATGTGAAAAGTCAGACACATTTGTAGTTTCCAGGGTGACTCTGTGCAGCCAGTGTCTCTGGTTACTGGCAATCTGTAGCTCAGATCTGAAGCTGTGGCTGGGCCTATCAATAAGGCTGGCAGCTTCGTGGACAGCATGCACTGTGAGGTGGGTGCACGAGTTGAAAAGGAATGGGTGACTTCTGGACAGAACAAAAGCACTAGGCAGATTTGGGTAGGAGTCCCTGGGGTCATCTTCCCCCTTTTATCGGATTTTCTGTCTTGGATACTGTTGGAGGTTCTCCTGATGGATCCTTTTGGTATATAGCAAGAGCCAAGTACTTGATTTGAGGAGTGACTCAGCTATGCCTGGGGCGGGGAGAGAAAAGTGGAATAGCAATAATGATAGGGAACTTTTTTGGAAGGGGCACTGTGGCTCAGGTCCTGTCACCAGGATGGTATGTTGCTTTCCTGGTGCCAGGGTCAAGCGTGTCACTGAGCAGTGCAGAGCATTCTGGTTGGGAGTGAAATAAGCCAGAGGTTATGTCCATGTTGGTACCAATGACATAGGTAAAAAGAGGGTTGAGATCCAGTAACTAGGAGAAAGCAGGGCCTCAAAAGTAGTAATATCAGGATTGCTCCCATTGCCATAATGGTGAGATCAGGAGCAGGAGAATGAAATGGTTGAATGCCTGACTGGAAGGATTTTGGATTCTTGAGGCATTGGGACCAGTTCTGGGGAAGGTGGCATTTGTACAAAGTTGCACTCCAGCAGGCCCATGACCAGTATCTCTCGAGGCCATTTGTTGGTTCGCATTGTGGGCCAGGCTTTAAACTAGAGGTGGGAAGTTTAGCAGGGAATTGAGTGAGAGACGCAGAGATGGACATGAAATGAAGTGAGTGGAAGGCAGAGGAAAAGAGGGCTGTAGTACAAAGAAAACTGTTTCTTTTAAAAAAAGTCAAATCGAAAGGTGTTATGTCTGAATATATATAGCATTTGTAATAAGGTGTATGAATTAACAGCACAAATAGTTGTAAACAATACACCATGATGGTTCTGCGGCTACCAAGGCTGGGAACTGAACATCTCAAGGTATTCGATCTTTAGGAATGTTGCACATACCTCAATATATTGTGGTTTCAGATGGGCAACTGTTAAGCTCCTGGGTAAGGGGGGAGATGAACTGGCTCCCCTTCTTTATGACCCCATCCCCTTGGTTAGTGGTAATGAGGTTAATTTACAAGGGATGCTTTTTTTTTTGGATACCTTTCTTCCAGACCCAAATGAACTTGTGTTTTTAAAACAGGTGTTTAAGCAGCTTTGCTAGAATTAATAAGCGCGCTTATTAATTACTAAACAAGAATTATTATGCAACACAGAATTGAAATGAGGAGAGTCCAAAGTGTTTTTTTTAAACAACAGATAAATGGTTGAGTCTTTGAATTGTGCGTGCAGAGTGGACCATTGAATGTCATGGCTGTGGTAATAGAAGTTGCTGGTAATGTTGATATTGGTAGGTATGCAATCAGTCTGGGTGGAGCTAAAAAGCAACATGGGACAGAAAAGATTAATGGGAGTTGTTTCATAGGCCTCTGACTAATTGTGGCAAGGTAGGGAACAGGACATTAGAGATGCATGCAGCAAGGGTGCTACAGAGATCATGGTGATTTTAATCTACATGTAGATTAGGCAAATCATATTAGCAATAATATGTGGAGGATGAATTTCTGGAGTGTGTACAAGATGGCTTCTTAGGAGTTTGTAAAATATGAGTTGGCTGTGAAAGACTAGGCAACGTCATGAAAATCTTTGACCGTGGATAAGCAGTAGTTAATATTTAAGGAACAATGCGTGCATTACACAGTCATACGTCCCTTTTGGGCAAAAAATACAACAGGAATAGTGACCAAACCATAGCTAGTAAAATGAGTCAAGGATAGTGTTAGATCTGAAGTGTAATCATACAAATTTGCTAGAAAAAGTAACAATCCTGAGGACTGAGAGAAGTTTAGAATTCAGCAAAAGGGGACCAAGAAGTTGATTTTTAGAGAGATTTTAAAAAAAAGGGAATGAGAGTAGACTTACAAGGGACATAAAAGGAAATAAACATGGATTTGATAGAGTACATTTAAGGGTAAGTAACAAGAGGGAGATAGTTTGAAGATTAATGACATTAAGTAAAAGGGGGAAGTGATAAACTTTGTTTGCACTGACGTGATCTAGAATGCCTTCCCCAAAAATAAGTTGGCGAGGTAGATGCAGTTGGAAAGTTCAAAGGTAGTCAAATAAACAAGAAAACAAGACAGTTCTTAGGCCAACAGGATAAGAGATGGCTTTTAAGGACAGATGCAGAGAAATCTTTCCTGAGAGTTATACAAGGTTGAAACTCTACCTCCAAAGATGGAGGAGGTGGGGTCATTGAATATTTTTAAGGCAGAGCTAGGTAAATTATTATAAGGGATGGTTATCAGAGGTAAATATGGAATTCGAAACAGATCAGCCATGATCTTGTCTCTAGCCTGCTCCATCATTCATCAAATGCCTACTTGTGCTCCTATTTCTTACTATTGTGGTCTGGTCGAGAAGCTTTGGGTGGCTTCACTAGCACCAATCCTGTTTACTTGTATTAGTCCACTAAGCCACATGGGAAAGGACACCCGCATGAGTTCTTCAAAAGGAATTAGGCTCAATCTTGATTAACAGTAAACAGGCTTATTATGTATATTCACAGTACCCTTCAGCTCATTGAGACTGCACCGACAAAAAACTACTAATTCTACACTAGTCTCACTTTCCAGTACTTGGCCGTAGCCTTGAATGTTATGCCATTTTAGGTTTTCATCTAAGAGTGCATTTCCAGATTCTCACCCCACCTATAGGTGGAAACTTTTTTCCTCAAATCTGCTTTAAATTTCCTGCTTCTTATTTTTTTTTAAAAATTAGTCCCTTTTTTTGTTATCTACCCTTCTAAGGGGAAAAGCTGCTTACTATCCATATGCCTCTCATAATATTAAGTACTTCAATCTGGTCCCTTTTTAGCCTTCTCTACTCCAAAAGAAAACCTCCCGAGCTTATCCAGCCTGTCATCTTAGCTAAAATGTTCCAACTCGGGCAACATCCTGGTGAAGCTTCTCTGCATCCCACCCAGTAGAGTTTCATCTTTCCTATAGTCCGGTGACCAGAACCATGCACAGTATTCCAGCTGTGGGCTAACCAAATGTTTTTCAGCTCCAACGTAACCACCCTGTTCTTATCTTTGTCTCAACTGAGAAAGGCAAGTATCCCTCTTAACTACAGTACTAACCTGTCCTGCTGTCCTTCATGGATTTGTGTGCAAGTACCCCAAGATCCCTCTGTTCCTCTGAGCTTCCTAGTGTCCTTCCATTCATTTGAGTACTCACCTGTTGTCTGTCTTATCAAAGTGCATCACTTTGCACTTTACAGGGCTAAATTCCCTCTGCCTTTCTGACCAATCTGTCCATATTCTCCTGTAACCTGAGACCTTCTTTCTCGCTATGAACCACCAGGCTAATCTTTGTGTCATCCACAAACTAACTTATTTTCTTCCCCACATCCTACAAACTTGCATGCACACATACTTCATATATAACACAAGCAATAGGGGATCCACTACCTCATGCCGTGGTGCACCAAGGAGTCAGTCATATAGCATAGAAACAGAGCCTTTGGACCAACCAGTCCATGCTGAGCATAGTCCCAAACTAATTTAATCCCACCTACCTATATCCCTCCAAACCTTTCCTATTCATGTACTTATCCAAATGTCTTTTAAATGTAATTGTACCTGCATCCAGCTCTTTTTCTCAGGAAGTTCATTGCACATGCGAACGACCCTCTGTGTAAACAATTTGCGTGTCATTTCTTTTTAAAATCTCTCTGTCATTAAAAATGTATCCCATAGTCTTGAAATCCTCCATCCTGGGGAATAGACACATTCCATTAACCCTATCTACGCGCTTCATGAATGGGAGAGGTTGTAGGGTACAGTTGGACCTACTGACCATGGAAGAAGAACCATTGGGTCAGGCAAGTACTGAGGCAGACTGGTTTGAAGAACTACATTCCAATGTTTTACAGGCTGTCTTGCTCTTTTTCTTCACGTTATGCCCCTGCCCACTGTGGTGCCTCATTATTCACCATGGAAAATCTCAGGGGCCATGTGGAGATGAAGGAAAAAAGTTAACTTCTTGCAAAATTGTTCAGCTCCCACCCTCATACCCATAGAATTCATTCGAAGCTTTTAAATCTCCTGAAGTAATCTTTTGTTGAATGAAATAAATGGAACCAGATTTCTGAAGTTGGGAAGTCTGTTTGGACATTATGAATGCCATATGAAATCCAGACACTGAAGTCCCACCCCAATTTCCAATTAACTTAAATTTTGCCTGTGGTAGAGAAAGGGGGCAGGACATGATTGACTGCAGCAAAACTCAAACTTTGCAGGATCATTTGAACATCGTGTTGAGCTCCAGTAGATCTCATTTTGGTTGTTGCCTTAAACACATTGAGTGTTAGGAATTGATGGAGGAGATGTATACACTCATGCAGGGCAGATAAAGTCTATTTAACATGGTCTGAAGTTTTTTAAATGCCCAGCTGTTTTAAACATTTTAAAAAAGGGGTGTCCCATCAGCAAGAATTTTAAAAAAAAACACTTCTGTTGGACTACTTTGACAGGCATAGGCTAGCAATAGGCTGATCATGCAGTTTCAATAGAGTTCTTTGACATTTACTCAAATAGCATAATTATGACTTTGTGAATGCTTAGCTGAGTTTCAGTAGTTACAGTTCTAAGCAGGAGGTGCTGAGTTAAGTGTGACAACTTAAACTCTTAAACAATTAGGTAACTTTGTCCGTTTGGAAAGGAGCTTGTTTTTATAACAGATACTTGAGACTTGAAAATTTTGAATGGGCTCTGACAATTTCTTTTCACTAAGTGTCTCGGAGTGTGGGCTGAAATTAAATTGTTAGAAATTTAAATTTTATTCACCTCCCACGTGATTCCCGAAGAACTGATGAGGGGTTTCTAGTAGGTCTGCTTCTGTACTTGCCATCCCTGCAGTCATCTATATGGACTGAAACATTAGGTACCTTCTGCACTGAGCTGACTGACATGTGGTAGGATCAACTGGACATGGAGGTGAAGGGAATCGGTTGTGGGGTTGGTGGATTTGGTGAGTGACAACAGGCAGTTTTACGGAGTCAAATAAAAGTAGAATTGTACTTGGTGGTTCTCCCCTTCCCTTTTCCTCCCCTTCCCTTTTCCACCCCCTCCCAAAATATTTGAAAGAAGCTAGACTTTAACTTTTTGCTCAATAAAATGTGTCCTGATGAAGGGTCTAGACCTGAAACCTTGACTTTTTTGCTCCTCAGATGCTGTTTGACCTGCTGTTCTCCTCCGGCTCCACGTTTTCTTGACACTTTCTTCCAGCATCTGCAGTCCTTTTTCTCTCCTTATTGTTGTGACAACGAGCAAAAAGATATGAATTGCTTCAAAGCTATCATTGTGTCCAAGCCTTGTATAATGTAAATAATTATATTGTGGAAGGCATAAGGTTTGGATTTGTGGGTCTGTTTATAGGTTTATGATGCATTTTAGTAAACCTAGGTTTAACTCGTCACATTATTTCCAATGTTTTATACGCTTCTAAAGCCTTTATTCCATAAAAATCTTTGGGATTTAGTATTATCTTATCAGTAATGTGCAGCTTCTGAGAGCTTTGACCATGACCAGTTTGTGGCTGCCAAGGTGTTATTGGCAGACAATTTTGCTTTAATGTAATTTTTGTCAATTTCTTGATGTATTGAACAAAGGGCTTATTTTCTGCACCATAAAACGCAAGATCCTAGAAAATAAGAATGGTGTTGCAATAACATTACATTTGTCAGTCAATATTTAATTTCCTTGTACAGTAGCCTCAATCAGGGCAGGCCATAAATAGCCATTCAGAAGATGAAAGCATGATTGAGCATTTTTTAACTTGAAATGAAAACGTACGTTTTTATAGTAAGTCAGTGGAATAGATTTGAATCATGAGTAATCTGAATGAACTTTCACCTGCTGCTATATTAATCTGAAGACATTTGCTGTGGAGAGACAAGACAAGGGACTCTTTGAAGATATTCTAACGCTACGTGTAACATTATTCTTCGATAGGGGACTGTGTCATGACCCACTGGAGTAACATGCCATAAATAAAACCCTATTATTTCCATAATCACATTGAATGCTAAAGTATTTTTTAAAAGGTCTACGTTATACCCCAATTTTCCTGACTTTCAGTCCAAGTTTGATGGAAAGCACATGTTTCTGTACTAATCCAGAATTATTTAATATAAGTGATTGGACTATAGCTACAAGTAAACAGATATAAACCATTGACGTAGGACAACACTATGAACTAAAGCCCTAATTGCTTTATAACTTCGTCCTCTAACACACTGGTCACCCTGCTGTAGGAATGATGTTGTTGTGAAACTCGAAAGGGTTCAGAAAAGATTAACAAGGATTATGCCAGGATTGGTGGGTTTGAGCTACAAGGAGAGTCTGAATAGGTTGGTGCTTTTTTCCCTGGATCGTCAGAGGCTGAGGGGTGACTTTATAGAGGTTTATAAAATCGTGAGGTGCATGGGTAGGGTGAAATAGCTAAAGTCTTTGCCCTGAGGTGGGGGAGCTCAGAACTAGAGGACATAGGTTTAAGGTGAGAGGGGAAGGATTTGAAAGGGACCTAAGGGGCAACGTTTTCACGCAGAGGTGGTGCATGTATGGAATGAGCTGCTGGAGGGAGAAATGGAGACTGGTACAATTACCCATCCAGATGCCTTTTAATTGTATGTGAATAGGAAAGGTTTGGAGGGATATGGACCAAATGCTGGCAAATGGCACTAGATTTATGTAGGGTATCTCGATGGCATACTTTACACACAAACAAACAAAATGAAAATAGATTGGCAGTTCAGTGGTCCTTGTTTCCTGATTTCAATGTTAAAATGATTCTTCTTTGGCTAGCTAGGCCCTTGATGTCCAGTTGTCTTTGTGGAAGCTTTCACTGGTTTGTAAGAAATACAGAGCAAACGATTATCGGCTGAGTGGTTAGCACTGCTGCCTCACTGCCACGGACCTAAGTTCGATTCTAGCCTCAGGCGACTGCGGGGTTTGCAATTTCTCCCCATACCTGTGTGGGTTTCTTCCAGGTGCTCCAGTTTCTTCCCACAGTCCAAAGATGTGCAGGTTAGGTGGATTGGTCATGGGAAATACAGGGTTATGGAGATAGGGTTAGGGGTGTGGGTCTGGGTAGGATGATCTTCGCAGGGTCTGTGTGGACTCTGGGCTGAATGGCCTGCCTACACACTGTAGGGATTTTATGATTCACTTGGAAAATGTTTCTGATTTATCAAATCAAGTCACCGCTCAGAGTAACTGCTCTGGGAATGGTTACTGTTTTCTTCAAGTGTAAACTTTTTTTATTGTCAAGAACAGACAGCTTCTGCTGGGGAGAACAATTGCGCACACTTCAGTGTCTTTCTCTTTCCATGCCAATGTCTTTGTGATTTGCTTCCAGTTCCAACCTGCTCAATTAGCTGAGAAGTGATCATCATCACTTATGAACAATTCCTCGATTCCTGCTGCAGCCACTAATAGTGTTCATAATAAGTATCAAATTCGTTGCTGTGAAATTTACATAGCTATCATGATAAGAACTGTTTTTAGAAACAGTGTATTGCAGTCCAGTTTTTAAAGGCACAAAAATAAAGACGTGATTCATACAACTGACAGTTTGAAAAATAAACGGTTTACAAGATAGTACTCTTCTGGAACTGGCACTGTATATGATTTTCGCCTCCTCCTCACACCACCCCTCACCCAAAAAGTATAGATTTAGTAAATTTTGTGAATCTAACTCCATGGATCAAATAAATAATGCAAAGGCAGTTAACAGTGGAATAGATGGGGTTATAAGTACTGGCTTCCATATAAAGTTTACATACTGCTGCATCTATTTTGTGAAAGAGAAATGAAAGGTGGAGTAGGCCTATACTTTGTACTTCTGCTTTTGGGTCAATTTTCTCTCCTCTTTTTCACTCACCACCTCTGCCTCTTCTGATGGTATTCACTCCAGTTGGGGAATGGCTGCCTCATCAACACACAAATTCAGAAAAGAAGAGAACAATAACCCTTCCTAGACGTAATGGTGAAGTGTATGAACAACGGGGAAGTCCGGACTAGCATATACAGAGAGACCACCTATACGGACCAGATACTTAATTACACCAGCCACCACTCCCACACCATACACGGAGCTGCATCAGGACATTATTGAAAGAGGCCACAACATGCTTCAGCAACCTGGAATTGCACAAAGCAGAACAGGAACACTTTATACGGAGTTTTTAAAAGGAATGGATGTCCAAAAAGCACAATCCGCTGTTACCTCCGCGGCAGACCACAACAAGAAGACACAACACGGCCAGATACGCTAGTCACCCTACCATACATCAGACACATACAGAGATGTCTACAAGAATACTCGGACTCCAAGGTATCAGGGTAACCCACAAGTCAACCACTCTGCAGCAGCTACTGATTGAATGTAAAGGATCCCATATCCACAACCAATAAAACTAATGTAATGTACAAAATACCAGGCAAGGACTGTGAGAAACATTGCATAGGCCAAACTGGAAGAAAACTGACAATCAGGATACACAAACACCGATTAGCCAAAAGACATGACCAATTCTCTCTGGTCTCTGTAGACGGACAAAGAAGGACACAAATTTTACTGGGACAAGGCATCCATAATAGCACAAGCAAAAGAGAGACATGAGGGAATTCCTGGAGGCCTGGCATTCCAACCGGAACTCCAACAACAAACCCATTGAGCTGTGTTTGATATACAAATCACTGAAAAACAGAACCGGAAGTGATGCTAACCACCCCAGCAAACCGAGGCATATAAATGAGAAGCAAGACTGAACACCAACGCTTCACCGGAGGTGCACTGACTATGTTACCTAGCAGGGTGATGAAATGTCTGCAATCAAACACCAGCTCGGTGAGTAAGTCTCCAACCCCTCCACAACTTGAGCTACAAATCTGCTCAATCTCTTTATAAGGCAAACCTCTCATCTCTGGAATAAGTCCAGTGAACCTCATGTTTTGTCATCTGCTCATGAACACTGCTCAATGCATGGAAATTAGGAGTGGAAACCATTGTTTTAGTTTGCCAATTCTACTCTGAATCCTCTGATGCTAGCTTAAGACCAGAATTGAACACAGGATCTTTAGCACTGGACCCTTAACTTGCCTTGTGCTTCTGTCCATCAGGAAATAGCACAGTCCATCAATTTTTTTGAAGCTGTGTGTTGATTTATGTATTGTAAATGGGGTGATCTAATTTGTTAATAGGATTGAAGGTATTGACCCAGATTCAAATTGGAATAATATGCATGACTTGCTTCTATGTGCTATCGACAAGTGTGTTTGGTTTCAGAAGATTTGAAAGTTAGATCTAAACCAAAAGAACTTATCACGTATGTTAGAAATTCTGAGGCTTTTTTACTACCTGACGTGAGCCTTCTCTACCTGAAGTTCTTGTCTTTCCCTGTTTATTTCTACAGAAGCCTGACTCTTCTGTCAAATGAGTTAGAGAGGGTAGTAATTCTTAGTTGTGTAGATCCACAGTCATCTGATTTCATAAGTAAATTGTGCTGAGCTATCTTAATCTTGAAGTAAAATTGGGTAATTGTATTTTTGTGCCTCAGCACTCTTTTTAGTATGTGGCCAGGTTAAATGTGCACAAAAAGTGATTTCCTTATGTATTGATCCTAAGTATATGGCAAATATACATGTGTATTGAAAGAATCACATTATGGCCAACAGTGAAATACGTTAACGATATCTAGCAGGCAATAGGTAGTTTTCTTGTGAAAGTACTTTGATAAATTACTCATTCCGATTTTCCTCCTCCTCGAGGATAGAATGTGCAGTATGTTCCACTTCATAGTTTTCAAACTTTCTCTTCAGCACTTCCAAAGCAAGAAGATCAAATGAGAGGCAGCCCTAGAAGTGGAGTATTTTTGATTGGAGGCTAGCAAACTCTCAACTAGACTAAGTGAGCCAAAATTATGAAGTTTGGTTTACTTTGTTTTTACACATGCGCTGTTGCTGTGCATAAGAAGTTGTACTTGATGCAACTGTGAGGGTGCCATCCAGGAGGTGTGAAACAATAGTTCACTAATTTGTCCCTACAGTTTCAAGGATACAGGAAAAGCTATAGGCCTCAAGTCTGTGCTATGATTTAGCAACCTCATGGATGATTTTTCTCAATCTTAGAATCTCCAAATCTGCCCAATCCATGCTGTAGTACAGTCTTGCCATGGAAGAGAGGGCTGCAAGACTCAGAGGCATTCTCATTGAAACCTAAATTCTTAAATGGCCAGACTGGGTACTTGAAGGAAAGATGTTCTCTGTTTGGAGTGGTCTGGGATCAAGGGATGTGGTTGCAGAATAAAGGGTAAACAATTTAGGATTGAGATTGGAAGGAATGTCTTAGAGGATGGTGAATCTTGGGAATTCTCCAACCAAGAGGACTGTGGAAGCTTGGTCATTCAATGTGCTGAAGACAGAGATCATTACATTTCTACATACTAATGACATCAAGGTATATGAATATGCAGTGGGAAATTAGCATTTTGCTTTTTTTAATTCCAAATCTTGATTGCTATACGACCACCTCTCGGTAATGGGTATTTGATCAAATTTTTCTAATTTTATTTGTGCTGTGGTTTTTTTCTGTCTTTATACCTATTTTGAATTTGTTCCTTCCTCCCCTTATTTACATCTTGGCCAAGATACCTTTAGGAAACTGTATCTTGATTGGTGTGACTATCAGCATTTAAGCCCCTTTTTTTTATTCAAGCACAGGATGTGGGCATTGCTAGCTGAACCAGCATTTAGCGGTCATCCCTGTTTCCCTTGAAAGTGGTGGTGAACTGGCGCCTTGAGCAGCTGCAGTCCACTTTCACGTAGGTACCCCCCACTCCCCTGCCCATACTGTTTGGGAGGGAGTTCTGGGATTTTGAAGGAATGGTGATATGTTTCCAAGTCAGAATGGTGAGTGACCTGAAATGGAATCTTCAGGTGGGGTTACCATGTATCTGCAACCGTTGACCACCTAGATGGGAATAGTCATGGATTTGGAACATGTCTAAAGATCATTGAATTTCTGCGGTGCTTGTAGATAATACACACTGCTACTGGTGTTAGTGGTGGAGCGAATGGATGCTTGTGGATGTGGCACCAATCAAGCCAGCTGCTTTGTCCTGGATGGTGTCAAGCTTCTTGTGGTGCTGGAGCTGCAATCTTCCAGGCAAGTGGGGAGTATTCCATCACACTCCCGACTTGTGCCTTGTAGATGATAGACAGGCTTTGGGATGTCAGGAGAGTGACATCTAATTGCACTAATATGCTTTCTATCAACCTGCTGTGAAAATCAGGTAGTTCAAGGATTTTGTATTTCTTTTTATAACTTATGATAACTCTATTAATAGCAGGACTTGACTTCCAGCACGTTACCCTGGTGAGTTGTAACCTTTGTGGTATCGAAGCTTTCAGCCATTTCTTGATCACATGGAGTGAATTGAATCAGCTGCAGACTGGCACCTGTAATGCGGGGGACCTCTCTAGGAGGCCCAGATGGATCATCCACTTGGCACCTTTTGCTGAAGATTGTTGTAAAAGAGAAGGCTGAAGATTTTTGCAATGCTGCACTGTGTTCCTCCATCAGTGAGGATAGGGATATTTATGGATACCCCTCCTCCATTTGAGGTGTTTAATTGCTCACTACAGTTCATGACTGGATGACTGTAGAGCTTAGATCTGATTCGTTGGTTGTGGAATCGCTTAGCATTATCTACTACTTGCTGCTTATGTTTGATATGCTAGAAGTCCTGTTTTGTAGTCTCACCGAGTTGACACCGCATTTTTAGGTATGTCTGTTGCCACTCCTGGTGTGCCCTCCTATACTCTTCCTTGATCCCCTAGCTGTGTACCAATGTGCCTGTCCCTCTAAAAATAACCGAAGGAACTGCGGATGCTGTAAATCAGGAACAAAACAAAGTTGCTGGAAAAACTCAGCACGTCTAGCAGCATCTGTAAAGGAAAAAAACAAGTTAACGTCTTGGGTTCTGAGGAAGGATCACCGTACCCAAAACGTTAACTCTCTGTTTTTACCTTCACAGATGCTGCCAGACCTGCTGAGCTTTTCCAGTAACTTTGTTTTTGTGCCTGTCCCTCTGGTTGGGTCTGTTCTGCTGATGGCACAATACATACTCGATGGTGGAATTTATTATGCTGATTTAGCTGCGTGATTTTTATTTCACTTTGTAACATAATCTAACCTAGTACCAGCTATTTAATCCATACAGTTGGCTCTGTATAGCGGTATGCAGATTCAAAAACACAGCTAACTTGCAAATAGTCTTTATGCGACAGCATTGCTCCCGGAACAGCCTTTGGAATAATGTTGTTTGACAGTAAAAGATGATGAAATAAGATTTATCTGTGTACATGTTGTTATAAGAAATTTGTTTGTCATATAGGAAAGCTACATGTTCGAACTGGTCTTCAGCACATGAAGTAGAATAGACTGATTTTCAGGAATTGGTCAGGAAAAGAACTACCCTTGGTGTGTCATTGGTTTCCTTGGGCAGAAAGGAGTGTGATGCAATGGAAAACCAACTTTTTTTTTTGTGCAGTTACAAAAGGTTTTGGATAACAAATATTCATTTGTTATAACTCTTACTTGAGTGGACTAAGGAACAGAAAAAGGTCTGTGATTGGGTGGAAGGGCAGATGCCAAAGCGTTGATGGTGTCAGGCCAAAGGAAGTGGTAATGATTCAAGTTGAGCAACAAAAGATGTATATGGAGGTCGGAATGGTAGAATGATAGTGTCATCTGAAAACAAAAATGTGAATAAAAGAGTAAAAAGAAACCTGCGAAGAGAGAGGATGCAAAATGTGTGCATGTTATGGTCTGATTTGTTAAATGTAATTGAGTCCAGAAGACCACAATCACATGGTTAGCCTTGTGCTAATTCATCATAAAATGCACTGTATTACATAAACCATTGCATATTCATTGTTTCTACTTTGGCTTAAAGTTTTGAGGTTACAAATAGTAATCTTGGTTGGGGGGTGGGTGTGGTGGTGCTGTGGTGGGCAATAATCAAGTGAGTTGGCTTTCTTCAGCACTTCAAAAGCAAGCCATGCAGTTTTAGTCCACTTTTTAAAAAGTAACCTTTTAAGAGAACTCTCATTACTTACTGCCTCCTTTTATACAATCAACTGAACATGACATTTGTTGCCATTTAAAATTACCAAGTTCAAAGGACAAGCTGATTTCTGTCTCAAACTTGCATCCTATTTGTTAGAATCTAGACTCAGTTTTTTATTTTATTTTATTGTGTTAATCGTTTCACTGGCTAGGCCAACATTTTGTGGTACATTTGTGAAGATGGTGGAAGCTGACTTTCTGAATCACTGTAGCCCATTTCATTTGGGTAAACACAATGCTCTTATTGTGGGAGATCGAGGACTTTGACACGGCAACACTGAAGGAACAGCGATATATTTCTGAGTCTGGATGGTGAGTGGTTTGGAAGGGAACTTGCAGGTGGTAGCATTCCCATTTATCTTGCTGCCCTTGTCCTCCCTGGTCATTGTAGTCATGGGTTTGAAAGGTGCTGTCTAAGGAAGAAATTCACTGCAACATCTTGCAGGTGGTAAATACTGCTATTTCTGAATAATGATGGAAGGTGTGGATGTGGTGCCAATCAAGCAGACTGTTTGGTTGGTTGGTTGGTTGGTTGTTGTCCTGAAATGGTACCAAGCTTCTGGAGTGTTGTTGGAGGTGTACTCATCCAGGCAAGTGAGGAGTTATCCATCACACTCCTAACTTGTGCTTTGTCGATCGTGGACAGGATTTGGATAGTCAGGAGTTGCAGATGGCTAGTGTCTGTCATGCTGTTGTTGCCACAGTATTTATGTGGCCAGTACAGTTTAGTTTCTGGTCAATGGTATCCTCCAGAATGTTTTTAGAGGAGGATTCAGTGATGGTAATGCTGTAAAAAGGGCAATAGTTAGATTCTCTTGCAGATGGTCATTTACTAGGCACTTAGGTGGGGCAAATGTTACTTGTCAGGCCAAACCTGGATATTGTCCAGGGATTGCTGTGTTTGGACATGGTCTACTTCAGTATGTGAGGAGTCACAAATAGAGCTGAACATTTTGCATTTATCAACATACGTTCCTATGTCTGACCTTTTATGATGGAGGGAAGGTCATTTGAAGGAGCAACTGAAGATGGTTGGGCCTAGGGCAGTAACTTGAGGAACAGGGACAGATGTCCTGAAGCTGAAATTAAAACGACAAGCATTTTTACTTTAATCAAGCTGAAAGATGGAAAGTTGGTTGTGTTGAAGAATTGAGTATGTATTTTGTTACATTTCCAATACAATTTTATTTTCCATTGCTAAGTACTTTCTTTTGCCTGTTCAAATGTTGGTCATGTACAAAAAATGAAATTACTGGAGGATAATTATTCTTGCGTTTGGAAAGTCTTAAAACTTGAATCATTTCTCTCCAACAGCTTAACCAGAACCTTTTTTGAAGCATAATTTATCATTTTATTAGATTGTTAGCAGCTCTCTGAAGGAAGCTTGTAGTAAAAAATATTCTCCACTCAATGAGGTGTATATAACTATGTTTTACCAGAGGTTTATGTACTTTTTCCACAAAGGACCCAATACAAAATTGTTAATTTTAATACCTGCCTGCCGTGATACATAGGGATGTTTGCCAAATAAAAGCTAATCATGCCTAAAATATTACAAGGTCAATTTTTGCTTGTTAATGT
>NC_063348.1:24356676-24413413 GCF_021869965.1 Rhincodon typus | reverse complement strand
CTTGTTGTCTCGGATTCTCCAGCATCTGCAGTTCCTACTATTTCTGTTTAGCATTATCTGTGTTTACAGAACGTAATGAGTTTGTTTGCCTGAAATGCTTGGTACAGTATAATAACATAATTCTTGATCCCCATGCATGTATTTGCTAATGGATGCAAACTCTTAACGTACAGGAGAAGCTGTCTGCTTCTGACAGCAAGCTATGGGTGACCTCGTACACCACCAGTTGCTGAAAGTAAGCATGCACATGCAGCAGGTAGTGAAAAAACCAAATGGTTTTTTGGCCTTCATTGCAAAGAGGATTTGAATACAGGAGCAGCGATGTCCTGTGCAAGGCCTTGGCGAGACTGTATCTGGAGTATTGCATGCAATTTTGGTCTCCTCTTATTTGAGGAAGGATATTTTGGCTATGGAGGGAATGCAACACCAGCTTACCAGGCTGATTCTTGGGATGGCAGGGCTGCCGTATGATTAGGACTGAAGTTTAGAAGAATTGCAGGGATTAGACAGGGTAAACATGGGAAGGATGTTCATGGTGACCGGGGAGTCCAGAACCATAATTAATTGTCTAAGGATTTGGGGTAGGACATTTAGGACTGAGCAGAGCAAAATCTCTTCACTGAGTGTAGTGAACCTGTGGAATTCTCTAACAGAAAGCAATTGAAGGCAGAACTGAAAATGTTCATAGTTCTTTGGGCTAAAGGGGTCAAAGGCTGTGGGTGGAGCGGGGGAAAGATGGATGTGAAGGCAGCTGATCATAATAGTGGAGCAGGATTAAAAAGCCAAATGGTCTCTTCCTCCTATTTTCAGTGTTTATTTTTGAAAATTGTTGTTGGAAATCTCCCTTGATAACTTCTTAGATATATGCTGTACTTAGTATGGCATTGTGCCTTGCAGACTAGATTTTATTTTCTGATTCATGAACAATACTGAGTTAGTTATCACAGTTAGCTAGCAGCAGCAAGGATTCTGCAGTTAGTCTCTGGAATAGGTGGTTTAAAATTCAACGAAGCTTGTTTTTGTTTGGAACTATCTGTGCATATCTGCTAAGGATTGATAATCCTTTGTGCCCTTCATTAAATTTCCTATGGGAAATTACTGTCTAGGCTATTGCATGGCCATGTTATTTGAAGTTAATGGAGAGCCACCCATATCTATGGGTTGAAGATTTAACATAAGTTAAAAGAATGAAGGGGAATCTTGAAAGGGTCAAAATGAAATACATCCAGTAAACCCATCAAGAGCAAATAAATTAAATTGGTATATTAGTATTAAACAGCAAAGTAATTTTTTAAAGCTAATTTTCTCCCGAAATGTACTTGGTTTCCTTTCTTCCCTGTAGGTATGAGGAAATACAAGCCTTGTATAATGCTTAAAAACACATTTGTCTTTTTGGTTACTTATGGACATGATTAAACTTAAACTGTAGATGTCTTGAGAGGAATGCAATTAAGGCTTTAGGATTTGGACCTTTTTTTTAAAATGGCACATCATCAGAAATCATATGGAAATAACTAAAGATCCTAATGGCAGATTTGCTTCTTTATTGGAACAAAGTAATTTCAATGTCCAGGACATAATTTATACCAGGAAAATATTTCACTTCACAGTTTTTAATCATGAAATTATACAATCAGTCAAGGCATCCTGCTTTGAATTCAGATTGTTCAAAACATAAATCAGCAATATGGCTACATAGGCTGACAAGTTCAACAGCTGTCCAAATGAAAAAATGACACTGCCATCTCTGCAATGAATTAAATGCAAGATTGTGTTGTTTTTCCTCTGTGCAGAATAATGGTAAGGAGTTATGTAGACATTGGATCTTATACAAATTGAAGGAATTATAGTACAGTTTCTATCTGGAGAAACCTCAAAGCTGGAAGTTTTATTTGGAGGTAGGTCTTGTCAATTATTCTAAACTTTTAAAGCAGCACTGGTGGGGCATCTCAATAGTTAGAGGGTTTTAGCAGCTAGAATTGATGCACACAGACATCATGGATTTTGTTCTACTGGCACATTTATTCCAGTCATGGTACATTACATCATGTTACTGGTTATAATTCTAAGTAGTTCATTCAGAATGTAACATTGTTGCTTCTTAACTGTTCTTTGACATTGGCAAGCAAGTTGAGGAGAATTAGGGATTTGCAATATATGCTGGTTTGCTAGCAGTATGTACTTCCTTTAAGTACTCAGCCATGCCTCTTAGCTTCATCCATAAATCTCCTTTCCAGTCCCTAATCGACTCGTTTCCTCTTACCACTGATTTAGTATTTGTGACAATTGCAGACTTTTGGGTTCCCTTTAAAGCTCATTATCAGTCTCTTTTCGTGTTCTCACTTTGTTTCTTTAATTTGTTTTCTCAATCCTCATCTGAATGTTTGATATTTGACCTGTCTCTTGATCATATTATCCAAGTGACATCTTTCATTAATGAAAGATTTTTTTTCTCCCTTTTCCTCTTTCTCTTTTGGCATCCAAGAAAGACTGAGACTCTAGATTTGTTTCCCCTGCTTTTCCCCTTCATGGGATCATAACTTGTATCTATTTAAAGGTGGCCCATTGTTCAGTTATAGTTTTGCCTACTTATCAGTTTCCAGATTATCTTGACCAGATACTCATTGAAGTTGGCCTTCAGTTAATTACCATCATTCTGACAGTTCCTTATTCTTTTCCACATCAAACATTAAACCTTCTGATACACTGCTGATCCACAAATGTCCCCCTGCTGCCATTTGAACCGCTAGCTCATTCATTCCGAGGACTAGTTCCAGCCGCACCTCCTGTTTCTTTGGGCTGGAAATATACTGTTGTAGAAAATTCTCATGATCCCATTCTAGGAATTCCTGGCCCCCTCTGTCTTTTACGCTAAAACTAATCCAAGTTATATTCTGAAAATTAAATCCTTCACTTCTCTATAATTTGCACTTCTGTTTAATTTCTTTGTAAATTTTCTCCTCTACATCTTTCTAACTAATTTAGTGGCCTATAAACTAAAGTGGAATGTAATTCACTGTTTTGCCCAACTTGGGCCATATAGCTCTGTTCTTGATTTCCCCCAGGCTATCACTTCTCCAGCATTGCCATGCTGTCCTTTTAGTCATTAAAGTCTCCCCTTCTCCTTGACTTAATTTCCTTTCTTTTATGAGCACTTTGTATTTACGAATATTTAACATCCCTTCCTGCCCTTCCTTGAGGCAGACCACTGTAATTGCCAGAATGTATTATTTCCTTTTGGCGATTTGCACCTGTAACTCGCCAATCTTTCTTGCTACTCTCGACACATTCACCTGGATACACAATAACCCAGATTTTAAACTTCATTACATTCCCGTTTTATGCTAAACCCACCTAATACTTACTGTTTCCTCTAGTGGTGGTGCTACTACTTTCCTCTACTAATACTCTGTGCAATATTGCAAGGGACATATTCTCCCTATGCCTCCATGGGTTTCCTCTGGGTGGTCAAGATTCCTCCCGCAGTCCAAAAATGTGCAGTTTAGGTGGATTGGCCATGCTAAATTGCCCATAGTGTGCAGGGATGTGCAGGTCAGGTGGATTAGCCATAGGAAATGTGGAGTTATGGGGATTAGAGGGGGGCGGTGCGGTGGCATATGGTGGGATCTGGGTGGGATGCTTTCAGAAGGTCATTACAGACTCAATGAGCCAAACAGCCTATTTCTGCACTTTACGCATTCTGTTGTCTCTCTGAAGTTCATTACATCTTGTTATCTGCTCTAATATTATTAAATTTGACATAATTTGAATTGCTGCTGTTCACCTGTTACCATTTGGCTGTAGTAGAACAAAGAACAGTACAGCACATGAACAGGCTATTTGACTCACCAAGACTGCAATGACACATGATACCTTTCTGTTAAAATCTTTTTGCCTGTATCTAGTTCATAATCTCTTTATTCCCTGCCTATTCATTGAACTGTTAAGATGCCTCTTGAATGTTACTATTGTATCCGCCTCCTCTGGCAGCATATTCCCTCTGAAGGGGAAGAAAAGCTTGCCTCTTGCCTCTCACATCTCCTTTAAATTTGCACCCATTATCTTTAAACCTATGTCCCCTAGTAATTGATATTTCTACCCAAGGAAAAAAGACTCATTATCCTTCCATCCATGCGTTTCATAATAATATTGTAAACGTCTATCAGATCATTCCACATCCTTTTGACATTCAAGTGAAAACAAACCATGTATGTCTAATCTCCTATCATAGCTAATACCCTCCAAATGGGGCAACATCCTGGTAAACAGTTTCTGTACTCTGTCTAAAGCCTCCACATCCTTCTGGTAATGCGGCAAGCAGAATTGTATGCAATATTCCAAATGTGGTCTCACCTGAAGTTCTGTACAGCTGCAACATGACTGGTCAGGGCATAGAGTATAAAAATTGGCAGTGAGGGCATGCATGCCATATCCCTTCTTGACCACCTTATCCACTTGTTGCCATTTTCCAGGAACTGTGGACCGCATGCCTAGATCCCTTGGTATGTTGATGCTACTAAAGGTTCTGCCATTTACTGTATACTCCCCTCCTGCATTAGACCTTCCAAAATGTATCACTTTGTATTTGTCTAGATCAAACTCCATCTGCCATTTCTGCACCCAAATCTCCAGCCTGTCTAGTTTGTGCTGCAACCTCTGGCAATCTTCTTCACTTTCCACAGCTCCCCCAATCTTTGTGTTGTCTGCAGACTTATTAATCAGGCCACCTACATTCTTGCCCAAGTCAGCACTGATCACTGCAGAACACCACTGGTTATAGACTTCCAGTCACCACAACACCCTTCCATCACTAATTTCTGTCTTCTATAACTAAGCCAGTTCTGTATCCATCTTATCAGCTCACTGCAGATCCCATGTGATTTCACATTTTCTAACAGCCCTGCCATGAGGGACCTTGTCCATATGGACTTTGGCAAGCCCTTTGACAACATCTACTGCCCTACTCTTGATTATCATCCTTGTCACTTCCTCAGACAAATACTCCATCAAGATTGAGAGCCAATACCTTCCCTGCTCAAAGCCATGCTACCTATCACCCAATAAGTCCATTTTTTTTTCCAAGTGAGTAAATCCTATCCCTGCAAATCATCTCCAATAATTTCACAACCATGAAGGCTGCTTGCTGGCCTGGATTATCACTGTTACCCTCCTTAAAGGAACAAAGTTGGTTATTCTCCAGTCCTTGGAACCTCTCCTTTGACTAAAAGGGATATGAAGATTTCGTACGAGGCCCCAGCAATTTCCTCCTTCACCTCCCTCAGTATTCTGAGATAGATCCCGGCAGGTCCTGGGGACTTGTCTAGCTTTTAATCCTTTTCAAAACACTCAACGCCACGTCCTTTTTCAAATTGACACGCCCTAGAATATTAACATACCCCTCTCAAGTCTCACCATCCACCATGTCCTTCTCCTTTGTGAATACCAATGCAAAGTATTCATGAAGGAACTCACCCACTTCCTCCAGCTCCATGCATAAGTTCCCTCCTTTTTCCTTGAGTGCACCTACCCTTTCCCTAGATACCCTCCTTGCTCCTTATTTGTCTTAAATGCCTTGGGATTTTCCTTAATCCTGTTTGCTAAAGATTTCATGGCCCCCTTTTTGCCCTCCTAATTTCTTGTTTGAACTGGGGGAGCGGGTGGGTGGGTGAGCGGCAATGGCCTAGTGGTATTGACACTGGACTGTTAACCCAGAAACCCAGGTAATGTTCTTGGGACCTGGGTTTGAGTCTTACCACAGCAGATGGTGGAATTTAAATTCAATAAATATCTAAAATTAAAGAGCCTGATGATGGCCATGAGTCCATTCCTGATTTATTTCATTGAAGTTATTCATAGAATCCCTACAGTGTGGAAACAGGACCTTCAGCCCAACAAGTCCACACCAACCCTCGGAGCATCCCACCCAGACCCATCCCCCTATAAACCCACCTAGTTTACACATCCCTGAACACTATGGGCAATTTAGCATGGCCAATCCACCTAGCCTGCACATCTCTGGACTGTGGGAGGAAACCAACGCAGACATGGGGAGAATGTGTAAACTCCACACAGACATTCGCCCAAGGGTGGAATTGAACCCAGGACCCTGGCGCCGTGAGGCAGCAGTGCTAACCACTGAGCCACCGTGTCAATTTGTTGGGAAAACCCATCTGGTTCACTAATATCCTTTAGGGAAGGAAACTGTCATCCTTGCCTGATCTGGCCAATATGTGACTCCAGACACACAGCAATGTGGTTTGACTTATAACTTTAGGAATACGCAATAAATGCTGGCCTAGTTAGCGACAACCTCATCCCGTGAAAAAAAAAATTCTTTCCTGCTACTTTTGTATTCTTGGAGGGCTCTGCCTATCTTCAGTTTCTTAAACCTTACACAAGCCTCTGATTTTCTTTTTGACTGAGCTCTCAATTTCTCTTGTTTTCCAAGGTTCCTGAATCTTGCCATCCTTATCCTTTGTTTCCACTAGAACATGCTGGTCTTGAATTCTAATCAACTGGCCTATAAAAGATTCCCATATGCCAGATATGGATTTACCTTGAATTAGCTACCCCCAATCAACACTTTCCCCAGTTCTTGCTTAATATTGTGGTAATTAACCTTCCCCAGTTTAATACTTTCACCTGAAGCTGACTATTGTCCTTATCCTTGAGTAACTTAAAACTTTAGAATAATGGTCATTGTTCCCAAAGTGCTCCCCCATTGAAATTTTGATTACCTAACCAGGGTCATTCCCCTCTACCAGGTCTAGTACGGCCCCTTTCCTTGCTGGTCTAATTTACGTAATGTGTGAAGTAACTGTCCTGGACACACTGAAGACAGTCGTCCCCCTCCATCCCAAGCCCCTGGGACTAAAGTCCCAGTCCCAGTCCCAGTGGCTGCACAATGGTTTTACAGTATGTCCTAGTTTCTATTCCCAAAACACATTTTTTGTCAAATATGCTTAGATTGGATTTGCCCTTGGAATCTATACTTAGAACCCAAAACCAAGGGAGTAATAAATAGTCGTATCAACTGTTTTGCTTTATGCTACATGCTACAGCACTCTGAATATACATGTGTATAACCTTAAAGTGATTCATTTTTGAGTTGACAGAAGCTTGAAATATTAAGTGTTAATATGGACAGTATCATTTGATCAGAATGAAGCTAGGGATGAGGAATCTTTTAATTTTGTAAAGACACTTTCGACTTGAGGACTACTTCCACAAGAGAAGGCAAGCAGAAATTTTATTTTGTTTACATTGAGTTCAAAATTGAAATCTTGCATCAACTGAAGAGTCAGATTTACTTCATAATTTTAAACAACACAAAAGCTTGATCAATTTCAAGTGGTTGTTGAACTGGAGGAGAGGCACTTCTGGAATTTGAGGATAGTTAGCTGAGTGCTCTGTCTTGGGACAGTTGGGCAAACTTTCTTTTGAGAGAAACTTTAAATAAACTGAAAGGGGAAAATGAATTGGGAAGGAATTTCTTCACCCAGAGGGTTGTTAATCTATGGAATTCCTTGCCCAGTGAAGTAGTTGACGCTACTTCAGTAAATGTTTTTTTAAAAAAAAAGGTAGATTTTTTTGAACAATAAAGGAATTAAGGGATACAGTGAGAACGCGGGTAAGTGGATCTGAGTCCACGAAAGGATCAGCCATGATCTTATTGAATGGCGGAACAGGCTCGAAGGGCGAGATGGCCTGCTCCTAGTTCTTGTGTTCTTATTTGAAAATATAGCTTGGACTGAAAGGGGTAAAGAAATGGTCCCTGCTTCCTTTAACTGAAGACAGTGGTGGTGAAATTGATATTCTGCAAAAGCAAAAGATAGACTTCAGCAAACTGCAGTTTGTTTTCCACTCCACGTCACTACACTCCATTTAAATCTGAAAACCAGGGGCAAATGTAGAGTATATGGGCATCTTCTCTCCTCTCCACTTCATTCCCTACTTCAGCCAGAAAAGTAAGAGGCATTTAATAATGCAACTGTTAACCAGAGTAACTAGAATTAGATTGGTTCAGTTGGTTACAGAATTTTTGCCCATTATATTTGAACAGATTTAATGTATAGTGTCAGTGCTTGTTGGCAGAATCTCTGTTGTTTATCATTTGGGTCAGTAGTTCGAATTTTGTTGTAGATTCGCCTCTTCCTCTTAATTTCTTGCCAGATGTACATTACACTTGTTAGATGCCTCTTGAACACTAATGACTGATTTGAGTAATGATTTATTGACTTCTTGGCACTGACCAGAATTAAAGCAGGCAGTGAAGGCTTTCTAATCCCTCGACAGTAGCTTGGTCTTCAGTAATCAATCTCTGAAAGACAGCTTTAGGTCTACAGCAATTAACAAACCTATTTTGTGGTGAATGACTGGTGAAGAACCCAATTTTAGGGCAAAAGTGATGCATTTTGGCATTGAGCCTGTGCAAACTAATGCATTGTTCCCTAGAAAAGCTCTTTTTTACAGTTGTCTGGTCTCAATAGAATCATTTACATTTGTGATCCTTTGTCCTTCAGGAAAGCTTGTTTCTTTCTCCTATCACTAATATATGAAGTGTCTTACTAGGATTATAAATATGAACATTTTTTCCCTGCTTGTTGATGCAAAAGATGAAAAAAAAAATTACAGATGCTGGAGCTTGAACAAAAGATACAAAAAATTTGGGCTAAACCTTTCTCTGAACAAGAAAGCTATTCTTGGAAGTGCTGTTAGTAGGAAAACTAACCGTTCTGATTTTGTGAAAAATAATTCCTCAAAGTCTCAATTCTCTTGTCGCCAAAGTGTGCAGGTTGAGTTTTCAAAACCTGGATAAAAACGGGCCCAAGGTCATGGAGTGCATGTCTTTATTAAGTGTAAAGGTGGTTCACCAGTGACTCATAGCTACACATTCAAAATGCTTTTTGCCATGAGAATGCTGCAAGACCTATCACCAAGGTCCCCATACACCAGTTGAATTTGTACACCACTTGCATTTTGGAAATTTTACACTGCTTTGACTTTTTAGCATTTTTCATTGTTTTTAGCCTACTTACTTGCAGTAAGGAATGGTAATTCTTTTGTCTTGAGTTTCAACATTACAGCTTAAAGTTGCTAGTTTCTGAAGGGTTAGCTTACAGCATTCTTGAAAATAAAATTAGATTGTGATGTACACATAATTAACAAAGAGGTTCGGAAGCATTGGTTTACTGAGTTTTATATACATTACCACCTTGAAAACGCTATCAACTTTAGAATTTGTGGGACTGTATTTCTTATAACAATCCATTAATAGCAAATAATCAATTATTGTGCCAAGGCCACCAGTCATGAAAGTGCCTGTTACACAGCAGCTGTTTGGCAATTTCTTGATATCGGTATTCAAATAAAGGTTAAAAGAAGTCATTAATGTCACTGTTAACCGTGTGAATGGGGCACAATGAAGATAGCTGACGGCATTTCTTTAGAACATGAATGCAAAGGAACATCAATAGCCATAAAAAAAATCATCATTGCAAAAATATTTCTCTTTCAGCTTGTAATAATGCCAAATTTTAAATTAGATTTTTAAAATTTTGATATTCTACTATTAAGTCACAGGGCAATGCATTAAATTCAGTCTGTTGAAATAACTCGTCAAACATCAGTATCCTGTCATCAAGTCACTCTTTATTTACACATACAACTAATCAGGTTAGTTAACACTGGTCCAGCTTCCTCACAGCCAGCTCTGAGTGCACAAACCTCTGACACTCTTGTTTATATCTGTCAGCCAGGGCTCCCTGGTTGGGGCTGTTAATCTGATCTAATTAAGGAACTCTATCAATGAAGTCCACCTGGCTCACTGCAAAAACTTCAGATACCTATAGGTACCTAATTGCATTTGTCTATACTGTGGCAGAAATGATTCATATGTAGATGTTTAGAAAATGAATTTAATCTGTGACGGACTGTAAAAGAGTCAAGAGTCAAAAGAGACCTGTAGTTTGTAACTGTAACAACATCATCCAATGCTTTTCCTTTCTAAAGGTTTTAGATATAGTTGACTAGGGAATCTGTACAATAGATCTGAGGGTTTATTATTAGCCAAACGTCACCTTTAATTACACCTTTACTAATTTAGTACTGGAAGCCTAAAAGTGCTGTTTTTCAAATGTTCTGAGCCACAGGACACATTTTATGTCCTATTGATTTTTCACAATTTTATAGCTGTTTTCAATGCACCATTAGTTAAACTATCGTAGTCTTACCAGACCATAGGGCTGTGCTCTTGTTAGAGAGGAAGCCTGGTGGTTTAACCAGAGGGTCACCATGCCTCAGGTGAGGGGAGAGGTTGAGATTTAATAGTTAAGGTAAAGAAAGAATCTTCAAGTTTGTTTTAGTCTGCAAGGTTTAACAAGTCAAAAACACCACTGGGGATAGTGGTGTACGTATTTCAAAAAATAGTTTTATGGTTCCCAGTTTTTTAAACAAAGCTCAAATTTAAGGTGCAATTTTTGGTACAATAACCTTGTCAACAGTGAGACTTTTTAAATTTAGAGTTGTAAGATGTGATATAATTGGGAATGGAATAAGTTGCACCAGCTCTGGACTCAGCTACTATTCTATACTCCTCCCAATATTACTTCAATATGTCTTGCCCTACTATTGCTTTCTCATTCACTTGTTGATTTCTTACTCCCATCACAAACACCTCACTTTTTCCCTTGGTTTTGCATTTGCTTGAAAGTTGTTCTTTTCTAAAATCTTGCACTTCCATTGGAAAGTTAGTGACCTGAAACATTAACTCTTTTCCACAGATGTTGCTCCACTTGCTGAGCCTTTCCAGTATTTTCTATTTCTAGTTGTTTTGCATATGTGCTTCATGTATTTCTGTATAGAAACTTTAATTCTTAAAGCTAAAATTTAATGTTGGAAAATGGGATCATTGCAATTGAACCACCTTGAAGTGTAGCAAGATTGGGATTCATGTTGCTTTTGAGAGGTTAACAGCTACAAAGGACCAGAAACATTAGGTGGGCTTGCTGAACTAAAGATGTGATGTTGTAACCAGTTACGTAATGGTAATCCAGAAAGGTTTTGTTTGTTTACAGCGCTAAAACATAAGGAATGAATTTATTTTTGTCTCACTTTTTCTATCAGAATAAAGACTTGCATCTATGTAATGGATTGTGAGAACTATGGCTATCCAAAAGTGCTTAATCGCAATAAAGTACTTTGCACCAACCATCACTCTGTAATGAGTTGTAAAGGTTGATGACCAAAGAACATTATTACTCCAATCTCTTACTTTGTCAGAACAAAGTCTTGCACTCTTCATGTAAGCATGTTCCCTTTACCTACCACTTCAATCAGCATTACTTCTTTTTAGAATTTTGAACAATCTGCCCACAGTGCTGATTATTTGTTTGGTAAAGTCAACAAAACAAATTAAGTTGAATATGAAGTGGATTCATCATTTTTATGCTGACACTGATCTTTTTGGTAACATGACTGAACAAGGGAGCGTTTACCCTGTTTTGCCAGTTTTCCTTGAATTAACCTTAAGTAGGATCAGTAGAAGGCTGTACAAGTGATAACCTGCTCCACGATTCACAAGGATTCCTGGCTAACCTTCAGTCGCAATTCCAGTTTTCTGTGTGCTCCCCATATCCATTGACACTTGGAAGATCAAAATCAGTGTCTCAGCCTTTGTTGCTTCTTTCTGCTATTCTGTGTTCTGGAGCTTCAATCCTTGAACATTTCCAGCTAACTTACCAACATGGCCGAGAATGTGCATTTCAAGTCTGCATCTTGCATTAGCGTAAAGGTACAGGAACCAGTTTTAAATCTGCACAATACTTTTAACTACATTGACTCTCTCTTATCTTGCTTAAAACTCTCCTCATATAAACTTACAGTTCCCTTTACTGACCCCCTTAACCTAGTTGTCTGTTGGCTCCCCTCTGATCAATGACTGCTAACTCCGAACACTGCCTCATCTCCCCTGTTGTTCACATCTCCAGACTTCCAGCAGTCCCACAATTTTTGTGGAGAGGAGATGTGGAGTACAGGGAAATGTCTTTGAAAATGTATTCTGAAATTCCCAAATTCCTCAGCGATGACTTTCTAACTGCGATGTCGCCTCTGCAGTCAATGAATTGCTTAATTGCCCTTCACCTTTACCTTCAATGCCCTGTTCCCAGTGAAACCATCACTGTTTTCAGATCTTGTTAATTCCTGGTTTAGTCCCTATCTATTCTTTAAGGCTGAGTGGTGCAAATCTGAGTATCTGGCCTATTATCATCGCCAGGTCATATTTGAGCACTACCTGTTTGTTGTCGTCTTGCTACTAACCGATGAAGCGGCAGGGAAAGGTATATGCCAGATTCCTTTTGTGATCAAGGCTAACCACTTCTTTAATCCTTTGTTCCTCTGGCTTTCTCCAACCTTACCTCAAGCAGCCCATGCAAGGAACTCATGGACTTCTTCCTCCTAAAGATTGATTCCACTGTCTATCATCTGATAGTCAAAATCCCCGTTATTACTTCCACTGTCCATGTTTTATGTCTCTTTTGGAGCCTTAGGACATTTTAAAAATTTCAGGTTATGACAAAAGTGGGTTGTTCAACAGGGATTCAGCTGAAATAAAATTTGTCAGTTCAGGTGGAGTTAAAGATCCCATCGTCCTACTTAAGGAAAAGCAAACCAATTTGCTGACAAAAATTGTTCCCTTAACCAATATCACCAGATTGTTGGTCTCTGATATCTGGCTGCATGTATAGTGTAGATTACTTCCAGTACCGCCAGTTGATTTTTAGGTTGTTACAGAAATTGTCATTGGTAAACTTCCCATTTGGAATTTTTTGTTCTCTTTTCAACAGTCGTTTTGATGAACTGCTGTCATCTTAAGTAATGGTAGCCGATTGCACTACTTTTTATATTCACGTCAACGTTCATTTTGGGGAGTGATTTTACCATTGACTATCTCCCTTTAATGCCCATTTTCAATCCATGTTTCAAGACTGTTTGTTTGATTTTTACCTTGTCAAATATCACTTTGTCTTTCTTATTGTTCTGCAGTCAGCATTGTGTTATTGGTATACATTTGCATCGCTTATCAGTTTATTGATTTTTGAATTCAATTTCTAAATCATCCTGACTGTCTCTTAATGAATCCAAATTGCATGTTGAAAAGATTGAGTGACTGTACATATAATGCTGTCCCATTCTGCTTTTGATTTTTATCAACTCATCAATTTCAAGTGGAAGGTATTTTGTTCCTAGTAAATATTGCTGAGTCTTCAGTTCTTCCAACTTGTGAATCCATAGTGCTTCTTCTTGTTGAATGCTTCCTCGGTGCATGAAATACAACTCTAACTTCAATTTAGATATTGCATTCAATGCAAAATATCCTTTATGCCTCACAGGAGAGTTATCTAACAACAATTAGTACCAAGCAGCATGAGATATCAGGACAGATATTACACGCCAGAAAGGCAGGCAGTGGCTGGAGCCTAATTTGTATGCACTTCATGAACTTTTAGTTAAAAATATTACAAATGTGCTTCCAAACCCATCGTTTGTGTCATGTCAATGGTGTTAAGCATCACCTGCTGTTGCTCAGGAACCCCACTCTGGCATTGCAGCGTATGCCATGTCTCCTGCAGAGGAAGACAATGTGCTGAGATGGTACATGACCAGCATTTATTGGTTATTTTCTCTGGGCCCTCATTTTAGCCGATTGAGCATTTCATTTCTGCACCTCTTCCAAATAGGAGATGAGTGGTGGAGTGGTTTTTTCAAAAAAAAAACTGGGCAAAAGAGCTGTCCTACTGATGCCACTGTCGATCATCATAAAAACCCATATTTAGAGAAAGAAATGTGACATCCTCGTCTGTTCTGGCCCATGTGACTCCAGACCCACAACAATGTGGTTGACTCTTAACTGACCCCTTGTTAATTTATAGATGGGCAATAAATGTTTCACCTAGCCAGTGACTTCCTCATTCTATGATTCAATATTTTAATAAAGTTTGCTTCCAGACATCATGGCTGTCAGTGCCTTTTCTCCCAGTTGTTAATGTCAGTGTCTGCCATCTTGATACCTTGCTTGCAGATTTACTTGTAATGGAAATACACATATCCAGGAGATCAAGCCCAGTTGGTGGCTCATAATGCAGAAGGTCTTTCTTTGTGCCCATTTTCTAGTCAATGCGCATGATCAAAAAAGCAATGAGTATAGATAATTTCTCAATCAACCTGTCCAGAGATGTTGTTGTATTCCTCTGGACTAGGTGGAACTTGAACCCAGGCCTCTTGATCACTGCATCATTAGTATATACTGATGGAATGAAAGTGCAGCAGGAGGTCTAAGTTGGTGACTTGTCCCTGCCAAGAGTTGCAAAGGATACATCCAAGATGGTGAAGGTGGAAATTTTCAGCCTGCCTAGCATAGGGTCTCCCAACTGTAGAGCAGTGCACTGAGGACAAAGACTAGCTAGACTTGCATGTTGATATTCCCAGACAGATGGCTGCTGTTCCACACACTCACTCATCTTGGACATTACAGCCATAGCTTTTGCAATGCATGTATTGATTTCTGCATCAATTGACTGATTTCTGAGGAGCCTAGACGTATAAATGTAACAATCTCCTGCATCACAATTGCTAATGCTAATACATCATGGTGTGGCAACATCTTGGACCATGACATTTGCCTTTCTAATGCTAAGGGTCCAACCAAACTCTTTGCCAGCTTTAGAGACTCTATCCATTTCCCACTCTGTCTGGAATGCTAGAATGGCAGTGTCAACTTAAATATTTTAATTGGGATTTGGCACACCTTTTTATCTTGGAGTTCTGGTTAGCACGGTTGGACAGCCTTCTATTGGTTATAGTATATAAGTAGACATCCTCTGTTTGTGAACTGAAAGCCTATTTCAGTGGCAAAAGGAGAATGCCAAAGAATGCAGCCATCAGATTTCTAGTTTTGCAACAACACTGGAATTTGGATTGGTGTATTCAGCCATAATCTGCTGTCTGAAGCCCAGATGTCATTTTCTTAGCAATGGGTGTAAATATTTTTCTAATCAACCTGTTCATAGGTGTTATTACAGACCTCTGGAGCAGGTGGGACTTGAACCTGTCCCTCCTTTATGGAGAGGTGGGGAACACTTCCACTGCCACAGGTGTATGTTGCTGGAATTAACATGTGGCAGGACCCTGCGAATGCACATTCTAACTCAGGTGAACGCTGGTAGATAGTGTACCTACAGTACTCAGTGGAGAAATGCCTCAATATTTGTCTTCACTACACTTGCCTTTCTCTTGCGTAGGGTCACTTCTTTTTGAATCTCTCATCTTGGACCACTGCCCTTTCGGTCCAGCAGTGACCAAGAAGTTCATGTCGAGATGCTGGTTTCCAGTGGTATTGCACCAGCAACTGGAACTTTGCCCCTGACCTCAGCAGCATTTCCAATATACAGCTTTAGCTAAAATTACAAAATAACCAAAGCAGGTGTATGTTAAACTCTTCCTCCCGATCTTGTCTATGTCGATGTGATGTAGTTTTGTTTTAAAGTGCAGTGATTGTACCTCTTCAGGAAGTGCTGTTCCAAAGCCAGGCTCTAATGTGTGATCTTTTTCTAGATGAAAGCAATCCCTGTAGCTGTATGGATTTTACTGTGTAGCCCAGATGAGGAACCAGTGCTGGAGGTGTCTCTGTAGTTTTGTGGTGAGAAACTCAACCTGCTTGCCTACTAGGTTAACTATTACCAGAGCCTAATGCAAAATGTATTAAGAAACAATTGTCGCCCTTTGAGTTTCTTGTTGAAAATATTAATTTTGAGGCAGTGCCTGATGTGTTCTGCATCATACACTGTTTTTGCTTGAATAATTGTTATGGTTATGTCATCAAACTGCAGAGAAAGTGCTTGTTATCAGTTTGAGTACAGGAATGATGAAATACCATTTGGCATAATTACTTTTCCTCAATGCTTCAGGTTGTTTGTTGGGACACAAATTGACCCTTGGTTCAGCTTTTCCCTCCCACTATTTATTGTCTGCTGATGTCGTGAATGTCATGTGATGCTTGAGAAAGGTGGTGAGATGGTACAGAGGTTGGAAGGAGAGCTACAGGAAGTGTTTGTTTTCTGAAGTTGAGAGGAGAAATGGCAAAGCTCAAAAATTTAACAATAGCGGAATGTAGGAGTATGATTTGAAAAGGTTCTGGTGTAATCTAGTGTTTTAATAACTCAGTTATTTCAGTCTAGGTTTCAGGTTTAGTTCTGTTCTTTTTTTTGACTTTTACATCATATACTTTTTTATTACTTGAAAACCTTCAATTCCTTATTGCTTTTCTGCTTCCTTTTCCCATATTCGTAAGTAATTTAAAACATGGAATTATCTTTGAATGAAGACTGCAAAGCATCACACTTGCAGCTTTGGCTTGAAGGAATCTGTTTACAAAATAATTTTATTTGCCTTTTTATATTTGCTATCAAAGTATATTGGACAATGCCACCTCTTTAATATTAAATCATCCATTCACTTGTTCTGTTGTTAACTTTCTGTACTTTAGGTCTCTTTCAAGCATTTGGTATTACTTAGTATCCTCTGTAATCATACTTTCTAATGTATTTGTCAACATCATTCATAAATATGTTAAACAGCTGAATGGTTTCTGGGTCTTGTGACTTCCAGCTGCCCAATATGACTCTGACCATTGATAGCTCTATTTTTCAAAAATATTTCCTAATTTATTACTGAATTATTAATTTTGTACCAAGTGCCTTTTATTTCAAGTGCGGCAGCTACATGGAACACCACTATCTACAAGCCAGTCACCATCCTGACTTGGGAAATATACCACCATTCCTGTGGTGTCACTGGTCAACATCCTGTCACTCCCTCCAGAACACTTGGGATCCCTGTACCAAAAGGACTGGAGCAGTTCAAGAAGGTAGCCCACTATCTTCTTGAGGGCAACAATGTATGGATATCTAATGCTGGCCCAGCCGGCAATGCCCATGTCCGATGAGTGAATTTTTAAAAAAAATTACTGTATACCCATTTGTCTGAATGAAATAGAACTCTGCTCTGGAGTGACTGGCTTATGTTGAGAACCACTCTGCCTTATTTCTTTGAAGTAAAGGAGTCCTTCTATCTACTGAATATGATGTTACAGTTTGTGATTAGTTTACAATCTATTTCCCATTTTCTTCATGAGCTCAGATTCATTTGCTGCAATTTCAGAGTTTGGAAGGAGGCTAGTCCTATGGTTTTTAAGAAATTTGTTACTTGCTGATGTCTTCAGTAAAATGAAAAAAGCTGAGCGAACATGCTTCTAAAAGAAGCCGAAGATCCAAAAAAAACGCAATTGATTTAAGAGTTGTTAACAAGCATTAACAAGACAATTTCTAGTTTGCCTGTAAGTACAGATCAAATAGTTGCCAATGCAAGTTACTTGAAAGTATCTCAGTGCCCAATTGCAAAATCAACGTCTGCAAAATCAACGTCTGGACATCGTGCTCTTACGGACATTGCCAGGAAGCTGAGGCATAGCGTCATATAACGTGGAAACAAACTCTTCGGTCTAATTCGTACATGCGAACCAAGTATCGCGAGCTAAGCTAGTCCCATTTAACTGCATTTGGCCCATATGCACCTCAACCTTTTTGCTATTCATGTACCTGTCCAATTTTCTTAAATGTTGTAACTGTACCTGTGTCTACCACTTCCTCTCGCAGCTCATTCCACGTACAAACCACCCTTTGTGTGGAAAAAGTTGCCCCCAGTCCCTTCTTAAATCTTTCTCCCCTCAGCTTAATAAATACCCCCTAGTTTTGAATGTCCCTACCCTAGAGAAAAGACCTTTGTTATTCACCTTATCTGTGCCCCTTATGGTTTTATAAACCTCTATAAGGTCACCCCTCAATCTCCTTCACGGTGGATAATTAAACAATTCACAAGAGGACAAAGCTCCCCAAATATCCATCCTTAAAGACAAGCAGGCCTGCAGATCAGTACAAACAACAAGGCTGAAACATTTCTAACTTTACAAGTGCAGGGTGGATGATTTCCCTAGTTCCCTTGTATTACAGATGCCAGTCTTCAGATAATTTGATCCACTCCATGTGGCATCAAAAATGGCTGAAGACACTGAAAACTGCAAAGGCTGTTGGCTCTGACTGCATTCTGTGAATAGTCTGAAAGGCTTGTGCTTCAGAAATAGTTTTGCCCCTGCCAACCTGTTCCAGTATAGCTTCAACATTGGCATCTACCCCAGCAATGGGGAAAATTGTCCAGGTATATCCTGTCATCAAAATACAGGACAAATCCAATCCAGCCAATTTATGCCATCTGCCTCCTCTCATTCATCAGCAAAGTACTGGAAGCGGTAATTGACAGTGCTGTCAAGTATTATTACCTAGCAATAAGGTGTTCAGCGCAGTTTGATTTTGGTGGGATGGGAGCCACCTAGCTTCTGACTTGCATCCTTGGTGCAAACTTGGACAAAAGAGCTGAACACCAGTTAGGTGTAAGTGACTGCCCTTGACATCAAGGCAGCCTTTGATGGAATATGGCATCAAGAAATCCTAGCAAAATAGAACTCGCTGGGAAGTGGCGAAGCCTCTTCACCTGGCGATACACCTAACAAGGGAAGATGGTTATGATAGTTGGAGGTCAATCATCTCAGTCCCAGGAACATTGTCGCAGATGTTCCTCACAGTAATTTCCAGCCCTGATGATCTTGAGCTGTTGATTCCATATGTCAGGAGTGTGATGGAATGTTTCCCATTTGCCCAGATGAGTGCAGCTTCACACTGAAGAAGCTTGACAAAGCACCCTGTTTGTTTTACACTCCTCCCACCATCAATACCCAGTGGCAGCAGCGTGTGCCATCTACAAGGTGCATCGCAACAACTCTCCAAGGATCTTCCAAACACATGACTTCTACTATCTAGAAGGACAAAGATGGGAACACTATAATTGCAATTTCCCCACTAAGCCACACATTATCCTGACTTAGAACTGTATATCGCTGATCCTTCATTGTTGCTGGGTCAAAGTCCTGGCACTCCCTTCCTAACTGTACTGAGAGTCTATCTCCACCACACAGGTTGAGCTCACAGACACTTTCTTTTTCTCCAGGGCAATTTGGGATGGGCAATAAATGCTGGCCTATCCAGTGATGCTCACAACTGTTGAATAAATAGATAACAAAATCTCAGTTTACACTTTTTGTTAGACTACTGAATGAGCAGTGATTCAGTTTTTACATCTGGCAAACATGGTGGTACTCAAGTATTTCCCTTGTAGCACTATTGAGTTGTCTTTTGAAGTATTTATCCAAATCAATTTTGAAAGTTTTATTATTGCATTTGTTGCTAACATCCTTTCCAAGTATTTCAGTGCTGCATAAAATTAATTCTTTTCCTGTCTCCTTTGTTTCTTTTCCGACTTGTTTAAAATAACTGTCATCTGGTGAACAGCCTGTCATCTGAAATAGCCTGAGCAGAAGGACTGTATCAAAGAACACAGCTTTTCAATGGTTTTTAAAACCTCTGTTAACCTTTGGCAACAAAGGAACAGGAGTAGGTCATTCAATTCCTTGAGTCTGTTCTGCCATTTGATGAGATCATAGCTGATCTGTGGCCCAATTCCTATGTCTGCCTTTGGCCCATATTCCTTAATACTTTTGTTAAGCAAAAGTTAATGGGGAACAGAAATGGTGGAGGAACTGAATAGGTTCTTTGCACTAGTTTTGACGGTGGAAGACACTAGCATATCAGATATTTAACAGTCAGGGCAGAGGTGTGTGTAGTGGCCACACCTAAGTAGAAGGTTCTGGGAAGCTGCAAGGTCTGAAGATGGACAAGTCACCTGTACTAGATGGACTACACCCCACTGTTCAGAAGGAGATAATGGAGCCATTGGTGGTGATCTTTCAGGATTCACTGGAGTTGGGGAGGGTTCCAAAGGACTGGAAAATGACTGACTATGTATCACACTTGTTTAAGAAGGGAGGGAGGCAGAAGATGGGTAATTATAGTACAGTTAGCCTGATCTTGGTGGTCCATTATTAAGGGTGAGATTGCACTGTACTTGGAAGTGCATAATGAAATAAGGTTGAGTCAGCACAGCTTTGTCAAGGGGAGGTCATGCCTAACAAATCTGTTAGAATCCTTTTGAAGAGGTAATGAGCAAGTTAGAGCCCGTGCACGTAATCTGTTGGGATTTTCAGAAGGCCTTTGACAAGGTGATGCACAGAAAGGTTGCTAACTAACAAGAGCCCATGGTGTAAGTGGTAAGGTCCTGGTATGGATAGAGGATTGGCTGTCTGGCAGAAAGCAGAGAGTGGGGGATGAAGGGATCTTTTTCAGGAAGACAGCCTGTGACTAGTGGAATTCTTCAGCAATTGGTAATGGGACCATAACTGTTCACATTCCACATTAACAATGTGGATGAAGGAACTGAGGGCATTATTACGTAGAATGCAGATGACACAAAGATAGGTGGAGGAAGAGGCAATGTTGAGGAAGGAGGGAGGCTGCAGAAGGACTTGGACAGACTAGGAGAATGGGCAAAGAAGTGGCAGATGGAATACAATGTGGGAAAGTGTGAAGTTATGCACTTTTGTGGGAAGGGTAGAGACATAGGCTACTGTCTAAATAGGGAAAGTCTTCAGAAACCTGAAGCACAAAGAGACTTGGGAATTCTAGTTCAGGATTCTCAAGGTTAACATGCACACTCAATTGATAGTTAGAAAGGCAAATGCAGTATTAACATTCATTTTGAGAAGGCTAGAATGCAGGAGAAGAGATGTATTGCTGAGACTTTACAAGGCTCTGGTCAGACCACACTTGGAGCAGTTTGGGGCTCCGTGTCTGAGGAAGGATCTGCTGGCATTGGAGGGAGCCGCACTGCTGGCTTTTGAAGAGAATTCCAAACTTCTAACACCCTTTGTGTGTAGAATTACTTTTCCTAACATTTGCAACAGTCTGGCCCTAATTCTAATAAAGACCTAATGTGGTGGTTAATAGCAGTCCTGATGAAAGGGGTAATCCCAAAACATCAACATCCCTGCTCCTCTGATGCTGCCTGACCGGCTGTGTTCTTCCAGCTCCACACTGTATTGACTTGATAGCAGTATATCTATTCTCTTCAAGTAACTGTATTCCAGTGGGCCACAAGTAGTTTCTTGCAATGGTAGAACTCCCCTGCAATAAAGAATTGTAAACTCTTGAACTAAAATAAAAATTCAGCTCCTTAGGATTAAAAATGCTGCTTCTGTTTGCCTCCACGTATTGTGCACCGAATATTGCAGTGGGCAAATAGCAGAGCTAGCTCAAAACAACTGTGAACTATGTGACTGCGGTAGGTGGGACTTGCAATTGCAGAAGGTCCCATTGCACTGAATCTTCCTTTCAGTCTTGCTAAAGATGTTTGATCTATGGTTTAGGAACCTGGAGAATAAGTAGGTAACTGAGATCAGAAATAAAGACCGAAGGGATTGGAAGCAATAGTGGCATTGGTGATAAAGGTTACTAGAGTTGATCCTGATTCCTGCACTGACTTCCCAAGAGGCTTCCAAATTTCATTCCTGCTGTTGCGGAGCCATGGGCTCTCAGAGCATCTATACTTGCTCTTTCCTCAAAAAAAAACTTGAAATGCCAAAGAACAATCCACATTCTGTCTGTCCTTGAACAGATGTAGAATTGCAGAATTCTAATATAATTGAGTCCTTTATTTAAAGTAATTTGTGATGCATAATCTCAAAGCTGTCACTAATGACACTATCCACAAAATAGGAGCATGTCTGCCAGGGTTTTAGAGAGATTTGGTACTTGCATTCGCTTTTATCAATAGGACATAAGGATTTTCATAAGGATAACATTTTAACAAGAGGGTTAAAAAAAGAAAAGAACATGCCTTTCACAATTACAAGTGCTTGAAAGTCATTCAAGTACTCTTGAAATGTAGTCACTATTCTAATGTAGGAAATGTGGTAACTAATTTACAGGTAGCAAATTGCTACTGTGGCAATGTGATAGTGACCAGATAGTCTTTATCTTTGTGCTGTTGATTGATGGATAAATGCTTGCCATGCCACTAGGGATAATCCACAGTTCACACCTGAGATGGTGCCATGGATTCATTTTATGCCCACCTGTTCCAATATTTTGTGGTTTTAATTTTTCCTGTTTAATTACCTGTTATTTTTCCTAGTTCAAACAAAACAGCCTTGCAGTCATTGAGAAGGATAGGGCTGCTTTTGTTTTTGGCAAGCACAGCCCAATTGACAGTCTCAAATCTGAGCTGGTGACTATTTTGCCCTACCTGTAAGGTTTTGTTGTGTTTCCTAAATGTTAGGTGTGCCCTCATTGGTTAGGGACATGACTCATTTTAGTCGATTTAGCAAAGTTTAGCTTGAATTAAGGCTGTGGTGCAGTGTTAGTGTCCCTACACCTGGACAAGGCCAGGGTTCAAGGTCCCCTTGCCCCAGAGTTATGTGATTTTAATCAATCTGTTCAGCTATGTTATAAATAAGAAACATTAATGCGTTAGGGAGGTTGAATTGCAGATGCATACTGCAGCAGTTCAACTAAACACAACACCTTAGCAGAACTTATTTAGTTAGCTTTCAGTTTCTTGGACAGAAGTAACCATTTCAGAACTTTGTCTACTTGGTTATATGGAACTGAGTGAGGAAAATACAGGTCTAATCATTCAGATTCCATTAATATTAACTCTACCCTGCTGTACTGCAAACTGGAGCAATAATGGATCATCAAGCAGTACATACCATGATGCTTTAGTTAGTTCCAATCTACCATCCATAGCTATGTCACCCTGAAGCCAACCTTAATCCCAAGAAAACCAGGCTTTTCTTTCGTATCTGGTGACAAGATCAAGAGACCAAGCAAATTTCCTTGAATAAGGTCACATGACCTTTTATCACATCCAAAGTAACAGCTCTGAGTTTAGCATTTGGAATGAAAACCATATCACTGTCAATGCAGAACTCCTTCAGAACATTGGAACTTGATTCCTGGAAGTTCTGACTTAGACAAGCGTTACAAACGAGTCTAGGTAACCCAGAGTTTCTTGCTATTCCATACAGCGTTATAACTTCTTTTTTGGTTTCCTGTTTGAGGTTCTATACAGAGGCACAGCTGATGCTTGTAATTCAAACCTAGCAATATTTCAGGGTGCTTCTGATTTGAGGAAGTAGAAGCAAGGATTTAAGAAATTGATTTACAAACCAAGCTTTGCAATTGTTTTTCAATGATGCTGGACACATGCAGGTGCTGTAACCTAGTGCCAATAAAACAAGAATACAATTTCTGATGAAAGTTCCAGGTCATAAATTACTATGTTGCCAAGGTGAATCATAGAATCTGTACCGTGTGGAAGCAGGCTATTTGGCCTATCGAGTCCACACCGACCCTCCGAAGAGCATCCCACCCAGACCCATCCTTTATCCTATCCCTGTATTTCCCACCCTAGACACTGTGGGCAATTTGGCACAGTCAGTCCACCTCACCTTGGACTGTGGGAGGAAACTGGAGCACCCGGAGGAAACCCGTGCAGACATGGGCAGAATGTGCAAACGGTGAACTGCCTTTAAATACCCTGTTTGCACAAAGAAGAGTGCAGTGATGTGATTGAGCCGTTAATTGTATCTGACAGAATAAAATAACTTTTGTACCATTAATGGGAATTTGATTGTGAAAGTTCACTGTAAAACAGGTATATAGTCGCCTGCAGCTTGAGTTAGCTGTGGTAGTTAGCCTCTAACCTGGTGATTCGGCTTTGTCTATTTTGAAGAATTCCTAATATGCTCAATAGCATCCTCACTTAAATTGTTGTGCTCTTACATGGTTAGGTTTTGCATCATTTCAAATGCTCCCTTTGGCAGCAGGGGTAGTATGAAAAGGAACTTTCCGTTGTTTCAGAAGTTGCAGAATATTGCTGAGGTGGCTAACTATGCCATTTATTTTGGATCAGCGCAAAAATGGGCTTGCATCACAACTATTACAAAAGCTCTGGCTTTCCTCAGTCTTACGGAGCATTGTATGGAATGAAAGGAGATTATATCAATTGGTTTCTTTTCTATTAATTCTGAGCCCAATTTAACAGGCCATATGTCATGAAGGATTTGAACTGTAGTTTTGTAATGGCATAGATTTAATCTTTCTAGAAATTTCCAGATACTTCAGACTGGGGAGCTATTACCAAGCTTTGGTATGGTATATAGGATTTTGTGAGGAAGTCCTGATTTAACAAATATCTTAGATGTGATTTCATTGTGACGAGATAGTAAAATGTTGCCTTTATTAATCTGTGGGTTTCGGGGTTGTTATTTTATGGCAGCATATCCTATTGATTTTTCTGGGAGATAAAGATCTAGGTGATGCCATTTTCTTGTCTAAATAGCTTAACAGTTCCCTCACATTCTTAACTCTTCGCAGATAGTCACTGTGCTGTACTACCATGCCCCAGCCTCCTTTCTGGGGGACCAGCTAACTGTAGCTAACTTTGCTGTTGTCTATGTGTCAAACTAAAAGCTGTAGCCCCAACTTGTACTCCACGTGCCTGACTGGAAAATGGAGGGTGGGAATTTCAAAATCTCCTTTGGGTCCCATCCTGCTGAGTTCCTGAATAGTTCCTGCCTGCCACTATTTTATCCAGGCACCAGCCAAAGGTAGGCAGGGGCCTCATGAATATATTTGGATCATAATCCTCGGAACGTAATGGAGTCTGACATCATTTTAATATATCACGGAAATACTGCACAGCATCTGACCAACCAGAAAACCTAGGGATTGGTGTCTCAGAAGCACTGAGCCACTGAACCACTTGTGCTAGACCTAGAATATGTTGTCTGGTTTACCAGGGTAATTTCCAACTTCCGGGTGCTACTTTTCCATTTTGTCTTGCCTGAGGAGCTGCAGTGAGCTGTTATAGCTAGCATCATTTGGATGGAGGATGACATGGAGGAACCACTAAGGTAGTTGGGGTGAGGGATGGTGTCTGGTCCAAGGTCTGTGGTGGAAGTGCAAGGACAAGGCTGGGCTGTTTCCTGCAGATGCTTTTCAGACCACTGTTATCCCCCTTCTAACAGGTCCTGAAGCCTGCTGAGCCAGGCAGTCTTGTCCGTGTCTCCCTCCCAAAATCATCATTTCTCCATTGGCTGTTTCCAATCTGTTCCTGTGGTAGCCAACCACATCACACAATCTGGTGGACAGACAGTAATAAGCAGGCTCCTGACCCCTGCTTTTTGAAGCTGAGCAGTACATCACCAAGCAATACATCACCTTCATTGACCTTGAGTCAATATGCACACCTTCTGGCAGCCTGCAGCATTGGCTGTCCAATTCTCCCCACAGCCAGGCCTTAGCCCTTTTGCAGCTTTTGGGGAACAGTTGCTGTTTGCCTGCCTTCAATCCCTTTGTGTAGGACCTCTGGGATAGAATCCACAATATGGAAAGAACAGCCTTTCTATTCCAGTGTTGCTATAATTGTTTCCAATGCTGTCCAATTCCCAAGGCAATGCGGCTGCGGTACAATCATTTTCATGAGGCTGTAGTTAAAATTGCCTGTTCTGTCCACTGAGGTCCTCATGCCAGCCTTCCCCCAGTCTGATTTGTGTCCTGAGTTAAAACTGGGGGGATTTTTTGCTTCAGTTTACAATGTGCAGTGCTTCAAAAATGATATATTTTAAAAATGTGGTAAAGTCTGTTTCTGATTCTGCTGATCCAACATTTTGAGACCCCCCCCCATCCCGTCTATGCTCTGTGCCTTTTAATCATCATGGCAATGACCAGGTACAGCAGGGTTGGTCAAGGCTTCAAAGCTGCAGAGCAGAAAAGGCATGACATTGCAATAGGTAAGTATAACTTTTACATTTGTATGTGCAAGCATAAATGAAAATTCTGTTTACATCAGGAATTTTCCTCCATTTGTTTTTCTCATTTCTGTCATCCTGTTTCACCATTTTTGTCATCACATTCCCCAGATTGAATAGAAACAGAAATGGAATAACAGTAAATGGTATTATGTTGAATTTATAAAAATGACATTTGTTTTATGAATGCATAATTCCTGTTGTACTGCACTGAAGAATTAATCCGGATACTCCCCTAATTCTTTTAATGCCTGTGACGTCCATGTTAGTGCAAATATTTGTGTAGTAAATTGGCAATAGTTCCTGCACTCCATTTGGCTTGTATTTTTGCTGAAGGTTTGCAGAATGTAATGCACTGAAGGTTTGGACTTGTGACAATAACAGTGGCATTGTTTCCAGCTTGCTCCTTTCCCAGGCAGCTTGAGTGAGTAGTTGTAGATACAGAAAGAGTCACACATCAACAAGAGAAGAGCTGTATGTGGCTGATAACACCAATTGGTGACCTTTGACTGCAGGTTTGCTCTTTTTAGTACAGTGCACCATATGAAGTGCACACCGTGTCACTGTCTTTGTGATGTGATCTTAAAGCTGATTATTTAGAAAACATATTACATAAGATTTTAAGTAACATTGATACTTTTTTCCCCAAAATCAGAATGAATAAAATGCTTTGAAGTTGATCAATATGTCTGTTTTGATTCTCTCTCAACACTTGTATTGCTGATGCATGTCAATCAGTTGAAGAATATGTTTAAGTACTTCAGGATTAGCTCTCTTCACTCAGGCCAACAACTTTTTTGTAGCCTTCACTTAATGGCTAGATGCTGCTTTGCCCTAAACATCATTTTTATGTGTACAAAGGGGAAGAGGATAACCAAGGAAAATGTAGGGACCAAAAAGGGTAATGTGTGTGTAGGAGCCAGAAAGCATTGGTAGCATGTTAAATGAGTACTCTCCTTCTGCCCTCACTTAGGAGAATGTAGATGAAGAATTTGGGGAAGAGGGTCTGTGAATTTCTTGAACAGATTGATGACATGGTGAGTGAGGAGGTATTGGAGGCTTTAAGCAGGCTTAAATGTGGACAGATTCCCAGGTCCAGATAAGGTGTATCCCAGGCGTCTGAGAATTTCGGAGAGGAAATTATAGTGTCTGACCAAAATTTTCAGATCATCTCTGGCCACAGGGGTGGTGCCAGAGGACTGGAGGACAGCTAATGTGGCTCCACTTCACAAGAAGAGTGGTAGAGAGAGACCAGGGAACTATAGACCAGCAAGTCTATCATCCAGTAGTCGGCACCTTTTGGAGAAAATAGCAAAGGAGAAAATGAATCTTCATTCAGTTGATTTAATTTATTATTGTCATGTGCCTAGGTACAGTGAAAAGTTTTGTGTGCAGTACAGTCAGATCATACCATACAAAGTGCATTAGGGGAATACAATGATGCAGCTACAGAGAAGGTGCACAGAGAGCAAGATCAGCACTAAAATGGAAAGTTTGAGGGGTCTATTCAGAAGCCCAACAACAGTGTGGAAGAAGCTCTTCTTGAATCTATTCATACGTGTAGAGAGCCAAGCTTTAATTAGGGAAAGTCAACATGGCTTTGTTGGGAGGTCATCCGTGACAAATTTGTGTTTTTGAGGAAGGTGACAGGTGTACAGATGAGAGAATACAGTTGATGTAGTTTATATGGATTTCACCAAAACCTTACATAGGGTCTCACATGGAAGATTGATAACCATGATAACACATGGGGTCAAGGGTGACTTGGCAAGATGGATATCCAAACTGGTTTAGTGACAAGAAGCAGAGCGGCGTGGTAGAAGGCTGTTCATGTGACTGGAGATTGGTATCCAGTGGCATACCTCAGGGATCAGTGCATGGTCCCCTTCTGTTTATGATAAATGACAGAAGAAAATGTTGGTGCTGATGATGAAGTTCATAAATGATAAAGATTGGCCAGGTGGTCAGTGAGAAAAAAGGTTTTAGGTTTCAGGAGGATATAGATGGGTTGGTCAGATGGACAGATCAGTGATGGAGAGAATTTAACAATGAAAAGTGTGAATTGTTGAACTTTGGAAGAAGTAACAAAATTGAATGAATGCAGGACACTAGGAAGCTCAGAGGAACAGAAGGATCTTTGGATGCTTGTTGACAGATCAATGAAGGCAGCACAACTGGTTAACCAGTCATGGCAAAGATTGTAAAAGCAGGGAAGAGTTTGTTGGAGCTGTGCAAAACCTTGGTTAGGTCACATTTGGAGTACTGTGTGCATATCTGGTTGCTACACTATAGGAAGGATATGTTTGCACTAGAGGCAATTCACCAGGATATTGGAACATTTTTAGCTTTGAAGAGGCTGGATAGTCTTTGGTTGGTTTCTGTAGAGCAGGTAAGGCGGAGAGGGGACCTGTTTGACGTGCTTCAGATTGAAAGGCAAGGACAGAGTGGATAGAAATCAGCTGTTGTCCTTTGTTGAAGGGTCATTAACAAAAGGGCATCATTTTAGGGTGAAAAGCAGGAGGCTACAGGGGATTTGAGGGGAAAAAAAAATCACACCAAGGATGGTGAGCTGCTTGGCCTGCTGTGTTCATCCAGCCCTGCACCTTGTTGTCAAGGATGGTGAGAATCTGTATTACACTGCTTGGTTGGACAGTAGAGATAGGAAACCTTAACTGTTTAAGGAGTACATGGACAGGCATGTGAAATGCCATGAATGGTATTATTGCTGGACAATCAATTCGTAAACTGAGTTAATGTTCTGGGAACCTGGGTTTGTATGCCACCACAGCAGCTGGTGGAATTTTGAATTCAGTAGAAAATAGCTGGAATTAAGAGTCTACTGATGGCTGTGAAATCATTGTCGGAAAAACAATGGCTCAGATCCTTAGCTGGTCTGGCCTACATTTGATGTTTAGCAATGTGGTTGACTCACAACTGCCCTCTGAAATGGCCTGGCAAGCCACTCGGTTGTACTAATCGCTACAAAATCTCAAAAATGAAACTGGTCAGACCATTGGCAACGACCTAAGCACCAGAAAAGACAATGCCAGAAACAGCCTTTCTGACCCTGCAATGTCCTCCTTCCTAACCTCTGGGGGCTAGTGTCAAAATCAAGAGAGCTGTCTCGCAGATTAATTAAGCAACAGCCTCACTTAGTCAATGTCCCAGACGCTACCATCACCATCCCTGGATATGCCTTGTCCCACTGGCAGGACAGACTGAGCAGAGGTGACAGCACAGCTGTATGCTGTTGGGAGGGAATTGCCCTGGGAGTCCTCAATATTTATTCTGGCCTCATGAAAGTCTCGTGGCTTCAGGTTAACCATGGGGCAAGGAAAGTAGCTCCTGATTGAAGAACAGCACGTTGCATTGGCTGATAACTCAGTACACCTTCATGTTGAACAATACTCAGGAAGTACTGAGGTTGGCAGATGTACTCTTGAAGGGGAGTTCAGTGTCTGTCACCAAGAGTAGCTTGGAGGCAGCACTACTGATCGAGGCTGGTTTAGCTCCTAGACTCTGTCTACAACACGTGAAGGGAACCAATAAGAGGGAAAAACATACTTGACTTGATCCTTGCCAATCTGCCAGCTGCAGATGCATCTATCCATGACAATGTTGGTTAAGAGTGGCCACAGCACAGTCCTTGTGGAGGCGAAAGCCCGCCTTCACATTGAGACTCCCCTCCGTGTTTTGTGGCACTATCACCGTGCTAAATGAGACAGACTTAGAGCAGATCTAGCAACTCCAGACTAGGCAACCATGAGGCGCTGTGGGCCATCAACAGCAGCAGAGTTGTACTCCACCACAATCTGCAACTTCATGCCCAGCATATCCCCTACTCAACCAGTATCATCAAGCCAGGGAATTGGCCCTGGTTCAGTGGAGAGTGCAGGAAGGCATGCCAGGAGTATTACAAGGCATACATAAAAATCAGGTGTTAACCTGATGAATCTACAAAACCGGACTGCTTGCGTGCCAGCAGCATTAGCAGCAAGTGATAGACAGACAGAGCTACGCAATTCCATAAACATGGATCAGCTCTAAGCTCTGCAGTCCTGCCATAGAAAAAGTATTAATATAGTAAATATTACTACAACATGCATGTAAAAGTGCAGGTTGTCATGGCAACCTGGACTGTGTGATCTGAAGTGTACCACTACCATCATTCTTAATAATTTTGTACTCAACTATCAATATGTAGAACATGGAATAGTAAACTATGGTTAGGAAGTAAGTAACAAATTGATTGATATTATATGATTTGCAGTCTTTAATAACTTTTATAATAGTACTGGATTTATAAATCTTGTTTTATGACAGGCTGAAGCTGCACTCCTTGAACTAAACAGGCAATTTTTTCTTACAGCTTTCTTTATTAATTCTGACCTCTTAGTCACCCTTGGTGAAGCATGCAGTAATTTATCAGATACCCTACTGAGCTCTCAATATTACCAGAGAAGATTTTTTTATTGATTTTTTTTGGAGCACTGCTCAATATCAGAACAATAAAATGTTATGATAATTATTTTCTCAGTTATACATAGATGAGATGTGCGTTATAGGCTAGCTTTTCTAGATATTGCCTTCATGTGAGGAAGGCTCGTTAAGACTTTGTTAATGAGAGAGCTTAAATTAAAACAGCATAAAGGATGTACTGAGGATCTGAGGACTAATTGCGAACATGATATAGCATTGTAGGCGGTTCTTGTCACCTAATTGCAAGCATATTTTCTTGAGGTGCATAAGGATATTGGATATCAGTAATGTATGTTATGAGAAAATATTAATGGAGCTAAAATTGTTTGTCAAGGAAAATGTGACCCTGGTGGTTCAATTGAAGTTTTCAACAACATTTATGAAATTTGATCAAGGAAAGTTATTTTTACAATTAACTATTGAAATACAAGGTGGCTGTGTTTTAAAAGTTCACTTTAAATAAATATTTCTACATGTTGTTCCTAAAAAGTAAATTGTACAGTAAATCACCAAGGCAGACAGCTGAAGATAACTGTATAAGCAGACTCAAAGGGCAATTAAATGTTTCTGCAGGGAGAAGGCATTGAGGGATAAATATAATGAACAATTAAAGTTTTCACAAGGGAAGCTGTGAGGAATCTGCTCACTTCTAAAAGGGAGCATTAAGCAAATAAAATCCTACATCAATATAACTTGTAGAATCATTGGCTTTACAGTACAGAAATAGGCCATTTGAGTGTTCATGTCTGAACTGGCTCCCAAAACCGCTACCCAGCTCATCCCTTCTCCAGCCGTATCTCTGTAGCCGTCTTCATCACTTCCAAACATATATCCAACTCTCTTTTGAAATCTTTATATGGAATCAGCTTCCACCACACTCTCGGGCAGCACGTTCCAAATCCTAACTATTCTGAGTGAAGAAGTTTTCCCCTCATCTCACTCGTAGCTGTCTTGCTGGCAATCTTGAAATTGTAACCCTCTGGTTAGCAACATACCAAGAAGTGGAAATAGAATATCCTTCTTTACAGTGTCAAAATTGTTCATGATTTTGAATACCTCAGTAAAGTTACCACTTAATCTTCTCTGAGGATAAGCCCAATTTCTCTAATCTTTCTTGTATCTGAAATCCAGGTATCATTCCAGTAGATCTCCTTTGCACTCTCTCTCCCAGGGCTTTAACATTCCCTTTTTAAGTAAGGTGCTCAGAACTGAACACCCCACTCCATGTGGTCCAACTGATGATTTACAGAAGTGCAGGATCCTTGCTTTTATACTTTGTCTCCGTTTATAAACTCAAGGATCCTGTAATAACTGTTTCAGCTTATCTGGCCGCCCTCAGAGAATTATGCAAGCGAACCCTGAGGTCTCTGTGCTGCTATACTCCCCTCAAAGTTGTACCAACAAATCTTACGCAAACTAAAAGGGCTTCATACACTAATCCCCAGGGATTGATTTATTTAAGAAAGAAACTGCTAAGATTAGAGAATCACTGACAATTACTGAGGGAATCAGTGGAATGGTACCAGTGAATGGGAAACCAGCTAACGTGGCAGCACATTCATAAAGGGCTACAAAGTAGGCACAGCCCCATTTAGTTCTGATGAAAGGTAGTCAGCTCTGCAATGCTACCTCTGAAGGAATGAATTTGGAAGGACTGAATGGTTGTACTCGTACATAAATATTTTGCCATGGCGATCATGGGCTGAGACTGGGGTGGTGCGGAGAGGAGAGTGAACAGATGGATTGTTAGACCATTCTTTTTGTAATCTTGAAATGACTTGACTTCATTGAAACCCACAGGTTGTTGTATTCTGCATTGTCCTTCTCCATGTATAGAGTGAAATATTTGGTTCTTAAAATGAAGATCTCTCAATTCAAACAACATAATACTCTCAGCATGACTTGTATAGACCCCTTTTAAATTCCTGCTTAATAAGCAGTGCAATCTGAAAAGCTTGTCCGTGAATGAAAAACAGTGGAAAACAAATACAATCGACTGTTTGTAATGCTATATATTGGAGCTATTGTAAAGCATCTTAAATATTTTGCAGAAGTATTTTCATATGGTTTTCTCTCCTAGAGGGTCATAAATGATTATTACTGGCGGTTAGCCTCATAGACTCTCAGTTCATATAATAAGGAAAACCTATTTTGTATTGGAGCCTAGTGTGGAAATGTGATTGTATTCCAGGGTGATGCCTTTGAAATCCTACTGTGTAGAAAACACCTTCTATATTTCGGTTTAAAAATAATATAATATAAGCATCTCTTAAAAGTTTAAGGATAACTTCAAGCTAATGCTTTGTTTTTCAAACTCTGACAGCTATTGACAGTGCTTATTAAAGTCAAATGTTTCAGAACTGGAGTCTTTAACCTACATGTTTAAATATTGGATTAAATTGCCCAATCTTTCACTGCATGTCGAAGTTGAAGAATTATAAGGATTTGATTGTTTAATTTTGATCAATAATTTTTAGCAATCATTTCAGTGATGTGAAATACTTCTGTATTAATATTTCAAAGACAAGAAAGAGAAATGTTGATATTACTCAGCAGGTCTGGCAATATCTGCAGAGAAAGAAAGAGTTAATGGGTTGAATTTTTTTTCCCCAAACATCAGCCAAGTATCAATTTTGGAGAGCTTCATTCAGGATTTCTCTTTGAGCTCAAGCAAATGATCTCTCAATTCTCCACTGCTGAGGCTACCCATGCTTAGCGTCACTCCTCCTTCTCCTTCTCCAATGTCTACCATTGTATAGCATCTTGTCACTGTTCAATGTGGGAGCATCATGTATTGTAAAGCCCTCAAATTGTTAACATTTTCTGTTGTTTCAGTAAAAGTTAGTGAAGAAAGACAAACAATGTAGCTGTATTTGATTCTGGAAAGGTTCAGTACTGCTTTTAAACAACTACAAATTTGAAGTCAGTAAATGTAACTTCAGTCAACTTGCATCTGTTGGAAGTGAGGTGTCATTCTGTCCTGTCTGGCTTGTTGGGCTTGTTGCTGCTCAGCTCTATCATGGTAGAGATGATGAGTATGGGGAAATAATGTCTTTATCTTCCTCCTTGGATGATTGCTACTGCTCTCCCAGCTCTTTAGGATCCATCACAATCCCTGTCTACCTGCTCTAGCTGTGCAGAGCAGTATGCAAGAATTGTGAAGCACACTCTGGGGTGTACTGAAACACTCCCAAGGCTGATCCAAGCATTGTAACTTCATCTTCAGGAAGCCTATCATCTGCTTCGCCATGGCCCTGGCCAAAGAATGGGATGCATTGGATCTTTATTCAGTCTTAGTCGTAGGGTTGCTGAATGCAAGCATCGACCATGACAGAGGGTAGGACGTTGTCTCCCAGCAGCGATTATTGTAAGGCATCCAGCCCTTGAAATGAAGCAGGTGCCTGACTGTTCTCAAGGATATAGGCAACATAGGAACTCCTAGGATACTTGTGCAAACTTCTTAGATTACAGTTCACTTGCACATTAATGGAATGGGACCCCTTTTCTATTCATGAAGTCTGCTGTGTTATGACAGGCCCTCTCAACACCACGTATGTAGAGACTATAATGCCCTGCACTTGGAAGAAGCCAGCCATGTTGGCAAAATCTGCTGCCCAGATATCATGAGGGAAACCAGATGAAGTAGCGTGATTTTTGTCACATGTTGCATCAGTAACATCTTAGCTGAGAGGTCCCACACAGATCCCTGGTGGATCCTTAGAAGCAGCCAGTTGCATAAAAATTTAGTGTAACTCTCACCTTGTGACCATTGTATCCCAGTTTTCAACTTCCTCCGGTCTTATGATCCCCCTCATGCTCTTCAATCTGCTATCATCCATATCAAAGGGTTATAAATTTCATGACCCCAATCACTGAGCTAGGATGGCCACTCACCCCGTCAGATTGCAGGCCCAGCTTTAGCAGATGACAGTTGTGTAGCTCTGATCTACTCAGTTCTTTATTAGTTGAAAAGTTACAACCTTTGATATGGGTCATAGTGGGGGGAAAAAGTATGGGAAGTACTACTTTACTGGAAACAAGGAATAGAGTATGCACAAATGTCCGAGTCAGCAGATTGGAGAGCATGCAGCGAATCATAAAATTCGAGGGTTGCAAAGAGGGAGGGAGCTTATCATTTTGTTTTAAAATATCATCTATTGGAGAGCAGTGAATAAACGCTGAACAGAGGACTAGTGATGAAGGGTGTCACCAGAAGACGGTAAGGATGAATGAATAGAAATGTGAAACAGAATATTAGCAGGTAGGCTTTGGGTGAAATGGAGTTGGAACGGCAGCAGAGGACACCAGAGAAATCAAGTCTGAGATAATGAGCAAGTTTTGCTACAAAATAGTGTAAAGGCTGATGCCATCAGTAATCTCGTAATGGGGCATTAACACTGGATTGTACAGTTTATTGAAATAGGGTGGCATAGTGGCTCAGTGATTAGCACTGCTGCCTCACAGCACCAGGGAGCCAGGTTCGGTTCCAGCCTTGGGCGACTGTCTGTGTGGAGTTTGCACATTCTCCCTGTGTCTGAGTGGGTTTCTTCCAGGTGCTCTGGTTTTCTCCCACAGTCCAAAGATGTGCAGGTTCGGTGGATTGGCCATGCTAAATTGCCCACAGTGTGCAGGGATGTGCAGGTTAGGTGGGTTAGTCATGGGAAAAGCCAGGTTACAGAGATAGGGTAGGGGGTTAGGTCTGGGTGGGGATGCTGTTCAGAGGGTTGGTGTGGATTCCAGCGGGCTGAATGGCCTGCTTACACACTGTCAGGATTCTACGATTAAAACTGTGCTTTGTATTTTAAGAGAGCTAAATATGACTTCCAGTTTTCAGTACTCAGAGTAAATTATAGCCCATGCAGTCTTTATGTTGGATAATCAACCACGAAATTGAGAAACTGGTACAGAGGTCTGGTTTGACATTTTCCCTATAGGTACAGTTTTCAACCCCTATGGATGATCTTGAGAAATACATTGATGAAGCCAACAAATAAGGAAATCAGATGGACGTAGAAGGCCAGCCCATTGAAAATAGGCTACTTGCACTGGAGCAGGTCAGAGTGGAACCACAGAAGGACAATCACACAGAGATGGATCACAGAAGAGAGATGTTTTGTTGAGATTGAAGCAATTGAGTATGGATGCCATTGCAATGTTATTAAAGCTTAATTCATTATTTTAGAATATTCATGTTGATCTTCTGTTGTGACCGCAACTGGATGGAAGACAATCAAGTATGGGACAAGTGAGTATGGAATTTGAATATAATTTGAGTGTCTTTCGAGGAAAATATGAAAGCGAGAAATGGACATGGGAGAGAACAGAGCTCCCAAGTGCATGTTTTTTTTTTTTTTTGATGCCTTCAGGAAGCGGATAAAGTGGTTCCTGCATAAAGTTAGTAAGTATTAATGCACCGAAAGGAGTGAGTTCTCAGGAATTGACTGAGGAAGTGATCACAGACATGCAATTTATGGGCAAAATGAGCAGAAAAGAAGTGATAATGGGTCAGAGCTGGTGTGAAAATGCAGGGGTAGGGAAGTGATGTTGAATAATGGAAGTTTCGGTTTCAGACAAAACATTATCGCACACTTCGCACTTAAAATTGGAGATGAAATTGGAGGGAATGGGAATAAGAGATAATATCGTGTGGAGCTGGAGGAGCACTGCGGGCCAGGCAGCATCAGAGGAGCAGGAAAGCTGATGTTTTGGGTCAGCACCCTTCTTCAGAAATGGGGGGAGGGGGAAGGGAGCTCTGAAATAAAGAGAGAGAGGAGGGGTGGGGCTGGGGAAGGTAGGTGGGATGGTGATAGGTGAGAGCAGGTAGGTAGTGTTTGGAATTGGTCAGTGAGGTGGGAGGAGCAGATAGATGGGAGAGATGATGGACAGGTTGTGTCAGGTCAAGGAAGCGGGGATGAGAGGGAGGGTTGGTCATGGAATGAGGCTGGGGGTGAGGAGATTTTGAAACTAGTAAAGCTCACATTGAGACTACTGGGTTGTAGGCTCCCAAGGCGGAATATGAGGTGCTGCTCCTCCAGTTTCTGGGTGTCATCATTGTGACACTGGAGGAGGGGCAGGATGGACATGTCGTCCAGAGAGTGGGAGGGTGAGTTGAAGTGGTTCACGACTGGAAGGTGTTGTTGTTCGTTGTGAACAGAGCGCAGGCGCTCTACAAAGCAGTCTTCGAGCCTCCGCTTGGTCTCACCGATGTAGAGGAGGTCAGATCGGGAGCAGCGGATGCAGTAGACCACATTAGCGGATGTGCAGGTGAACTTCTCTCTGATGTGGAAGGTTTTTTTTTTTGGTTCCTTGGATGGAGGTGTGAGGGAAGGTGTATGGGCAGGTGTAGCACTTCCTGAGGTTGCAGGGAAAGGTGGTGGGGCTAGTGGGGAGTGTGGAGCGGATGAGGGAGTCGCAGAGAGTGTGGTCCCTACGGAAGGCAGATAGGGGTGGGGAAGGAAATATATCCTTGGTTGTGAGGAGCAGCACCTCATATTCCGCCTTGGGAGCCTACAATCCAATGGTCTCAATGTGGACTTTATTAGTTTCAAAATCTCCCCACCCCTGGCCTCATCCCATGACCAACCCTCCCTCTCATTCCCGCCTCCTTGACCTGACACAACCTGTCCGTCTTCTCTCCCAACTATCCGCTCCTCCCACCTCACTGATCAATCCCCACCACTGTCAACCTGCACTCACCTATCACCATCCCACCTACCTTCCTCAGCCCCACCCCTCCTCTCTCTCTTTATTTCAGAGCTCCCCTCCCCCTCCCCCATTTCTGAAGAAGGGTTCTGATCCGAAACGTCAGCTTTCCTGCTCCTCTGATGCTGCCTGGCCTGCTGTGTTCCTCCAGCTCCGCACTGTGTCATCTCTGACTCCAGCATCGGCAGTTCTTACTATCTCTGAGGGAATGGGGATAAGGGCTTTTTTAAATTCTGCCTTGGGTTTATCTTTATGAAAGGGAATCTGGGAATTTCCTAACACTTCAGGATGATCCTAGAATTGTGGTAGGATTTATCGAAGTGTAGGTGCAGTATGCCTTGAGGTAGTTGTGTGTGAGGTTTGACAGTCGGAGAGCCAGTTTTGTGACTGGTGTTCTTGAGACTCTGACTTGAGGGTATGAAGGTGAGAACTGTACCAGAGGAAAATAACACCTGTTAAAAATGCTAGTTGAAGAGGTCACAAAAGTAATTCTTGTCAGTATTCTTTATACATGTACTCCTCTATCATGTCCCAAACATATTAATGTCATTCGTTACTGTTCCAGATTGTACATCCCTTCCAAATATTTATCCTGTGATATTCTTGATGACTTATTCAGTTATAAGGGTAAGTCCCAGTTAAATCTGACTTGTTCCCTCTATGGGCATTTCTAGTCTGACTCACTCTGAGTGAAACCTAAGTGCTCTAAGCCCGTCACGGCATCCCAATACCAAATGTAAATGTTGTAGGTCAGATCAGAATAATGCTGTGAATGTATAAGTACATGAGAACAGTGGATAATTCTTATGAAGAACGAACAAAGCTATTGAAATTGGAGAATTCTGATCTAAAGAAAACTGCAAAATACGCATTAATTTGTCAGGTATTTAATGCCTTCTTTTTGTTTTAGATAAACAATGTTTAAGGTGAATCAGTATACCCAAAGGATTTGTCAGTTCAGTAAAGCCGTTAAGCTTTCTGATTGACTTGACCTCTATTTCTAAATCCAAATATATGCTAAGTCTCAACTGTGTTGTAGTGGGCTACTGTTCCTGTCTCCCCTTTCCTTGGAACTTCTGGCTTTTCCCTATAAAATGGGTTTGATTTAGCTTTGATTTTGAAGGTGGGGTGGGAGGTTATATTTGAAAACAAGATTTGCTCTTTACATGTGCTTGTTTTGTCATTTACATTCTCTTCACGTGCCCAATATCCTGTGTTCTTACTTTAAAATCAATCCAAAGTTAGAGCCAGACTTTCCTCCGGAGAAAAGAGAATTACAGAAGGAAGTATTGTCTTGTGCTGCCTGACTTTGGCACTAATAAGAACTAACTACGGTGAAATCTCTAACCTCAGATTTAATAATTTATCAAGGGGTCCTTTGATCACTTGGACTTTTTTTTTAAAAACCTGTCTGCAGTTGATCTAAACATTAACACAACTCTCTAAACATTTATATTTTAACTGCTGGGACTGTAGTGTGAGGCATGTGCGGAAATGGAAGTGTAGCAAAGCTGCCTCCTGGGAAAGATGAATTGGAACTCAACCAGATACTCCAAGCAGCCTGGAGACCGGTAGCTTCTGTAGAAGTGAAGTCTTCCAGCTTTATAAGATGAGCAAGCGTAGACAATAGGAAATAGAGTTGGCGGCGAGAGAGTACATGAATCCTAAAGAACAAGGATGCTTTTGAACAAAGGGGTAAAAGAGGTTATTGGGAAGGTACAAAATAGCAGGTGTATACTTTTTGGAAGATCAGTGGTGATGCACAGAAAGCAGACTGACAGGTAATGTGGCCTAAGTCTCCCCAGAAATTGGGCCTACGTTGGGTTTCACGTAAGATTCCTTAGAGACCTAGCTTCTTTGACTACGTGCCTTGCCCCCATTCATCTGGTACGAATGTGTATCAGGTGGAAGTACTCGCCAATGCTTTGATGTCCCAGGGTTCCTGGCACCAGCACCATCTTTGAATACCAGTTGTGCATTGGGTCAAACAGTCTGGAATTGCCTGTCACTGCCCATAGTAGGGCAGCTATTACAATCCAGTGCTTCACAGAACACAAAGGTGGCATGTCAGTCCTTAGCTACAACCTATCTTGAATCACACTAAGTCACTGCTACCAATGCCCAATATCTTATTCTTCAGTATGGAGTCATCTATTTAGGGAAGCCTTCAAAACTTTAAACCAGTCACTTCTGTTCAACAGCAGCACAAGCAAAACAAATAAGCAGAAGCTGCATTTGCCTCTCGGAACAGAAACAGACTGCTGCCTTTCAAGTACCAACAATTTTTCTAGCCAATGAATGATTACTTTACCCAGCTCTCATCTGCTGGAAATGGGTGTCACTTAAGTCCTGAAGCAAAAACAGAAATCGCCGCACAAACAGAAATTGCCGCACAAACACAGATCTGGCAGAGAGAAAGTAGAGTTAATGTTTTCAGACTGGTTGTCCTCCAGTCTGAACTGTTCCGAAGAAAGGGGAGGCATTAGCCTAGTGGTGGTATTGCTGGATTGTTAATCTAGAGACCAAGATAATGTTCTGGGTTCGAACCCTACCACAGCAGATGGTGGAATTTGAATTCAATAAAAAATATCTGGAATTAAGAACCTAGTGATGGCCATGAATCCGTTGCTGATTGTCGGAAAAAACCCATCTGGTTCACTAATGTTCCTCAGGGAAGGTAACTGTCATCCTTACCTGGTCTGGCCTACATGTGAGTCCAGACCCACAGCAATGTGGTTGACACTTAACTGCCCTCTGGGCAATTGGGGATGGGCAATAAATGCTGCCTGGCCTGTGACACCCTCATGCCGTGAATGAATAAAGAAAAAAAAGTTGAAACACTAACTCTGTTTTCTGTCTGCATTGATGCTGCCAAACCTGCTGAGTTTTTCCAGCAATTTGTTTCTGTTTTAGATTCCAGCATCCGTTGTTCCATGATTTTATTTTTTCAATTAAATTCTATCTGACTTGTGCCTAATTCTAATATGCTCAATCATGCTGAAGGTAATGTTGCTCCTGCTCAATGTCCTCATTCATTGGAAGACTGCTCCCACTCCCCCAGTTCATCAGCATCCCCTTTATTGCCTGCTCCAGTTCTACATGGTGCGTCCTGTGAAGATTGCAAGTACCTGCCCACCTCCAAGACTGATCCAAGCATTGTAACTTCATCTTCAGCAGGTTTGTTGACTGCTGTGTATGTACACTCCGTCTCAGCCAGGTACTTCCACAGTGGAATCAGCAGCCATGGTTGCATCTAGGGGAAGCCAATTATGTTGCCAATGCCAAACTTGTCATGGGGAAGTAAGATGAAGTAATATATCTGACACATGTTTCATCAGTAACAGCCTTGATATATTAGTGGGTGGACAATTGACTAATCCCACACAAGCTGCCATGGCTCTTTTGGAAGAAGCAGGTTGCAAGAAAATTCAACACAGTTGGTAAATTGGCCACCCAGATAGGATGGCCACCAACTTGTTCAGGTCCCAGTCGTTAGTACTGTTCAGTGATATTGTCCCACGACATCCTTGGTCTGCACCAAGACTCTCCCTTGTTACTGTAGAAAAAAATGACATCAAGGCTGATCGACTCTGGACCTCCTGTGCATTCTCATGGGCCTTCAGCTGTTCCCTGTTCCTTTGTAGGTTGTTCAGGAGCTACCAGAGGTTTTTGCTGGTCCTGGACTTGCTGATGCATCTGGTCCTTCTCCATTTCTCTGCATCTTCATTGCAGCAGCAGAGCGATGGTCGCTCCTGTTGTGGGTGGACCCATCAGTCATGCTTCTAATGAACCTGTGTGGGGATCATAAGAGACAACAGGGCCTCAACAGTCAGCATTCTTATCACATACCAATTATGATTAAGCATAGTCCTTCATGCAGTGAAACACTCAGGACACTGACATTAAGACTGTAAGAAACCCTTGAGCCTGCTGCATTGAATGCCTCTACATTGGAACTTTGACATTGCACCTATTCCAATGAATAAAGCACCAGTCATGTTGCAACGCAACAGTAGGCGATTGTAAGTGCTTAAGAATATTGAGACCTTGTGTTCTCAGCCTCCTATCATTGTCATTGCACAAGTGTCCTACATTATAATTGCAGTTCAAGGTGATATGAAATCAGTTCCATGCCCTTGGCAGCCTATTAACTTTGTGATTTGTGGCAGCAGATACCACTTTCTTCAGGTTGCCTGTTATTATTTTCACTTCTCAGATGTCTGTCTTCATCCTGCAATGACTAGTGACATGGTTGACATTGCTTGTGACAAGCATTTGTGACGACCTGCATGGTTGTATGTGCACTTCACATGCATGATGATATGACTGCAAATGAATTCAACATGTACTCTGCAAAATGTATGATCAATGCTGTTGCATTTTGAAGGACTTTCTGTCCATCGGAAATGAAGTCTGCGTGTTAGGACAAGAAGCAAACACTGACTCCACCTACTCTCAAGCATGGTAGTAGTTATTCTGTATTTTGCATTTGGGAGTCCTGAGAACATGGAAGGCAACGTGGTGCATGGGCCTTGCTTCAGGCTCAGCCTGGTAATTGGAAAGGGGGGCGCTGCAAACCCAAACACCATGACGCTCCCTAGAAAGTCAGTCACTATTGACCCCTCACATATTCCCACCCACCACATGGAATTATGACTCCAGCTGACCCTCCAAGACACATTCCAACAATTGAGTCCTATTCACCATTCTTCCCTGATCACTACTGCCAACAACACCCCCCCCCCCCCCCCCAATTGAAGTCATGGTGATGGTGACCACTGATAATACATGCCTCACCACAGTCTGTAGTATCCCATGTCCTCCCATGCATGTCATCCTCCTCCTCCTACTCCATATGTCAAATATCGCCCCCCTCCATCCTCCTTGCCCACTCTGCTTCCCATTTCCAACATTGTGTTCCACAACCTCCCACCACAGGAGTGTCTCTCTGGTACCCCACCTTCCCCACTTTCATTCCACTGATGCACAGGACTGTCTGTGGTCCAACCCCTTGACTAACTTGAATAGACAGCTCCTACTGACTGACCAGATCTGAGAGAGTTCTCCATGCAGCTGTCTGACCAACTGCAAATCACTTGACTGCTTACACTGGATTTGTAGGATTGACTGTGTCTAACTACCTGATTGTAGTGAGATGGGCCCCCTGACCCTGAGTCTCCACTCAAGGAATGACTAAACATGCCCAAGCCCCTGGACAGATGGTGGACACTACTTGACTCCGGGACTCCCTGAAAGATGGCAGACCCCTTCACTTGTCTGTGGACTACTCCCCTTTGACTTTGAGACGTGGGTATTTGATTGAAGCACATCAAATGTGATTGCCCTGACAGTTGCAGGTGGATGGTGCAGGTATCACACTGTGATAGGGTGGTGTGGTAAAGAAACCTGATCATTGACGGGCTTTGTGACTACATGAAATGGCAAGGCAGAAGTACTGTGAACATTTAAGGTGCATCAGAGGGGACAAAGCACCAAAAGGGATGGCAAAGAAACTGTGCATGTTCTAGTACATGAATGACTGCTACCAAAGCGAGTATTTAGCCTTGAGATTTACTCTGGTCCAAATTTGAGCTGAAGAGACTGGGCAGATTCTGCCCATGGAGCCTGAAGTAGGTTGTAGGAAGACATATTAACATATTGTGTGTAGCTCAAAATGAATTAGAGAAGCTCTTGAGTGTAAACAAAAATCATCGCTTCAGAAAGTGTAGTGACTTAATTTTTTGTTCCTTTCAGGTTATTTTAAAAATAATTGTGATACTTTTGCATCCAAAGAAGACATATTCTTGCCAAAAGAAAGCTTAAGTTCATGTTCATCTGTGGTGTACCAACCAGCTGTAGCTAATTGATCTGTTTTTATGTGTTGTAGCCCCAACATGATGCCTCTAAAGTATGAAAAATGTGTCCCTTTTTAAAATCAATCATTTTAGGTTTGAAATGATGCTAAATACAAAGGCATCCCATATTCCAATGTCCTCAATTTTAATAAGCTAAGCCTCGATACCTGTTCTGAACCATCAAGCTGGAAAAAAATGTTTGCGTGTAATGCCTACTATTCGGGACAAATTCAATTAGTGTGATGTTAAACAGCAGATGAAAGGTCAGGTATGAGTAATCAAATAGGCTTGACCTCATTTAGCAATGAAGGGCTGTGATATGACTTTATTAATGGACTGTGTAGATCAAATTATGTAAGTTTTAAATGCATTTTTTAAAAAAATGCCTCATCTTACTCTTAATAGAATATATAGTAATTTTTAAGAGCTGAATATGCAATGCAGCCTTTAGAATAAGATGTTGCATCAGTCAAGGGTTCTGCATATGTTTCTGCAGTTATAGAATCAGAGTCCTACAGCACAGAGACAGGCCTTTCGGCCCAAACTGGTCCATGCTGACCAAAATGTCCATCCATGCTAACCCCATTTCCCTGCACTTGGCCCATATCCTTCTAAAAACCCCCTATCCATGTATTCATCCAAAAGCCTTTTTTAAATGTTGTTGATGTACCGACCTCAACTACTTCAGCTGGCAGCTCATTCCATCTCATACCACCCTCTGTGTTTAAAAAAAATAAGTTGTCCCTCTGGTTCCCATGTATTCGTTCCCCTCTTCTGATGTCCTCTAGTCCTCAGTTCCCCAACCATGGGAAAAAGACTGAGTGAGCATTCACCCTATCCATGCCCCTCATTATCTTATACACTTTTATAAGATTCCCCCCCCCGCCCCCACCGTCTCCTATGTTATGAAGAAAGAAGTTCTAGCTTGCCCAACCTGTCCTTATAACTCAGTCCCTTGAGTCCTGACAACATCCTTGTAAATGTCTTCTGCATTCTTTCCAGTTTAATAACATCCTTCCTATAGCAAGGTGACCAAAACGGAACACTGTACACCAAGTGCAGCCTCACCAACATCCTGTACAACTGCAACATAACTTCTATACTCAATGCCTTGACTCTTGGAGGCCAGTGTGCTGAAAGCTGCCTTCACTCTCCTGTCTACCTGTGACTTCATTTTCAGAGAGCCATGTACCTGAACTCCAAGGTCCCTCTGTTCCCTTACATTCCTTAAAGCCCAACCATTCACCATGAAACTCTTACCTTGATTTGACTTTCCGAAATACAACATTCCACACTTATCTATATTAAATTCCATTTGCCATTTCTCAGCCCACTTCCCCAGCTGATCAAGATCCCGCTGCAATTTCTGATAACCTTCCTCACTGTCCATAGTACAGCTGCAAATTTACTAATCATGCCTTTGTACATTCTCTCCCAATAATTGATATGGATAACAAACAGCAATGGGGCCAGCACTGACGCTTGCGGTGCACTAGTAGTCACGGGCCTTCAGTCCAACAAGCATCCTTTCACTATTACTGTCTGCTTCCTACCATCAAGACCATTGTGTATCCAATTTGCCATCTCTCCCTGGATTTCATGTGATTTAACCTTCCAGAGCAGCCTACCATGTGGAACTTTATTAAAGGCCTTGCTGAAATCCATATAGACTATGTCTACCACCCTGCCCTCATCAACCTTCCTGGTCACTTCATCAAAGAACCCTAACAAATTTGTGAGGCATGATCTGCCATGCACGAAGCCATGCTGACTACTCCTAATCAAACCCTGTCTTTCTAAATGCATGTATATCTTGTCCCTCGGAATCTTCTCAAGTAACTTACCTAACCACAGATGTTAAGCTTACTGGCCAACAATTCCCAGGTTTTTCTTTGCAGCCTTTCATGAATAAGGGCACAACATTTGCTACCCTCCAGTTTTCCGGGACCTCACTTGTGGCTAACGACGATGCAAATACATCTGCCAGGGCCCCGCAATTTTTCCTCTAGCCTCTTGCAGGGTTCTTGGATATATCTGATCTGGACCAGAAGATTTATCCACCTTCATACATTCTAATACTTCTGACACCATCTCTACTGTGGATCAGTCAGATGTTTTCTAATAATTGTTAGTCAATTAACTTGCTTTTTGTGATCTACCCTGAGCTTTACTGAGCTCAATATTGTGGCAGGAAGGAAATGATGTTTGTTGTGCTAAAAGAATCGCAGAACAGTGGGAAAATCTTGCATACCCAAAGCACTGGATCCTGTAGTCTGAACTCTCCCTGACCTTCTGAGATAGGAGTTGAATTAGGCCATTTGACCCTTCAAGTCTGCTCTGCAACTCGCTAAGAGCATGGCTATTCTGGTTAATCTTAAATTCTTGTTTGGCAGGGGAATTAATCCACCTCTGCCTTACAAATGTTTAAAAGTCACACGATACCAGATTAAAGTCCAACAGATTTATTTGAAATCATAAGCTTTCGGAGCGCTATCACTTCGTCAGGTGAAGTCTTAATGTCCAATGATTTTGTTTCCACCAGCCTTCTGATGCAGCGTTCCAAAGTCACACCACAATCCTGAGGGAAAATATTTGTCTGCACCATAATACTTTGAGCAGCATGTTCGTCTCCCTCTCCAAAAACATGAGCTCTTATCTTCTGTTCCATTTCTAAGGCTCTTGAGTTTCTGTTGGTCATCTCTCCAGTCTTGGCCCTGTATTTTCAAGAACTTTACTACTCACAGCAGTATATTCCTTTTCAGTGCACTCCCTCTTCCTTTCAAAGAAGATGGAGTCCGCTATTATGAAAAGTTGATTTCAGAGAAAATATTTGAATCATGTCAAATGTTTCTGGTGGAGGTTTTTGTTTATGTGGAATAGTAATGCAAAAGAGAGTATTGCAGTGCAAATAATGACACACAATGATAGGTTGGGGGGGACTTGCACATAAAGATTTTTCATTTCCAGTTCTCGCAGAATGATGGACAATTTTGGAATTCAATCCCGATCAGATTAGGAATAATCTGAATACAGTTTTAACAGGAATATATCCCACGTGTGATAATATATCACATCATCATTGGCAATCACTTGCTAATGAGTCTGATTGTCCACCTTGGCAATTGTCACTGGTCATGTGCTCTGTGGGCCCTAGTGAGGCTGATGAGCCAAATCCGAGAGGTGTATCTTTGACCACACATTTGGCAGGTGTTTCTGGGAGGTGAAATTGGACCCTGGCCATGAAATCGCTGGTATTCCCTTCTCTAGTTCCTTTTCCATGTCTCCTCTTGCTGGCGGGTGTTCTCAGATAATTATATCCTTTCATTACAGTTGGTTCCTTCTGAACAATGGTCTCCTAGGCACTGATATCTGTTGCATTTCTTGACGGGAAACCTTCAGGGAGTCTTTGAAATGCTTCCTTTGTCCTCTTGAGCTGGGCAAAGATTTGCTTTGGCAGTTGGAATTCAGGCATCTTAAGCATATGGCCGGACCCATTGGAGTTGGTTTTGAATGATCATGGCCTCGATGTTGATGTTGGCTGATAGCAGGACATCTGTCCTTCCAACTGATGTGGAAAATCTGTCTTGAATAACATTGGTACTTCGTCAGGGCCTGGAGGTAATGTCTATTGTCTATAAAGGACCATATCCTCTGGCTGTGTGCAATGCCATGAGAATTCCACGAATGGAAATAACTGACTCATCAGCAAAGAACACACATGTTGCACTTTGACATATTTTATGAAGTGATATTTGTGATATTTAATTGTGAGGGGTTTTAATCTTCAATGTCAATCTGCTTTTGTCTCGTATTATTGACATATGTCTGAAATTTAATTTTTAGTGAGACTCATATTGCAGTCATGTTTAGGTTATCTTGGGGCTACAGGAGCCGTCAAACTCTCCCAGCTGTGTCCTGAGTTGCAAGTAAGGCCCTAGGAGATCTTCTGATTTTTTTCATGAACTGAAAACAATTTGTTATATTTTGCAGACATTTAAATGTCTACATTTCTACGACATAACAGAATTTCTGTACCTGGGGTAAATGCACATCATGTTAGACATAACGCAGTCAAGGCTTACTTAAATCATGTTTAGGTTTAACCCTAGTTCTTCACTGGGGATGGAAGAAATGAGTGTTTTTACTGTAGCCATGTAAGATATTTGAATTTGTAATCCAAAGTGATTTACTGAACGGTGCGGTATTTTGAAGTGATGTAGGGTGGCAAGGGAGTGCTGGACTGAGTGCTCAACACTGACCTTAACTATGATCCAATTTTATTACAACAGTACACTGCCCTCCCAGCAGGCCATCCCTTTACACTTCTCTTCTCCGGAGGTGCTAGCTGATGCCATAGTAAGACTCTGAAATAGGATTCATGTGAGCTGACTCATGGGTATTGCTTTAACCACGACTGTCTGAATGACATCTCTCATCAAAACCAGGAAAGCTACTGATTGCTGGAACCCATAAATAAACAAATGTCTATCTTTCTAAAAAAAAAAGCTAACTTGCATTCTAGTTAAATTATTAATGCAGTATTAAAGTTCAATGATTCATGGAATGTTTATTTTTGAGACGAGTGATTTATAAAACATGGTAATGATGTCACCTGATTATCTATTCATTGTTATAATCGTTACTAAGAGCTCAATTTGTTTTGCTCTCCTTTCATTCACATGTGCCATTGAAAAATAACAAATAATATAGATTTTATTTGTGCCAGTATGTTTGATTTTGCAGTGTACTAGAGAGATCCTGTATTCTTTTTCAATATTATATTTTTGTCTTTGGTCATATGGGAGTGTATTTTAAATGAACAAATTTAGTTGATCTGCCAAGGTATTGCACACGAACACAACCATATATACTTTGGATTTAGAAGTCAAAGAATGAATGCCTGGCTGGCGCTTGTATTTTATCCCAGCTTTAAAACCATGCATTCAGTTCTTTGTTTAATGTTATATGAATATTATAAATGACAATGTCAACAAGTTATACAGAAAACTGCCTGTGTAAGTTTGTCATGCAGGAATGACATTCTCCTGAAGACATGTATGTAAGAGTAACTCCTGAAAGGGCCAATTGATTTCTTCCTACCCCTCCATTTCTTATAAGCAAAATAGTGGTGCCCATCATGTTTGGTGCACTTTGGCTGAATCATCATTAACTTTGTTAGTAAGCCCACTAACAGGATGCTGCCGTGAATCCAAAGAGATATTGTGCCTGCCCCACAGAGTTTCAGTGCTGGACTGATGCCAGGTATGTAGAACTGTATATCCTGACAATTGGCAGACCCTATCAAACACGCCCCATACTAAACAACACATCCCCATTGACTATTCATAGGAGGCAGCATGCTGATTCTGCTCAATCAGCCCATGCTCACAAACCTCAGAACAGTGTGTCCGTCAATAGATATGATTCTGTTATTTGACACTCTTTTTAAATAATTTACCCTGCACTAAGAATTGCACCAGAAGCTAATTTAAGAATGTCAGCTTTAATTTACATTATCTGTAAGAATAAAGGGTGATTATGACAGGGATTTTAACTTCCTAAACATAGACTGGGACTGCAATAGTGTTAAGGTCTTCGATGGAGAGGAATTTACATGTACAGGTAGTTCTCCTACAACGTGATAGCTGATTTCTTGCGTGACCTCAAGCTATAGAAAATCGCGTTATAAGGACATTGCGATACCTGTCCAGCAGAAAGTTTGCGTTATCCAAACAGCGTCCACTATTCATCAATTGTGTTGCAGCCAATTTGCGTTAACGAAGCACGCGTTATAGCAGAACCACTTGTACAAGAAAATTTTCTGATTCAATTTGTGGACGTACCTATTAAAGAAGGTGCAAAACTTGACCTACTCTTAGGAAATAAGACAAGGCAGGTGACTAGGTGTCAGTGGGGGACCACTTTGGGACCAGTGACCATAATTCTGTTAGTTTTAAAATAGTGATGGAAAGGGATAGACCTGAACTGAAAGTTAAAGTTCTAAATTGGAGTAAGGTCAATTTTGACGGTATTAGGCAAGAGCTTTCGAAAGTTGATTGGAGGCGGATGTTCGCAAGTAAAGGGATGGGTAGAAAATGGGAAACCTTCAAAAATGAGACGACGAGAGTCCAGAGACAGTATGTTCCTGTTAGGGTGAAGGTCAAGGCTAGTAGTTTTAGGGAATGCTGGATGACTGGAGAAATTGAGTTTGGTCAAGAATAAAGAAGAAGCATATGTCAGGTATAGACAGCAGGGATTGAGTGAATCCCGAGAAGAGAATAAATGCAGTAGGGGTATACTTAAGAGGGAAATCAGGAATGCAAAAAGGGGACATAAGATAGTTTTGGCAAAAAGGATTAAAGAGAATCCAAAGGGATCCTACAAATACATTTAAGGACAAAAGGGTAACTAGGGAGAGAGTCGGGCCCCTTAAAGATCAGCAAGATCGCCTATGTGTGGAACCGCAGGAGGTGGGGGAGATACTCATTGAGTATTTCGCATCAGTGTTTACTGTGGAGAAGGATGTGTGTTCATTCAAAGGTTCTGATTGTGGCTCAGTTGCAGTGCTATCCTGCCTCTCAAGTCAGAAAGTTCCGATTTGAAGTCCTACTCCAGACTTCAGTTCAAAATCAAGGCTGACACTGTCCTGTAGTACTGAGGATGTATTGCACAGTTGGCGGGGCTGTCTTTTGGTTAATTAATTGAATGGCCGAAACCAACGTACGTTGGCTAACTCTAACCAAAACCGTTTTTAAGAAAACTTTACTCTTCTTTTGGAGAATGTTGTCTCCTACAGGAAATCTGAAAATTTCTGCCAATTATGCAAAGCAATTATTCATTAAAAAATGACTGAAGTTGTAATTTAGTTTCTTGGATTACACAGATTGAGGAAGTCCCAGATTTCGAAAAATGAATTAATTTTCAGGATGTGGACATCATTGACCAAGGATGCAGGCCAAGACCAAGCTGATAATTCTTGCCTGTAAGTGTGAATCCTTGATTTGAGTCCAGTTACCACCACCCACTGATATCACAAAGACTTGGTCAGAGTAAAGAAGGAGCTGGTGTGAGGCAGATCTGAGGCCAGTATGCTCCCAAACAGTTTCTGTAATAGAGTAGATGATATTCACTTCACCTGTGAAAATCTGCAGTAATGCAATAAATCTTATTTGTTTACTGAACAAGACTCTGTTAAGCAAGAAGAGTGGCTGTATCTTCATCCACACTCTACCACTTTGCGCTTGAAGGAACCCCACACACACAATACTAAATCTCTTGAACAGCTGCAGCCTTTTTCTGTTTGCAGCAGTCTGCTATAACTGAGTAGCTCATTTAGCTGTTATGAGCCATTTACACGTTGTGGGAGTGGAATCCTATTTAAGCCAGATCAGAAAAGATGATGGATTTCCATGCTGAAAGTGCAATAAGGAATTGGCTTTAAGAGCAATCTGACTTCATGGTTACTTGACCAATATCCACCTTGATATGGCCATATTTGTTTTTCAAAAATTTCAACCTCAATCTCTGGATTACTGATCCAGTAACCACCTTGCTTACTAAATTAGAGCTTAACCAGTGAAGGGAGAGAAGAGTGCTACAAGCTTCAGTGTCCCTAAGGTAGCAGCATGAATAAAAATAATTCAATTTAAAACACACCAGAAATCTGATGAAAAATACCTCGAGGAGAAAGATTCTGTGGAATTTCAATAGTACACACATTAGTTTTAAATTTCTTTCCCTTCTGTCCAAATCCCATTTTTGTGTCAGCCCTCGCTACCTCTCCGCCATCTATACAACTCTGAGAGCTCACTTTTATACCTCTACACATGCTCCCTTATTTATCTGTCGCTCCTTTTATCTTGCAATTGACAGCTGTGTCTTAGGCTCCATGATCTGGATATTTTTCCTAAAGTTTTTCAGCTCTCTCTCTCTCTCCTTCAAGAGTGATCTTTGAATTCAATCTCTTCGACTAAATTTACCATCATGTTGTGTCTTAATATTTTCCTTCCTTGGTTCTGTCAGTCTTGTTTTTATCAACATACTTGTGAACATTCTGTAATGTAGAAAACTTGGTTCAATTGAATCTCTTAAGAATGCCCCTACGCTCTTTATATTGATTAGGAAAGAAGTCAGGAAGGCCAAGAGGGGTTATGAGATAGCATTTGTAGATAAGGTGAATGATAATCCAAGCAGATTCTACAAGTATATTAAAAGCAAGAGGGTAACTAGAGAGAGAGGGTAGGGCCTCTTAAAGATCAAGGAGGTTGTCTTTGTGTTGAACCTCAGGAGATGGGAGAGATGCTAAATGAATATTTCATGTCAGTTTTTATTGTGGAGAAAGAAATGGAATCTAGAGAATGCAGAGAAATAAACTTTGACATTTTAAAAACAGTTTACATTAAAGAAGAGGAAGTTCAGGAGGCCTTAAAGAATATACAAGTGGACACATAATTGATAAATGACCAGTGGTGTTCCACAGGGATCGGTTCTGGGTCCTCTTTTGTTTGTCATTTATATAAATGATTTGCATGAGAATATAGAAGGCATGGTTAGTAAGTTTGTGGATGACTGCAAAATTGGTGGCATAGTAGACAATGAAGAATGTTTTCTAAGATTACAGTGGGATCTTAATCAAATGGGTTAAGGGGCTGAAAAATAGCAGATGGCGTTCAATCTGGATAAATGCGAGGTATTGCATTTTGGTACAACAAACAAGGGTAGGGCTTTGGATAGTGTTGTAGAAAAGCGGAATCTAAGGGGGGCAGGTACATAATTTGTAGACGTTTATGTCACATACAAACTGGGTGGTTAAAAAGGTGTTTGGCATGCTTTCCTTCATTGCTCAGTCCTTTGAATTGGAAAGTTATGTTGAGGTTGTACAGGATATTGGTGAGGCCTCTTCTTGACTCGTGTCCAGTCCTGGTTGTCCAGTTATAGAAAGGATATTATCAAGCTGGAGAGGGTTCAGAAGAGATTTACCAGGGTGTTGCCAGGTATGGAAGGTATGTATTATAAAGATAGGCTGCGACTTTGCCTCTCAACCTTCTATGCTTTAGTGGGAAATGTGATAGAAGTTTATAAAATAATGAGAGGTATAAAGAGAGTTAATGGTGTTGCCTTTTCCCTAGAACGGGGAATTTCAAGACTAGGGGGCACATTTTTAAGGTGAGAGGGGAGAGATTTGAAAAAGATGTGAGGCAATTTTTTTACACAGAAGGTGGTTTGCCTGAGAAATGAACTTCCTGAGAAAGTCATGGGCACAGTTAGAATGTTTAAAAGACATTTGGATAAGTACATGAATAGGAAAGGTTTGGTGGGATATGGGCCAGGAGCAGGCAGGTGGGACTAGTTCATAGAAACGTAGAAGATAGGAACAGGAGGAGGCTATTCAACCCTTTGAGCCTGCTCTGCCATTCTTCACGATCATGGCTGATTGTCCAACTCACTAGCTTAATCCTGCTTTTTCCCCATAACCTTTGATCCCATTTGCCCCAAGTGCTATATCTAGCTGCCTCTTGAATACTTTCAATGTTTTTTGGCATCAACTACTTCCTGTGGTAATGAATTCTACAGGCTCAGTGCTCTGGGTGCTCTCTCCGTCCTAAATGGTCCACTCTGAATCCTCAGACTGTGACCTCGTTCTAGACACACCCACCATGGGGAACATCCTCCCTGCATCTACACTGTCCAATCCTGTGAGAATTTTGAAAGTTTGAGATACCCCCCTCATTTGTCTGAACTCCAGCGAAAGCAATCCCAACCTAGTCAATCTCTCCTCATATATCAGATCCGCCATCCCCGAAATCAGCCTGGTAACCTTCGCTGCAATCCCTTGAGAGCAAGAGCATCCTTTCTCAGAAAAGGAGACCAAAACTGAGCATAGTATTCTAGGTGTGGCCTCACCAAGGCCCTGTACAACTGCAACAACACATCCCTGTTCCTGCAGTCAGCCTCTCGCAATGAGGGCCTACATACCATGATTGCCTGCTGCACCTTCATACTTACCTTTAAGTGACTGGTGCACAAGGACACCCAGGTCCCGCTGCATACTCCCGCCTCCCAATTTACAGCCATTCAGGTGTTAACCTGCCGCCTTATTTTTGCTTCCAAAATGAATAACCCATATGTATCCAAATTATACTGCATCTGCCATTGATTTGCCCACTTACCCAACCTTTCGAGATCATGCTGAAGGATCTTTGCATCCTCATCACAGTTCACCCTCCCATCCAACTTGGTATCATCTGCAGACTTTGGGATCTTACGTTTTGTTCCCTTATTCAAATCACTAATATATATTGTGAGTAGCTGGGGTCTCAGCACCGATCCCTGTGACACCCCACTAGCTACTGCCTGCCAGTTTGAAAAGGACTCATTAACTCCTATTCCGTTTCCTTTCTGCTAACCAGTTTTCTATCCATCTCAACACACCTGTCCCAATCCCATATGCTTTAATCTTGCACAATAATCTCTTACGTCAGACTTTGTCAAACAATTTCTGAAAGTCCAAATATACCACATCGACTGGCTCCCCGTTGTCGACTCTACTCATTACACCTTCATAGAATTCCAACAGGTTTGTTAAGCATGATTTCTCCTTCATATATCCATGCTGACTCTGTCTGCTCCTGCCACTGCTTTCTAAATGTTCCGCTATAAAGTCCTTGATAATGGATTCGAGAATTTTCTCCACTGCGGATGTTAGACTCACTGGTCTATACTTACCTGTTTTCTGTCTACCTCCCTTTTTGAATATTGGAGTGATATTAGCCACCCTCCAATCTGCAGGGACTGTTCTAAAGCCTATAGAATCCTGGAAGATGAACATCAATACATCCATTATTTCAAGAGCCACTTCCTTAAGTATTCTGGGATGTGGCTTATCAGGCACTGGGGATTTATCCGTCTTCAATCCCATCAATTTTCCCAGCCCCATTTCTCTACTAATATTGATCTCCATCAATTCTTCACTGTCTCGAAATCTTGCATTCTCCAACACTTCTGGTTTCTGATTTGTGTCCTCTTTTGTGAAGACGGACCCAAAGTATGTATTCAGTTGCTCAGCCATTTTTTTGAACCCTATTACACATTTCCCCCATGTCTGACTGAAGGGAACCTACATTTGTCTTCACCAATCTCTTTCTCTTCACGTACCTATAGAAACTCTTAGTATCAGTCTTTATGTTCCCTGCAAGCTTAGTTTAGTTTGGGATTAAGGTTGGCATGGACTGGTTGGACTGAAGGGTCTGTTTCTGTGCTTTATGGCTCTGTTAAAGAGGCTGTACAAATGCAGGTGGTATTGTTGCATCAGTAAGTGTGTGATGATGACGATCCAGGATCTGAATACATAAAGCAGGTATCAAGGTATCAAGTTGCCCAAGTGACCATGTGATGGGTTATCACAAGCTTTGCGGAATTTAAGTAACTCTGGAAACTTAAATCAGGATCCCTGTTCCAGGAGGGCAGGCCAAGAAAGTATGGTGGAGGGGATGGTGGGTGGAAGGTCTCTGAAAGCAGTGACCTTGGACAGGGGTGGCAGTGTGTGAATCTATATATCAGTGCAGAGAGTGTGTTGTACCACTGAACCCCAGGCTGGATGGATGATCGCATCACCTTTCTACCCCATTCCTTCACATTAAAGCAGGGTCCAAGAATTGTCAGGGTCCCAGGTCCGAGGCTCCAGCCCCAACTGGCACCTATCTAGCTTGGCCATACTGAGAACCCTCACCCCAAGGGTTGCGTGGAGGATGAGGCCAGTCACTTGACATGGGAAGTTGGGTGAGCTCCAGTTGGAGGTCTGGGCCTACCATGATCTCTTGCTTCCCATGAGTTATCATATTGTCTCTCCATCCTCCAGCTACGACTCCTTCAGCTTCCATCATAGAATTATCACACGTGAAGGGAGTAGGTCAAATAGCTAAGCACAATTTTTGAGGTCTTGCGCTTTAAGAGTTGGTATTTTCACGCATTTGTTGTTGTGAAATCTGCTCTGACTGGTCATCTTGTCTCCATGTTTTGACAGTCATGACAGCCTGTACTGGTGTAGTATCATAAGGAATGTCAGGTTAGGAGGTTTTTCTTCGATTCATTTTGTAGGATGTGGGTGTCACTGGCTGGGCCAGCATTTTTTGCCCATCCCTAGTTGCCCTTGAAAAGGTGGTGGTGAGCTGCCTTCTTGAACTGCTGCGTTCCTCCTGCTGTGGGTTGACCCACAATGCTATTAAGGAGGGAATTCCAGGATTTTGACCCAGTGACAGTGAAGGAACAGCGATATATTTCCAAGTCAGGGTGGTGAGTGACTTGGAGGGGAACTTGCAGGTGGTGGTGTTCCCATATATCTGCTGCCCTTGCCCTTCTAAATGGAAGTGGTCGTGGGTTTGGAAGGTGCTGTCTGAGGATCTTTGGTGAATTTCTGCAGTGCATCTTGTAGATAGTACACACTGCTGCTACTGAGCATCAGTGGTGGAGGGAGTGGATGCTTGTGGATGTAGTGCCAATCAAACGGGTTGCTTTGTCCTGGATGGTGTCAAACTTCTTGAGTGCTGTTGGGGTTGCACTCATCCAGGCAAGTGGGGAGTATTCCATAACACACCTGACTTGTGCCTTGTAGGCGGTGGACAGGCTTTGAGGAGTCAGGAGGTGAGTTACCCACTGCAGTATTCCTAGCTTCTGGCCTGCTGTTGTAGCCACTCTGTTTATGTGGTGAGTCCAGTTGAGTTTCTGATCAATGGTAACCCCCAGGATGTTGATAGTGCGGGATTCAGTGATGGTAACACCATTGAATATCAAGGGATGGTGGTTAGCTTGTCCCTTTTTGGTGATGGGGTGTCTCTGCTTCTTTGCCTGGCTGAATGTAAATCAGCTATTGGAACTGAGGAGCGTTCACTTTCAGTGCCCTGTGTTTGATTGGGTGGGAGTGTGTGGGGCTGGCTGGGTAGAGTCAGGAACCCCTTCACGGCACAGTAGTCTTCACAATAGACACACAACTGCAAGACCATTTAAACACTTTATTTCCTGGACACTTACACACTATATACAATGGGATTCCTCTTTAACAATAAAGCTGATGTTAAACCAAATACCAATGCTGGATACCAGTAGTGTGGGGGTGTACAAAATAAAAAAAATTTAAAGAGGAAAAGAGAGGAAAAAAAACTTACATTCTCAGCCTGAAGCCGGAAGCTAACAAGTCTTCTTTCTCTATAAGGGAGAAATGAAGTGTTAACCATGTGACCAATTTCCAATCTCAAAGGAGCTTGTCTCCTCAACATTGATTGGTACAAGGTCTGCTTCGTAAAGACTGCAGACGATCTTCCCTCGACATTTTGGCAAGTTCTGTGGATGGAAGACAGTGCCTCGATTGAACTGCGAACTGAACATTTGAGTAAAACTATTGGGATGTCCGAAGACTCCGGAATAAACCCCAACTCTGTATGCAGCTTCATTGTGTTTAATACTGTTGTAGCAGTAGAGGGAACATTGCACATCTCTTTCTGTAATATGCCTTTACAAAGGAGGTATGAAGAGAGATGGATTGATTTTTGTTGAGATTCGTCCCAAGAAATTCTTGGACTCTGTGATGCAGGACTCGGCTGTATGGGCTGTTACCAAGGATGCTCGCTGAGACAAATACTATCTGCAGCTGGAAGATCAACAACTTATTAAAATCGAATCAGAGATAGTAGGAACTGCAGATGCTGGAGAATCCGAGACAACAAGGTGCAGGGCTGGATGAACACAGCAGGCCAAGCAGCATCATAGGAGCAGAGAGGCTGACGTTTCGGGCCTAGACCCTTCATCAGAAAAGGGGGAGGGGAAGGGGGTT
>NC_063348.1:24091550-24331676 GCF_021869965.1 Rhincodon typus | reverse complement strand
CTTACTACCTTTGATTTTAATGTAGTGAATGTTTTTTCTCTTAATCAGTGTGCATTTTCTTTTTTAATGGTAATATCCACATTAGACGCATAATGAAGTAAGGTGGCTCCTGAGGTTTGCCCATGGTAGATACTGAGTTGGCATGGAAAGTCTTTTGGATGCATGGATTGACCCTAAATTGGCATAAGGAAATGGAAACCCAAGGCAAATTAGCATACCAGGATTTGAGGTAACATGGAGTTGGAGAAAGAGGCGTTGAGTATCGTAAGGATTTGAAGGACCTTTGGGCTTAGGTATATGATGTGGTTTGGGGGGTGCGTGAGTGAGAGATGAGGGCCAAAGTGGTGTGTGTTTTGTTTTTTTTTTGTCAGTGCAGCAAGGCAAGCCTTGCATCTGGCCTGCATTTGCAGATAGCAATCTCCTTTTCCCAGCCTGCCATCATGGAGCAGCAATCTGACTGATGTGGCACGTCATCCTGGGTCAGGTTTGCAGCTCTGCATCTGGACCAGAGGCAGTGTTCAGAGGTGTGGTCTCATTTTGAAGGGACTGAAAGCAGTGCCCTTTTTGATATTCTGATAATAAAGACCTTGTTGGAGGTGGGGAGCAGCTGGAAGTTCATATATGTGTAGTTTATCATTAGGTAGCACTTCCATGCCACTGTCCAGCCACCGGAAATAAATCTGCCTTTTTTCTTAGAAACCTATAAGAACTGATGTCAGTGTTTGATGATTACAATATAAAGCATCAGCTAGGTTTTGCTTTGTGTACTGTTGACACTGGCCTCTGATCAATGGATGTCCCTAAATCAAACCAGTGTAATTTATAAGATCGTAAGACATAGAAGCAGAAGTTAGGCCGTTTAGCCCATGGAGTCTTATCTGCCATTCAATCATGGCTGATAAGTTTGTCAACCCCATTCTCCTACTTTCTCCCCATAACCCTTGATCCCCTTGACAATCAAGAACCCATCTACCTCCGTCTTAAATATATTCAATGACCTGGCCTCCACACCCTTCTGTGGCAGTGAATTCCATAGATTCATCGCTCTCTGGCTGAAGAATTTTCTCTTTATCTCCGTTCTAAAAGGTCTTCCCTTGACTCTAAGGCTGTGCCCTTGGATCCTAGTCTCTCCTACCATTGGAAACATCTTCCCAACATCCACTGTCCAGGCCATTCAGTATTATAAGTCTCAATTAGATCCCCTCTCATCTTTCTAAATTCCGTTGTGTATAGACCCAGAGTCCTCAGACGTTTTTCATATGTTAAGCTTTTCATTCCTGGAACCATTCTCGTGAACCTCCTCTGAACCTGCTCCACGGCCAGTACGTCTTTCCTGAGATATGGGGCCCAAAACTGCTCACCATACTCCAAATGTGGCCTGACCAGAACCTTAGAGCCTCAGAAGTACATCCCTGTAGCATGAGACATTGGGAAGAAGTGCTCTGATCAAGTGACTGTATCAAGTGCCTATCCAGCTGGAAGATATACGGGATACCTGTAAAAATCTGACGAGATTTGTCCTGGGAATTGTAGTTAATATACATTTTTAAGAAAATACTGCTTGCTTAATTCTCCAGAGATTGTTTAGAGAGGTGAAAATAGTGTTCAATAGATTACTTCCCATTCTGTGCATCTTTAGGTATGGTTTATAATTTAGCCGTGTGATGTTGAATAGTTTTATTCTGTCGTTATATGGCAAGGGATTTTTATGGAGATATTGAGGATCTTACCTGGTAGCTGGAGAGCAGGCCAGAGTCGGCATCGTACAGCACAGAAATAGACCCTTTGGTCCAATTTGTCCATGCTGACCAAGTTTCCCAATCCATCTGGCCGCCTCCTGGAAGGCCTGACAGTGTTAAGTGCCTCTCTGTCATAAGTACCCACTGACGGCACTCCACAATCGAGGATCCCAGCACGGAAATCCCATCCACTTGGAGCTGCCAGCTGGTCATTGGTTGTCTCATTGGGTTTGCTGCTGACACCTTGGGGTTTGTGGAAGAATTCCCGGAGTCTCATTCACCTGTGTCTGCTCTGAGACCAATGGGGTCCGTTTTGGTGGTGGGGCAGAAATTGACTATACGGCTGAGAACTTTGATTTTGTCCGATTGAAGGTTGTGGACACCATCACCTTGATAAATTGTTATGATCTCTCTATCTTAATTAGTTTGTACAGTTTTGGGTTACTTATGACTTTGGTTCGACCCTTGGCTTGCGACTGTTATACCTATTATGTTATTCCAATCATTTAGTTTGTCTCCAGCACCACCTTATTTTAAATATTTTGTAATTATCTCTCTGCCTCACTTAATCAGATTATAGGTCATCCCTTCGCTGGTTATTCAGCTGTTGACACTTTCACTCTCACCATCTAACACTTCTGATCACCTGCGGAGACATATTCTTTGACACTCATTTCACGTCATTTGAATGATCTTTGGATCTCTCTGCCCATAAATTCTGTGCTCTTTGTGCTTCACTGTCACTTCACCCGACAAAGGGGCAACACTACAAAAGCTTGCGTTTTCAAATAAACCTATTGGATTATAACCTGGAGTCAAGAGACTTCTGATTTTGTCCACCTCAGTCCAACATTGGCACCTCAACATCATTAATCACAGAATTTCAATATGCAATTTGCTAAATTCTTCTATTTATCCATTGTGAGGTGCATATTTAACTTATTCTCGAAGGTATGTATTCAATGGAACTTTATAATGCCACTACAAATATGATTCTTTGAATAAGGGTCTCATTAAGGATCTGTATCTATTCATCATCCTATCAGAATATTTGTGTTTAATAACCTATCAATAGTTTGTTCATTTTGATAGTTAAGTAACCAAAATCTAATTGTATAAGCCTTTACTTAATTTCAAAATACTCCTGAATAAAGGGCTAAATTAGTTATGCCTCAAAGTGAACTATGAACAGATTAAAAATAAATTAAACCACAAAGGGCAGCTGCAGTCGTTGGAGGTTTATTGGCACGGACTTTAATTATGATTGTGTCTGAATTGCATGGGATTTTGCTTCTACATCAACCAAAGCAAGGTCTCTGTCTTTTCCTGAGAGTGTATAATACACTGCATCCTACACAAACAGGAGGGAGGCAATGGCCTAGTGGTATTATCGCTGGACTGTTAATCCAGAAATCCAGATAATGCCCTGGGGACCCGGGTTCTAATCCCGCCACGGCAGATGATGGAATTAATCATCTAATGATGACCGTGAATCCATTGTCAATTGTCAGGAAAAACCCATCTGGTTCACTAATGGCCTTTAGGGGAAGGAAACTGCCATTCCTACCTTGTCTGGTCTACATGTGACTCCACAGCAATGTGGTTGATTCTTAACTGCCCTCTGGGCAATTAGGGATGGGCAATAAATGCTGCCTAGCCCTCATCCCATGAACGAATAAAGAATAAAAAACAGTCATCAGTATTGATTTAATACTCTTTTTGTGTTATGACCAACAAGGAAAAAGTCCAATCGATATTCGTTTGTAGAAAGAAACTTTGCATTTCTCTCAGTTGTGATGGAAAGCAGTATTAGTCAATGATTAGCCACATATACAAATACTCAGGACTTAGGAAGTGAGGGAATATGATCATAATTGTGAATATGGCCAAATCGGTATCAATAGGCAATTGGCAATATGTGAGCTGTGTTCTGTTATTGTGCTAGGTGGCACCATGATGTGATGCCCTAGTATGTGAAATCTCTATCTTAGTCTCTGTACGTTCATTAGTAGTAAAGCAAGCAGTAAGTTTGTTTATCAGCCAGTAAATCATGTGTACATCATGGTATTAATCTGAGCCACATTCCAGATTGTATATGTAAATGTGAAATATCATATTAACGTACATAGTTATCTTTTAATAAACTTCCAGATTTCTATCTTGACACGAAGCCAGGTTTCTGTGATATGTTTTGTGGGCAAACATCTAGAAAACCACAAATCACAACATAGTTGCAATAGTGATATTCAGTAGGTTTTGGAAGACAGTGATAGGAAGCAGGCACTAGAAGCTGCTGACATCAAGTTAGTATCAAAGATTGAAAGAAGCTAACATTGTGGCAGTTGTGAAAAGTTATTTTCCTAACAGTTGTCTATCATATGTCTGAGTTCAGAGCTGCAATTCACATTTAACAACCAAGACTGAAAGCTAAAGCTGACTGAAGTATGATCCATTTGTGAGTGCTGTCTTTCTCCTGTTGGCAAAAAAAAGTGGCCACAGCTGATCTGATTTTCTTCTTAAAAAAGCAGTTTTAAATGCACAGAAGGACAGCTCCAATGTAAGAAAGCTATCCTAGAGCAAAATACAAATTAAAACACAGACCTTTTCTCTTATCACAAATACCTTACCTGTGTCCAGATGTTTGTTTTTTATTCGTTCACAGGATATGGGTGTCACTAGCTAGGCAGCATTTATTGCCCATCCCTAATTGCACCAAAGAATCAACCACATTGCTGTGGGTCTGGAGTCACATGTAGGCCAGACCATGTAAGGATTGCAGTTTCCGTCCCTAATGGACATTAATGAACCAGATGGGTTTTTCCTGACAATCGATGATGGATTCATGGTCATCATTAGACTTTTAATTCCAGATTTCTTTTTTTGAATTCAAATTTCTCCATCTGCGGTGGTGGGATTTGAACCCGGGTCCCCAGAACATTACGTGGGTCTCTGGATTAACAGTCCAACGATAATATCTCTAGGCCATGTCAGCTTGTTCATCCATTTTTCCTCCTCAAAATTACAAAAATAAAGGCATGTGTGATGTTACCATTTTGCTCGTTTTTGTTGTGAATGCCACCTACTGACACAACCAATCTTTTAAGGTACAACCAGGAAAGAAGAGATACCAAAAAATAAATGAGAGAGAATTACACTGCAAAATCCATTTTTATTCCTTTATTTTTAAAACGGCACAAAACAGCAAAGTAAGGATGAAAAACAAACATCTGAACTTGGACTGGCATTCCAGTAATATTCGGTCAGAGCTCAATTATTCCAGGAAAGAATGAATCCTCTCTTTATAAACCAATGGAGCACAGGCAATGCAAACTTCTTATCATTTTGAGGAATGAAGCGTTGAGAATATTGAAATCCTCTAACTATTTGAGTGATGACTGAAAAGGTCCAAATAAGAGTTTTCGTGTCCCGGAATATCAGCTCATGGTCCAAGTTAACTGCAGGATTCATAGGCCTGAGTTCATGTCAGACCATAAGAGTCAGTTGAAAATATTGACCAGTTCATAGGTGGATGTCGGCACAAAGGTATGGAATGTGATTTCACTGAAGATAACTTAGCTGAAAGGCTGATGGAACTGGTAATTCCATCCGCACTTTATCAAATATTTCCTAAAGGACAAATGTGGAGATTTCACCATTTCACTCCTTGATGAAGGATACAACTTCAACTCCAAAACAGTTGTAGCAGAACAAGTCAACCAGGTATAAAAATACAGTAATCCAAGTAAATATATAACTCACACTATACGTGTAAATCTGTCTTTTTTTGTGTACATAATAAACTTCCAGATATCTGTCTTAATGTGAACCTTAGGCTCAGTGGTATATGTTACTGGGGCTAATATAGAAAGCTACATCAATAGGTATTGTGGCAGAGCACAGGAAGATACGGATGTGAGGCAAGATGTAGAGATGGGTAATAGATACAGTTTCATGTAGAAAAATGCAGGATTGTCCCTGTTAAAAAGAAAAATTAGGGAAAAGGAATTTATCTTAAAATAGAGAAGTGAGAGGTCTTTGGTGACACACAGACCATTAAATGTGGCTTTGAAAATTCATAAACTTTAACATACAACCAGAACACCTTTGTTTCTATTCTATACACGTGTTAAAATTGTGCAAGATTCTCTATTTAAGCTGTAGACACAGTATTGCGTGAAGCTTTGAATGCCTCATTGAGGAGAAACTGTGAAAGCATTGGAAAATTTACAAAATGTATTCAGTAGACTACCACCAGGCATAATGAGTTAATATTTATGTTGTCAGACCTCACACATTAAAATACAAGTTAACTGATGCAGAAAATGATTATCCGATACATAAATGCTGGAAATACTCAGTAGGTTAGACAGCATCTATGGAGAGAGAAATAATTAACAGATAGTAGCCATGCTGCTCAAATTAGCATGTTTTTCACTAAGAAAGTTTGAGGTGACCTAATCCAGATTTAGAGTACTTAGTCTTTAGATTGAATAGCAACAGATTTCTTCTAAAGTCAGTGAAGACTATAACAAAAAGGAATCAATTATAAATAGTTACAAAAATAGGTAAGGGAAAAGATTATCATTTGTATTTTATATAAAATGTTATCCCTATCTGGAATTGTCAGCACCAAACCATTATTGATGCAGAGCCTGTAAATGCTTTTAAATCGAGATTAGATTTTTGTATTAAGGAAACAATATTGAACTGTATGGAAACATGTTGAAGATTTTGGTTAGTTTAGGCGGCTTCTGAAGAAAGGTAATGGTATAGACTGAATAGTGATTCTGTTGTAGCATTTGTGTGATTCCAGCCTCTTCAGTTGACAAGTTATTTTGGTGCCTACATGAACTTAGCGGGTTGTGTTCCCACAGCCTAAGGTCTCCAAAAGAAAGCAATCTCTTTTTACTCTAATATGGATTGTGTATCAAAGTTACAGAGCATAAAGCTGCACTATAGCCCGCCCACACACAAGCCAATGCATGCATCACACATCATAATTGTACAACCCTCGAAGTGAACATGTCAATTTAATTTTCTAAATAAAGTACCACTGTAGCCTCTGCCTGTTGTAATTCCAAATTCTGGCAATTTCACAAGTGCTTTGCCAGAAATGTTCAGACCTTATCTCACACAACAGCTGCAACTAACTAAACTTTCGCATAACATGGTCTCTATATTAAAAGAAAGGATAGAAAGGCATTGCAGAAAGTGCAAAAAAATTATGACAATGATTTCAGATTGAGAGCTGATTGAATAAGATTGAACAGGCTGAAGAAAAGGAGGCTGTGTGGTGACTTAAGAGGTCTTAAATTATGAAGAGTTTTGACAGGATAGATGTAAAGAAGGCATGTGGGGAAAGTCCAAAACTACTAATAATTATTAAATGAAACAAAGCATTTGAGTTTGGTTAAAATATGGAACCTGCTACCACAGAACACTTTTATTTAATGGTTGGGGAGAAACAGTAGTGGATTAGCTTTGGTGCATTCAATTGGAAACCATGTAATTCATAGAATCCCTACAGTGCTGAAAGAGGTCAATCGGTCCATTTGAGTCTGCACCAACTCTCAGAAGAGCATCCCAGACCTGGTCCCCCACCCTATTTCCCATGGCTAATCCACCTAGCCTGGACAACATGGAATTATTTTTACCAGGGCCAGTCCACCGAGCCTGCACATCTTTGGACTGTGAGAGGAAACTGGAGCACCTGTTGGCAATCCGGGGAGAACTGCAAACTCCACACAGTCAGCCAAGGCTGGAAATGAACTCGGGTCTCTGGCTCTGTGAGGCAACAGTGCTAACCCCTATGCCATGGTGCTGCCCATAAATACATGAGAGACATGAGAACAAGAATTTGCTGATGGATTTGATTGAAATAAGGTTGGTAGAATGTAGACATTAGCTCAGACCATTTGGGCCAAATGGTCTATATGTGTACCGTACACCCTATATCAGACAATACCTTGACATGTCCAAAATGTTCTATTTGAGGCAACTTTAAAAGCTTACCTTGGCTTTTTTTCATTATGTACATTTTCCTATGAGAACAAATTGTCAGCAAATCCAACAGTAGCTGACTTGGCAAAACAATCAACTTGGTGAAACATTCCAGCCTTGAGTTCAAAAACAATAAAAAAAAACTATTGGATGTCAAAGTGTCCAATTCCAATTCCTATCTGATTCATTGGCTAGATATTGTTGACCTCCAACCACAACAAAAACTGAGCTATCTTGAGAAGCACTAACAACGTGACATTGGTTGATCTGTATCTGCTCATCTATAACATTACTAATTGACATCTAACTTCCTAAGTAGGAATTAAGAGTGACAAAAGAAACTTTTTTTCTTTCACTTATACCTTTCATTTGTCTTGTAGTTCAACTGGAGGCCACTGAAACTAGCTCATTGGAAACATACTTGAGTACCTGAGGGATAGACGTGCATCTATGAAGTGCTTTTCGTGATATTGCATAAGACCTTGCAGCCAATGAAGTAATTCTTGAAGATTGGCTGCTTTTTATATTGGCTGTTATTGTACCAGTTGATATCAATGTGAATCAAATCTGGATTTTATTGTCTGTGTGTAAGGTACTGTACAGAACAACCGAAGTACCATGAATGCTTTGCTTTAATTAATGCAAGAAGGAACTAAGGAAAATAAAACACAAAAATGCCACCTTTAAAGGATAGAAGTACTGCTAAAAGTACAAGCAATGTTATGTTGAACCTTTTATAAAACACCGTTTAGGTTACAAATAGAGTCTTGCATCCAGTTCTGGTCACAGTACTTGAGAAAGGATTTGAGGGTCTTTGAGCAGGCACAGAGGAAATTTACCAGAAGGGGGGGATTCTACAAAAATGTTAGGTTTGAGAAGTTGGAAATTGTTCTCCTTGGAGCAAATAAGGTTGAGGGAAGACTTAATTGTGGCGTATAGAATTAAGACATGTTTGAATAAGGTAGATGAGGAAAACCTGTTCTGACTAGCTGATTGTACCAAGGACTATGTGAAATATTTCAGGGTTTAGGACATGAAATGTCGGAGGAATGTGTGAAGAATTTTATTTTGTAATGTGCAGTAATGATCTAGAACTCGGTGCCTAAGCAGTGGTGGAAACAGAGGCCATCATTGATTTTTAAAAAAGGAAATTAGATGAGCATGAGAATGTTCAGTGCAAAGGGCATAGAGCAGACTAATGGGCCTTTCTGGTTCACTCTAAAGGTAGCTGACTTGGTCCTAGTGCTCCGAAAGGCCTCCTACTAAAGACTGAATCATTAACAACAAAGGAAACATATCAAATTAAATAATGTCATTACCCATTCTGCTATTCCAGCCCCTGCAGTGCTCACTGGCCATGTTAGACCTTGAGCTTACCTTTTTTAGGACGCATACACACTGCACAGGCCACTTGTAACTTGTACTGAATTGAGAAGTTCAGAGCTTTACAATACTTCTGCCTGCTGAGCAACAGCAATTGGTTATTAAAATTAACTTGGTCTCAATGCAAATGAAAAATTATTTAAACTAACAGCAGTAATAAATACTGATGTGGCAAACAGAAATGGAATAGCTTTAGCAAAGCTTTCTTCTGCCATTAAACCTCAAGTATCTAGGGATTTGAGATCTTGCTTCGTTAGCTCTATTAGTTTTGTTGGAGACCTGATCTGGGCCTGGAGCATCTCCGCATCTGCTGTTACAACAGTACTGACTGATTAAAATAAATGACATTGATATATCTACATACTGAAGGGCTGCCCAGAGACCTATGCTGTGCCTTTGATCCACAGTAGCAGAGCCTAGTAGCTGATTGTAAACTACTTTTTTTTTTGAAGCTTAAGCAGAAGATTTGAAGCTAATATGTAGGAACACTGGGGCTGATAATGAAGTCGTCTGTATCTCACTGCCCCAATAGAAGCTGTCTCCTAATCTCATTCCTTCATGCATCTGTTTCAGCCCCAGATTCCCAAGCTTGTCAAAAATTTATAATTGTCAGAAAGATAATGTAGTAAGTGGGTCAGGAATGTTCGTGAAAGTTTATAATGTTGACAAAGTAACTCTCTTTGTGTTTCTATTGCTTTCAATCTCCCTTTCAGTCTTTCTCTCTTTTTTCACTCTGTCCCTTTTCTGTTTGTCGCTCTGTCTCTGTAATTAGTGGAGTCACTAGTGAAGGTGATGTGATATCGTTCAACTAACATTGTCAGACTCTTATTATCTCCAATATAATCTTAAATTTGCTGATTTTATGTTTGGCTGCTGTGATTTAACTCCTGTTTGGATTTGTCAGGGGCTTCTTTTATTTTCTGTGAAGGAATAAATGAGCAAAAGGGAGAAAGTGAGATGGGAAGCTAAAAAAGAATTATGACCAAACAATGGGGAGAAATAGAGTTGGACGTTAGGCTTTAGGATAAAAGGCACCCCAAACAGATAGGGGTGATCTGCCCACCTGATCATGGATATCGTTAAAAGCTTTTAATTTTCAAGGCCATTTTTTGAGAAGCTAGGATGTTTTGAAATACTAGACTGTTAGGTACAGTTGCATTTAAAGGTACAGTTGCATATAAAGTTACAAGTCCATATGCTTATGCACATTCAGTCTTGTTCTTCACCTTCACATGCAGAAACCTGACAACATGAAAAACCCGGAAATGCAGTTATTGAATACTTCACATTTTCTGGTTTCCGTTTTACTGGAGGATTACAGTCAAAATGGTGAACAGAGAGAACATGGCAAACATGTTGAGCATTCACCAGCTATTATCACTAATTGTTATTCCTGGCATATTTTTGCTCTTTTAACATGACGTAAATCTTTTATCATGTTGAAAATGATCATTACTCACTGCAGTCATTAGGGTTGATTTTGGACTCAAATGGACTTTTGCCTCCATTCTGTGGTTTGCAATTTATCACACTTAATAATTATTGCTACACATCATCTTTTTACTGGGATATTGTCTAATACTGATGGTAGGTGTTTACAATGGCATCACTACCACAATTGTGAAAACAAACTGAAAATAGCTTTCAATGATGTTGAATCCAACTGGGCATGACAACCTATCAACAAACAAGCCAGTGACTGCAATATTATTGTAGGAAGCATTGTAGAGCAGTCCTGAATCTACAATTCCAGAGTTGCAGGAAGACCCAAGTGAAGCAACTTAGTGCATTATTGCCAGGAGACATCTTGCTGTTTCTAAAATTTGGCTCATTTCATCAGTTTCAAAATTAAATATCAAATAAAAACCAAAAGAACTGCAAATGCTGTAAATTGGAAACAAAAACAGAAATTGCTGGCACCAACCCAAAACGTTAACTGATTTCTCTTCAGAGATGCTGCCAGACCTGCTGAACTTTAAATCTAAAAACTTTTTTTAAAAAAGGTACATTTTGTAAAAGTGCATTGGCGGGTAAATGCTAAATAACACATACTTAACTGAAATCATTAGTTCATTGGAAAACTCTTCTGCCTCATTCATTGCTGGCAGAAACAGAGAAACTAACTTCTGTCAGCTTTTCAGTCTTGCCCTCCAACCCATCTGATTTGCTTAATGGACACCATAGGGGGTTTTGGGCACAGTGGTCGTGTCTGTACCTCTGAACTAAAGGTCAAAGTTCAAATCCCACCTGCCTGGGAGACGCATTTGAACAGGAGAATGTAACTTGGGAATGTTAGTGTAACTGTTGATGAAATACCAATTGAGAAACTCAAACCAATTGTCAGCTGGTTGATACCCATGACTTCTGATTTGTGCAGGAAATGAGAAATGAACACAAAGTATTTTAGCCAGAAAAACAAAACCCTTTAGAAATCTCTCTCTAAGACTCAAACTCAACATTTTAAAAATTAATTATTTTCCCTTTTCCAACCTTTTAGGAAAGGATCTGGAGGGAGTAGTGGGTAAGAGGGGTTTAGAGTTTGTTTGAGCTGACAACATTGAGGGTAGTATGGAGATGCAGATTATAATCCAGTGATCTGAATAAAATTTAGAGGTGTTAGTTTTCATCAGTTAGAGAATAAAGGTGATTGAGAATAAAATTGTTTTTGTTTGTAATTATATGGGAAAGCAATATGAACTAATTTCAACCCTTTGTCGCTGTTAAACATAATATACAATTTTGTGCATACTGTAACATGTAAATACTTTTGGTTCTTGCTCCATCAGTGACATTTCTACACTCAGAAGGTGTTATAGTTGAGTATATAGCATTTTCTTTCTTTGCCAATCATGAATAAAATAAATAATTAAGCTGATTCAGGCATCTATCCCGCAATGTGGAAAACTGTCCTGTTAACAGTAAAAAGGACAAATCCTGATTTGAAATCCTCATCAACAGTGCGGTCGAGTGGTGCTTACTCAGCAATAACCTGCTCATGGCTTAGGTTTAGGTTTCTTCATGGCCTCTTAGCTCCTGACCTCATGAAAGCCTTGGCTGTCACCTAAATTGGTTGTTCTGTGGATTCAGTGGATAATCCTGAGCATGCAAAAATTATGCTGACATCCATTTTAGGGTTATCATTCAGGCTGTGAGCGTGGTGCATTTGCCTGTACAGGCAATAATACACACAGGGCCTTGTTATTCGTAGAGGAACAGAACATATATGCGCACTGCGCCTATTTCAGCTAAAAAAGATAGGTGACTGCTATTTAGTGGCTTCTTTCTCATGGCAATGCCTTGACCAATCAGTGTAAAACCGCCTGGTTTAAAATTTAAACACAGCCTGGCAGTTAGCTGTCAATCATTAGTTGGTATAATTATCGATTGCAGCATACCTACCAGAGTCCACTTGCTAACCAATCATCTGTCTTCTTTCACATGGTTTGAATATTGTTTTTCCTCTTGTATTAGCATTCTTGCAAGTTGTTCTTAAGGGTGCAAGATGAAAAACATTTGGAAAATTTGTCTTTTTGCAACGACCTGCAAAATACCTTTGTCAAGAAATGTGTTTTTCAGCATTTATTCTTCAAAGCTGGCTGCCTCTGTATTTGCAGCACATGTTGGAAGATCCTACACAGATTATCATTCTGATTACTTGGACGATAAGTTAATAAATAAATTAAACCGATTTGAGTGCCAGTATTTTGTTGAAGATTGTCTCCATGGTTTTCATGGCTGTCTGTCTCATTCTTGAATGCATGCTTTAGAATAAGATATTGTACTGAAGTCTGAATTTCAAACCACAGAACTATAGTATAGTGGTTATGCTACTGAGCTAATTATCCAGAGGCTTGGACTATTGCTGTGCAGACCTGGATTCAAATCCCACCACAGCAGTTGAAGAATTTAATCCAAAGGCTAGTATTAATAATGTTAACCATGAAATGACATGATTGTTATAAAAACTTGTCTGATTTAATAATGTCCTTCAGGTAAGGAAAGGGACCATAAGGTATATGAGCAAAAGTAGGCCATAGAGCTTGTGGTGTCCTTACCCATTCTCACTTATATGGGATGCAGTTGAGTCTTATTTGTCCTTTCAAATGACCAAGTTGTCCACTTGTTTGTGTTAAAAAAAGGCTACTTGCCACCAACATTGAGGAAAATTTGCGATCAGCAATAAATGTTGACCTTTGCATTCATTTCCCATCTCCGAAATGACTTTATTTTAGATCTAAAGTTGACCTGACAATGGCCATGACATTGACATTGGTTGCTTTTGTTGTGCATTTTGAAGTGACTAGCCAAATATGATTTCAGTTATGATATATTTATTCTTGAACAAAATTTGTTTGCCATTTTTCCCATACCTATACATCTTGTTTGTTTGTTCTCAGCCTAGCTTTTCCTCAGATTATTTTGAATGTTTACATCTTTTTCTCTGCCCTATTTTACATGCCACTTGTTCTCCCATTCTCTCTTGCTGCATTTGTCCTGATACTAACTTTACTTTTTCTTGCTTCAGCCTCCCTTTCAGTCTTTGATATGTGTTCAGCTGAACTGACTCTACGTTTCATAAATTTAAAACTATACCGACAGGGCCAGATCACAAAATGCCATCCGTCACTAACATTGATCACTGATCTGAAACATGTCGGCTTGACTTGGGTAGTAACCTTAGCTCTTTAAGAATTTTTGGATTCAGGCTGCACACCAAGACTTGAGGTAGACTCTTGACTGAGACTTCAGTGAAGCACTGAGTCAGTAATGTAATGTCAGAGCAGTCCCTGCACAGCACGAGGCGGTAATGATTAGAGTGGCAAGGGGTTGACAGATGAAGCAGTCAGCAGGGCAGAGAAGATGTTGAGTTTGTATGCTACAAACAGAGAGCAGAGAGGCGTTCCTAGTGGAGTGGCAAGGAGGGCAGTGGAAGGGGTGGTGAGTGAAGTGGCAAACATGACAGAAAGTGGTAAACAGGGTGACAAATGGGCAAGAGGGTAACAAATGTGACAGAGAAGGCAGTAAACAGGACGTGGGGAAGGTGAGTGGAGTGGGGAGCAAGGTGGAGGGATGGTGAGTGGAGTGGGATGTGGGGCAGAGTTTGGACAGGAATGAGGCAGATTTGGGGTGACAAATGGGAGAGGGGAAACAGTAAACAGAACAGAAGGCACCTATTTGTGTGTCATCAGCAAATTTGGATACGTTACTCCCTGGTCTCTTCTCCAAGTTATTAATGTAGATAGTAAACAATTGACTCAATTGTTTTCTTGTTGAGTCCTCTGAATATACATCTAGTGAGGTCTGTAGGATGCTTGAGCTGTACTGTATATTACAAAGTTCAGTAATTACACATTGTCCAAATTTTGTCCTTATCTAGTGTTCGGTTAGCCCTGCATTCCATAATTATTAACTGACATAAGTCCTTGCACTCCTGTAAACAAACAACATTTAGTGTAACTACATGAACTTTGCATAATATATTGTTAATAACTTGGATGAGGAAAGGGAAAGCCCTGTCGCCAAGTTTGCAGATGTCACTAAGATATGTGGGAAGGCAAGTGGTGAGGATCTGTTGCGGGATATAGACAGTTTAAGTGGGTGGTTAAAAACTTGGCAGATGGAATGTAGTATGGGAAAATGTGAGGTTATGCACTTTGACAGAATAAAGGAGCTGGCTATTATTTAAGTGGAGAAAGACTGCGTAAAGCCATAGAACAGATGGCCCTTGTCCATGAATCACACAAAGCTAGCAATAGAATGTTGGCCTTTATTTAAAAGGGAATGGAATAGGAAAGAGTAATTTTGCTAAAACTTTAGAAGGCACTAATTAGACCACAGATGGAATACTGTGAACAGTTTTGGGCCTCTTATCTTAGGAAAGGTATGCTAGTTTTAGAGGTAGTTCAGAGAAGGTTCAGTAGGCTGATACTGGATTTGGACCTGATGTTAACTCTGCTTTTGTCTCCTCAGATGCTGCCAGACCTGCTGAGTGTCTCCTGCACTGTGTTTGCAACCCAGTATTGAGGGGCAGGGACTTGTGAAGGGAGTTTTGTAGGTTAGGCCTGTACTCATTAAAATTTATGAGAATAAGAGACAACTTTATTGAAACATCCACGATTCTTCAAGGACTTGATAATGTGGAAGGCTTGCTTCCCTTTGTGGGAGATTCAAGGAGCAAAGTATCTAAGAATAAGGGATTACACATATAAAATCGAGATGAGGAGGGATTGTCTGAGAGTAGAGAGTCCAGAATTCTTTACCACAGAACACTGTTGAGGCTGGGCTGTTAAGCTTGTTCAAGGCTGAGATAGACAGAAGGATTTTAATCAGTAAGGGAATAGTGTTACAGGGAAAAGTCAGGAAAGTGCATTTGAGAATTATCAGATCAGCCATTAATCTCATTGAATGGCAGAGCAGACCCGCTGGGCTGAATGGCCTACTTCTACTGCTTTGGTTTATGGTATAGAAATGTGTAAACCTTAATGCAAGTACAAGTTGCAAGGTAACCTGCAATGTGTCATAGTGTGCAGGAACGCATAAAACAAAGCTGAATTGAATAAAACAAAATATTGAGATAACATGGTGTAGAGCTGGATGAACGCAGCAGGCCAAGCAGCATCAGAGGAGCAGGAAGGCTGACGTTTCAGGCCTAGACTCTTCAGAAAAGGGGGAGGGGAAGGGGGTTCTGAAATAAATAGGGAGAGAGGGGGAGGCGGATAGAAGATGGATAAAGGAGAAGATAGGAGGAGAGGAGACAGACAGGTCAAAGAGGTGGGGATGGAGCCAGTAAAGGTGAATGTAGGTGGGGAGTTGGGGAGGGGTTAGGTCGGTCCAGGGAGGACGGACAGGTCAAGGAGGCGGGATGAGGTTAGTGGGTAGGAGATGGGGGTGGGGCTTGAGGTGGGAGGAATGGTTAGGGAGGCGGGGACTAGCTGGGCTGGTTTTGGGATGCAGTAGGGGGAGGGGAGATTTTGAAGCTTGTGAAGTCCACATTGATACCATTGGGCTGCAGGGTTCCCAAGCGGAATATGAGATGCTGTTCCTGCAGCTTTCCGGTGGCGTCATTGTGGCAATACAGGAGGCCCAGGATGGACATGTCGTCCAAGGAGTGGGAGTGGGAGTTGAAATGGTTCGCGACTGGGAGGTGCAGTTGTTTAGTGCGAACTGAGCGTAGGTGTTCAGCAAAGCGGTCCCCAAGCCTCCGCTTGGTTTCCCCGATGTAGAGGAGGCCACAACGGGAACAGCAGATACAGTATACCACATTAGCAGATTCTCCAGAGTCGGCAGTTCCTACTATCTCTAAAACAAAATATTGAGCTCAGTTTAATTTCAACTGCATTACAGGCTTCAGAGAAGAGAAGGCTTGCATTTGTATAGCATCTTTCACAATCTCCGAACATCCCAAAAGCTTGTTACGGTAAAACATGGTACTTTGTAAAGTAGGAAACATGGCAGTCCATTTGTGCACAGCAAGGTCCCACAAACATCAAATGAGATAAATTACCTGGTCACCTGTTTCAAGTGTTAGTTAATGGAGAAATGTTCATCAGGATACTTCCTTCTGAATATAACTGTGGGATCTTGTATCAAACGATTGTTGATGCATCAAATTTACAGAGGAGTAAGCAGAATATGAAAGGCTGGTCAGGAATGCTTTGGAATGTTCATGTCTGAATGTATTAAAGACTTGGACGAAGACTTAGCAGCATACATGTCAAGACAGGAGTTAAGTTGGGTGAAGTGATGATGTTGGAATTAAGTGGTTTTAGTGATGTCACTGATATGAGGTTGTAAGCTCATTTCAGTCTTCTCAGTTACACACAATCTGGTTCAACGTTAACTCATTGCCACTAAGAGGGACGGAGTGAGTGAAGTCCAAAGCTTTTCTGTCAGTGCTATAAAAGGTACCAATTTTCAGTCATCCAATCCCTCTTCTTACTGACCTTCACTGGCTCCCAGTTAAGCAGCACCTTGATTTTTTTTTTGTTGAGATGTCCTTCCTTATTTTGAAATCCTTATATTGCCTCAGCTCTCCTGATCTCTGTAGTTTTTGCAGCCCTCCTATTCTCATATCTGCACCTCTCCCCACTTCAATATTCAACTATTGGTGGTCATGCCTTTAGCTGGCAGGGTCCTAAGGCAAGGAAGTCCCTCCCTAAACTTTTCAGCCTTTTTATCTGTTTCTTCCTTTAAGTTGCTCCTCAAAACTTACCTGTTTGACCAAGTTTTGGCATCTATCCTAATGTCACATAATCTCTTTCTCAGTGTGAAAGGAGGTGAGTTGAATCATTGTTTGCGCAAGCTCTCTGCACATTTAATCTTCATCCCAATCTCCTGCCTTTTTAATGTAACATTGTTTCTAACTAAATAATCATCCAATGCCCTCTCAAATGCCTCAATCGAAGCTGCCTTCTACCACAATTCCAGGTAGTGCATTTGGAGACCCTAACTACTTGCTGTGTGAAGACGTTTTTCCTCACTTCCCACTTGCTTCTTTTTGCAAAACAGTTCAAAACTGGTGTTCAATCATTTTTACAAGCAGGAACAGAGTCCCTATTCACTTTGTCCAGATCACTCAGTTTTGAAAACTTCTGTCACATTTCTTCTTGGCCTCCTCCTCTCCCAGGAAAACAGTCCCAGCTTCTCAAATCTTTCTTCATAATTGAAATGTCTCGTCCCTGAGCCCATTCTCGTTAACCTCTTCTGCATTCTGTCGAGTGCATGCACGTAACTCCTAAAGTGTGGTGCGCAAAGCTGTACACGGTGATCCAGTTGAGGTCAAACCTGTGTAAGTTCATCATGACCTCCATGCCCCAATCAATGAAACCTAAAATTCTGTTTGCTTTATTAACAACTCTTTCTACCTCTCCGATCACCTTTTAAATCATTTTGGTACATATAAACTCAGGCCACCCGGCTCCTGCCCATCTTTTAGAATAATATCCTTTTATACCATTTCTACATGTTTTTGTACCGGTGTATATCACCTTGTGCAGCTTAAAGTTATAATTTATTTGATAGCACACTCTTATTAACACTGTAAGCCATCCCAAGGTGCTTTTAGGTACTATATAAATGAAGGTCGTAAATGATTTGGATGAAGGAGTGGAAGGGCGGATTAGTAAGTTCGTGGACGATACAAAGGTGGGTCGCGTTGTGGACAGTGTGGAGGGCTGTTCTAGGTTACAAAGGGACATTGATAGGATGCAGAGCTGGGCTGAGAAGTGGCAGATGGAGTTTAATCCTGAAAAGTGTGAGGTGATTCATTTTGGAAGGACAAACTTGAAAGCAGAATACAGGGTTAACGGAAAGATTCTTGGCAGTGTGGAGGAGCAGAGGGATCTTGGGGTTCATGTCCACAGTTCCCTGAAAGCTGCCACCCAGGTGGATAGAGCTGTTAAGAAGGCATGTGGTGTGTTAGCTTTCATTAATTGAGGGATTGAGTTCAAGAGCTGTGAAGTTATGCTTCAGCTCTACAAAAGCCCGGTTCGGCCACATCTGGAGTATTGTGTTCAGTTCTGGTCGCCTCATTACAGAAAAGATGTGGAAGCGTTGGAAAAGGTGCAGAGGAGATTTACGGGGATGTTGCCTGGAATGGAGGGAAGGTCTTACAAGGAAATGTTGAGAGAGCTAGGGTTTTTCTCTTTGGAACAACGAAGGATGAGAGGTGACTTGATAGAGGTGTACAAAATGATCAGAGGTATAGATAGAGTAGACAGCCAGAGACTTTTTCCTAGGGTGGAGGTAGCTATTACAAGGGGGCATAGTTTTAAAGTGAGTGGAGGTAGATATAGGGGAGACGTCATAGGTAGGTTCTTTACTTAGAGAGTGGTCGGGGCGTGGAATGCACTGCCGGAGAGGGTAATGGAGTCGGCCTCATTAGGGGCATTTAAGTGGCTATTAGATAGGCATATGGATGATAGTATAAGATAGGGGTGAAGGTTAGATAGACCTTAGGATTAGGGTAAAAGTTTGGCCCGACACCGTGGGCCGAAGGGCCTGTACTGTGCTGTACTGTTCTATGTTATAGTTCAGTACTTCCCTGTCCCAATTCAGGGAAATATTTTTACTCCACTTTAAGATTAGTGCATATTGGAGACAAACTTGCCTCTCAAAAATATCATATGGTTGTCCAGAGGGCTTTTATGTCACTTGGAATCAAACTGAAAATACTTGTGTAGCTAGTCAACCATGTTTCAGAAATAGAGGGCACATTGTTTTTTGATTTTATATTAGTGTGCAGCACATTCTAGTTGGATAATCTTAAAAATGTTGTTTCGTGACATAGAAGAAAACAATAAAATCCAGAGGGCTGTTCAGATTTTGAAACCGTCTTCTGTCGTTGTTCTCATTTTTGATGAATAATGGTCATAAAATCAGTGAAAGATTGCCTGATGTGCATTATGGCAATTTGAAATGACCTGGTGGCAGAAGTTGTAGGTGTACACATTGCGTGGCCAATCAGGAGTGCGTGCACATCCTCCCCCACACTGTCTAAGTGTATGGGATTCGTGACTTGCGAAAGACATTGCAGCTGCACTATCAGGGGCTATGTTATCACGTCTGACAATGCAAAGCCTTCATTCATTTCGGAACTGTCAAGCATCCTGCTGGCTTGAATGTAGAGTCACAATCTCCTTCATTGTGAATACATTTCCCAGATTTTGATAATTGTATTTTCTCTTGGTATTGTGGCTTTTCTCCTACACCATGCCTTTTGCACATTTCATTGGCTGCTTTATAAATTCAATACCAAATGATTGTGAGTTCTTTTAAAAGTCTATCTGCCTCTATGATGACATGTTTAGGCTACTTTTCTCTGGGAGGGTGGAGAGCAAGATTGGTGTGACTGCCTGCCTGGTTGAGACTGATGTGTCAGAGCTGTTCAGTTCCTCAAGAGCAGCATTATGAATTTAATTGCTGAATTTATATTATTAATAATTTGGCTGTTTTATTCCTGCACCAAATTAGTGAAGAAAAGAGGTTTCTAAGATTGGTCCCAGAAAGAGAGATTCTTTTAATCAAAAACATGGTCAGGCACGCACATCAACCTGTGTAAAAAGAAATATTTAATGTTCACACTGAGCTATATTAAGGTTGTAATTGGCAATTTTAGTTTCAGGAACTGCTGAAATAACACCATTTCAGGATTTACAGCTCCCTCTCAGTATTAGTGGATGACAAGTATATGTATACAAGTATATATACTTGTAATTTATTTTGAACCTCCACTTACGTACAAAGGACAATAATGTCCGATAGAATATGCCATTTTTCGTTATCTGTATCAACTTCTTTTGCACAAAATAAATAGGCACAACAAAAGGGAAACATGACATTTGACCAACCAGTCGACATGAGCAAAGCAATGAGAATTCATACGGAGAGTGGGGACAAGTTGTGAGCGTCCCGAAGATAAGGGTGCCAAGCAGCAAGGGTTAGAAAGGAGATTGGGGCCAAATGGTGCATGTTTAAAGGGAGAGTGAGGCCAAGCAGTGAAAATTCAAAAAAAGAGTGGGGCCAAGTGGTGAATGTTAAGAGAAGTGGATGCAATCTATACAGTCTGTGTTCAGAGTCTGTGATTGAAAACAAAAATCAAGATGGGACATCTGAGGTGAGTAGTGGACTCTTGGCTAGCGAAAATTTCCTGTTTATTGTTCAGGCGTACCTTGAAGACAGACTGTAGTTGGACTGTCTTCTCTTGTGTTCTAATCTACGGCTTACTATCACTGGCAAGTTCTATTAAGTGTCAGATTTCTATTAATTGTGGAATAATTTATTAGTATTATCAAGGTTTATTAGCAGTAATGCAGTTGTTAATAAATAGAGGAATAGCAAAACTTCTCCAACCTTGAGTGTGCATCCAGTGGTTTGTAGCAATTCCAGGGCGCTTCCTGTATCCTGGATAATGATTTGTGCAGGAAATGTCATCAGGTGCAGCAATTTGAACCCCAGGTTTTAGAATTTGTGCATGTGGGCTCTCATGGCTTAATGGTAGTGTCTCCACCCTGGACCACAAGATCTGTGTTCAAGTCCCACCTGCTCCAGAGGTGTGTAATAACATCTCTGAACAGATGGAACCTAAGAACCAAGAGCAGGAGTAGACTATTTGGCCCTTCAAACCCGCTCTGCCATTCAATAAGACCATGTTTGATCTTTTCGTGGCCTCAGCTCCACTTAGCAACCTCTCACCATAAGCCTTAATTCGTTTACTGTTCAAAAAATGATCTATCTTAGCTTTAAAAACATTCAATGAGGAAGCCTGAACTCCTACACTGGGCAGCGAATTCCACAGATTCACAACACTTTGGGTGAAGACGTTCCTCCTCAATTCAGTCCTAAGTCTGCTCCCCAAAATTTTGAGGCTATGCCATCTTGTTCTAGTTTAACCCGCCAGTGGAAACAACCTCCCTGCTTCTATCTTATCTCTTCCCTTCATAATTTTATATGTTTTTATAAGATCCCTCCTTATTCTTCCAAATTCCAATGAATATAATCGCAGTCTACTCGGTCTCTCATACGCCAACCCCCTTAACTCCAGAATCAACCCAGTGAATCTCCTTTGCACCCCCTCCAGTGCCAATACATCTTTCTGAAGTAAGGAGACCACAACTGCATGCAGTACTCCAGGTGTGGCCTCACCAGCTCCCTATACAGCTGTAACATAACCTCCCTGCTTTTAAACTCAATCCGTCTAGCAATGAAGGACAAAATTCCATTTGCCTTTTTAATTACGTGTTGTACCTGCAAGCCAACCTTTGTGATTTACACACAAAGACACCCAGGTCCCTCCGCACGGCAGCATGCTGCAATTTTTTTACTGTTCAAATAATAGTCCTTTTTACTGTTATTCCTACCAAATGGACAACTTCACATTTATCAACATTGTACTCCATCTGCCAGACCTTTGCCCACTCACTTAAACTATCTATATCCCTCTGCAAACTTTCAGAGTCCTCTGCACACTTTTCTCTACCACACATCTTTGTGTCAAAGTTTGTAGGTGACACTTTACGCATGGTCCCCAGCTCCAAATCATCTATGTAAATTGTAAACAGTTGCGGTACCAACACTGAGCCCTGAAGCATACCACTAGTCACTGATTGTCAACCTGAAAGCACTCATTTATCCCCATTCTTTGCTTCCTGTTAGTTAACCAATCCTCTATCCATGCTTATACGTTGCCCGCAACGCCGTGCACCTTTATCTTATGCAGCAGCCTTTTGTGCAGCACCTTGTCAAATGCCTTTTGGAAATCTAGATACACCACATCTACTGGGTCCCTGTTGTCCACTGCGCTCATAATGTCTTTGTAGAATTTCAGTAAATTAGCTAAACATGACCTGCCTTTCATGAACCCATGCTGTGTCTGCCCAATGGGATAGTTTCTATCTAGATGCCTTGCTATTTCTTCCTTGATAGATTCGAGCATTTTCCCCACTGCAGAACTTAAGCTAACCAGCCTATAATTCCCAATCTTTTAGTCTGCCTCCTTTTTCGTACAGTGGTGTCACATTTGCCGTTTTCCAATCTGCTGGAACTGCCCCAGATTCCAGCAAATTTTGGAAAATTACCACGAGCGCATTTGCTATTTCTCCGGCTGTCTCTTTTAGTATCCTGGGATGCATTCCATTGGGGCCAGGAGACTGGCCCACCTTCAGCTCCGTTAGCTTGCCCAACACTACCTGTTTCGTGATAATGATCGTTTCTAGGTCCTCACCTACTTTAGGCTCCTTGTCATCAATTACTGGCATGTTATTCATGTCTTCCATTGCAAAGACTGACAAAAAATGTTCAGTGCTTCGGCTATTTCCTCATTTCCCAATATTAAATCCCCCTTCTCTTTCTCTAAAGGACCAATGTTTACCTTAGTTACTCTTTTTCATTTTATACATTTGTAGAAACTTTTGCTATCTGTCTTTATATTCTGAGCTATTTTACTCTCATAATCTGTCTTTCTTTTCTTTATGGCTTTTTTTGTGGCTTTCTGTAGACCTTTGAAGTTTTCCCAAACTTCTAGTTTCCCACTGGACTTTGCCACTTTGTATGCCTTATCTTTCAATGTGATAGCCACCCATGGCTGATTACCCCTTTTCATACAGTCCTTCCTTTTCATTGGTATATACTTCTGCTGAGCACTTTGAAAAATTGCTTTGAAAGTCCTCCACTGTTCCTCAACAGTCCCACCATAGAGTCTTTGCTTCCAGTCTACTTTAGCCAACTCCTTCCTCATCCTAAGCACAGGACCCTGGTGTTGGATTTTATCTTCTCACTTTCCATCTGTATTCTAACTTCAACCATACTGTAATTGCTTCTTTCAAGAGGATCCCTAACTAGGAGATCATTAATTATTCCTGTCCATTACACACTACCAGATCTAGGATAGCTTGCTCCCTCATTAGTTCCATTACATACTGTTCAAGAAAACTATTGCAGATACGTTCAATGAACTCCCCCCTTCAAGGCTACTTTGGTCGACCTGGCTTGACCAATCGACATGTAGATTAAAATCCCCATGATAATTACTGTACCATTTTTACAAGCATTATTTCTTTGTTTTTTGCCTGCCCGAATGTGATGTTATTATTTGGTGGCCTAAGAACTACGCCTGTTAGTGACATTTTCTTCTTAGTATTTCTAATTCCCATCCAAATCGAATCAACCTGTATCATCTCTCACTACCGCCGTTATGTCATCCTTAAATATCAGAGCTATACTAACCCCCTTACCTTCCTGTCTGTCTTTCCGAATAGTCTGATACCCCGGATATTTAATTCCCAATTGTGACCATCCAGCAACCGTATGTCCATAATGGCTACTAAATCATACTCATTTGCGATGATTTGTGGCATTAACTCATCTACCTTGTTTCAAATGCAACGAGCATTTAGATAAAGTGCCTTCATACTAGTTTTTATACTCTCTTTCTTTTTGAATTCTAACATCTTCATTAATAATATCTCCTGAGTTTTCCTTCCTTTTTAACTTCTTTCATAGTCTTCAATGTGGTTAAACACTCCTTCACACGTTAACCTGCTGCTTTCTTTTCTTTGTACCATTATACTTCCTGTCTTTTTCCTCTCTCCACCCCCCCCACCCATTCACTAGTTTAAAGTCCTACTGACCACCCTATTTATCATTTTTGCTCGAACACTGGTTCTAGATCAGTTCAGGTGGAGACCGTCCCAGCAGTACAGATCCCTCCTGTTCCAAAACTGGTGCCAATGCCCCATGAAATGGAACCCCTATTTCCCACCCCACTCCTTTAGACATGTGTTTACTTCCCTAATTTTCTTATCCCAAAGCAAATGTCACATGGCTCGGGTAGTAATCTGGAGATTATAACCCTTGAGGACTTGTTCCTTAATTGTTCCTAGTGCTTGATAATCCCCAAACAGGTCCGCCTTCCTAGCCTTGCCTATGTTGTTTGTCCCAACATGGACCACAACAACTGGATTCTCGCCCTCCAGCTTCAATATGCTTTCAAGCCAGAGATGTCCCTCACCCTGGCACCGGGCAGGCAGCACACCATGCAGGACTCTCGATCCTGCTTACAAAGGATGCTATCAGTCTCCCTAATTATAGAATCCCCTACAACTACCACTTGTCTTTTTGCTTCCCCTCTTGAACGGTCTCCTGCACCATGGTGCAGTGGTCAGTTGGCCTATCCTCCCTATAGTCCTTTTCTTCATCCACACAGGGAGTAAGTACCTCATACCTGTTGGACGAGGTCAAGAGCTTAGGCTCCTCCGTTCCTGAATTCAGGATCCCCCTACCTGCCCCACTTGCAATCACACCTTGCTGTCCCTGATCACTGACTGCATTTGAAGTACTTAATCTACCAGGTGTGACAGCCTTCTGAAACAAAGCGTCCAGGTACTTCTCCCCCTCCCAGATTTGTCAGTGTTTGAAGCTCAGACTCCAGCTCATCAACTCTGAGGCGAAGTTCCTTGAGCAACCAACACTTGCTGCAGATGTGGTCGCTGTCAGCTCTTACATCATACAGATTCAGCACATCACCTACCCCGCCATCTCTGCTTAATTAATTAATTTATTAATGAGTTAATTAATTTATTAATACCACTTTGTGTTCTTTTTCAAATTTACTGCTAGCCAATCAAGTCACAGCTTCCCTGTGATGGCATTCTAGTTTTATTCACAGCTACAATATGCCCCGAGCTCAGTTAGTTTTATACTCGCTCTGTGTTGCTGCTTCGCCCTCTAACTGCTCCCTGCAGACTCGGGTGTGATCCCCGAGCTCAGTTAGTTTTACACTCCAATTAGAAAATCAAGTAGAACTTGTGAATGAAGGGTCTTGTGCAGTGATAGTATCCCTATATCTGAGCCAGGAGGCCCGAGTTCAAGTCCTTCCTGTTCCAGAAGTGTTTACTGACATCCCTGAACGATTGATTAAGTTACCTTGGAACTTGTGCGTTTGACGTTTTGTGATACAGCGGTAATGTCCCCATCTCTGGGCCAGAAGGCTCCGGGTTCAAGTCCCATCTGCTCTACAGGTGTGCAATAATATGTCTGAACAGGTAGATTAGAAAATATGTGGAATTTGAGCAGCAGCTGGCATCACTGTTGTATCTGTCAGGCTGTGATAGCATGTTCATTAATGTAGCTACTGCACAGCTTATGCGTAATCAGGACGAGAGGAAATGAGTGACCAGAGTGATATTTATCTAAGGAGTGCAGCCAAAATGAAGTCTTCGTAGCCAAGAGTGGCTCAGCTGTACAAGGGTCAGTAAAGATTTGGAAGACCAGTACAGATAGCTGAATCAATATATAGGGGAATATATAGGATTTTCTGTGGCTGGGTATAGGAGCCGAAGATGGGGTGTTGCTCCATTGGTGAAAGGATGTTACTAAGTGACTGCAGAGTGGCCTTGCAGTCAGAACACAGCTTCGAAAGTATTAATTTCTAGATTGACCCCAGTTGCACACAAGTGAATATGGAAATAAAACAGTACTATAGATGAATGGGAACAAAAACAGAAATAGCTGGAAAAGCTCAGCAGATCTGGCAGCATCTGTGAAGAGAAATCAGAGTTGATGTTTCAGGTCCGGTGGCTCTTCCTCAGAACTGTTCTGTTTCGGTTTTTACTACAGGTGAATAGTTGTCTGGAATGATGGTGGAGAAGGGAGGACTTTAGTTCTCGGGGCTTTGAGGCTGGTGCTGGGGGAGATTGGACCTGTACAGGCAAGATGGTCTCGGCTTCATTTAGGTGCAACCTAAGTTCCTTGCAGGATGTTTTGCTTTTGGAAATGTTCAGACTAATTCAGCAGGAGTGAGAGAATCAGGAGGTAATGCTATGTACAAAGAATACTGGACGAGGTAGATAGCATTAGACCAGTAAATAGGTGTGGGGTCAGAATATGCAAGAAAGCAATAAAGTATAAATTGGGGTTACTGCTCATTTGAGTGAATGCGTGGAGTGTACTAAAGAAGATTGATGAGTCACAGAGGGAAATAATAAGTACTAGCTCTGAGAATGGTGGGACTGAATGTCCAAGATCCCTGAATACAAGGTGTTCATGAAAGATTGGAAAGGAATAAAAAGGGGACAGATATTGATTAATGAGAGAATTGCAGTACTGGAGAAAGATGATACACAGGAGTCAAGGACAGAATCGATTTGGAGAGAGCTAAGAAATTTAAAAGATGCATTTAGTCTCTAGGTCATCAACTAGTGGGAAAGATCTAAAGGAGTACATTTACAAGGATTTAGATGCGCAAGTGTTAAGAGTAAGTTATAACGGGAGACTTATTATCTAAATATAGATTTATAGATCTATATATTTGCTAAGTATATTCAAGGCCAAGAACAATATTTTTAATGAGTAAGGAATCATGAGTTATTGGAAAATGCAGGAAAGTAGATTTGAAGATTATCAGAACAACCATGATCTTGCTGAATGGCAGAGCAGACTTTATGAACTGAATGGTCTACTTCTGCTCTGACATCATAAGGACTTCTAACAGTAATGTAAAGGGTAGAGATGGGCAACAATTTCTAGATTGCATTCAGGAAAATCTTCTACAGCAGAATACTTCTAGTCCAATGAGAAAGAAGACACTAGAACACTTGGTTCTTGGAAATAATGTTAGGCAAATGGATCAGGTGTCAGGAGAACATTTAGGGGACATTGGTTATTGTACCATAAGGTTTAATCTGGCGATGCAAAGGGGTAATGAATAATCCAGAGTAAGTATAACTAACTGGAACAAAGTTGATTTCAGTGGGGTAAGAATTGGTCTGGGCCAAAGACATTGGAGTCAGATATTGACAGGTAAAATGTTAGTTGAATAGTGTAGCTACATTCAAAGAAGAGAAAGTTTGGGCGCAGTCAAATTATATCCTCTCTAAAAGGAAAAGTAGGACAAACAAATGCAGAGATCCCTGGATAACATAAGTGATAGGGATTAAAATAGACAAGAAACAGTATGCTTAAAAGAGATGTTAAACAGAACATAAAGTTGTGAGCCAGTCTTACTGTAAATAATTCAGAGTGGAAGGAAAAAGAAAATTAGAGAAGCAAAGAGTGATTATGAGAAGAAACTGGCAGGGAACATAGCCTTCTATAGGTATATGAATATTGAAAGGATGGTAAAAGGAGGAATAGGATTGATAAGTAACAAAAAGGGGATTTAAACATGGAGGCATGCGGTGACATCACAGAGGCAGTAAATGGATACTTCACATCTGACTTTAAGAAAGAAAATGATACCAAAGCTATAACGAATGAAGGTATAATTAAGATACCAGAAGGGTTTAAAATGGATGACAATGTAGTATTAGACGGGTTGTCTGTGTTTGAAGCAAGTAAGGCAACAAGCGCCTGATGTATTACATCCAAATGTACCGAGGGAAGTGAGAGAGGGAATTGCTGAGGCACTGGCCAATATTCTTCGGACTTCCTTTGATTCATATGATGCCAGAGGACAAGAGAGTTGCAAACATTATACATATGTTCAAGGAAAGAGTTTTGAGATAAGACCACCAACAATAGATATATCCATATAACCTCTGTGGTTGGAAAACTTCTAGAAATAATGATTTGTGATAAAATTAATGGTTGAATAAACAAATGTAGGATAATTAAAGGAAGTCCCTATAGATTTTCTAATGAAAAAAATCATGCTTACATCACTTGTTGGAGTTTTTTGAAGAGGTGACAGAGTTGTTGAGGATAATGCTGTTGATGTGATGAATATGACTTCCACTAGGTATCTGATACAGTGCCACAGAACAGACTTGTGACCAATGCTATAGTTTATGGAATAAAAGGGACAACACCAACATGGATATGACATTAGCTGAGTGGCAAGAAGAAGTGTTCATGAATGTGCTTTGGATTGGAGTTCCCCTAGTCAGTATTGGGACCCTTGCTTTCCCTGATATAAAGTAATGACTAGGACTTGGTATATAGGACATAATTTCTGAATTTTCAAATGATATGAAACTTCGAAGCATTGTGAACTGAGAAAGATAGGATATAGATTGGTGAAATTGGCAGATGAGGGCAAGGTAAAGCAAATGTGAAATGACACATTTTGAGGAAGAACATGGGACAATGCAGTATAAAGAGTATAACTCCAAAGGGGCTGCAGGAGGAGAGAGGTCTGAATGTGTATTTGCATGTCGTTAAAGCCGCCTGAAAATTTTCAGGGCACAGATAATAAAACATTTCATATCCTCAGCTTTGTAATTAGGATCTTAGCATACAAGAACAAGGAATTTATGTTGAAATTATGTGAAATACAGTTTTGGCCTCAGCTGTTCTGAAGTTCAGTTCTGAGCACTGCATTTAAGGGACAATATGAAGACATTGGAGACAGTGCTGAAAATATACACTGGAATGACTCCAGGGATGAGGAACTCCAGTAATGATGATAGTTCTAACTTCTTCGACCTGTTTTCCTTGGAGAAAGAAAAGCTGAGAGGAAATTTGATAGAGGTGTTCAAAATCATGACTGGTCAGGACAGAATAGATAGAAACTGTTCTCACTCATTAAAGGATCAAGAATGAGAGAGCATGGATTTTACATGATTGGCAAAAAATGCAATATGAGAAATAACTTTTTCATGCAGCAAGTGGTTAAGAATGGTTTAGAATGTGCAGCCCGAGAGTATGGTGGAGGCAGTTTTATTCAAAGTTTTCCAGAGATACTTAGAGTAATTATCTGAAAAGGATGAATATGCAAGGATAGAAGGAGAAGGCAGGAGAATAGCAGTAGGTGAATTGTTCATCAGAGAGCCAATGTAGAAACAGTAGGTCAAATGATCTCCTTTAGCACTGTAACAAGACTCTGATTCTGTACATCATTCGTGAGCAGCATTCCTACTACCCATGTGTTCATTCTGCTATTACATCCTCTTGTCCCCTTTCACTCAACTGTCAAAACTATTCTTAAAAATGTGTGCTTTCTGATTCCGTTGTTAACTCTGGGTCATAATCTGCAATTGTGATAGAGCCAAATTCAATCAAGATATTCAAAAAAATGATGCCCTTTTGAATAGAAACAATATGGAGTAAGGGTAAGGGGAAAAGGTAGGAGATTGGCACTAAAATCGTAATAAAATTAGGAGAGCGATTGTGAACGTGATAGGCTGTACATCTTTCTCCTGTGCCGTAGCAATCTAACCTAACCATTTGAACTTCTGTCTCCTCATACGTGACTTCTGCTATTACAAACACTTTTTTGTTTTGTTTTGAATCACATGATAAAATGTTCAGTTCTAACAAAAAGAACCCCAATTTTTGAACTTGTACTTTCTGATGCCAGGAAATTCTTAGTTGCCACCACTTCCACACTCTTTTAAAATGTTCTAAAAAGTAGTTATGAATGATGAGAAAATGAAATTAATGGGTTATTACTGTACTTCAGCTTCTTGTGCATTTAAGGTCATAGTCACTATTTACAGTTTTACTTTCATTGCATTTTTAGAAAGCCTCTACTTTTCTCCTTTGCTATTAGAACTTCTCTGCTGACTGTCATTTTTGAGGATACACGAAGTATAAGAACATTATTGCAAGTTGCGTATTTTGTTTTGCTTTAAAGTATATAAGGTCCAATTGTTTATGGTATCTTTAGGACCTTCCAAGGTTAATGGCTTTTGAATACGTTTTATTAAGGCAACTTGTTGGTGAGGTAAATTATCTGTAGATGAGAAATTATTGGTTTTTCTTTCACTTTCCAGCCATTTTTGAAAAAGCAAGTAACTTATTGGTCAGTGAGAAGTTTTAATTGTGTTGTTGTTTTTATGCTAGAAATATTGGCTTTCTTTGTATAACTTCTTTCAAAGAAGTGTGACAAATTTATGTACATTGACAGAAGGTGATATCGGACATATGATGGACATTTCTTCAAACTGGAGACTCAGATTCCCGAATGCACATGGTGAACAAGCACAGAACTCAATAGTGTTCCATCCATCCAACAATTAAACTTAATGACTTTGACATCGCTTGCACAGAAGCTCAAAACAAATAAATCACCAAAAACAGACCTTGTTATAACAGAAGGTGTCAAGTGAGCTGGGGATGAAATTCACAAAGTGCTGACAGGCAATTATAAGGTAATCAATGAGTGCAGGGGAGGCCTCTGTGACAGAAATGGAGTATTGCAAACTGAAAATAAAGTAATGGTGAGCATACTTCTTGAACAGTGTGTGTGATTGTCTGCGCTGAAGGCTCGAAGAGACGTGTGACTGATAGCCTTATCACTTTATCATGTCCGATAATTGCATAGTAGCCATCGAGAAAATAAACAGAATGCTGAGCAATTTTCCCAGAGTAGTAAGAGTATAAGGATGAGGCTGTCATTCTGGAGTCTCTGAGTATGCTGTTGAGGCTGTTTCTTTGATCCCGTGTTCATTGTTGGTTGTTAAGTACAAAAAACTCTTAAGTTAGACAAACGGTATGGAGCAGGACGGTAAGCCTGATGCATAGAATCACAGGACTGAGGAAAGATTAGAAGACTTGGACTCTGCATCCTTGAAAGGAAGCAGACTGTGAATCATACAAGACACAAAATTGTATTTTGACTGCCTTTGGTGAACTGACAGGTGAATTACCTGGGCACTCAAACTGAGGTTTCAAAACTCATCTGCATTGACTTTTTCACGCCCAGTTTCAGCTGTCTATCCAACCTGAAAACTTTATGAAGCCCTGCAATATTCTGAGATCATGATACTATTAAACTGTTAATTGTTGGAAAGAAGTGTTTGGAATCTTTGGTTGCCGAAGAATCTGTCTGCTGTGTAGTTTGGGATATTCAAATCAAGTTTGATACCTAATTTATATTGATTCTAAATGTAGTTAGGAAGTTTAAATTATCCTGTAATTTGAATGAGGAACAGTAGATTGTGTAAAGGTTTCAGATACACTATTCTCTTGTTCATTTGAGACCTTTAAAAAACAATCTGAATTTTGCACAGTTCAGTTTCAGGCACTTGTGTGAACTATATTGCTTTTTTTAAAATCCATTCAGGACCCATAGGCTTCACTGTCTGCTTCAGCACTTAGTACCCATCCCAAACTGTCCTTGATAAAGTGGCAGTGAACTGTCATCTTAAACTGGTCTATCCACAGCGCTGTTAGATAGAGAGCCTAGGAATACACGTTTAGTTCTCTGTGCAAGCATATCTCTGACAACAAGATCGCACCCATTAATTATTTGTGTCATTAATTCATTTATTTTTGCTTTGGATACTATATAAATTTTGGGAAAGAGTTATTAATTGTGCTTTGTTTTAAGGATAGTACATTCCATCCCTTCCAGTCTCACTGTGGGTATCATTACCTAATTAGCTGCCCTGCAATGCTGCCATATGGATGCTTGTGTACTCCCACTCTAGAAGTATCCCACTTCTCACCCCCAATTTTGTTTAAAGCCCTCTTTACATGCCTAGTTTACTTCACCAGGACACTGGTCCCGGCATGGTTCAAGTGAAGCCTATCCCACCAGAGCAACTTGCTTTTACTCCAATTCTGTTGTAAATGCTTCACAAACTGAAACCCAATTCTCCCTCACCAATCTTTGAGCCATGGGTGCTAATCCAGACATCAAAACTGGGAACCAAATATGTGTTGTACATGGGTATGGACCTTTCTGAAATAACAGGCTGAAAGGGAAAGGTGGTAGAGGCATTTCTGTTAATATGATAGCAAGAAATTGTCATGGATCAGTAGATGCAGAATCCATATAGATAGAAGTAAGAAATAACAATAGGAGGATGACACAGGTGGAAGTAAACTGATGGGGGCCCCATAGTAGCTGTACTGCAGGAGAGAGACTAAATCAGAAGATAATGAGGGCATGTTCTGATTTTTAATTTAGTTCCTAACTGTTCAAATTCTTTCAGCAGAAACTCCTTTTATAGTTCTAGAATAGAATAGAATTTAAATAAAAAATACAATGCAAAGTGTTTTAAGTCGCCAAATGTCAGCAGCGACATTAGTAAGAGAAATCACAAACCAAAAGAATTAAGACAAAGTTCATCCTTGTTAATTCACGGCTCATGGGTTCCCAAGGTTGAGGAAAAGACAGGAACCATATTCTCCACCGCTGAAGAAAGCTGACATTGAAGTTGCCATGTCTCGGGCCGTTGGAAACCTGAATCGGACCACCGTGGGTACTGAAGATGCTGCAGAAGCTGCCTCATAGACCCACCTCAACACTGAGGCTGCTGCTGAAGCAGACCGTTGCGCTGTACCACTGGAATCCTGGGTCAAAGGATGCGGGAGAAGCCGCCTCGAGGAATCCCAGGCCATTGAAACGCTGGGCCAAATCTACCTCGTCGCTGAAGACACCATCAACCAGGTCATTGGAATCCTGGCCCGGACCCAGCACACTGTTGAAAATGGAGAAGCAGACCACCACTCTGGAGGATCCACCAGGATGTGGCTGTGATGGCAACAAGGAATGGATCACACTGCTGCAACAGCCTCTCAAAACATCGTTTCTCCACTGAAACTGCTCAAAGAAGGTTACACAAATTTTAATGTTAAACATAAATACATAAGATAAAAAGGAGACGGCAGGCCTGGTGATCAGAAGCAGATGGGCTCAGGAGCCTGAACACTTCTTACCTATCTTGCCTCTGCCATCTTGAATCAATAACCTATCAATATCATTAGTACCAATGTTCACAACAATCACTGGATCTATCTGTCCTCCTATTTGACGCTCATTCACCCCCCGCCCCAGATCTTTCCCTGCCAAGTCCCCCTCCAACCCTTTCTGTCTACGTTCCTATCCGGCCATTAGGGTATGCCCTTATCCCTGGCACCAATGGGCAGCACAGCCTTCTAGCCTCATGCTTACACCTGTTGAGAACAGTGTCAACCTCCCTCACCCACCCACCCGCCAATACTGCCACTGTTATACTGTTCTCCCCATGACTATTTTGTTCATATTTCCTCCCCATAGTGTCAGTTCAATTTGCTTATCCTACCTGCCATCTCCACTCTCATCCACACAGCTTGCAAGATCCTTGTAACTGTTGGATGTTTGCAGGGACTGAAGTTCCTCCTAACGCTACCTGTTGGGTGTGAATACCTATCTCACCTGCAGTCACGGCCTCCAGTCCTTGATCTGACCAAACTTCAATTATCTAAGCCAAGGGATGTGACTGCCTTCTAGAGAAAGGTGTCCAGGTAACAGTCTCTCTGTGTGATAGGATGCAATGTCTGCAGTTCCGATTCCCAAACCCCGGTATCTGCTGCACTTGACCTTCCGGGTAGTTGCCCAGATGGAAAAACCAGTAGGAAAAACCGACATATTTGGACGTGAATGCCCTGGTCATATTGGACCTGCAGGTGTATAAGGCAAGTCAGACCAGTGTGTGTCATTCACAAGTTTACTGTTAGTTTCCTTCTGGGAGAGGTCATGGATTTGAAGGACCTTTGTGGAGTTGTTGCAGTTCATCCTGTTGCTAGCGTAGGGAGTGAACGTTACCTTAGTTCTACATGGAGATTATTTCACACCAGTTTAAAGTGCTTTGCTGGTTAGGACACGGGACTGCGTTCTCTTTGTTTTGTGAAAAACAAAATCTGTAAAACAAAATTATTGTCATTAATCATGGTTTATGCTTCACTTTAGTTACCAGAAAGGTAAGCAGGCCCCTCACAGTACCTTTTATGAGTCAAACCCAGATCCATTTTTCTGCCAAATGTACTCAATTGAAACAGGAAACTGCTTAGAGTATAATTAAAACAAGTGCAAACATACACAGACCTTCAAACACAAATGTGCAGATATGAACCAACTTCTACTTTTTATCAAAGGGCAAACTGGACAGTAGTCTTTTACTGAACATTAAGGACTTCTTAAAAAAAATCCATGTGATGCTATTGTGCTGCAGTAGTAATGTAGTGCTGAAGTGATGTCTCTCCTAGAGCAGATATTCATTCATCTGTTTGTGCATCGGTAGTGATATTTTCCGCACCATCCAGATCATGCTGTGAATTCAATTCTGTCATAGTGATAACGTTACAATCAAATAAAAATATAACTTAAATTACATAGTGATTTGGTCTTTATGGTACCTAAGTGTTTTACAGCAGATGAGTTGCTTTTATAATACCTGCACTCTAGCCATTTGAGAGTACTGCAAGGTCCCATAAACAACAAATCAGATAAATACCAAGTTAATTATTTTTGGTCATATTATTTGCAGAATGCATGCTTGGAAGAGCTTTGAATCATTCCATAGGATCTTTTGTGTCTATTAACTTTGCAAAACAGAACTTTGTTTTTGCAACTTATCTGAAAGACAGTATATCCTAGTATTGCAGTGAAAACTGGTCTGTAAAAATGTCTTCACTGTGGACATTCCTTATATTTATATTGTGATGTATTCTGCAGTAGCACTCTATGCTTTAACTGATATGTTTTGACCCTAATATTATCAATTATGGATTCATTCCTTAATGGAAATTCTCCTTTTGAAAAACTCCAACACTGTTTGGAATATAAATTAACTGGATTATTTCTGTGAGCAAAGATATGGTATTAAATTATGAAATGATTTTGTGGATTAAATACCAACTGCTGTGAGCAAGATTTCCATGTTAACTTTACTGATTACTGAGCCCTCAATAATCAGTTTGTAGCACAGTGCTGTCTCCCTGGGAAAAGTTTTAGTGGAGGGAAAGCACAATTGAAATAAATAATGAATGCTGGTTTATTCGCAAGCATTTTGGTCAAGACTTTCCTGAGGACAGTTGTTTACTTTTTCTCTCTTTCCTGTGCCTTAACTCCCTTGCATTGTCTTGCAGTGCATTTCTACTTATAGCTGCTGAGCAGGTTAAAAGGAGATAAGCTAAAAGTGCTTGCTGTACAGTGCTGTAAAATATGGTGATATGTGCAGTCAAATTAAAGTTTAAAAATAGAATCTGTCTTCTTAGCATCCTCAGACAAGCTTTCCTTGCTATCAGGATTAGAAAGGCAGAATAGATCCGTTGAGGTTTACGTCATTATCTGTAGTCATGATTTACGTGTGACTCGTTACAGATTCCTCAAGGTGCATGCAGGTGAATGCGGTTAGTTGGGTCACTAAGAATAAACTCCTGGCTCAGCATTTTGAGAAATATAACTGAAAAAACCGATGTAATTTTTAACGTGCACAAACAACATTTGACTGGCTTGTATTTATTCCTGACTTTACTTGTGATTCATATAATTAAACCCTACTTTGAAAACGTTGGAATTTTCCATAAATTGTGCATTAGCGGAAAGCACTCCTAAAACAAATTGGCAGGATTTAAGCATTTTCTCTAGTAAATATTGCAGTCTTGTATACCAAGTTATTAGAGGGTACTGATTGGTGATGGTGAGTTTAATTTAAACTGTTTATTTCTAGGACACAAGTTGATAATCCAAATTATGGAGCAAATGTTTGTCTGCTGGCTGACGGGATCTTATAAAGGATGGATTTGGGCAGTTTCTAGTGAGCATGGGTTCAGAGTCTAAAATCTACTCATGAATATTCACCAAATATTCAATCCTACATTGGATGGCTGGTATGCAAAATTGTAAAAGGGATGGACTGATGCAACTATGATCTTGTGTGGAAGGCAGGTCCACATTGGAGAGAAAAGCATTTAGTATCTAACCTATTTTTCATCATGTAGGAGTGGTTTATGGCATTGTCAAAATGTGCGACACTAAGACAAGGCAAACAAAATGAAATATTCTGTTTCACAGTTACAATGTACTTGCCTTAAAGAGTGTGCACATAATTAAAACAAGTCTCACAAAAGCTGCCTGGTTCTAATGAACTCTAATGAGTCCTAATGAAAGACTATGTGCCTTAACGTTAACTCTCTTTCTCTCTCTCTCTCTCTACAAAGATTATCAGACCTATTCAGCAGCATTGCCTCTAATTTTCTTCTGACTGCACAGGGCTTCAAGGTCTGTACGTGGCAGTAATTTCCATAACCAGTTTGCTGCCACCAGTCACCGTGTGTGGAACCTTGGATTTATCCCATGTTTTGTCGTCATTTCTGAATGGGTCATTCCCTCTGGTCCGCTCCCCCAGTAGGCACTCCCTTCCCTAGGTTGCCTTTCTACATGAGTGTAAGGGATTGAACACCCATCCTTTTACATCCTGCTGTCTCTTCATCCAAGGCCCTAATCACTTTTTTCAAGTAAAACTGTGATTAATTTATACTTTTCTTTTGGCATGTTCTATTTGCTGTTCACAGTGTGTTCTCCTCTACATGACTGAAACCAACTGGTGAGACAAAGTGGCAAGACCTTCATTTGGTCTGTACGCATGGCCTTGAGCTTCCAGTTGCTTGTCATTTTAATGTTCCACCTTGCTCCCACTGTGACCATTCTGTCTAGGGCCAGTTACAGTGTTCAAGTGAAGTTGAACACAAGCTCGAGGAACAGCGTCTAGCCTTTTGAGGCAGTGTGATAATCAGCCTCTGTCTTCAACATTGAGATTAACCATTCGAGAACAAAAGTTCTACTGCCTCCATCCTGGTTATTTTTGTGGCTTGCTTAATCCTGTCTTGTTTCTTTCTTTACCCCTTTATGCTGCATTTAGATGGCTGCTAAGAAGCCATTCATACCTCATCTGTACCCCAGCACAGTTCAAGTGAAGCCTGTTCCACCAGGACAGTTCCTTTCTATCCCAGTACCACTGGTGCTAATGCCCTGTGAACTGAAACCGATTCCTCCCACACCAATATTATAGACATCCATTTAACTCTTGGCTTTATGTTCCCTATGCCAGTTTGCACATGGCTTACGTAGTAATCGTGAGATCATCGCCTTGGAGGTTCAGTTTTTTCATTTAACTGCTAACTGTTTAAAGTCTTTCAGTAGAATTGCCTTTCTAGTCCTTTTCAAGACCTTAATACCCATAACATGGTAACAATGGAATCTGTCCCTTCCCACCCCAAGTTTCTCTCCAGCCCCTCCTTAACTCTAGCACTGGGCAGGCAACATACCCTTCAGGATGCTCAGCTATAATGAACAGTATCTTCCCCTACCCCTACCCCTACCTCCACCACCACCACCTCCAGTTTGTTCTGTCCCTTCCTAGTCTTGTGCTCCTACTTGCTGCCCCTACTTCAAAGGTTCCAGTGCCCTGGTATTCTGGTCAGTTTGTAGATCCTGTCCACAGTCTGCACTGTTGTCCACACAGCTTCCAAGAATCTCACAACTGTTGGACAATTGAAGGGGCTGAAGCTCCTCAAATGCTACCCCTTGGACCCCATACCTGTCTCACTTGCAGTCACAGCTACCCATCCTAATCACAGATCAAATCTGAGGGATGGGGGTGGGCATGGTGGTGGGTGACCACCTCTTAAAGCAAAGTCTACAGGTAATCTTTCCCCTTCATGGTGTAGAGCAACATCTGCAGCTCAAATTCCAGCTCCTCAACTCAGAAGCAAAACTTCTCAAGTTGCAGACGTTTAACTCGGATTCGTTCAGTCTGGATCACCTTGGTGTCCAGCAACTCCCAAATGCTGTAGCAGCAAAACATCAACCATCTGCCATTACTATTGTATTTATTTAATTCTTTAATTTACTACATTTAATGTCGTATTATTGTGTCTTACTTTTGACGAATTTCCCACTCTTTATTATAATTGAGTTTTTTTAACACCAGCATCAATCTTAATGAGCTTTTGGAACAAAAGTCTAGAGACTTTGTTAACAAATCTTACTTTTATTTTAAGGACTAGCAATACGCAACAATCCTACTCACCAAACAGCTGCTCCTCCTGTACCATTGTGGTTTGGGATGTCACTCTGCTGATGATCTCTCTGCAGGTAGGCCTCTTGATCTGCAACTTCTATGCCCTTCCTGCTCACATTTTCTTACAACATGCTCTTCTGAGCTTTAGGAAGCATAAACCTTATTCACATCCAATTTTTCACCAATGAACCAACATCTTCTTCTGTGGTACAGCAAGGTTCAAATAATGGAGTATAGGGAAAAGCGGCCAAAACACCTTCCTGCCCTGGACTCCCTGACGCTCTCAACTCCGAAACTCTATTGAAAGACCCACACAAGGCTGAGTCGCAATAATACTTGTATATGCTCCTAACACCTATTTAGTTACTCGATGAAAATTCCGTTTCTGCTGTTTCTTAATTAAGCTACTTTTTCACTGGAACTCTTGAAAAAATCCAGCTTAAGGCTGGGAACTACAGAATGTAAAGTATAGCTTTAGTTTTATGCCAACTACAAACTAAATTAGGTTTGTACAAAATAAATTTTAGATATACTTACTGACAGTACATGCACTCAGTCTGTTGCTGTTTTCTAGCTAAGAAGCTACATACTTAGCCACTCAATTGTCTTGGAAAATGTCATTTAATTCAAGTTGAAAATAGATATCTTTCTTTTACGGAATAACATTTTGATATAGAGTATATGAATAATTTTGAGATGTTACAAATGGTTAAAAGTGGCATGCTTGGGAGAAACAGGTACTATTTATCTGCAGTATGATGTTTTGAGTACTACTGTAGATCCTACCATTAGCTTCAAACTAGGCAAACTTCTATTTTCAGTTCCCTCAAGATACAAATTGAGATTAACCTTTACACATCTTCCACGTAGTCGATGATGAATTTAATATTTTACTCCGCTTACAGTGCAAGGCTGGCTAACTTTCATTTACTTTGGCTAACTTCTCTGAGAACTGCAAGTTGCAGATTTCCAAACTGTCATTAACAAACCTCTTCCAACAAACACCCAGATAAATTAAAAGCAGATAGCCTCCCTATTCTTCACCCATTTCAATAATGACATAATCTGCTCTAGTCTTATCTTTATGTTAATTATCCTTGATTTTATGAGTACTTCTTTGATCTAATGAAATAAATGGGGTTTTCAAGCTTCCAGTTTTTACTAAATGGTTTTGAATTAATTTGGCTCTAACTCTCAAAATAAAACACATCTCCCTGGACTGTAGCTGTAATAAGCACAACAGACGTAGCATTTCTAGCTCGTTAACTAAGTAACCCCACCGACTGGTTTCCTTAGCCTCCAAGTTTACTTCAGTTATCTCTACCTCATTTTTCAGTTCAACTTTAATTGTTAAAACTACAAGTTATATTCCAAAGTACATGAACCATGAATTATGTATTTAACACACTGCTGCTGATCACAACCAAGAGAGATGCTCAGTGAGGGAAACAATTTTTTTTATTACTTTCCCCTGTTCTATTTCTGCCAGACACTTACCTTTTTCGAACTGGTTTAAAATTATGACAGTGATTAATTCCAGGACACCACTTGAACTATCAGTAAATAACCACCTTGTAGATTGGGATGGTACTCTTAACTATGCCATGAAGAATAGTTTATGTGGGTTGTATGATGAGAGCATGCCCTTGAGAAGGTGGTGGTGAGCTACCTTCTTGAACATATGCAGTCCATTTGAACATAGAACATAGAACAGTACAGCACAGTACAGGCCCTTCGGCCCACGATGTTGTGCCGAAATTTTACCCTAATCCTAAGGTCTATCTAACCTCCACCCCTATCTTATACTATCATCCATATGCCTATCTAATAGCCTGAATTCGGTAGGTTGTTCACAGACTTGCTGCTCTCCTTATGACCCATATCATTTTGGTGTAGGTACAGGTGTTGTTAGGGAGGGAGTTCCAAGATTTTGAACCATTAACACTGAAAGTGATACACTTTCAAATCAGGATGGTGAGTGGCTTTGAGGGAAACTTGCAGGTGCGAGTGTTCTCATTTATTGGCTGCCCTTGTTCTTATGGATGGCAGTGGTTGTGGAATTTAGGAAGTACTGTCTAAGAAGCCTTGGTGAATTTCTGCAGCTGGAGACATTTAATGTTTATGACTTTGATGCCAATCCAGACGGCTGCTTTGTCCTGAAAATCCATGCCCATGGATTTGCCCATCCAGTCTAGTGTAAAATATTCATCATACTCGTAATCTGTGCTTTGTTGATGGTGGTCATTTTTCCACCTTTTTAAAATCTAAAATACTGCACCTTTTTCTACACCAAGTTTTCAATTCTGTGGCTGTGGCCTTTGTGGATCTTCCTACCAAAATTGTGGCTGAATTATTGAGTCCTAGTTCTTTCAAGTCTTTAATTTTTCCTGACCTTTCTTCTTCTGCTAGACTCTTTTACAATATTTTTTTTAAAAAGTTATTTTCACTGAAATAAATTCTTCGGTTTTCCCAATTTCGTAGCCCGAGTCTGCATTTCTTTCGTGTCCTTCACTGTTTCTTGTGGCTGTGCCTCGTAGAGCCTAATGTTGACTGTAGTGAAACTGTGGTGCACTGCTAGGCCAAAATGTCTGAGTCAAGCCCCATCTGCTCTGGAGAAATGCCATAACATGTCTGAACAGGTTGATTAAAATAACAAGTATGTTCTCTTGCACTTCCTTTCCTTTCTTGTCTTTGTACCGTTTTTAAGAAAATTAATTTTTTGAATTCCTTTGGGGTGTCTAATTTTTCCTGCTGGAGCCGCAATGAGTCCTTTGCTAAGACCTTTGCATTTTCTAATTGTGTCTAGCTTTTCTTTTTTTTTTCCCTCCCGCCTGCACAAACCTGTCCTAATGCTTCAGACCAGCTTCTGGATGAAGTTTTGCTTTGGAGTGCAGAGCTTGCTTTTTAAGTCCTCCACAGCTGCTTCACTGTCTGGCGTCCGCCCTCTCTGGCGCCCGCCCTGTCTCGCACCCACCCTCTCTGGCGCCCGCCCTGTCTCGCACCCACCCTCTCTCGCACCCACCCTCTCTCACGCCTGCCATCCCTGTCAATAATTGAGTTTCAGCTGCTGACTGAAATGTCTGTCATCACAAAGGGGGGGCTTTCTTTGAGATAAACTCACTTGCTTGAAATTTGTTTCTTCTTGGTCTTCTGGATTTTTTCTCCTGGGAGGCCAGATCCACAGGAGTGCAGCCATAGGTTATTTCCCAGATAACTGCCCCTGGTACCTGGTGGTCCCTGTTTCTGGGTAAGGGAGTTTTGAGGTAGTTCTCTTCAATCAGTCCTCTTTGGCTTTTGCTTTGTCTTGGACATATTTAGTGATTACAAATAGAGGACGCAACACTGTAGAGTATATACAGAAAAAGCACTCTCAAATAACGCAATGGTTTATTGCATAATAGCAATAATTAAAACCATATTTAGGCATAATTACTAGGACGTAAGGGAGCTGATACAGATATAGAGATAGAAGTGTCTGGGCCCGAAACGTCAGTCTTCCTGCTCCTATGATGCTGCTTGGCCTGCTGTGTTCATCCAGCTCTACACCTTGATACAGATATATCTGCTTTCTCTCAAAGTAGAGTAGAAGTCCCTGTCTTCATGTTTGTAATATTAGTAGAATGGGTGGAGCTAATTTGATATGAACCCTTCAGAACCATTACATTATACAGTAAGGCTTTTGGAGTGGTGGAGTAAGGAAGTCTTGTTACAATTATATAGGACTTTTATGTGATCACACCTGGAGTCTTGGATACAAGTTTGATCTCCTTGCGCAAGTAAACAAGCCCACTTCAGGCAAGGCAGATTTTGACCATTTAGCGCTGGGGTGACAAGGGATCATGCAATAAAGATTTACAAAACTGATTCTTGGGATGAGAGGCCTGAACCAAAAGAGAAGAATTTTTGAGTTGAATGGATCGTTATTCTCTGAAGTATAGAAGATTCGGAGGTGATGTCATTGACATGCATACAGTTCTGATGATTTGACAGTGGAATGCTGCAAAGCTATTTGCCCTGGCAGGAAAGTTTGGAATTGAGCATGATATTCTCAGGATAATGAGTTGTCCATATAGAACTGAGATGAGAAAACATTCTTGACTCAGTATTGTGTATCCTTGAAATTTTCTAACAAGCGAAGCTTCGTACAATCATAGAATCATTGCAGCACCGAGGAAGTCATTCAACATATTGTATATGAGCCAGGTCACCTAAAGTCACTCTTGTGCCTTTTCTTCATTGCCTTGCAAACCTTTTCTCTTCAGATAATGATTCAATTCTCTTTTGAAAACCGTGATTTAATCTCTGTCCACTACACACTCAGGCAGTGCATCCAGATTCTAAACACTCATCATGTAAAGGAAGTTTTTCCTCCTGTTGTTGTTGCTTTTCTTGCCAGTCATATTGAGATGCATAATTGAAGAGTATATTCAAGACTAATTTAATGTATTTTTAGGCAGTAAGGGAATCCAGGGATAGTAGGATAGGGTAAGAAAGTGGAATTAAGATTAAAAATTTGGCCTTGACCATGTTGAATGATGAAACAGGCCCAAGGGACCATATGACCTTTTCTTGTTTCTATCACATATTATAGAGAAGCACTGTTACAGAGGACCATTTACACTTGTGCAATTGGACTGTGTGTTGCCATAAATTATGTGAAGAACGGATTAATAAAATGCAGTTTTTGTTCAATATCCTATTCTCCTTGACCATCAGCACTTTATAAATCAAAGCTGCACTTGTCAAATGCTTTGTAACACACCCAAATTCATTTTTATTGGAACCAATGAAGAGCAATCGGGATATAGAAACTTGTATTGATTGATCATGTTGGGTCTTACAGGTGCAGAAGACAGAAGCCCACATTATTTTCAACAACTCAAGGAGATACTAAAATATCCAACGCCTTGAAAGAATAAATTTTACAAGAAGTTACCAAAGATTGAAATATAAAACATTCTTTTGAAGATTTTTTTCATGATAAGAATCCTTAAATAAGTTTGGAAATGTAAGTTTTTACAATAGCATTACGATTTTCGAAGGATTTTGATTTATAAATGACAAAAGTCATTTGTGTTCCTTGGGTCTTGGATTAGAATATAAATCCAGAAATTGTGTAAACCCCTTTCTAATCCTACATGCCATTAATTCTTATAAGTTATAGTGTCAGTCCTGAACCCCTGTCTACAAAATGTGGAAAGCCGTTCATTAAGATGAGTAGGTTAAGTCAGAGATCTTGCATTCTCAGGAAGAGATGCACTCAAAGCACAGGTCAGAGAGGAAGCACCTCTACCTGCTGTAACCCTACCTCCAATTTGCTCTTTCTTCATATATGGCTCCTTTGTTAAAAGCATCAGATCAGTGAACTTATCTATATGTTATAAAAGCATGGTAGCAGGAATAGGCCATTTGCCATGCCTTGAGCCAGCTCCACCATTCAATGAGATTGTAACTGATCTGGTTGTGTCCTTATTTCCATTTTCTTGTCTGATCCCAATTATCCTTGACTCCCTGGTCAAAGAAGAATCTACCTCAGCTTGAATATATCCAGTGATCCAGTATCCAGTGCTCTCTGAGGATGAGAATTCGAGAGACTACCGTTCTACTTGTGAAAATAAATCAATCTTAAGTAGGACGTAACTTGTTTTTAAATTTTAACCATTTTTCTAAGAGTAAATGGAGGGCTCTTGTGGTGTGGTGGTAATGTCCTTACCTCTGAGCCAGAAGACCTGGGTTCAGTTCCTACCTATACCTGAAATGATTGTAATGTCTCTGAACTACTTGATTAAGGACTCTTGTGGTTCAGTGGTAGTGTCCCTATGTCTGAGCCAGGAGGCTTAGGTTCAAGTCAAGTTCCAGTTCTGGTCTCCCTATTATAGGAAGGATATTATTAAGCTGGAGAAGGTTTAAAAGAGATTTTCCAGAATGTTGCAATGAATGGTGGGTTTGAAATATAAGGAGAGGCTGAATAGGCTCAGACATTTTTTTACTGGAGGGTGATGGGTGACCTTGTAGAGGTTAATATAACCACGAGGGGCATAGATAGGGTGAATGGCAGGTATCTTTTCCCTAGGATGGGAGATTTCAAGACTGGGGGCATTTTTTAAAGTGAGAGGAGAAAGATTTAAAAAAAAAAAAGACATGAGGTGCAGCTTTTTTATACAGCGGGGTGGTTTGTGTCTGGAATGAACTTCCAGAGGAAGAGGTGGATGTGGGTACAGATACAATATTTAAAGGACATTTGGATAAGTACATGAATAAGAAATATTTGGAGGGATGTGGGCCAAATGCAGGCATGTGGGACTAGTTTAGTTTGGGATTAAGGTCAGCATGGACTGATTGGACCGAAGGGTCTCTTTCTGTGCTATGTGACTCTGAGTCCCACCTGCACCACAGGTGTCTAATAGCATCTGTTACATAGATTGGCTGAAACAAAAATCATCTGTATTTGGGACGTTGCAATTCAGTTGTGCTTTTATCCTGACTAAGCTTTCTCTAGCATTCAGCTGCCCATACATAGAGCCATTAATATGAGAAGCAGGGAGAGGCCATTCAGCCTTTCGAGCCTGCTCCACTGTTCAACGTGGCCGTCTGACTCGGTACCCTGTTTCAGCTTTCTCCCTATACCGTTTGATCCCTTCAGCCCTAAGAACTATATCTAAGTCCTTTTGAAAACATTCAATCTTTTGACCTCAACTGTTTTCTGTGGCAGAAAATTCTAAAGGCTCACCACTCTGGGTAAAGACAGTTCTCTTTATCTCAGTCCGAAATGGAATTTGGGGATTTACAAATACATATTAATAGATTAAAACCTTCTAACTGACTAAAGATTTAACAGCATCTGAGGTTTGTTTAATACATCCTCATCAGTGGTGTGACCTTTTGATCTTTTACTTATAATTTCTGTGTCTGATACTACCGCTCTCACTAACACCTGAAGAAGGAGTAAAACTCTGAAAGCTTGTGTTTTCAAATAAACTTGTTGGACTATAACCTGGTGTCATGTGATTTCTGACTTTGTCCACCCCAGTCAACACCGGCACCTCCACATCGTGGCCACCCAGTTTCGTTAGACTGTGACCTGTGGTTCTGGATTCCTTTGTGATTGGGAACATCCTTCTTGCATTTACCCTGTCTGGTGGTGTTAGAGATGTATAGATTTCTATGAGATCCCCCTCATTCTTCTAAACATCAGCAAATATAATCTTAATTGATAAGTTTGTCTTCATACGTCAGTCCTGGCAACCCAAGAATCAGCCTGGTTCGCACTCCCACCATAGCCAGAATATCCTTCCTCAGTAAGGAGATGAAAACTGGACACAATACTACAAGTGCAGTCTCACCAAGGCCCTGTACAATTGCATCAAGGCATCTCTGTTCCTGTACTGAGAATTCTGTCTTAACGAAGACCAACATACCATTTGCTGCCTTCATCACCTGCTGCATCTGCATAGTTGCTTTCAGTGACTATTGTACAATGACATTTGGGTCTTGTTGTACCTCCCCCTTTCCTAATTTATCTCCATTCAGTTAATAACCTGCCTTCCTGCTTTTTGCTGCCAAAGTGGATAACTTCACATTATACTTCACCTGCCATGTATTCGCCCACGCATTGAACTCATCCAAATCACACTGAAGCATTTCTGCATCCTCCTCACATAACATCCCACCCAGCTTTGTGCCGTCAATGATACATACATAACATCCTCCACACTGTCTTGTATGGTATTCCCACAATTATTGAGGTAGATAAAGCAGTTTTATCAGATCTTAGTGAGCTGTACATTGGAAGAATTAATGTAGTCTTGTTAAGTGGGTTAGATGATATCATCATGAATGTCACCTGTTACTGACACAAGGGTATGTGATTGTCTTTAAAATACAAAATGATTATTTTTAAATTAGTTTTGTGATAGAAAGGATCTTTAGATGTACAGCTTAGCAATGCTGTATGAAGATTAAATAGTCCTTCATCTCAAAGGGCAAAGGGTATCATCAGCTCAATCATGTTGTGTCTGAAGGTGTATAGATCATGTGACAGTCTGTAATAATGCTAGGTCATTTTAGCAGTAAATCAGTCGAATGATCACAATGTTGTACAACAGAAAATCACTACCTTTTCCAGGTCCCTAAATCATCAGTCATAGTTACTATATATTATCGTGGTCCAAATGTAGAAAATGTAATTTCTCTTGCCTATGCTTGCCTTTTAAGACATTCCCATGTGTCTGCTGTGACAGTAGGCATTAGAGTCTGTTCAAGGATTTTGGAGGAAATATAAAGATTGAAAGTATGAGCTACATGAGAAATGCTAAAGGATGCAGATGAGCAGATAGATCAAAGGATGTGAACTCATAATTTCTTCAAAGCAAGTGTGACATCAGATGAAGCCATAACAAGAACGGTATTAGATTTAGAGATAGAAGTACAAAGTTTAGGACCAAAGCGGTGGTGATAAATTTGTACCAAGCGATGGTCAAACAATGTGCAGTTTTTAACAGAGCCGCAGGGAATGCACAATGTGGATTCTACAGGATGTTACAATAGATTGGCTTATAGTTTTGAGAATAAATTTAAATGATTGAGCCCATTTCCACTTAGAATAAAAGGTGAGGAGGACATTTAACAGAGGGTATTATTTTAAATAATGAAGGAGTTTGCTAAGGTGGATGCCAAAAGAGTGTCCGTTCATTGGGGGATTATTGCCTTGGCCCAGTTGGTTCAAACAGTTAGTGAGAGTAGGTTTAAGAGAATTCTTTCACACAGCAGACTTAAAGAATGGAATTTTTCACTGGAGTGTTTTTGTGATAGAGACCATTGGATGTTTTAAGCAAAATGTCGATAGATATTTAAAGTAGGATTAGGTAAGAGAGCAGAGGTCTGGGATGATTTTTGGATTGAGTAAATAAATGACTGGAACAGAATATGAAGGACTCTTCATAATTAAACTGCCCAAGATGAGCTTTTGATTACATATTTGTGTAACCACCAAGGCCGCCTGTTTCCACCTCAACAGCATTGTCTGACTTTGGCCCTAATTTAACTCAAGTGATGCCAAAACCTTTAATTATACTTCTGCACCTCTTGGATTGGACTATTTTCTCATGCACATTGGCTAGTTTCGCACATTCTACCCTCTGTAAACTTAAGGTCATCCAAAACTCTGCTGCCTGTATCTTGACGCTCACCAAATTTGAGTCACCTATTATTGCTGCGCTCACTGACCTACATTGGCTCTCTGTCAGTTAATATCTTGATTTTAAAGGTCTCACCCTTATTTTCTAATCTCATCATGGCCTTATTTGTGGTGGTCCCTTTAATTTCATCTAGCTCCGCTAGTTTCTGAGATATTAATATTCCTCTAAACTCTTGAACTTACCTGATTGTGATTACTGTTCCATTGGTTGCTGTGCCTTCAGTTGCCTAGAGCCTAAGCTCTCGAATTCTCTCTCTACACCTCCCCACCTCTCTACCTCGCTTTCTTCTTTTCAAACACTCCTTGAAAACCATCTTTTTTGACCAAACCTTTGATACAATATCTCCTTGTATGACTCCGTATCATAATTTGATTTATAGTGTTATGTAGTTCATTGGAATATTTTATACATTAACACTGCTGTATAAATTTGAGCCATTGTTGCAGCAGAAAATATTGCTATTTGTTCTGATTAGTAAGCAGATGGTTGCATTTCAACAGAGCCATACAGAGTCCCAAATTCACTTCTATGTCTGTGCTCAGTTAGCTGGTCAAATGCAAATCTGTTGCATTAATTCAGTACTTCTGGGTTAAACATGAGAAAAATAGTCATGATTCTCATTACGTTATTACTAGCATTCCAACAGAGGCCAATTGTGAGTGCTTCTGGACATCAGACTCGAGTGGCATAGGTTCCTTTGTGATGAAATGTATATAAAATTAACCTACCAAAGAATGCCCAACATAATTGGAAGTGTACATCTGAATGAGCCAGCACTTTCAGAGTAATGAGAAGGAAATTGGGTGTTGGGAAGATGATGAACTGTTAATAAGAATTATCAAAGGAAAATCCGAACTGGATTCACTTAGTAGGTGAGATTTTAACTTTTCTCATTGCAGATACAATCTTCATTTGCCATGTAATGTGGCACTTGCTTTGAATAGGTGGGGAATTTTCCTTTAACTCTTTGATATCTACAAGGGGTCTGGATTTATCCCAACGTTATTCTTTTTTTGGAAAGTACTTGCTCTAAATCTTCATTATCTCTTTCTTGAATGCCTCCTGTTAATCGGCTACTGATTTACCTCCAAGTAACTGCTTCCAACCGGGATGTAGCTAAATTACATCTCAGCTTAGTAAAGCTAGCTTTTCACCAATTTGAAACCTTTTATTAAATAATATTACATTACTTTTGCTGCCAGTTTTACATTGTTCTCTCACCTCTACCAGGTCTGTTGATAGATCTTCATTCCCTTTCTTGATTTTTTTTTGTTTCCGTTTCTGGGGTTAGGCTGCCCAATCATATCCAAATGCATAATCTCCTCCCTTACCAGCATATCCCTTCATGACAGCCTGGTCCACTCGTCCCTTTTCCCTAACACCACCTCACCTCCAATTGCACCTCTCAATGCCATCGCAGATGTATCATTTGCCCTTTTTATCTCTTCCCTCCTCACTGTCCAAGGCCTAAACGTATCTTCAAGGTATTGTAGTGATTTATTTGCATGTCTTTCAATCTAGTTTATTGTGTTTACTGTGATCAGTTTGGTCTCTGTACATGAGCAAAACCAAATGCAGATTGATTGTTTTGCAGAACTCCTCTGCTTTGTCTGTATGAATAACCCTTACCTTCCAGCTGCTTGCCATTTCATTACACCGTCTTGTTCTCCTGCTAATGTTTCTGCCCTAGGCCTTCTGCAGTGTTCCAGGGAAGCCCAACATAAGCTGAAAAAACAGCGCATAATTTTCCACTTGGGCACTTTTTTGTCATTCAGGAATTGTGCATGTTGTTGGCTGGGGCAGCATTTATTGCTTATCCTTAGATACCCTTGAAGGCGATGGTGGGCTGCCTTCTTACACCACGTACATAGTGGACAGGCTTTGGAGAGTCAGGAGGTGAGTTATTCACTGCAGGATTTCTAGCCACTGTATGTATATGACTAATACAGTTTCTGGTCACTAGTAACCCTTTGGATGTTGGTTGTGGGGGCTTCAGCAGTGGGGTAATGCCATTGAATGTCAAGGGGCAATGATTCTGTCTTTTTGAGATGGTCTTTGCCTGGCACTTGTGTGGCACAAATATGATTTGCATTTGTCAGCTCAGACCTGGATATTATGCATGTCGTACTACATTTGGACATGAAACACTGAGATGTTGCACGTGGAACTGAACATTGTGTAGTCATCACCAAACATCCTCACTCCGGCCCTAATGATGGAGGAAAGGTAATTGCTAAATTGATAAAGCGGCAAAAGATAGTTCAGTAAAATACCCCTCCCTTGTGGAACTTGCAGAGATGTCCTGGACCTGAGATGTCTGACCTCCAACAACTGCAGCTATCTTTCTTTGTACTATTTACACTCAGTATACTCCCCATAGTATGATTGACGCTTTTCCATCCTTTGGTTTAGTTTGCAGGATCTTGTTTGATGATCCTTTGACCATTTTCTTCCTCTTCACAGCTTTATTTATTTATTTTAATCAATGTTGTTGACCAACTCCCTCAAGTATTTTTTTCCCCTGCTGCTCTCTGTCTCATCTGAAAACCATGAAGCCAGGAATGTTGGTTTTCCATTCCTGCCCTTGTTTCAGCCACGTGTCAGTGATAACTATAGCTTCATATCTCCATCCAACAGTATATGTAACTTATAAGGCGTTTTCAGAAACCTCTGGTTTCTGTTGGAAAAATTTATACTGTCTGAACCCACCATAATTTTCTAAGCTTACCAGAAATCGCCATCTACTTGGTTTTCTGGCATTTAATTTCTGGGTATGATCACAGTAGAATTGTATTTTTGACCATAAGGTCAAAAAGTAAGACACAAAAAGTACAAGTGTTAATAATTGAAAGTGTAACATTTCCAAGCATGCAGTCATATATGTACATTATTGCAGGTCATAACTTTTTCTCCTGTCACCTTTGAGACCATCTATAAGAATATGGCATTTACTTTGAATCACTGCAACAAATTAATTGTGTAGTTTTGACTTCTCCATGGTTTAGCAGTACATAGTTAAAAGATACCTGCCTTGTGTGTTCCATGAGCCAGAATTATCCAGCCGCGTTTTATTGTTCAAATTGTGATGGTATGTTGTAAACAAGGGAATACTTCATTGATTGCAGCGGTCTTTATACTAAATAGATTCAGCAGCATACTACTCCTAAAATAATAGCTCAATTCCCCTGGGTCACATAACTCAATGGTCAGGTATTTTGAATATAAGGCCATGGCCCTTTGTGCAGGCCTCTCTCCTGAACGAAATATCCAATCATCATTATTAAGGCTTTCTCAGAGGACATACTTCAGTACAAATGCTGAAAATTAACTGAGATGGGTTAAGTAAGTAATGAGAATTTGAGATACTCCCTAAAGATTTTGCCTGCGCAGTATTTCTTGATTGACTTGTTGTAACTAATTGATGCAAACTTTTATTGAATATTAAATAAACAAAAACCAAAAGAACTGCGGATTCTGGAAATCAGAAACAAGAACAGAAGTTGCTGGGAAATCTCAGCAGGTCTGGCAGCATCTGTGGAGAGAAATTGGAGTTAACATTTCTTATTGAATATTCAAGCTCTCATCAAAAATCTTTGAACTTGCTTCTACCGCAATAGATGTTGATATGAGCAAAAACTTTGCATATATGGATACAATAAACAAACGCCCCCTTTAAGGAAATAAAATCTTTCAGGGGTATTGCCCTCTATCTCTATACCATTTTCCTTCTATTAATGAAACAGGAAAACGTACTGATGACCATTTCATTATCTAATAGCTTTTGATACAATAATCTGGGAATGAAACAAAAAGGAAAAAACTGCAGAATTTGGAAACAGAAGCTGAAATGGAAACTGCTGGAAATGGCAGGTTGAGCAGCATGTGTGGGCAGAGATGTATGCAGTTAATGTCTCAGGATGACGACCTTTCATGTAGTTTTAGTTTGGCATTAGATCTGACACCATCTTGAGGGTAAAGTTTTCCCTTAATTTTGCATTGATTGCAAATAATGCAGCCTCTGCTAAATCTCAAATTTCAAAATGTTAGTATTACAAGGTTAGCATTCAGCCCTATTAAATCATTCAGTTTCCAATACTAAGAAACAGGCAGCAAAGAAGGTATAAAGGAATAAGTATTTCATAGACTGGTAACCAGAGCTCTGAGCATACATTTAAGTATAGATACAAGAAGCCTTTACCTTCTGTAACTAACGAGCAGTGTAATTGGGGCAACATGACATAGCATATGAGCCATTCTAAAAGTTGGTGCCTGTACTAACTGTAGAAAATGCCTGGGTCATTAAAGAAAGTCTATTGATGTATCAAAGGCACCTCTATATTGGAGAGACAAAGAAAGACAAGTGGTCACATAGCTTGAGGGGCATCACTGCATCAAACAAGGCACAAGATAAGGAGGCAGACCTGCATGAACTGCTACAGCCTATATGACAATTGAACCTGCACCATTGGCATCATTCTGTACCATACTCTAGCCATCTAGCCAACTGAGTTCATTGGGCCCACCATACAGGTCTGGGAACAGAAAAAAAGGGGAGTAAATTTATGCATGTATACAAATAACTTACAAAATGATTTATTTAATACATGAGTTGTTAAGCCACATCAAAAAATTGAAGATATTACCAACTTACTTCCAGTTACTGTTACCACTGTATTGTTAACCAAGATAGTGGAACCATTCCATGTGGCGTAAGACAGAGGTGAACCTCCATGGAATGATTATTTTTTGGTGGTGGAATGTGGAATGGTTATTTTTTGGTGATAGTCATTGAAAGTGCGCTGTGCTGGTTGCATTTCTTGTGTTGTGCGTTTGTGAACAAGTGAAGATGCCTGATTTTCCGTTCTGTCAAAATGCAGCTGAATAGTCCAACTGCTACAGGAGAAACGAAATAGTTGTAAACGTCATAGCATATACCTGACCGTTTTGTATGTCTATTATGATATATTTATGCTGATCCATGGTAAATATTTTCTGAAATACAGATAATAGTGTTATTTAGATACTTTAATTTTCAACCCTTTTTATTTGAGCATTTTCTTCCTGAAAGCGTGTTTGTCAAAGTACCTTTTCTTGGCAGATGTCCAGGACAATGATGGAAATTAAGTCAAACTCCAAATGTACATCAATTATGTATGACATAATTGGGATAGTAATGATGCACATTTCTCTGCCTGTTTCATCTCCTCAGGCAAAGAAAGGTGAAGGTGATATCTCTTGAGAACTGCACCCAAAGTATGATAGCACATTAATCTGTCCAATTCACCAGCCAAGTGCATGATAAGTGAATGTCACTTTGCACTTGACTAATAAACATCAAACTTTGCAATATGTTTTTGTCTTCTGGTAATTCTTTATATATTAAAGGCTGTTGTAGTGTAACTCAATGCTTTCATGTAATTATGACAGCAGTTAATCATACAAAGTTTAATTAAGCAGTGCTAACAATTTCCTTCTTAGAAGCAAACATTGATATTTATTAGCCAACCAGCCTATTTCACTACTGCCGACACTCCCTTGTTTCAAGTACATTTTAATCTGCTCAAGTATGGCACTTTTAAAATAGTTTAACCAGCATATTACTATTATAATGTTTTTGTAAATATTTTAAGGATCTTGATAGGCTCCCATGTCAGCAATATTTTGGATAAATATTACCTTTAATAGTAATATCTCAAATTATTTGAAATCGTTAAAGGAGTTCTTTTTTTTACCAACATGTTTAACAGCAACAATCGGCTTTTAAACCTTGGGTTAATTGCGACAAACTGGGATACATTGTCCTGTTTTAGCAAGATCCCATTATCAATGAGCTTTTGAGTAGCTAATATCTTCAATGGAAATAACTTTAATAAATGACATTGAGACAGGACTATTTTGACATTAATGAGGATAGATTATGTAGAAATTAATTAGAAATAGTTTGATGTATTGAAATTCTATGAACAGATTATGCAGTAAGGCAAGATCATATTTGAGCTCCTGTTTACTTGAGGTTTTAGGAAAGACTGATAAGAGAAAATGAGTATTGTTTTCTTTAGGGATGATTTTAATAATAGCTATTACCATTAACCTAATCAGTGTAGAATAAGACTTGATAGCTCCATAGCAATATAGGCTGATCATTTGCATAGGGTTTACAATAAGTAATCAAAACAGAACATAGACAGCATTCCTCCATTTATTTGATCTTTCAGGCTTAAAACATTTTATGCTATAAATGAATATCTTAATAATGGTGGTTTCAGATTGAGTATTAATGAGAATCTTTTCTTTCATTTCCGGACTCTTTCATTTTAATTCCCCCAGTCCCTCCAACGCACATACGTCTCCTTTTTGCTGCTCTGTAACATTAACTTTGATAATAACTTCAGATAAACTGTTTATTGCTTTACTGGAATATTCCATCTCCAAATATAGGAAACATGTGAGTGAGCAGATCAAGTGTGACCTGCAGTTTGAGATTAATTTATCTGATCTTCATTTGGGGTTATAAGTAAAGCTTCTTTGTCCTGCGGTTTGGGAGGGAAAATCATCCAGGGTTTGTAATCTTGATTGCCATTCACTAATCTCTGTTGGAAAGAGCCCAAATGTGGATATTGGGATTAGGCCTTGCTGTTATGGATTAGACTTGACTGTATTCTTGCTGTGTAAGCAGGTGGTTAAGATGTTGCCTACGTTCACAGATAGATAGATAGTATTCTAATTTGGGTGAACTGGTGGAGAGTGACTATGGAATGATACTTAGCAACAGTCTTCAGGAGAGAAATTGCAGAATTTGAGGGAAGCAAAACACACACTTCTCTTTGCATAGGTATTAATGTTCTAGATCTAGTTAATAATTAATACCTAACAGTGTGTGCTTTGTTAAATAATTTGAAGACGTTAGGGGTCGTATTTTGTATTTTACATTATGTACTTGCAGCGGTATATTGAAATGCTTAACAGTTACTAGTTACCTAATAAGTATGGTTGTTAAGGAAATTTTGTTTATTACTAATCTATTTAAATCAATGCACAATGAATGTTTTACTTTTCTTCCCAATAAATGGAGCATTTAATTTCCAGTAGATATCCAGATTAATATGCTTATGATTGCTTGGAGAAAGTACTGTTTCATCTTCAATTTTGGCAGCTGACTGCAATTGTTCCACTGAATTTGAGTGGTGTTCACCATGAGCAAGGTGCTCCCATTAAGCCAAAAGGATTTTCTGCCTATCCAACAAATAAATAATGTAGTGTGTGAATTTCAGTCTTGGTGTGATGCTAGTTATGTAGGCTCACAGTTGTGCATGCTGTAAGCTACATATATTAATAGACAAGGTTGTGTTCTTTGCAGCCAGAACATGTGCAGACACTATGCCTGGTTCAATTGAATGAAATAAACAACAGCTAGTCTCTGATTCATTTCTAAAGTGAGGGCCTTAACTAAGCAAGGTCAACCTGCCAGCTTTAAATTTAAACAAACCCTTATAGTTAATTTTCTTTCATCATCTAATTGGTATATCCCCCATGGCAATACCTCTACCAGTCTAAGTCCACTTCCCATCCAAACAGAACACTCTGTTCATACAATGTAAAGTGTTGTTTCCCTTTCCATTGGTTTTTTTTTTGGGAAGGCAGTGTTTGCACTCACCTCCAGCCTTTTGGGCATTGTCTTGATGAGTGCAAGTTCCAATGTTCAACAAAATATGAACTAAAAGAACTGCGGATACTGTAAATCAGAAACCAAAACAGAAGTTGCTGGAAAAGCTCAGCAGGTCTGGCAGTATCTGTGAAGAGACATCAGAGTTAATATTTCAGGTCCGGTGACCCTTCCTCAGAACTCATGAAATTTTGAGGAAGGGTCATCATACCCAAAATGTTAACTCTGATTTCTCTGCACAGATGCTGCCAGACCGGCTGAGCTTTACCAGCAACTTCTGTTTTGGTGTCAACAGAATATGTCTTGTTTCAGCAATAAATCGTTCTATAAAACCAAACAATTATAAATATTGTTTATTACGGTAGGAATTCTTCTATAATAGAATATTATAGAATTCTTTTATATATTCTTCAAAGTTGAGCAAATGTGTAGTTGTCCTCAAAGTTTCAGGAATACTAGATTATCTGGATTATTTTGGAAAATGTGTTGAGGCTATCATATCTTGAATGCTGTGTACTAAACCTATGGTGCTTATTGTCTTGAATAAAACAATAGGATTTTGAAAATTGGTTGGAATACAATATATTGTATCCAGCAAAAATACCTTCTTACAGTTTTAAACAGTTCCCTAAATGCATGAATCAGTCAGAACTACTGTTCTGTGTGAATAGTGATGATCAACAAAAGCCATACAAAATTGATTAATCATCTAATTCTCACACCTAATATATCTTTCTCTTTCTCCAGGCCCCAGGTTTTGTGTGTATTTATATCTATAACTGTATATATTCAGTCCCTCGGCCAGTGAGCTGGGATGATGTAGGACATTAGCTTCTTCATGTCTGCCAATAACCCATCTTCCCCTTTCCCCTTTCTGTGCCTAGTTGACAGGAGGTTTACTTCCACAATGTTGAACTAATGTTGGCAATTCCTCCTCCTCATTTCCACTGGGATAGAGCTTTGTGATCCTACATTGTATTCCATACCGTGGCCTTGCTGACACTTGGCAAAACTTTGTGAATGACAGCTGGTGAGCTTGAATGCTGATCAACACTGGAATGTGATTTTATTATCCTCTGGGTTGACAGTTCCACCACTAGAGATGCAAGCCTATCATTAATATTTGATGAAATTGCTGCATTTTGATACCTTGTATTTACAGCACACAGTTCATAACTCTGAGAATGGTCATTGTGCAAGTAATTTATTTTGTCACAAAGGAGAGGTGTTGTAACACTGCTGTCCAGTGTTCTACAGTGATTTGAAACTACTATCAGCTACAATAGCTGCAGTTTCGAAAGATTGTTGGCAGGCAATTCATGCAGCATTTAGAGTAGTCCTGTCTGTGAACTTTTCTCTATTAGTAATTGAGGAATTGTGGGTGCTAAGCAAAGGTGTTCAATGTTGAGAGCTGCATTTAAATCAAAAACATTGCTGTAAAATAGCAAAATGCTCAATGTTTGGACTTTCTGTTTAAATGTAACGCAGGGGAAGTGAGATATAATTTAAAGTTTACTTCTCTCAAATTGCACATATTCCTCAATGATGGCGGAGCTCAGTTTGCGAAGCCAAAAGACAAGGCTGAAGCATTTCTTAAAAAAACGAAGAACAGTGCAGCATGGGAACAGGTCTTTTGGCCCTCCAAGCCTGTGCTGACACACGATGCATTTCTAAGCTAAAACTCTTTTGCCTCCACATGATCCGTGTTCCTCTATTTCCTGCATACTCGTGTATCTGTCTTAAATGTTGCTATTATATTCACTTCTGCCATCCACTGTAAAAAAAAAAAAGCTTACCCCTCATATCTCCCTTAAACTCTCCCCCTTTTACCTTAAAATTATGTCCCCCATTAATTGAGATTCCTGCCCTGGGAAAATGACTCCGATTATCCATTCAATCTATTCCCGTCATAATTTTGTAAACTTCTGTCTTAGCCTTCAATGTTCAAATGAAAACAAACCAAGTTTGTCTAGTCTGTCCCCACAACTAATACACTCCAAACCAGGCCACATCCTGGTTATCCTTTTCTGTATCCTCTCCAAAGCCGCTATATCCCTGAGGCCTAAAGCTCTATACAGCTATAACATGGCTTACCAGTTTTTGTACTCTGTGCCTCGATTGATGAAGCAAGCATCTCAAATGCCTTCTTGACCATGTTATCCACTTGTGTTGCCACCTTCAGGGAACTGTGGACCTGAACATTTAGAAGAATTAACATAATGAGGGACCTAAGAGTTTTCTATTTACTGTATACCGGCATCTTCAGCCAGGTTAGTCTCCAACCAATTCAATTCAGTTCGCTTCATGTGATGTTATGAAAACATCTTAAAGTACTTGCATGCAGCAAAGGCTTTGAGCCTTGACAATATCTTGGCGGCAGTGCGGGATAATTGTACTGTGGGGATAGCTGCATCACCAGCAAGTTGTTCCAGCACAGCTACAATGCTGGAATCCACTTGACAATGTGAAAAATTGCCCATATATGTCTTGTTCACACAAGGTAGGACAAATCCAATCCAGCTAGTAACCATCCCAGCAGCTATTCTGAATCATCAGCAAGTTAATGGGACAGGTTGTTGATGATTCTATCAAGCAACACTTACTCACCGATGTCCTGCACACAAATGTGCCAGTTGTGTTTTGTAAGGATTGCTATGCACCATAATTCATTATAGTCTTAGTCCAAGCTAGACACGAGCTGAATTCTAGAGATGTGAGGCAAGGATGACTACAGTTGACATTGAGGCAGAATTTGACTGAATGTGCATTCAAGGGGCTCTAACAAAATTGAATTCAATGAGAAGTAATGAGGAAAAACTCTGCACAGACTGGAGTTGTACTTAAGAGATGGTTGTAGTTGTTCAAGTCCTGTGATCTCATCCCCAGGATGTCACTGCAAGAGTTCCTCAAGGTAGTATCCTAGGTCAAATCACACTTAGCTGATTCATCAATGACGTTCTCCGAGATAAGATCACAATGTGGATGTTCACTGCACAGTGCTCCAATCTATTAGCAACTCCTCAGAATGAAATAATTCATTCTGCATGTAGCAAGACCTGCTCAACATTCAGCTCTGAACTGAGGCAGCAAGTCATCATCAATAATCGTTTGCTAATGGTTATGCTTGCCCATCTAGGAAATTCTGTGCCACCGGTCATGGGTTCTGTGGGTCCTCGCGTGGCTGATGAGCCCTGATCCCAGAACTGCATCTCCAACCACACATTGGCAGGTGTTTCCAAAGGTGGAATTGGATCTTGGCCTCAGGATCACTGGCATTCCTTTCTCCGGTTCCTTTTCTGTACTTCCTGTTCCTGATGGGTGTTCCCAAAGAATTTTGTCCCTTCATACAGGAGCTCCTCTGAGTCAGTTTCTTCTGAACAAAGATCTTCTAGGTGTTGACATCTGTGTAGCATTGCTTGAGGGAAGCCTTGAGGGAGTCTTTGAAATACTTCCTTCGTCCTCCTCTTATGAGTGCAATCCTTGAGCTGGGCAAAGGTGATTTGCTTTCATGTAAGGTGGCAAGTATCATTTTTGTGACATAGGCAACCATTATCTCCATTAAGAAAGTATCTGACGATCTCACTTGAATAGTATGACCATTATACACAATAAGTCACAACTAATCAGAAACAACTAGCTACGTAAATATTGTGGGTCACCAGAGCAGGTCAACAGCTGGGAATTCTGTACCAAATGACTCAACTCCTGACTCCCCACAGCATGTCCAGCTATCGAGGCAAAAGTCATGAATACTTGCCTCTGCCAAGTTGAGTGCAAAGACAATCAAAATGATGCTCTCCAGGACAAATAACCTGGTACCTAATTCATTAACTTGAACATTCACTCTCTCCCACACCAATTGACAGTGACAGACAAAAGTACTTTCCAAATGATATGCACTGTACAACTCACTAATGGGTCTTCAATCTCACCTCTCAAATCAGTGATCTCTTCTATCTAGTAGAATAACAATAGTTGAATTTGGAACACCACCTGCATGTTCCAAGTCACACACCGTCCTGATTTGGATCCTGATCTTTTCTTCATTGTTAGATCGTCAAAGCCTTGACAACACCCTAGCTATCACCCATGGACTGTAGTGATTGTAGAAGAACACCATCACCTACTGAAGAATTAGCAACAATTAGTGTCCTTGCCAGCAACGCCTTGCTCAAACACTAGTCGTCTATCAGGAAACATATATTTTTTGGGTTGTATCAGTTAAATCTGACTCTGTTATCACCTGGTGTCTGTATATACAACCAGGAATGTGAGCAGCAGCTTTATTTGCCCTCTTAATCTTGGGTTACTGAACCTAATTATAGCAAGCATAATACTAATCCTTATTAACTAATTTGACACACATTATGAATCTGATCTAGTGTTTCTCCTTTGTTTGACTCCGATGCTCAACGACTAAATCCACAAAGCTATTTTGGAATCTGAGTTTTCTGGTGGAATCTCCAATTTCAGCACGGGCTGACTGAAACTACAAGAGAAGATGGAAGAATTTTTAAAGCTTTATTAGAGGAATAACCTGCTCATTGTCACTCATCTCCTGATCTAATGACAGTTTTTGTCCGAACATTGACAAAAGAGCTGAAAAGACAGAGGTAAAATGTGATTGACTGCCCTTCACATCAAGACTGCATTTAAATGAATGTGGCATCAAAGAGCCCTCTCAAAACTGGAGTCACTGGGAATTAGGGGAACATTCTGTACTAATGGTAGTCATATCTGGTATAAAGGAAGACAATTGTGGATGTTGAAGGTTAATCATCTCAGCTGTAGGACAACACAGCAGGAGTTCCTCAGGGTAGTGTCCTAGGCCCAAATATCTTCAGCTGCTTCATCAATGAATGACATTCCCTCCATCATAAGGTCAGAATGGGGATGGTTGGTGATGATTGAACATTGTGCAATGTCAATTGTGACTCCTCAGATACTGAAGAAGTCCATGTTCAAATGCAGCAAGACCAGGATAATACCCAGGTTTGGGCTGACCAATGGTAAGTAATATTTGTGCCACAGAAGTGCCAGGCAGTAACCATTTCCCACAAGAGATAGTCTAATGACCTCCCTTTGACTTTCAATGGCATTACCATCCTCCCCTGTCAACATCCTGGGCTTAGCATTGACGAGAAACTGAATTGGAGTGGCCATGTAAATACTGTGGCTACAAGAGTAACTGAGACTTGGAACCTTGCAGCATATAACTTGCCTCCTGACTCCCCAAACCCTGTCCTCCATCTACATGAATACTCCTCACTTGACTGGGCGAGTGCAGCTCCAACAACACTCGAGAAGATGGATATCATTCAGAACATAGCAACTTGCTTGATTGGCAGTCCATCCTCCAACATCAACATTCATTCCCTTTGCCACTTACACAGTAGAAGCAATGTGTGCCTTTTACACAATGTACTGCAGTGATTCGCGGAAGTTCCTTTGGCACATTTTCAATCCATGACCTCAACCACGTAGAAGGACAGAAGTACCAGATGCGTGGGAACATCACCACCAGCAAGGTCCCTTCTAGCCACACAGTATTCCGAATTGGAACTATATTGCCATTCTTTCACTGATGGATCAAAATCCTGGAACTCCATTCCTAACACCATTGTGGGTGTCCTTACGTAGTAGCATTGCCACAGTTTGAGACAGCAGCTCACTATTGCCCTCACCACGGCAATTAGAACCGGATAATTAATGCTGGCCTTGCCAGTGACACACACGCTCAATGAATTAATAAAAGAAGCATTTCTCCAATGGTTTAGACTTCAGTGACGGTCAGCATTCCTTCACTTCCACTCCCTCATCACTGCACCAATATATGGATGACGCCAGAGGTTTTGACTCCACAGTATTTCTCAGGATAATTCAGGCTTTGAGTGAAGATGTTTTTCCTGGTATCAGTTCTGAATTTACCAACCTTGAAGATTCATCATTCTGCACTTCAGATTTCACTTGAACTTATGAACACAATCAGTTTTTATTAAAAGCATCCTTTGAACTTTTGAAGTTAATTTAAGGTTTCCTAATGTCAGCAGGCAGAATATTTTAATTTGTTTCAGCATTTATTGATTGAGTTACAGTCATGTAATTTGAGAGCCATACACTGGTAGCATTTCATTTTATATAGATTGCTTTACAGCATCAATTTACAATGTGTCTTCTTCTAGGCTGGAACCCAAGTACTGAAAGTTTGTCTACTTGGCAACTACAAAGCTATCTTTTACATTTAAACCACCTTCAGTAATATTCCTGGAGACAATAAGGATTGCAGATGTTGGAAGCCAGAATCTATAGGTGTGAGGCTGGAAAAGCACAGCAGGTCAGACAGCATCCTTGCCATCACTTTTAATTCCCCCTCCCAACCCCTGACAACATATCCATCCTTGACCTCCTCCACTGTCCGACTGAGGCGAAACATAAACTGGAAGAACACCACCTGATATTTTGCCATGGAAGCTTACAGCCCACTGGCTGTAACGTTGACTTCACCAGTTTCAAAATCCCTTCACCCCCAGCATTATCCCATGTCCAGCCCTCCCCCTCCTGACCTGACCCAACCTGTCCATCTTCCCACTCCCCTATCTGCTCTGCCCTTCCCACGGACCAATCACAATAACCCCCTACCTGCATCCACCTATCACCGTCTCTCCTACCCTTCTCCCCAGCCCCATCCCCTCCCTCTATTGATTTCTGGGCTCCCCTCTCCCTCCCCAGTCCTGACCAAGGGTTTTGGCCTGAAATGTTAACAATTCCTCGGATGCTGTCTGACCTACTGCGCTTTTCCAGCCTCTCACCTATAAACTTCAATAATATCCCTTCCTGAACATTTGCTCTGCTAATAATAGTAGATATATTCTAATTACAATTTTATTGGGATGGTTGGTGATGATTGAACATTGTGCAATGTCACTTGTGACTCCTCAGATACTGAAGCAGTCCATGTTCAAATGCAGCAAGACCAGGATAATACCCACGTGATTTGTTGGGTTGGCAGTAATATGCTGTAAAGTTGAATGATATGACCACATCACTGATTCATTTTGCACATGGAGAGGCCATGGGAGTGAGCCACTAGAGTATAACTAAACTGGGTCTCAAAATGATTTGATGCTTTTCAGAGAGAAAGAGAGTAGGCAGTTTGTATCTAAAAATCAAGGTGAGGAAATCCTTTCCATAATTAAAGGAGTAGCAGTGGGCATTTCAGTCTTTCAAGCCATTTTTTGCCAATCAACTGCAATTTTATTATATAAGTTAAGTTGCAATACAGAGGTCATTGCTCATTCAATGTCCTTGTGTTTTTATCTGCTTGCTGTTTTAACAGCTGGCATTTTTTTCATATTAGATATGTCTGCTATCAGGATTCTAGAACATGAGAAACAGAAGCAAGAGTAGGCTATTTAGTTTCTCTTGCCTGCTCCACCATTCGATGAGGTCATGCTGATCTGATTGTGACCTTTACTCCAATTTCTGGCCTGTCCTACAAAGCCTTTGACTCCCTTGTCAATCAAAAATCTGTCTAACTCAATCTTGAATGTACTCAATGATTCAGTGCCCACTTGCCTCTGGAGTGATGAACTTCACAGACTAACAACCTTTTGAGGCAAGAAATTCGTCCTTTTCACCGTTTTAAATTCAAGAGCCTATATATTGAAAATTTGCCCCTGAGGTCTGGATTTTCCCAGAGTCCCTGTGTATTTAAGGCTGAGATGGATAGATTCTGGATTAGTAGTGAAATCGAGGGTTATGGGGTGAAGGCAGGAAAGTGGATATGAGGCATGTCAGATCAGCCATGATCCTATTGAATGGCAGAGCAGGCTTGAGGGGCTGAACAGCTTATTCCTGTTCCCTTTTTTTGCGGTCTTAGATCTACCACTCAAATCTCTCCTAATTTAAGATAACTTATTTCATTTTTCCATGTTTATAGCCTCAGTGCTGTTAGTCACTGAGCTTCTGAACTGGATTGAGGTATACGCTGTGTTGTCATCTTTAAACTCTTGCATTAGCTCTCGAGCAGCTTTCTGTTTACTCCAATGTTAAATCCTATTTAGAGTGGAGAAAATCATTCCTGGATTCCTGACGGCTTTCCAATGCTGCCATTGAAAATGTGCTTTGTTGGGTTGGCAGTAATATGCTGTAAAGTTGAATGATATGACCACATCACTGATTCATTTTGCACATGGAGAGGCTATGGGAGTGAGCCACTAGAGTATAACTAAACTGGGTCTCAAAATGATTTGATGCTTTTCAGAGAGAAAGAGAGAAGGCAGTTTGTATCTTAAAAATCAAAGTGAGGAAATCCTTTTCATAATTATAGGAGTAGCAGTGGGCATTTCAGTCTTTCAAGCCATTTTTGCCAATCAACTAAATCTTGGCTAAACTGTACCCGAACTTCATTTTCTCAATTTCCCTGATGACCTTTTGTTGTGAAATGTTAACTTTTTTAAAATAAAAAAGCAGCTCATTTAGCCAAAAGTCAGACTGCTGTATATATACTTGAATTACTATTTGGCTTTTGTGCTTTCATCATAAGCCTAGGTTATTCTCAGCTTGACAGGAGAGAAGCAAAGTCATTTTGCTGTTTTCGATCTATTCTGATGGTTCTGCTCTGCTGAGAAGCGTTGTTACAGTCTCAGCATTGCCGATGTGGAACAGATCTGTGGAAACGTGCTTGGCAGGCAACTTGACATTTGAGTCCTGCGCATGATGGATGCACTCAAAACTGCTTCTATAGAACTGGGCAATTTCAGAGTATGTGCTTTGATCAATTCTAATCATTTACTGGGCCCTTTTTTAAAGCATTCACCTTCATTAGAATCAGAGCAATGACAGCTCAAATTGGTGATGCATGCACAATTTAAAAGAAAACACAATTCAGCAACTATATTTGTTTTAAGTTGTATTGAAGCAAGCACGTTGGTCACAAAACCAAAATAATGCGTACTATAGGTGAGGTACTTGACGGATTGTGTGTGGAATTATTTAAAGGTAATTGGGAACAGCAGCATTTTTCACTCTAATCTTTTTCAGTGAGTTTAATCAGTCTGCTGCTTCCAGGCATGATACTTGTTACGAAATGCAATCACTGATATTCCAAAGGGAGGCAGGAACTACTGTGCATTTTTTTTTTTGTGCAATGTTAAGTAGTTACAAGTTCATAGTTTTCAATGTAGTTTGAAACTCTTGTAACATCAGGGATCTATTTTTCATCCTTGCTGTTTGGGCGGAGCCTGTTTTGTAACTGATCCAATTTTCATTTGCACAGTGAAGGTGAAAATGACCTCAGTCTAATTGTGTAGAGGTGGATATTCAGTCAAGGTTCTAGTCATGGCCTTTCCTCCTGTTTTTCATAAGTGCTACTGAGGATGCCAGCATGCAGAAATTCTAATTATTTCGCAACTCTATTTTCCGTCAATTGCTTGGAAACAAACGCAGCTAATTTTTGTTATAGATTTTAACATCAGTCTTCAGAAAAACCTAAAAATAGAATGGAAACATGTAATGAGGTTATGAGTAATGAATCATTGTGCAATAATTTTGCCACTATCGACCACCCCTTTAATTTTTAATCAAACATTTTCCCTTTGCTTGTGGATTTCTTTTGTTCTCACTGACCTATACTGCGAAAAAGTACAATAGGTATTTTTAACTCATCAAAGAACAAGGAATAAACAAGGTCCCTTGCGAGTTGAAGTGTTTCAGTATTGCGTGTATGTATCTTGCCTTTAAGAAATTTCATCCTTAAGGGCTTTGTATGCCATGTGTACACAATGTTGTGATTCTGGACTGCTATGGATCTGGAATATAGGAATCCTTTGGTTTGCTGTAATGTCTGCTTTACTTGTTGTATGTTTGACTGCCTTAAATAAATGAACCCACAGAGTTGATCAATCCGAGTGGTTGATTGTTAGACTGTCATCATTACCATGACATGATGAACAGCGATAGAAAGCTGATAGGGCCCTATTGTGCTTGGACAGTCAGCAAGCACGTTAATTTACATATAGCAAACATGGTCAGCAGTCGTGTGTGCATCATGTTAAAGTACATGATACAATCTTTGATGTCTTCATTCATACATACATCGAGTATTAAAAACACAGCTTATTGGTAAGCTGACAAATGCTTAGCCAGAGGACTGCTAAACTCACAGTAGTGATCAGTTTACGTGCTGGGTTGATAGCAAGCAAGGGAGAGTCAAAGGCATATTGTCACAAAGTCCACAAAATTCCCTCGTTCAAACTGGGATGTATCAGACCGCTGAACAGAATTCAAAATGGTTAAACACCATTCAGAGCTGTGGTTCCTAGATTTGGGTTTGTCCAATGCAGAAAAGCAAACTACTAAGATTTGCTTAGCATTTTGGAATGAAGGTCTACACAAACTTAACATTGCGGGGATTAGTGGCCAAAAAGCAAAAAGAGCTTCAAAATAAATGGATCAAATTAGAAAATCAATTCAGCATTAAAATAAACCTCCATATCTATTGACTAGAATTCATGTCATTTCAACAGAAGCCTACAGAAGACCACTTTTTGAGCAGATGCATTGTGATTTTACAGACGGGGAGCTATTGACAAAATTGCTGTGCAGGCGATTGCATCCACCCCATAGAAGCTTTCCACAAATACTTGTTTGACAAACTAAAAACTTATAGCATTAAAGAGCAACTGAGTCCAGAGACAGTATCTTCCTGTTGGGGTGAAGGGCAAGGCTGGTAGCTGTAGGGAATGCTGGATGACGAGAGAAATTGAAGTTTTGGTCAAGAAAAAGAAGAAAGCATATGTCAGGTATAGACAACAGGGATTGAGTGAATCCCTAGAAGAGTATAAATGCAGGAGGAGTATACTCAAGGGGGAAATCAGGAGGGCAAAAGGGGACATGCGATAGCTTTGGCAAATAGGGTTAAGGAGAGTCCAGAGGGATTCTACAAATACATTAAGGACAGAAGGGTAACTCGGGGAGAGAATAGGGCCCCTTAAAGTTCAGCAAGGCTGCCTACGTGTGGAATCACTGGAGACGGGGGAGATTCTAAACGAGTGTTTTGCATCAATGTTTACAGTGGAGAAGAGTATGAAAGATAGAGAATGTAGTGAAATAAATGGCAACATTTTGAAAATGTCCATATTATAGAGGAGGAGGTGCTGAATGTCCTAAAATGCATAAAGGTGGAAAATCACCAGGACTTGGTCAGGTGTACCCCAAAACTTTGTGGGAAGTTAGGAGAGTGATTGCTGGGCCCCTTGCTGAGATATTTGTATCATCGATAGCTATAGGTGAGGTGCCGGAAGACTGGAGGTTCGCTAATATATGGCACTGTTTAAGGAAGGTGGTAAGGGAAAGCCAGGGAGCTATAGACCGGTGAGCCTGACGTTGGTGGCGTGCAAGTTGTTGGGAGGGAGTCCTGAGGGACAGGATTTGCATGTCACTGGAAAGGCAAGGACTGATTAGGGATAGTCAACATGGCTTTGTGTGTCAGAAATTGTGTCTCACTAACTTGGTTTGAGTTTTTTGAAGAAGTAACAAAGAGGATTGATGAGGGCAGAGCAGTGGATGTGATCTGCATGGACTTCAGTAAGGCGTTCGACAAGGTTCCTCATGGTAGACTGGTTAGCAAGGTTAGATCTCACGGAATTCAGGGAGAACTAGCCATTTGGATACAGAACTGGCTTGAAGATAGGAGACAGAGGGTGGTGGTGGAGGGTTGCTTTTCAGACTGCAGGCCTGTGACCAGCGGTGTGCCATAAGGATTGGTGCTGGGTCCACTGCTTTTTATCATTTATATCAATGATTTGGATGTGAACATAGGAAGTATTGTGACACCAAAAAGCAGATGACACCAAAACTGGTGGTGTAGCGGAACGCAAAGAGAGTTACCTCCGAGAACAACGGGACCTTGATCAGATGGGCCAATGGACTGAGGAGTGGCAGATGGAGTTTAATTTAGATAAATGTGAGGTGCTGCATTTTAGAAAGGCAAATCAGGGCAGGACTTTTACGCTTAATAGTAAGGTCCTGGGGAGTGTTGCTGAACAGAGAGACCTTGGAATGCAGATTCATAGTTCCTTGAAGGTGCAGTCACAAGTAGACAGGATAATGAAGAAGGTGTTTGGTGTACTTGCCCTTATTAGTCAGTGCATCAAATAGAGGAGTTGGGATGTCATTGTAGCTGCTCTACAGGACATTGGTTAGGCCATTTTTGGAATACCACATGCAGTCCTGTTCTCCCTGCTATAGGATGGATGTCTTGAAACTTGAAAGGGATCAGAAAAGACTTACAAGGATGTTGACGGGGTTGGACGGTTTGAGCTATAGGGAGACATTGAATGAACTGGGGCTATTTTTTTTGGAGTGTTGGACACTGAGAAGTGACCTTATAGAGGTTTATAAAATCATGATGGGCGTGGATAGAGTAAATAGGCAAGGTCTTTTTCCGTGTGGTGGGTGAGTCCAAAACTAGAGGGCATAGATTTAAAGTGAGAAGGAAAAGAGATAAAAGGGACCAAAGCGGCAATTTTTCATGCAGAGGGTAGTGTATGTATGGAGTGAGCTGCCAGACAAGGTGGTGGAAGCTGGTGCAATTACAACATTTAAAAGGCATCCGGATGGGTATATGAATAGGAAAGGTTGAGAGGGATATGGGTCAAATGCGGGCAAATGGGACTAGATTAATTTAGGATATCCGGTCGGCAAAGACGTGTTGGACTGAAGGGCCTGTTTCTTGCTGTACATCTCTATGATTCTACAACTCTATAGCTGAAGTTTGGTTGTGAGTACAAAGCCATCCTCACAGGTCAGTGAAGTTGAATGCCCTAAGTATAAACTGTACAGTTGATGATACAATCAGTATAACACCCAAGCATGACAAGACATGGAAGGTATGACCTTCTGCATGCACCAAGGAAATAACCAACTTCCAATACGTTTTGTAAGACAGAGCAGAAAACCCGAATGACCGATCACTAGAGCAAGCACTGATGCCATGCATGAACCCAAACAGACTGCTCCCAGGCTACAAAAACGGCAATCTTGGTTCTCATGAAGGACAGACATGAAGTGAACAACAATCTGAATGTGGCAACATACAAGACAAGACAAAGAAGTAGTGAAGACATGTTTCACACTCAGCAGATCAGGCAGCATCTGGGGAAAAAGAAAACAAGTTGATGTTCCAGATTAATGTGGTCTCATCAGAACTTGCATTTGTTTACATGTTGTTATATCATTTATATGCCAGCAAAGCTAAAGGCCAATCCAACACAGTTAGTATTCATCTCAAAAGACATGGAACACTGCAAAACTACAGTTTTAGCATTCAGTTGAATGGATGGGGAAACTGGGCTGGATATTATCAGATCTCTTCTCAGCAAAGGGCATGTGAAACAGCACAATGGCCAGCCCAGCATTTCCCCTTCACCTCTGAGCTCAACCCCATAATATGGAGGGGTGATGAATGCCAAAATCAGCAGAATTGTTACAGTGAAGGAGGTCATTTTCCCCAACTTGTCTACACTAATTCATTGAGCATTTTAGCTAACTGTCAATATCCTGCCTTTATCCCATAATCCTGCATGTTGTTTCTATTTAAATAATCACTTCATACTCGCTTGAGTGCTTCAATTGAGTCTACGTTCCCCAAATTATAGGGTAGTGTATTCCAGACCCTAACTATTCGCTGTGAAGATTCTTGTTACTTCACAACACTTTAAAACAGTGCCCTCTGGTTCTCAGGCCTTTTATGAACGGGAACAGTTTTGCCTTTCCGGGGACCCTTCATGATTGTCTTTATTTTTGCCTCATAACTGAAGTGAGTCATCCATTTAAGCAGAGGGTCACCATGTTTCAGACAAGAGAAGATGTTCAACGTAACTGTGGTGATTGTAATGAGGTTAGCCAGGTGGACTTCACAGAATGAGTTCCCTGATGAGAGCTGTTAATCTGGTCCAGTCCGGAAACCCTGGCTGACAGATAAGAACAGGAGTGTCGGGCATCCTGTTCCCTCTGAGAGCTGGCCCTGAGGGAACTGGATCAGTGTCAAGGACTTTGCACATGTAAATAAAGGGTGACTTGATGATGGGATATTGGCCTCTGGAGTTATTTCAGGAACCTGAGCCAGTCTGGGAATTCACCTGTTGCTCTACGTTGCAAAGCAGCCGTCCAGCCAATTGAACTAACTGACCCCCCACGCTGTTGTGCAGCACATGTTATTTTTAATGGTAGGGTGTAAGAGGGTACTATTTTTGGAGGGTGCCCTTTGCCGATCAGAGAACATAGCACACCCTTTCCTTCCTACCTACTGATACTTCAAAGTCATGCCCTGGGTATACTTTCCCAATCCCAACAGCCCTGGCTAAACCATCTCCAAGATTCACGGTTATCGTCCTTATTGCAAACCTCCATCCTAGCAGAGCTCATTACTGACCTCTGGCATTGCTGGGGTTCTGAGGAGGGGTCACTGGACCCGAAACGTTAACTCTGTTTTCTCCTTCACAGACGCTGCCAGACCTGCCGAACTTTTCCAGCAACTTTGTTTTTGTATCTGGCATTGTTGGGACTGATGCAGCTGCAGAGGGTGGGATTTTCTCCCAAGAAAAAGACAGAAGTTCCAATTTCATCCTGTTAATTGTGCACACTGCTGCAGCCTTTATCTTTGCTGACAATTGCAGACCATAGGACAGATGTTTTCTTCATGGTTTGACCTTTCTACCGATCTTTTAGTTAGGGATAGGTAGGTGGTAGTATCCCATTTGTAGTTTCCAATCTAGAAAATATTAATATTTCAGGTTAATGCCCTCTTATCAGGACTGGAAAATGTTAGAACATAGAACACAGAACAGTACAGCACAGTACAGGCCCTTCGGCCCATGATGTTGTGCCGAACTTTTACCCTAAACCTTGGGTCTATCTAACCTCCACCGCAACCTTATACTATCATCCATATGCCTATCTAATAGCCACTTAAATGCCCCTAATGAGGCCGACTCCACTACCCTCTCCACGCCCCTACCACGCTCTGAGTAAAGAACCTACCTCTGACATCTCCCCGATATCTACCTCCTTTCATTTTAAAACTATGCCCCCTCGTAAAAGCTACCTCCACCCTAGGGAAAAGTCTCTGGCTGTCTACTCTATCTATACCTCTGATCATTTTGTACACCTCTATCAAGTCACCTCTCATCCTTCGTCGTTCCAAAGAGAAAAGCCCTAGCTCTCTCAACATTTCCTCGTAAGACCTTCCCTCCATTCCAGGCAACATCCTCGTAAATCTCCTCTGCACCTTTTCTAACGCTTCCACATCTTTCCTGTAATGAGGTGACCAGAACTGGACACAATACTCCAGATGTGGCCGAACCAGGCTTTTGTATAGTTGGAGCATAATTTCACGGCTCTTGAACTCAATCCCTCAATTAATGAAAGCTAACACACCATACGCCTTCTTAACAACTCTTTCTACCTGGGTGGCAGCTTTCAGGGAACTGTGAACATGAACCCCAAGATCCCTCTGCTCCTCCAAGAATCTTTCCGTTAACCCTGTATTCTGCTTTCAAGTTTGTCCTTCCAAAATGAATCACCTCACACTTTTCAGGATTAAACTCCATCTGCCACTTCTCAGCCCAGCTCTGCATTCTACCAATGTCCCTTTGTAACCTAGAACAGCCCTCCGCACTATCCACAACGTGACCCACCTTCATATCGTCCGCAAAATTGCTAATCCAGCTTTCCGCTCCTTCATCCAAATCATTTACAAAAATCACAAATAGAGGGGGACCCAGAACAGATCCTTGTGGTCCACCACTTGTACCTGAGCACCATGTTGAATATTTTCCGTCCACTACCACCCTTTGTCTTCTAAGGGTCAGCCAATTCTGAATCCAATCTGCCGCATTTCCCCCTATCCCCCTGCTGAAAGTCAGCAGGCTTTAAGCAATTAAAGAGACAAGGAAAGGAGGATGGAGATGGGGTTGTAAAGAACAAAAGGGGAGATCTGTGGTTGGCAGAATGAAGGAGACAGTGAAAGCAAGATAAGATGGCAATGGCAGCAAAGAAACAAAAGTTTAGATCTCGATGTAGCAGAACTATCACCAGCAACTGTCTTGTGAAAATAAGGGGAGCAGATGTTGTTTTCTGAAATTGTTGAACGCAAAGTCTAGGTGCTTGTATGCTATCCAATCATAATAAATGGTTGCTGTTCCTAAAGCTTGCATATAAATATGGTACATCGACCCAGGATGTTAATGACACAGCGTTCAAGATAGCAATTAGAGAATCATATCAGAAAAGGAGGTGACGTTTTGACTTGATAACCCTGTTCCACTGTCCATACTTGCAGCCAAATCTGCTGAATTTCTTCAGTACTCTCTGTTTATATCATGTCTGTTCGTGGCTATGCTTGTACATTATTCCGTCCGCTATTAGATGTGCTTCTGCTATTGGAAATCAATACTTTTTTTTAAAAACTTAACCTATTCTTCATAGAAACATTAAATCCCTGCAGTGTGGAAACAGGCCCTTCGGCCCAACAAGTCCACACTGACCCTTGAAGCATCCCACCGAGACCCATCCCCCTATAACCCCATCAAATCTACACATCTCTGAACACTATGGGCAATTTAGCACGGCCAATCCACCTAACCTGCACATCTTTGGACTGTGGGAGGAAACCAGAGCACCCAGAGGAAACCCACACAGACACAGGGAGAATGTGCAAACTCCACACAGATAGTCAAAAGAGGCTGGAATTGAACCTGGGTCTCTGGAACTGTGAGGCTGCAGTGCTAACCACTGAGCCACCGTGCCGCCCCTTCTGAGCAACCTGTTCAGAGATGTTATTGCACACCTCTGGAGCAGGTGGAACTTGAACCCAGGCCTCCCAATCCAGGGGTACTGAAACTACCACTGTGCCATAAAATGGCCCATGAACAATTTGGACTGAGTAAAGCCAGAAAACTATTTAAGATCATCAGCCAAGCTCACTGTGTGATTCATTTGCATGTGCTTGAAGTCGTATCCACAAATACTCAGGACCCTGTTTTATGTCAGCAAAAGGAATTTTTACATAGAATGCGTCTTTTTCAAAAAATGGGGTCATGGAGATAACCCATCTCTGCTGCATGCCCATGGCAATGCCCTGATCAATTAGACTCTACCTGCCTGCTGTAAGAAATAAGATTGACAGATAACTGCTCTTGATGCATTTCTGAGTGAATGTTGGCCCAACCAATATGCACCCTCTTTGCATGTGGTACAAAGTGATTTCTGTCTTGGTTTTAAAGTTTGCATCTGATTCTGATGAAAGCAAGATAACAGCTTCGACGTTGTATCTCTTTTCAGCAATGTTTGACTTCTGTACGGAGTTCTTCCCGTTTCATTAATGTTCCCTCCTGCTCGGGATAACTCTGCAAAAGGCAGTTGATTCCAAGTATTGATGAAAGTGAGACTGGTATGGCAGATCAAATACTCACAATTTGCAACTGTACTAATATGCTTGACAGGTATTAGTGTAGTGACAAAACCTAGATTTGTCCATTTTGACTATGCCAGCGGTCAAGATGTAATTAATCTGAAAATGGAGAATGGTAAATGGTAAACGGTAAAATGCAGAGATTTAGATGCTTGCGTCAGAGAAATGAAGTCGCAAGTAATTCCCATTACAGATAAACTGAAATTGAATTGGATTTAATTTTCATTGGTTTAACAGATAGAAGAATCACCTTTCTAAATATTTTTCTAGTTGACCTACTGTACAACCAAATACTTTGAATCTACTTTCTATTAATACTACTTTTGATAATATAGCAAGCCTAGTTCAATACTAGCAAAAGCAGAAGTTGGTGGAAAAGCTCAGCAGGTCTGGCAGCATCTGTAAAGAAAAAATCAGAGTTGATGTTTCGGGTCTAGTGACCCTTCATCAGAACTGCATAAGCTAGTTCAACAGTACCGTGTGTTACTCAATGTATTTTACTAAGCACATCATTAGCTCCTCTTAATCTCCTAAACTTTGGAGAATGGGAGAATAAACAAACAGTCTCATCAGACCATGATTTAAGATAAAAATAAACAAGGACATTTTAATTTGCTTCAGAACAATGAGTCACGTGTATTTCTACGGGTTCGCCACTAGTTTGTGACATCATTTATTATTCTGACTTGTGGTCGCTGAGGGCTTTTAATTTAACCCTTTGCTCTCAATAAGCTATTCAAAGGACTGCTGCTATACAGCACAGAAATTATTTACAATTTCTGCACAGATTTAAACCATTAATTTAGCTTTAAAATCACAAGCAGGGAGCAATTCAGTGCTGGGGCAATATTGAAAGTGCCTAATGCTGCTGATGTGAATCGATACCAGCATTGTAGTACCAGTGGTTTGAAGACAATTGGTGAGCCCGAAGGGCTAAGCAAAGACTGTGTATGTGAATCATGAAACTAGCTGTTGCCTGCTTGACCCCTCTGTATGTGCTTCATCAGAAATACTGTCTTAAAGGTCAACGGATTAGTATTCTCAGCAGATACAAAGAACCTGTAGAAGTGGAGCAGTTCGATTATGCCTAACACAAATAGCTTCAAATTCTTCTCAACAGAAGACCTCGGGGGAGGAAAAGGGGAAGAAAAATGTTGTGTACAAATTCATTTCACCAAACCAGATAACAGGCTGCCAGCTTGTGTACTGCTCATGTGCTGAGCGTTTTTTTTGAATGTAGATATACAAAGTATATTCCCTGGGCCGTATGGTTCCCTCAGAAATGATATCAAGAATTGTTTGAGTCATCCTGCAGGATCTTTCCTGTCCTTTCTTCAGTAGCTAAGCTCCTTTGATTTCTATGCTTTTACACGTGGTATTGAAAGGGGACAAAGGCAAGAAAAAGGGCAACGTGGATGTAATTACAAGTTTGGTGGTGGCTAAATCCCTTTGGCTGAAAATGCCAATTCCATCATTTCCACTTCAGTCACCACACTGCAACTGTAAAGACCATGTGTGATCTGCACAGATTTAAATCCAACAAAGTGTTAACAGTTCCAGACAGTGGTTGCAACTATTAAAAACATTTCAGTACATAAAGGTTAATTAGACAATTAGGTATCTGACGAAGAGGGCAAAAGTCTTAGAAGTAAAAGGAGTTATACTCAATTCTAGCAGTGGAATTTGATTCTCTGTAATGCATCACTGCTCCGTATTTAGATCTGGAGAAGATGGTGCAAGCAATGTCATCCTTTGAACTGTGACACAAATTGAAATCTGTGGAAAGATGGATATACAAATGCTCCATCGAACATACTAAGCTAATTTGGAGAATGGACATAAACATTTGGTGATGCACATTTTCTTGTTAGATTTTCACTGATTCTTTTCAATGATGCACAGAGTCTCAAGATTTTCCAGTTAATACCATTGCTATATTTTTGTTCCATGTTTTTAATTTAACATTAAATTAAAGGGGTCATGCGAGGGGCAAAATAGATTGTTTTACTGGGAAGGGGGTGTCAGATGTTTATGTGTGGAGAGGACTGTAAACAGCCAGTGTTCTCAGTGGGTAATATTGTGAATCACCAAAATTCTAGAAAATTGTCAAGAATGACATGTAGTAAACGTGCACTTTAAACTGTCTATTTAATGAAGATAAACGAGAGCTGCAGTCTGAAGGATAGCTAAATCTGCATTTCTACCTGGACAAGTAGCTCATGTGATTCATGTTGGCAAGAAGCTGGGCTTAGAGAGAAGGGCAATAAAATCTGAAAACTCACAGGCAAGTTTGGTCTGACAGGATTTCGGGGAAGGAGGGCAGCTGTGGACAGTAAGACTTTGTAGTTCACCATACAGGAATGATGCGGGAGAAGTGTGCTTGGACAGAACATACTGAATTTAAGAGGGATTATAATGAGGCTAGAATCCCTAAAGTGTGGAAACAGGCCATTCAGCCATAGAGTCCACACTGACTCTCCGAAGAGTATCCCACCCTATCCCTCTAACACTATGTTTCCCGTGGCTAATCCACCTAGTCTGCACATCACTGGACACTGGGCAATTTAGCATGCCAGTCCATTTAACCTACACATCTTTGGACTGTGGGAGGAAACCGGAACACCCGGAGGAAACCCACACAGATACTGGGAGAATGTGCAAACTCCATACATACAGTCATCCGAGACTGGAATCAAATCTGGTTCCCTAGTGCTGTGAGGTAGCAGTGCTAACCACTGAGCCACCGTGCTGCCCTAGAAAGTTCATCAAATTATGCTGTAGGACAATTCTCTGGAGGAACATGTTCATTCTGAAAGACAGATCTGAGACTAAAAGTTCCAGTGCTGAAAAAGGAAAAGAACAGAAGTAAACCCAGTAACTTTGGACTGGTTCTGGGAGAATTAAAAGACTACTTTAAAGATAACGTAAAGTACATTTGTGAGGTGTGCTTTTGGTTGTAATATAAAGTAAAAGGGGAATGTTCTGATTAAAGTACAAGTGTCTAAATGAATTTGAATTAACTTTATTGTCAGCGTACTTACATGAGTTGCCACTTACAGCAGCATTTTGAGTACCTAGGTACAGATTCTTGAGTACAAATTCTTAGGGAATAAAGAAATAAAAAGTCTGGCATTATAGAAATTCAAAAGTATAAAATCATCAGTATAAAATAGAAAAATACAGAAATAAAAAGTTCAGAATAACATAATATAACAAAGGAAAAAAAATAAATTTAAAAAAAAAGAGAATTTAAGATAAAGCCCACTTAGACCATTTCACGGCTCTGGGCTTGAGGAACTGACCTCCCCCACCGACCCTGTTGGAATCCTGGGCCGGATCCACCCAAGTGTTTCATTGATAGTGCTTTTACTTTTTGATGATAGTGGAAGTCTTAAAATGCAACATCTTGTTGTATCAAACTCAGTTATTACAAGGATGTCTGAATTGCTTTTTAAAAGTTATGTCTCTGCGGAAATAATAATAATTATGACTGGCAGTTTGTTCCATTTGAATATTTTTATTTTTGGATTATTTTATATTCACATGAAGTTTAGCTCTGCTAGAAGTCATGAAACTATGAATATTTGCTCAACGTCAGTGAGGCCACGAGCTGTCATTGCTCTCTCAGTTAGGAGCCTTGATGAAAGGTCAGAAAGCATATGAGTGACATTGTTCAAATATAAGCATAATGGTTAGGAATGACCACAATCTGTTTTACGTTGATGTAATTCTGGGTTGCACTGTCAACATCCAGTCAGCTGCAGTTTGGTTATTGACCTTTGTTGTCATGTTGGCCTGATAACTTAAAATCATAGATCTTGTCACATAAGATATAACACCTTATTTCAGATTGCAGAAATAATCTTGGGATAATGGGGATTGGCTTGCCCAAGATATGTAGATTTATATGTCTCCAGTTATCTGTAAAAGTAGCTGGGTGAGACCTCAGTACAGTAAATAGTTGGGCTTCAGCCAGCATTGGCAAAAATTGGACACAATAAAAATACATGTTGAAAGAGGTTAGATGGAATTGCAGCAAATTGCACTTTAACAGAGTAGAATTAACAAATATTGTAGACTCAGATCACTTAGTCCCTTAAGTATGTTTAAGACCATTTTTATTGGGACACCTTTATTTCTGCTTTTTGTTAAGCACACAAGCAATCACAAGATAAAGCAACAATGTGTACTGAGAGGGGAAAGGAAAAGGAAAATGCAACAGATGCTGGAGATCTGAAATCGGAGTTGAACCTGAAACATTAACTCTGTTTCTCTCTGAATTTGTGTTAATGTAGAACCTTCAACATGATAAAACGTTCCAAAGTGCATCACAGATCCATCATCAAATAAACCATGACATAAAGCCACATCAGGAGATATTAGAATAAATGACTAAAAGCTTGGTTAAGGAGATCAATTTTAATGTGTGTTTTAAAGTAAGGCAACAAGGTGGATATACGGAGAGATATAGGGATGGTTTTCCAGAGTTTAGTACCTAGGAATTTGAAAGTATGGCTCCAAATAGTGGAGAGATTCAAACTGGGATGCTGTGGAACTGCTTTTTAGAGGAGCACGGATATGAATTGAGAGACTGGAGGAAATTATTGAATGAGGGAGGCTGAGACCATGGAGGGAGTTGAAAAGAAGAATGAGAATTTCAAAAGCATAACCTCCCTAATTAAATTTAAAATAATGTAGGAGTTTACACTTCAGTTATACAGGGAACTGGGGAAGCCACATTTGGAAAATCATACACAGTATTGGTCTCCTTATTTAAGTAAGGATATAAATGCATTGGTAGCAGTTCAGAGAATTTTTTTAGACTAATACTGTGAATGAGTAGGTTGTCTTCTGAGAAAAGATTGTTCAAGCTACATTTGTACCCACTGGAACTTATACACGTAAGAAGTGCCTTGTTTGAAACATAGGATCCTGAGAGATTTTGACAAGGCGCATACAGAGACAATGTTTCATCTTATTGGAGAATTGAGAAATAAGGGTTACTATTTAAAACCAAGATGTTGCCCGTTTAAAACCAAGATTAGGTATGTTTTTGGAGCTTTCTTCCTCGAAACAGAATCCTTACATATTTTTGAGGCAGAGGTAAATAGATTCTTGTTAATTAAGAGGGTAAAAAATTATTGGAGTAGGTGGCAACGCATATTTTAGGTTACAATCAGATCAATCATGATTTTATTGAATGATGAAGTAGGCACAAGGGGCTGAATGGCCTACTGTTGCTCCTTGTTGATATATTCATTTGAGAAAGATTAAGCCATTGTTTAACCAACAGCTGGTACAAGGCTGGCAGTGAACGGTATGTGAACAAATTAGGAAATTGATGACACGGAGAGGGAACAATGTGGAAGGCCAAACAAGAGAATATTTGAATAATCACAAGGCTTTCAGTAGCAGAAGAGCTGTAGGAGGGGAGGAGCAAAACAAGATTGTGGAGGTAGAAATAGGTGGCCTTAGTGATGGCACTGATAAGTGAAAACCGATCTGATGGTCAAATGTGATAGCAAGGTTGTGAACAGTCTAATTAGCCAATGAGGTGGTGAGTGAGTAGAGTCTGTGGCAGCTAGCGAAGGCAATGGTTTTTGGTCTTGCCAGTATTTAGTGAAATGAGGAAGACCATTTAGTCCATCTGTACCATTGTATTTAGAAGGGAAGGCCTGGAAGTCTCTCTCCACTCCTTCAGACCAGCTAAGAGCAGTCACATTACTGTGCAGACACAAAATACTTCAACCTCGCAGCATGCAGTCATTCCAATGGGACAGGCTCCAGCTGAATCATGCTGGAGCAGAGTCTTGGTGAATTGTATGACTAGGGCTATAGATAGGTCTTTAAACTAAATAGTGAGGGTGTGGGTTCAGTTGTATGAAAAGCTATAAAATCAAAGGTAATGGAGAATGTAGAATAGCAGGTTATTGATGAGCTTGACTATTGCCAGAAAGTAAAAGGAAGGGACAGATTGTATGAATATCATATTGCACTGAGGAACCATGAAAGTGTAGGGAAACTCAATAATAGAACAAACTTAAAGGCTTTGCATCTTAATGCATGAAGCAGTTGGAATAAGATAGATGAACTGATGGTGGAAATCGAGGTAAATGAATATCAGATAGCAAGAACAGCAGATGCTGGAGTCCGAGTCAACACATCGTGGAGCTGGAGGAACACAGCAGGTCAGGCATCATCAGAGGAGCAGGAAAATTAACGTTTCGGGTCAGGACCCTTCATCAGAACTGAGTATGATGCCATTGCCATTGCAGAAACATGGTTACAAAGCGGTCAAAACTGGGAACCTAATTAGGAGTAGTGTACAGATCCCCAAACTGTAGCTGCTAAGTGAGAAAGGCTTTAAGTCAACAAATAATAGAAGCATTTAGAAAGAATGGAACAATAACTTTAATCTCCATGTTAATTGGGGTAATCAAATTAGAAAGGGTAGCTACAATAACAAATTCATAGGGAGACAGAGGGTAGCAGTGGAAGGATGCTTTTCAGAATGGAGGGTTGTGACTAGTGACGTTCCACAGGGATCAATGCTGGGACCTCTGCAGTTTATGGTCTACATAAATACATTAGAGGAACATGTAGCTGGTCTAATTAACAAGTTTGTAGACAATGCAAAGATTGGAGTTGCGGATAATGAAGATGATTGTTGGACGATACAGCAGGATGTGGTTCACTTGGAGGCATAGGCAGAAAAATGGCAGATGGAGTTTAACCTGGGCAAATGTGAGGTGAAGCTGTTTGGAAGGTCAAAGTACAGGTGGAAATTATACAGTGAATGGCAGAACCCTTAGGAATATTGATATGCAGAGGGATCTGGGTGTGCAGGTCCACAGATTACTGAAGGTGGCAGTGCAGGTAGATAAGGTAGTAAAAAAAGGCCTCTGGCATGCTTGCCTTCATTGGAAAGGGCATTAAGTATAAGGATAGACAAGTCATGCTGCAGCTTTATAGAACGTTAGTTAGGCCACACTTGGAATATTGTGTACAGTTCCAGCCACCACACTACCAAAAGGATGTGGATGCTTTGGAGAGGGTACAGAAAACATTTACCAGGATTTTAACTATGACAACAGGTTGGATAGACTGGGTTTGTTTTCACCGGAACACAGGAGGTTGAGGTGGCGACCTAATAGAAGATTGTGAATGGCATGGATAGCGTGGAAAGTATGAGGCTTTTTCCCAGGGTGGAGGGGTCAATTGCTAGGGGACACAGGTTCAAGTTGTGAGGGAGGAAGTTTAAAAAAGATCTGCGAGGCAGGTTTTTCATACAAAGGGTGGAGAGTGCCTGGAACGCATTGCCAGAGGTGGTGGTGGAAGCAGACAGAATAGCAACATTCAAGAAGCACCTGGTTGAATACGTGAATAGGAAGGGAAGAGGGGGATTTGGATCCTGCAAATGAAGACAGTTCAGCAGGTCTGGCAGCATCTGTGAAGAAAAAATCAGAGTTAACATTTCGGGTCTGGTGACTCTTCCTCAAAACTGCTGAGGAAGGGTCACCGGACCCGAAAAGTTAACTCTGATTTTTTTCTTCACTGATGCTGCCAGACGTGCTGAGCTTTTCCAGCAACTTCTGTTTTAGTTCCTGATTTACAGCATCTGCAGTTCTTTTCTTTTTCTAAGTGAGGACAGTTTTAGTGTGGAAGGGCAAAATGCCTCTGTGCAGGCTTATAGGGCTGAAGTGCCTGTTCCTATGCTGTATTGTACTTTGTTCTTTCTTCTAAGATTCAGAATATTTGACCTTTCAGAGCACAGGAGAGATGGAAAAGGTGGTGGGTAACACTCCTAATAAGAGATGAAATGAGGACAGTTATGAAAGATGATCTAGACTCAGATGATGTAGAGTCCATTTAGGCAGAAGTAAAAGACAGCAAGGGAAAGAAAACATGGTAGGAGTAGTGTACAGATCCCCAAACAGTAGCTACTCAGTGGGTAAAGCTGTAAGTCAATAAATAATAGCATTTAAAAAGAATGGAACAATAATTATGGATTACTTTAATTTTTGTTAATTGGGTTAATCAAATTGGAAAGGGTAGCTATGACAACAAATTCATAGGTTGCATTAGGGATAGTTTCCTGGAGCAATGTGTCATGGAGCCAATCAGGGAGCAGGCTGTCTTGGATCTGGTAATGGGGCAGAATAATAAGTGACCTCTGAGTAAAAGGTACCATCGGTGGTAATGATCACAACATGATAGAATTTAATATTCAATTCAAGTGTCAGAAATTTCTTCCACCTCTTCATTTATCATTGCGAGCTAAGTCAGGTATCCCCCAATCACTTCCTCATTTCAGAGTTGGTATTTTCAATTTTGAATTTACCTTGAGCTAGTTGTTCAGTCTCCTCCTCCTCTTGAAATTTTATTCATCTCTCCACAGCAGAGAGCTGAGATTTTGACTTCAGAATAGAGTGAAGTGTTTCATCTTTTTTTCATATTCAGTTCTGAAAGTATTTCCTGAATAATGTGCTGCAGTTACTATTGTGAGCAAGGTCATGGCAAGCTGGTATACCTGCCATTGCTGGTCCAACAGTGTCTACAATGTAGTACACTTCCAATATCCAGGCAGATTGAATGTACCTGTACTCCAGCACGATTGAACCTGTGCACAGAAATGGTGAACTGTTGTCTGCTGAAAGATTACACTCTCAAATTTTCTTAGTTTCACATGACTCTCAATTCATGCTTTTTAGAATTTGCAATATATTATCACTTGTCCTTATTTCAATCTTAGCCAATAATTAATTGCCACTAGTTAGGGAAAAATAATTTGAAACTTTGCGAACACTTTGGACACGACATTAATGTTTTCCAGAAGATTTCTCTTTTTGTACAAACAACTGATTAGATTTGAAATTTTAAAAAATCTGACTTCTATAGTTGGTACAACTGTGGCATAGACTAAGCGTGACTATCTATAACTTATATCGTTTTGATATTGTTAAATAATCAATTTAGATGGCTTATTGCTACTTTGCTTTGATTAGATGTATTGAGCGATGAGTGTGCTGTCACTTCTGGATTTCTGAACTTCAGCCTTAGCTATTTTGTTTATGCAGCAGGCATGACACTCATTTTCCTTTGTAAGTACAGTGGTTTGTATTTGTCAGCATTATATTTAATCTGTCACTGATAAGCAATTTACATGTTTTATCTAATTCATAATATTAGTTCATAGCTTTTTCCTCACATTCAACTGTCTTTTCTATTCCCCTTGATTTGATGAATTTGCATTGAATATTTAAGTTCAGTTTGTGTCTGCGAAACAGATATTGCCATTTTCTAAAGATTGGTCCCCCAATCAAAGTCCCAATTGTTCAATAAATTCCATTGAAGTGATCAAGAACTGTTTACAAATCTGGTGCAGAGTCAGCAACGACACTGCAGTCTTCAGCATATTGTAGGTCATATTTGTCTATGATGATCAGTTTAGTTCTTTCATGGAAGTCACTGAGGTTAAAGAGTTTTCCATCAAGTAAGTATTTAATATGTTACAAAAAGGGCAAGTTGGTCTTTTGAGAGATTTTGGGGTTTAATTTAACTCTAATTGTAAGACCCATCACAAATATAGTTTGAGCTTGAGGGAGTTAATCTAAAATGTACCAGTTGCTATTAGTTGTAAGACCCATTCTGGGTACAAATATGTTTTCGCAAGTTTTATATAATTTAAGTTTATCATAATAAGTATAAAAGAAATGATACTTGATAAAAAGACAGTAGTTTTTCAGCCGATCCACTTTAGAGTGCTATTTCTTGACATTAAGTCACTAAAACCCAATAATTTAATCATTGCTAGGCCCATTGCACAATTTGAGGTATCCTGAACTCTAACGGGCTTATTAATGCATGAGCAATGTATGAACAGTGCATGGTCAAGCTTGGATTAACTAAACAGTATGTGCTTGCTTCCTAATTGGTTTCCTTAAGAGTAATGGCCATCATACTGACTTCACTTCCTACTATCTCTAGGTTTATTTTTTGACATGCCAATCTCTTTTTATAAGATCATCCCTTTTAAGGCCTCCTGTCCCTCTTGAAGTATCAACTCTGTAGATCTTTACCAAAATAAGGTGGTATGCAGTGAGCAGTTTACATAATATTTAGACAATGTAGTGTCACCTCATAGTGAGTAACTATTATCCCATATGCCATGTTAATACAACCAAAAAGGTCAAAATGACTACAAGGCTCACTACAGAATCTAATTCCAAAGTTTTTGTATGTGTGCATATTTATATGTCCATGTACCCGTAGACCTTTACAAATGAGTTACAAAATTAAACTAATTTAAAACTTGGTTATGTCTTAGGGTAATAAGAGTTTTAATCTCAAACATTTTCACATGTGTCAGCCTAAGTTTACATTAGCCTGAGCCATAAAACAGCAATAAAACCAGAAACCTTACTTTTGAACTGAATCACATGACTTTTTCCTTTTTTCACCTCCTTCCTATCTAACAAAGTATAATTGAATTTGCCTAAGCAAGTCAAAATGATTGAGTATTGAAAAATACCTCAATCCTACACTTCAGTGAGTGAATAGCCACCATTAAGTAGGCTGTAAATATTGTAGGGAGGGCTTTTCATACAGCCTTGCCTGACACATTAGCATTTTGAAGGTGCATATTTCAGGTCTTCCATTCAAGGCAGTTACAGTCGTCATCATAAAGCAGTTTCAGGATTGTGATCACATTTCTTCAACACCTAAATCTCTGAAGAACAATCCACAGAGCTTTATGATTTACTCAAATTCCTTGTGTGTTCAGTGAATGCAATGAAGACTTCCTGGGGGTGATGCTGTCGACAGTTTTGTCATTCGAAGACTACAACAGAGGTTCTCTGGAAATACTGGGGAGAAGGTAACAGAGAAGTAGCCTGTTACCTGGTTCAGCAAGTTATTCCACACACCCTTTGACACCAAATATATTTTTAAAAAATGCTTACATGATTGCAAGAAGGAGGTTGAGCTAATTGTTTGGTATTTCCAACTCGCTGATGTTAACTGTCTTACTGTATACAGGATTTGCTATGTTTCACAGAAGGGTAGTTTATAAGGGATGTATTTCTGACCATTAGCATTCGAGTCATTTGGTTGCAGCAGTTAAAACCAGCAGCAGCAGCATGTTTGCTGAACAAAAAAGGGCCCTAACTTGTGCTTCATCTTTGGGATTCAGGAACCTCCTTGCAAACCCATCAGCCATGAGAGCCTTCGCTCCAACAACAACTTGTTGTGTAACAATCTCGGAGGGAAATATGAAATCAGGAGCAGAAATGTCCCCTTGCTCCTAAGTAGAATGATTACTCGGGGTATACGGGGTATGGTTGAGCATTTCCCAGGGATAGCAAAGAGGAGAAATCCCCTACACAATCCGTCAGATTGTCTTATGACCGGGAGTGTGTAGGTGATTCATATAATTCCTTGTAACGGAAAGGGTAACATGCCTTTAATATTCATGTTAGTTACCTTGCTCAATCATGAACTCTCAGGACGATTTTTACCTCAGCTGTTTGGAAACCCCAGAGTTTCCAAAATAATCACAGTGTAAAACCATCCAACTTCCTTTTTGAGAGTTACAATTTTAATCCATTGTTCTGAACAGGCATCTAGCTCCTCCTTATGTCTGGAGGTGAGCTTTAATAAGGTTCTGCAGCCTGTATGACGGCGCAGTTGTGTTTGTTTGACAGACCAGTTTGCAAGTCAGAGAGGATAGACCATGAGGAGATGCGGAAAAGTCCATTTCTTGTCCATTGTGATTGTGGAAGAGAAGACTCCCAAGTCCCAGGAGTAAAAGCGAACCTCTCCTGTCTGGGGCACTCTCTTGTATCTCTGAATATGATGACCTTTCACCTACCGTCCCATCACACCCCTAACCATCAACCGAGCTATCAGATACAGTTCCTTCTCTGGTAGCGGCCACCTGCCACCCAGAATTCCACTCTCATCCACCAGTTGGCTACTACCAGAGAGATAGAAAATTGATGACAAGATGAGACCCAGGTATGAAAGCTCCTGGGCCTCAAGTGTATGGGCAGCACGGTGGCTTAATGGTTAGCACCGCTAACCCAGGGACCTGGGTTCAGTTCCAGTCGATTTCCTCTGGATGCTCCAGTTTCCTCCCACAGTCCAAAGATCTGCAGGTTAGGTGAATCGGCCATGCTAAATTGCCCATAGTGCCCAGGGATGTAGCTTAGGTGGATTAGCCATGGGAAATGCAGGGTTACAGGGATAGATTGGGGGTTGAGTCTGGGTGGGAAGCTCTTTGGAGAGTCGGTGTGGACTTGTTGCGCCGAATGGCCTGTTCCCACACTGTAGGGATTCTGTTCTATTTTATTCTATTCTGTAGATGACTTTATCCATCCTCCAGTGGCCCTGGCAACACAACCCATGCCAGATGTATAGTGCCTAAAACCACGTTTCCATTCATGAGCAATGAGGACTGGAAAAGGTGTTTTGTGCCATTCATCAGAAGACTATCTTATTGCAGGCCAGACCACCGTTGTATCAGCCATAATGACAGTGTTTTCTGCATTAAACATGTATCGTTCTTTTTTAAAATGTTGCAAGACATAAGACTCTCAAAAAAGCAATGGCATTGAAATAGCCTAAGAAGCTATAAAATAAATAATTTGCTTGTTTGCTGTACAATGGTGGGAGAACAGTTAGGGGCCAACTTCCTGGTTGTTCCTATAACAAGCACATGTTATGGACCAGACTAAAGCCCCTCAAAATATTTTAAGAAGATAGCCTAGACCCTAACCTTTTCTTATTTTAAGGCAAGTGCCAAGTGGTCAATCAACAGTCTTGAAGCAATACACTATCATTAAAATACAATGAAAGAATTGGAATAACTTCACTCTATTGTAAAAATTAACAGAACAATAGAGTATTTAACTACTAAACAGTAACTGTTCCAAGATAGTAACATCTCATAAACACACCCGTGGCAAAGGCAAATTCAGTAAAATAGATTTGTCTCTCATGTAATTTTATCTTTAACAGTGAGAGGAAAAACAACTTTTACATCCAGCTTCAAGACCCCAGCTTGACCCCACCCATTCAGGCTGCTTTTATTGTTCCAACTTTTTAATAGAAAAAAATCCAAGGTCTATCAAGCTGTTTACTTTATTAGCTCGGTGCCTCTGTCTCAACCTTCCTCCTTAAAGGACAAAATGCACCTCTTAAAGAATTAGTATTGTAACACAATGCCAGAAAATTTAGCTGGTCTGGCAGCATCTGTGGAGATGGAAACAACATTTTGAATTTGGTATGACGCTTCTTCAGGTGTTCAGAACCTGCTGAGTTCTCCAGCATTTTGGGTGTATTTGCAGGTTTCCGGCTTTTTTGATTTTTTTTTTGCTCCTAATTCTTCCGGTAGTGAATGGCCTAGTTCCATTTTTGTGTTATTTTGGGGTGTTGTTACAGGAGCGCGCTCTGGACTGCAGTGTGCTGTTCAACTTCCATTTGAAGCAGAAGGGGAGGTTGGAATAATTTCCAGCAGCCAAAGTAAGTGCAAAAGGTATCTCCCTGTCTCACTGCCAAGCCAATGTTTCAAATTTATATTTTTTGTAAAGAAGAAGAAATCTTTTGTAATAGTTTCAATTCCTATGGCCTTATTTGCACAATTTTACACTGAACAATTTATAGAAAATAGTTTTTTTTTACATGGCGGTGTATGCAGCTTTTTTAAGCCAACAGAAATCTAAGTCATTTTCTCATTCTCTAGCCATTGCTGGTTTTGTTGAAAAACGAGCACAAAATTAGATGTGTGCTACATGCAAATGGATATCTCATGTGGTGGTAATGTGAAAAGTTCTCGACTACTGGATCATCATCACAAATCCACGCTCCTGTGATTTGTTCTGCAACCCTGGTGGTAACTTAGCAGCTTTATTCAGACTACACAATTCAGAGTGCAATTTAGAAAAAGTATATTTTAGCAAAGAAAAGAACATTTCAAATGATAAGAGAAGGACAATATTCAGCGTCTCTGCGGAACAGGCAATAAAAGATCTCCTGATGTTTCACTTGCTTTGACACAGATTGGAAATTAGATGATTTCTGTTGAAATGGCAGCGTTAAAACAGGGGTCTTTCCAGTCATAATGAATGGATCTGTAGAAATGGAGAAATAAAGAAACAGGGCTTGAGTTTATTTAATGCCTTTATCATTTCCTTCAGAACTATTTCAAAACATACTGTGTATGATAGATTTCTTTGAACTTCAATGACTGCTGTGCTGGCAGACAGATTGGAAAGGCAATAATTTTACAAACAATCAACAACAGAGATTTTTATTTGTCTCAAATACTTTTATAAAATTTATAAATAGTGAAACTCTTAATAATGGTGACTTCTTAAATGGCGAAGGTGAGAAAATATTAATAGTCTGTGGCTAAAACTGCTAATCCATACATATGAAGGAAGTCTGAGCTTCCATTCTTATGCGCTGAGTTTTATGACTTCAGCAAGTTGGCAATATCAACAAGATTTTTGCCTTTGGGGAAAATTCAGCAAGTCTGTTTGTTCTTAATTTGCTCCTTGCTGAAAGTTATGGACCAGTGCATGTGTGAAAATTTTCTGAGGAAAGCATTGGGCCTAATTGTGATACCATCCATAGTTGTGCGCACATACCCAAGCCCATTTTATGGAGAATGGCCACCTAGGGCTCAGGTGCCAACTGAAAGGGTCATGAAGTCTAATTCTTGGCTTTCAAGACAGGGTAGGTGAAAAGGAGATTGGGAGAGGTTGGTAAAAATAGCACAGCGGAGCTGAATCTTTCATTTTTTGGCAAGTCTGAGTTGTGGAATATTTTTGGAGGATTTATCACCATGGGGCCTAATGAGTTTTGTCGCCATATCTTAACAAACTTGCATTAATTACCCACCCTGCCCCCATAGTGTCGATCATGCCTGATTTCTGTCTCATCTTACCACTTGTCATTCCCTGGACAACTCACTACTTGGCAGATTCTGCCAAAGGCCCAGCAACCCCTCTTTTAAAAAAAAAAGGTGGCATCTTCAAAAGGCTCCTGTACACCAGGTGACTTCCAGTATTCTGAAACTGCCCTGCCTGTTGAACGACAGAGTCAGAAAATGCCAGAGAAGGGGAAGATGGTGTTGTGATTCTCCAAGAGGTATGTGGAGGTCCTGGTTGATGGAGTGATGCAAAAGAGAGGAATTTTCCCCCTTTAATAGACAACATGCCACTGCCTAGCAAGAAACCTGCCACACCACTTGGGAAAAGCACAAAGGAAGGAATAAGATGCTCCTGGTGTTGAGCTGAGCTTCACTGCACTTCTCTTTCAATTCTGCCACATACCTCACTGTGGCCCATGACACACAGACCCCTAGAAGATTCAGCTCTTTATTTCAGTTTTATCCAAATACAGCAGGAAGAATAATAACGGGCCTTTCACTGCCTTTCAAGCTGGTATGGACTACAGGGACATCCCAGATGGCATTATGGTGGACAAGTCTTTGACTGCTCTAAAGACTATTGGTATGAGACAGGGTCTGTTGGCGTTCCTGTGACCTCAGCAACTAACCAGTGGGAATCTGTGTCATTGGGGTTTCTAGAGGTCAGAAGAGAAACAGCTTTATAATAATTAATACGCTGCCCTACTTTAAAGGGAGCTCCTGGAAAACATATCAAATAGTTTTGCTGCCAGGTTATGTATCACCTCAATGATGTCCAGGCTAAGGTTGCCAACTCTATTTGGACATACTCCATGGGAAAACATGACCTCTGTCTCCCACCACCTTGGCCAATCTTACAGCCTTTCTGCTATTCTTATAAATAATAAAGGAAAATATTCGAAGAAAATCGTAAATCTCAACATTGTAATGCCACAAAAGATATTACTCCCAGGTTGCTGGCAGCAGTGACCAGGAGAGTAATCTTTAATTCCTGGAGACTGTAGGACAATCCTGGAGGGTTGGTAACCCTAATTTCAGTTTTCTGTAAACAGCTTCAGTAAAGTATGAGTAGTCTGAAAGTTAAAGAAATCTAAGCCTGTGGAGCAGGCTTGAGGGGCTGAGTGGCCTATTCCTGATCCTATTTCTTAGGGTCTAAGGACTGTAAAAGTGAGGTAGGTCAGGATTTGAAGCTGAGCTTGTCCTAATAGTCTAAACATCTGCTGGGATTGTCCAGTGTTTTTTTTCCTTTATTCATTCACAGGATGAGGGTGTCGCTGGCTAGGCAGCACTTATTGTCCATCTCTAATTGCCCAGAGTCAACCACCTTGCTGTGGGTCTGGAGTCACATGTAGGCCAGACCAGGTAAGGATGGCTGTTTCCCTCCCTAAAGGACATTAGTGAACGAGATGGGTTTTTCCTGATAATCGATAATGGATGCACTGTCATCATTAGATTGTTAATTCCAGATCTTTATTGAATTCAAATTCCACCATCTGCCATTGTAGGATTTGAACCCAGGGCCCCAGAACATTATCTGGGTCTCTGGATTAACAGTTCAACCATTAGGCCATCACCTCCTCTTAGTTGCGTTGAACAATTCACAACATTAAGTAAAGAATTAGCTTCAAAATGTTTGTGTAAGCAATGAAGAATTAAACATTTAATGTACTTATTTTGATATAATGCTTTCTAGCCTGTTTAGGTAGAAAAATTGGTTTTAGTTGCTTGTAACAAATCCTGTTTGGTATGCATTCTCAAAAAATTGGTCGATCTACATTTCAGCAAATGGAGGGTTTGGAACCTATTCTTTACCTTCGTCTCTCCTCTTACACACCACCCCCCTCCCCTCGTTTATTGGGACATATTATAACTTGTAGTGTGGTCAGCAAAATGGACCAGAGGAACTGCCACTTCCAGTTGCTTCTTGTATCTAATGCCATTGCTAGTATATGATATGACCTGTATGCGACCCTCTGTCTAATATTTGCTGAGACAGATGCCTTGAAGTTTGTTAACAGCACTGACTTTTTATATTGCTATAATATTACGGACTTTTATATAGTTTAGGTTCTGTGCTTACTGTTGCTGTGCATTACATCACACAACTGTCTAAACACATCTACACTGACTCCACTGCACCTTTAAGACAAGACAGGTACTTTTATACTGGAGCAGCACATGTTGTGACATCCTGTAGCTGTCTTGAATATACACTGCCTAACTGATCTGAATTGAAATAATAACACAGTAGTTGGCAACTGATTCAATTTAAATCACCAAACTTGCGATGGTGACTTCCATCCATGTGAATAACATGTTAGTATGAAGCAAAGTTAAAGGATTTAGTTTAAACTTTGTGAATCATAATTCAACTCCTAATCTCTGTGGGAATTATGTCCATATTTCTCTAGCAGTATGTTGAGGCCATATTTCTCCTTACGTGCCCATGACTGACTTGTGTTTATATGGGACTTGTCATGGCTTTTGAATTCACAGTTGAGGAACTACTTTTCTTTTAAAAGTGTGTGACTGTTGGAATTTTAGGGAGCCACATGAAATCATTTGCTACTTGTGTGAATATTTACAGTTGTTGTGCTACAAATAAAATAGCTTAACAGTTGTTGGGACCTGCAGAAAAGCACAGTACAGTGTCCTGACAAGCATGAATGCAAAATATAACTTTGACAGTTAAAGTAACACAATAGAATTTGAGAAAAAGCAATGAATATTACAATGGAATTATGGTTATTAATTACATTCAAACCCCTAAACGGGATATAAGCCATGAGCTTTTGCAATGCAGTTTGATAACAGAAGGAACAGAAATAAAGTCACGTGCTCAATGAAGCAAGTGCAGAAGTGAAGAGAGTGACTACATGTGAGTGGGCACACTGGATAATGTATTACTATTCTGCCTTAGTTCATTTTGTAAGTTTCAATACTTAGATTTTAAATTGGAGATGTTTTCAGCTCAGTGCTTCACGTGTGACAGACAAAGGGCATGCATTAATTACAGTAAAATGCATTTAGTGAATCTGCCTTGTTGGGTTGGGGATGGGTGAACTGACTGAAGTTGCTACAACATCTGTGTTATAAATGGAATCCTGTTTTTCTTTCTCTGCCCCCTCCCAGCCAATATTGTACAATGTTATTGATGCAAATAAAGAGGAATAGGAGAAATACACCACTGCAACCTCTGCTGTTTAGTTTCGAGACCACTTTGAGAAGTGAGATCAGACTTTATCAAAATCTTAATTTGGTTCAATTATAGAGGTGGAAGAGCAGCTGCTGAGAGCAAGTATATGAGTTGTCTCTATTAATTTATGAATGAATAAAACTACAAATTATTCATTTTAAGGTGTGATGTCATCAGCAGAATGTTATTTTCTTATGTTCTTTTCTTGATGCCTGTCTACTAGTGAGTTCAAGCTGTCAGAATGAATAATGTTGGCTTGTTGGGTTTGATGGACTGGCACAGTTAACCTCTTTGATGCCTCTGCAGGAATTATAGGAGTGAATCAGTTATATCCGACAGGCCCGAAGCTCACTGTAGCTGCAAGCCCTTGCTTGCACTTTCTTTTTACTGTGCACAAATACGGCACATCTCTCTGTCTTTATGGCTACTTTGAACATAGACTGAAAATATCTCTGAAGGTGGTACATGGCTGAATTGCAAATGAGATTGACATGAGGATATTAGCGTGCTGTGTTAATAATGAGAGCGGAGCTAAGGCCTTTAGACAGTTTAGCTTGCAAGTGACACATACCAGCTGCTTATGATATGTGCAATACATTGATAACCTGTTATAAAGAAATGAAGCTAAATCAGCAAGTGCCAAATAATAATTTTTATGATTTGATGTGTAACTTTTTCTCTGGTTATCTGTGCATTTTTGTTGTTTGCTTGTAACACTTTGGCTGAGACTTTCAGGAATAACAATAATGACATGGATATTGTCCGCGATTATTGTGTTAAATTGGGTAGCAACTTCTGACATTCACAGAGGTGTAATTAAATGTGGAAATCCAGAGATTGCTGTCAGAGATATCATACCCTTGCACAGTGTGCAACCCACACCCATAGGCTTGTCATTGACATGAATTCAGCAAAGTGAATTTGCTGTACTTGCCCATCGTTTAATATTAAAATGGTTGGACAGGATGGGGCTGGTGAATTTAGGACAACTGAGTAATTAAACAACATAATTAATTATAAAATTAATTCTGAACAACTCCTAAGATCCTGTAAAAATAACTCCTTCAATAACCTTCAGACGAAAATTAATGTTTTGAAATGTTAAACAAATACTTTTTCCAGGTCTTCTTTTTATCTTGCTCCCCTAATTATTTCCCAATGTTTACTATTTAGCACTTAATGCTAATTTATATTTGTGCCTTTAAGATTTCTAATTTTGGAGTTCTGTGCTGAATGAAAATTCTTAGTACAGTTTAAAGAAACATTTTTTTTATTTCCTCTCACTCAAATACACTATAGAGGACACCAGACTCGAAGGTGCTGAGTGATCAAAAAAGAATTGCTGTAAGCAGCTGTTTACAAAGTGCATGTTAAACACCATTCCATAGCCAACAAAATTTGGGCCAGTTACATGCAAGATCACTTGATCTGCTGTCACCAAGTTCAAACCAGATAGAAGCGAAGGCTACTGTTTTGGAAAGAGCCATATGGCGTTACAGTCAGCTGTTATGGAAATTGAGTGGTGCTAAACCCAATATTAATAGCCGAATGGTTCAACAAATCAGGAATAATGTTACATTACACTTTGGGGCAGCACAGTGGCTCAGTGGTTAGCACTGCTGCCTCACAGCGCTAGAGATCCAGGTCCAATTCCAGTTTTGGGTGACTGTCTGTGTGGAGTTTGCACGTTCTCCCCGTGTCTGGATGGGGTTCCTCTGGGTGCTCCGGTTTCCTCCCACAGTCCAAAGATGTGCAAGTTAGGTGGATTGGATATGCTAAATTACCCGTAGTGTCTAGGGATGTGCAGGCTAGGTGGATTGGCCATGTGAAACGCAAGGTTACAGGAATAGGGTAGTGTGGGATGGTCTTCACAGGCTCAGTATGGACTTGATGTCCACGCCAACCGTAGGGATTCTATGAAACTCAGTTTTAATAGTTTCATCTAAATGCCAGTGACACCAGCTTAATAATAACAGTCAAAAACTAGCCTTTTGCTGTCCACTTCAGATTAAATTGAAAGGAAAAGACAGCCAGATCAAAAATGAAAATTGTCTAAAGTAAAACTTGAGTTGCAATTTTTGATTTTGTTTATTTTTATCTCATAATTATATATTAAATATTACATCAACCATAATTGGTATCACCTTTGAGTTCTGCAGTGTTTGTTTTCCTCATGTGCTTACACTCCTAGACATTTAAAAATCTGCAACTCATGAAGATCTATTGAATTGAGAGAAAAATTATCAAAAGTATCCTCTTTATGTGTAAGGGTAGATGTGATTTGTGTGATCAATTTCCAACAAAAAAAGTATATCCAATGCTTGATGATTTGTTTTGATTAATTTAGCAGTCATCATACTTAATTGTGTAACCAGGTAGGCTATATTAGTGATTAGTAGACTTCTACTCAAAGTATTCCAGTCAAGTCCCCACATTGAAGTTCAACCTCATCGTCTTCTGTGGGTTAGTTTTGCTCAACTGTCAGATGAAACTGAAAACATTTGTGACTTCAGGATGTCCTTGAATATTTACATTTCAAAATACTTCATTGATGTGGTTTCTGCTGTAATGCTGGAAAATGGCAGCCGGTCTGAACACCACAAGGTGCCCCAAACAAGACTGTGAGAATAATCAAGTGATCTGTTTTAATAGATGATGTTGAGGTATAATTTTTGGGCCTGGTACTGGAAGAGTTGCCCTCCTGTTCTGCAAAATAACATCACGGTCTCTTTTACATTCATTTAAAAAGGTTGATGGTGTCTCTGCCTAACGTCTCTTCTGAAAGACAATACCTGTGAAATGCAGCCCTGCTTCAGGAAGAGGAAACCTTTCAGATTTGCTGCACTTCTGAGGAGGGGTTTGAGAAACTGTACATGCTTTCAGTCTTGTCTCCTGTTTTCTTAGCATGAGCTGACATTGGTCGTGGAGTGTTTGCAGACTCTTGCTTTTTCGCTGGTAGAAGTCACATAACAGCAAATGGGAGCATAACAACCATCGGTGGGGAGGGCCGTTCTTAAAATTAATAGTACTTCATGTGCTATGCCACCTTTCTGATAGGCATATTTGTAATATAAAGAAGTGTTAAAAGTGGAATTTAATTTGGACCAACACCATTTAGCAGGGGAGTGAGGCACAGTAGATGTAAAGTCAGGACCAAGATGCAGTCAGACACAGAGGAATGTTAGATCATTCTGGTAGGCAGAGAAGGCATGGGCAGGATAAGGCCCAGGGGAGATCCAGAAAGCTAAATTGTATCTAATTTAATACAAGGAGTTTGACTGGTAAGGTGAATTAACTTCAGAGTATCGACCAGCACTTGGGAATATGATACTGTTGCAATCACTGAGACATGGTTGAAGGAAGGACAGTACGTGCAGCACACATTCCAGGGTATGGAAATTTCAGGTGTAATAGAGGGGAAAGTAAGAGAGATGGAGGCATCACATTATTGATGAAGGAAACCATCACTGCAGTACTGAGAAAGGCTCCTCAAATGACGCCATCTGGGTAGAGCTTAGAAATAAAAACAGGGACAGTTACTTTGCTGGGATTATACTGGAGGCCTCCCAATAGTCAGAGGGAAATAGATGAACAGATTTGTAAGTAAATCACAGAAAAGTGCGAGAGAAACAGCTTTATAGTTGTAGGGGATTTCAATTTTGCTAACATTAACTGGGATCACATTAGTGTGAAAGATTAGGTGGGGTGATAGGTGTATGGAATGTTAAGAGCGTGATGGAAACTGGTACTCTTGTAACAATTAAGAACCACCTGGATGAGCACTTAAAATGCCAAGGCCAAGTGCAGGTAAATGGCATTAGTGTAGTTTGGTATTTGTTGGTCAGCATAGACGTGGTGCACTGAAGGGCTCGTTTCTCTGCTGAATGACTCTGACCATTCTTCACTATTGATTCTTGTTTGTTTACCAGCGGACAATTTTCAACAGAAAACCATTTAGAACAAATTGAAGACTCTTTCTATCTACCCTTTACATTTCAATGTAGATTGAAATGATTATATGGATCCTATCAAAGCCGCTGTTAAATTTAGGAAGGAAATTTATAGTAAAAGATTCAAGGAATATTAGGTACATTTTACTTCAAGCTGTACCGTCAAACATTAACATGACTTTCAGTAAAACGTCCTCCAAAAGCTTTTAACATTCCCTTTATGATAGTCTGTTCTAACTATGTGTGTGATTATATAGCTTACTGTAATTGTAAACAGTAAAAGGATTAAAAATGCTGAGACATAGCCTCTCTCTTTGATGCTGCTGTTCCTTCATATTTGTCCAATATGGCTTAAAATAAAAGATCTGGCAATGGAGACAACCGGAATGAATTGTATTGATTTGTAAAATTGATTGTTTATTGCTCTATATTAAAGGTTGGCCATAAAATAGAAAAATACAACACGTTATATTCTTGCCCTGTTATCAAAGAATTAATTACGATATTTGATATTTTCTGCTTCATTGTTTTGAATATTATTTATTTATCAAAGGTCAGTGCAGGAACATTCTAGTCAGCATCTTTTGTGAATTATCAGGATCTATAGCCAATTAAAATTTGGATGACTCCTTGATGAATATCATGCAGATGTACAGTAAGGTCACAAACCTTTGAATTAAGATTTTGTTACCTACTTGCAATCCAATAATGCTCTCTGTAGAAAGGCATTACAACTGTTTTAGCTTATGCCATATTTAACTTGTTGTTAGCTGAATCAAGGTTTTAGAATATTTTAAGTGAACCAGTGCTAAGGGTGATGTGATGTGATGCGATGTTTCAAATTTCTGGGTGTATCATTTGGTCCAGTAGAAGTCTTTCAGTTAAGGAAAAGCTGCCTAATGATCACCTTTGCATTGGCCTCAGTGCAGATTGTTTTAAACCCATTCATGCAATGCACTCAGACTTCCAGAAGCCTCAAGAATAATCTCTCACCATCTCCCCCTGTGGGTCAAAAGACAAAACTAAAACTAGAGATTCTAAAGAGAGCGAATTTGAATACAAACAAAAACTTAGGCTCACCCAATTGGCTATTGAATCAAATATCAACCATCACCCTGTGGACAGCATTTCATCATTGCTAAATTCAAAAGAACTTAGATAACTCTCCATCTTTGTGGTCTCATGTTTGATGTACAGAATTTGTTATCTCTGTCTGCACTTTTTCCACCAATAACATTTATGTTGAACTGTCTGTTTTTGTCTAAATTGTGAATTAATGTGTGTATGTTTGGGATTTTAAAAGGTATAGCTTAAGTTATAGAGTAGTAAATCCATATTTTGCCATGTGTTAAAGAAAAAGTTTGGTTACAGTAAAGTTATTTCTGTTATTAATGACAAAATGTGATGTGAATTGCTTTTGTCCTCAAGACCAGTCAGTCGGGCAAGTTGACCATTTTGATGCTTTACTTGGGTCATTGCACATTTGTGATGGTGTATGGAACAGTGGGGCCTCAATTATTGGTGCACTCTTCCCAACCAAGTCATGGCGCTTATCAAAGCAAAACTGTTACAAATTGGAAATATTATCTTGAGGTGACCTGCAAGCAAATATTACCATATTTTGGCTATGTATATTTTGAATTTGACTTGATTTGATTTATTGTCGCGTGTACCTAAATACAGTGAAAAGCTTTGTGAGCAGTACAAGCAGATCGTAATAAGTGAGGACATCCAGACCATAGGTGAAAAATAGGATGTGTGCTAGGCAAGATCAGCATTAACAAGATCAGCATTGTTTGAAGTTAGAGAATCCATTCATCAGTCAAATTAACAGCAGGGAAGAAGCTGTTCTTGAAGCTGCTGGTGCGTGTGTTCAAGCTTCTGTATCTTCTGCCTGACAGAAGAAGTTGTAGGAGAGCATTACCAGGGTGGGATGGGTCTTTGATGTTGGCAGCCTTTCTGTGACAACGAGATGTATAAATGCGGTCCATGGTTGGAGACTATGATGGTCTGGACTGTGCATACAACATTGTTTAGATTTTTTGCAGTCTTGGGTAGAGCAGCAGTTGCCATCCCAGGCTGTAATGCACCCAGATAGTATGCTTTCAATGGTGCATCTGTAAAGGTTGGTGAGGGTCCTTATGGACATGCCAAATTTCCTGAGCCACCTGAGGAAGAAAAGGAGTTGTTGTGCCTTCTTGACTGTTGCATCTATGTGGGAAGTCCAAGACAGGTCGTCGGTTATTGTCACTCCTAGGAACTCTCTCAACCTCTGCTCTGTTGATGTAGATGGGGTGTGTTCTCCTCCTTTCTTTCTGAAGTCAGTGATCAGTTCTTTAGTTTTGCTGACATTGACAAAGAGGTGGTTATCATTGCACCACGAAACCAAGCTCTCTATCTCCTTTCTGTATTCTGTCTCATTGTTATTTGATATCGATCCTACCACAGTAGTGTCATCAGCAAGCTTTTGGATGGCATTTGAAGCTTCTGGGCACCTGATATAGTATGCTCAAAATTTGTGATTAATTATTATAGCAGTTCTATTACTCTTGTCTGCTGTGGAACTTATTAACAAAAGAGAGGAATAGATTCATTTCATGAAAACTAATGGTTTGTTTTCAAAACAAGTATTTTTTTTTAAATGAAGTTGCTGGTCTCCCAAACTAAGCAGTGTTAGAGCTGAGACAGTTTGCTTCTAGCCCATCACATTTGGCACTTGGACACTGAGAAATACGTAAGCAGCTTGTTCTCTGATTGCTTTATGCTCATCTTCTCATTGGAAAAGTGCCCTGTCTTTACATCAGGTTTCCACACAGCTAAGGGCTTCAGGCTGGGACCTGTGTGGTTCAGGTAATCATGTCACCATTTCATGGAAGCAGACATTCAATCTCCACTACGGACTTCTGCAGAATTTTTTGACTGCCTTTCTTTCTAATTTTCTGATATTAAGAACTGTAACTGTGTGCATACTGGTCACTCTTTGGCAAATTGTGTTCTTGCTGGTGAGATACTGAGAGGCTAAGGCAAAGAAAGGTGTCTGTGTCTGGTCATACACATTACTGACTGAATTATGTGAGCCAGAAGACCTGTTCTTTCTTTTTAAGTTTTTAATGTTAACATATTAACCAAATACATTGGAGTAAATTTGAAGGGGAACCAAATCCCCTGTTTAGGCCAAATTAAAAACTAACTTTTAAGCATGCTTGCAATTTTATGGTTCTGCTTCAGTGAAATGGCAATGAAGGAAGTCCTGAAGAATATTTCAAAGACTATTGTTCTCATTACTGGTTCATTGTAAATCATAAATTGCTGTAGGCTTTCAGTAATAAAATAGCAACTATTGCATTTTAAATTCACTCTTGTTACATTATGTCTCACAATTAGCATATCAGTATATCTTTAAGAGATACTGATGATATCATCATTATATCATAGCATGTGATGACAGTATAAAATCCTCTGACTCCATCTTACCTCAGGCCATTTGAAACATGACAAGCTAATGAGTGTATGCTGCTCTTTATAACCAAATAGCCTTATGCTAGCCCTGACTGCCTGTGTTTGTTGCAGATTGTTTGTGAATCTAATGTCTGTACGTAACAGTGAGCTGAAATAAATGTTTCTTCCATACCGCATTAACTGTGTCTAGATGCTTATGTTTAAGCGAGATGGAATAAGCATTGCTGCATCAGCTACCAGTACCTGGCTGGAGGGATTGGTGGTTGATATTTTGAAAACGTAATTGAAGATTCCCATGTGTACTGAATACAGTTAACTACTTTCTGACTAAAACCTTTTCTCAAGCTCAAAAATTGATAACGTTGATTGTATTTGCAAATACAAAATGTTGAAGGCTATAGACCTATGCTGAGGCAATGAATTTCAGTCCCTTTCCCCCAGTTAAGAAATAAACGACATCTTGCTTCTCCATTTTTCTTAATCATGGCAGTTTAAAACTCCTCATGGTATAACTGTGAAACTCCCCTAAAATAGACACACCTGACAAAATAAAAGAAAATGGTTTTCTATGTTTACAAGCCTTATTTGTGTCCAAAATCCAGTTGGTTTCACCATTTAATTTGTTCAGTTTAGCATGAAAATAGAGGGAAGCCTCCCCGATGTAAACACCCCCTTTTTGTTATCAGTGCTATCTAGTGACTGCAACCTGAAATTACAAGCCTCTAATCTTGCTCTAACTCTTAACTCAACATTCTTAGAAGTATTCAAGTAAAAGCAAAGTATTTTGGATGCTGGAGATCTTAAAATCAGAAAGTGCTGGAGAAACTCACCACTTTATAGAGTGAGAAACACGGTCAGCAGTTTCATTCCAACAGGACTCTTCTCCCCATTCTGAAGTAGTATCATTGTGGAGTCACAACATTAATTCTTTCTTTCTCCACAGATGATGCCAGACCTACTGAGCTTCTCCAGTGTATTCTGTTTTTTATACTTGAAGGGACCACAGTTCAGGGAAGGAGCTGCAACAAGAAATCCAAGGGGAAACAGAAACAGAGACAGAAAAAGGACGAGTAACGGGAAATGGAAGGAAAACCAATGAATCAAAAAAGTGAATGCCGCACTTATCATTTTCTTAAAAAACAAAGATCTTCAAAAAGAAATAGAAGGCAAACACTTAACAGGCACAAATGGCAACTTTAATCAATCACACTTATTCAAGCTACGTATGCAGTTTTATTTGACAAATCAAGCAATAGATGATTCAGAGAAGAGAGTTCAGAAAATCTTGCTTGCTATTAGCAGGGAGGGTCCTCACACAATTAACACATCTGGTCTTTCTGTTGATGATCAGAAAGATCCAGAAAAGATCTGGAACGTTATCAAAGACCACGTCAAGGTTGTAATTAATATCAGCATTAACAGTCTTGAACTAGTCATACAGACAGAAATCCCAAGTATCTATTGACCAGTTTGTCAGAAGATGCCACAGCAAAGGATATGGAAGTGATTTTTTTTCCAAAGAAATCTGAGAGGTTCATTTGAATTAGTAATCACCTCTACAGCAACTTAAGGTCTTCAGAAAACACTCCTCTGGGCAAGGAAAATGGCTATACCATTGATCCATTGATTTGAGAATGGACACAAGTATGAAGACGTAATTATTGAAGATCGTCAATAGTTACATAAATTAGGTGCAGCCAGGACTATTGCTACGGTCAGCAAAGTGTACTATGCCAAGAAGACCTGAAATACTAGGTTTGTTGCATTAGTCCAAAAACCGTCCAGCTTTTCTTGATGTCTGTAAAGTGTGTGGCACCAAGGGTCATTGACGTGGAGGTGCAGGAAATCTAGTTCCAAACGTCAAGCTAGTATAAGTGAAGACAGTACAAGGCAACAACATTCGCAGTAAGGCTAGTAGTAGGAAGATGTACAAATGCAAATGAGGTTCAGAGGCAAGCAAGTGAAAAGCAAATTTCACAAGATGATCAAACTTTTCCATATTGTTGATCTCACACACCATGTCAACAGCACAAGGCAATTGGAAGGTTTTACCACTATCAGTATCACAGGCACTGGAAAGCTAGACATTTTAAATGTTAAGATAGACATGGGAGCAAGTGCCAAAATATTGCCACAATGCATCCTGAAAGCCATGTACCTAAATAAATGGGATTCTATGGTGCAACCTCCCATCTTGCAGCTTGCAAAGGAATCTTCTTCCTGGTAGATACCAATAGTCCAGCAGCGGCAGGATGACCTGTATCAGCAGATGAATATACTCAGTTCATAAGACTCAAGCTACCCCATTGTGGTAGAAAGGACCACGTGGACACAGTTGAATCTGCTGAAGTTGAAACCATTCTGAACCATTAGCCATGCCTAGGTTCTTATGTTATAGGTGATGACATAAGTATTGCCACATTAGATGCATTATACAGATCAAGGCAAAAGATACCTCATTCTGGAAGGTATATTTGAAGTGAGTTCAGGAAGATGACATTACTTAAATAGTTCAGAGTAATAGTTCAGTATTACATTATTGAGCACATTTACAAGCCATCTCCAGTTTAAACTATGTCCAACAAGTCCTTTGTTTTGCTACATGAATTCATAATTCACAAGCTAGCTCATCTTGGCTCCACTAACTTCATGCATCTGTTTTAAAAAAAAAAGTGACTTCAAAAGTGACAAAATTAACCTTTCAACTTGATGTATATCAGCTGACTAGCATTCCAGTAAATACTGCATACTGTGTTTATATACCATTAATTAAGACCTCAGATGTAAACTTGCTTCCCATAATGCACTACAGACTATATCCTCATAAACTCCCACAATACACCCTTCAGCAATATACATCATGTTTATAGAATCAGAAAAAACATTCGCGGTAGTAGCTAAAATAGTAGCATCATCACATATTCCTCTTGTAATTCTTCATGATGTCTGCAAGCTTCGGGTAAGAAGAGCCATTGAAAAGGTAAGCAGTGACAGCATGATAGTGTAATGGAAGGTTGAACTCTGCCTTCCTAACTGCACCATTCCCATCATTGTTGGCATAATACATTCTGAAATGGCTGTGCCAGTTGCAGAGAACAACATTGCCAACTGAAATTGCAGAAAGATCGATGGAATACAATTGAACACAATGAGCCAGGGAGCTTCTCTCCAGCAGTTCTAAAAACATATAAGTGTACATTAGTGAACAGGAATGCATGAAATTAAGGTGGAACGCTTTTCAAGTAAATGGAAGCACTGAAGAGTAATTTCCGCAATGTATGAGAAATCTTGTCTCCTCACATTCTTTTGTCCACTGATTGTAACTATGTAGGGGTAAAAGGGTAGTATTACTTTTAAGGTCAATGGACATGTATTGAATGAGTTGTTAATCTGCTGACATAATGACACTGAGGAGTGCAAACACATGAAGAAAATTTATGAACTCAAATCTTTCCTTGTAGTGCCTTGAGTGTTTTAGGCAAATCTGAGTAAAATAGCGGCAAGGACAGGAGGAAGAGCAAAATGATCTGAAAACCCATTTTTGTTTATCCGGCAAGTGTTCTCTTGTGTTTATTCCTTGTGAAACCAATTATGTTCGATCGCCACATTGTTAAAATTTTGGACTGGCTATAGTGTCCCCTGCTTCAGGTTATTGTAGCTCACTAATTCCAGAACATCAAAAAGCCTTTCCTCTGCAACACCACTCTTTTGTTATCAGACTTTAAAATCCCAGTTTGGCATTACCTTTTTTTTGAGGTGAGTGTTCTCCCTTTTTTTTCTACTGTGTTGAGCCTTGCTTCTCCACTGAGGTTTCTCAGTTCAGGTGGCGAAATAGATTTATGACATTGTCCACAACTCAACACAGCAGAATCTTCCTTTTTCATAGTTGAAACTGTTGGCCTACCCTGTTTAGAAAGCCCTTCCAGATCAGACGTCAACCAGGCAGCCTTTGGGCTTTCTGGCAGAATTACAAAGCCAGAGCAAGATGTTCAGCTCCCTTAGACCTGCCATTCACATCATTCAGAGACTGGCATCTTCAGAACCCAGCTGTGCTATTGTGGAAGCTATGGCTGCTGCTGCTGGGACACTCTCCTTTGGACCCCTGATAGAGAATCTGAAGTGACAAAAATAGGTGTTATCTGAGTGTTGTTAACCTGCCCAATTTACCTATCATTTTCAACACCCTCCCATCCATTTCTCAGGAAGGAATAGCTCTGTCCTAAGTCTTGTCACGGACATGCAGCTAAAAGCAGGATTGTGAGTTTTCCCACGTGGGATCCTTTCTCACAAACTCTGTTGTACGACTATTGGAGCTTGACTTCTCAGAATTGCTTGTAAACTCAACGCAGAAACAGTCGGAGATGAAGTGAGCAGAGATTCTGATGAGGAAGGCCATCTCCAGGTGTGGTCCTTGAGTTGCAACGCCAATTCTAAGTCAAATTTAAATCATTTTTCTGATGTGGTGGAAGCTTTTCCAGAGCAAGGAGAAGAAAATCTTACCTCGCAGGGATGAAACCTCAAGAAATTTTTGAAGAACAAGTTTGCAGATGACACCAAATTTGATGATGTAGTGGACAGTGAAGAAAGTTAGCTCAGAGTACAGTGGGACCTTGATTAGATGGATTGATGGGCCGAGGAGTGGCAGACAGAGTTTGATTTAGATAAAAGTGAGATGTTACATTGTGGGAAGGGAAATCAAGGCAGGATTTATACACTGAATGGCAAGGTCCTGGGGAGTATTGCTGAACAAAGAGACCTTGGGTGCAGGTTCATAGCTCCTTGAAGGTAGAATCACAGATAGACAGGGTAGTGAAGGAGGAGTTTGGTACACTTGCCTTTATTGGTCAGTGCATTGACTATAGAGATTGGGATGTTATGTTGGAGCTGTACAGGACATTGGCTAGGCCTCTTTTGGAATATTGCGTTCAATTCTGGTCTCCCTGGGGAAAGATGTTATTAAACTTGGAAAGGGTACAGAAAAGATTTACAAGGATGTTGCTAGGGTTGGAGGGTTTGAGCTATAGGGAGAGGCTGATTGGTCTGGTGTTTCTTTTTCCCTGGAGCATTGGAGGCTGAGGGGTGACTTTAAGAGGTTTATAAACTCATGAAGGGCATGGTTAGGGTGCGCAGCCAAGATTTTTTTTTTCCCAGGGTAGAGGAGTCCAAAACTAGAGCAATCAGTTTAAGAGAGGAAATATTTAAAGTGGACCTAAGGGGCAACTTTTTCATATGCATGAATGAAATGAGCTGCCGGAGGAAGTGGTGGAGGTCGGTACAATTACAACATTTAAAAGACATCTGTGTGGGTACGTGAATAGGAAGGGCTTAGAGGGATATGGACCAAATGCTGACAAATGGGACTAGATTAATTTAGGATATCTGGTCTGCATGGACGAGTTGGACCAAAGGGTCTGTTTCCATGCTGCACAATTCTGACCCTATTACCCTATAACAGAGAGTCCTGGAGAAACTCGGCAGGTCTGGCAGCATCTGTGGAGAGAGAAAAAGAGATAATGTTTCGATTTTTGTGTTTCAAAGAGTCATGTAGGACTAGAAATTGTTCTCTCTCTCTCTCTCTCCACAGATGCTCCCAGACCTGCTGAGTCTTTCTAGCACTTTCTATTTTTATTTCAGAGATCTCCAGCTTGTGTCGTACTTTCTTTTATTGAATGTTTTTTAAAAGATTACTGGAAATCTATTTCAGAGATTATCTTAAGCAGAGCAAAAAGCAAATTGCATAAGTCTAATGCATTTTTAAAGATTCGTCTTTGACCAAAGAGTCACTTGTGACCTGCCATCTGTCAATGTTGTTCTGTTAACCGGCTGATAGGATTCACACAAACATCACAGGGAGAGTCAACTTGTTCAGCTTTAGTAGCATCCACCACTAAATGTATCCTTATTGTAGTACAGCCAAAACTGGAAACTTTCCCATATGGAGTTAGAAGTTATCACACATATGAATTTATTACTCTGACAAACAGCCCAGCAGTACTGCTGCATTGCATTGTGCCACCACTCGTATTTTACTCAGAATTTTTAATAAACTTTTATAAGAAAAAGATGACCTGCTCTTATTGCCCATGGAGATCAATTACTATTCAGTTGGAGCCAGGTATGGTGTGGTAGTATTTATATAGATCTTGCTGTTGGAAAAATATAGATATAATGCTGACAGCCCCAAGTGGGGAATGATTCAAGATAAGAAAATGAAAAAAATATCGAAAAACGTGTTTAAAGCAAATGTGTGTTTGTAAGCAAGTTGAATTGATGTTTTATTGTGACATGTGTTGTGTGATCATGCTCTATGAAAAATGTACAATTATTAGAAAAAAAATTGATAGCTTAGATCATTTTAAATTGTTTCTGCTCCAGCAGTTCTCCATTATTTCTCTGAAGGGAGGTCTTTTAAATTTTGGTTAATGGACTCTGGCAATTTATTTTTGCTCATCAGAGGAACTGGTTTTTGTGCATGATTATTTAACTCCCCCTACCCATTTCCTATCCTTGTGCCCAGTTTTAAGCATTTATTTCCAATCTGTACCATCAACAGGATCAGTGATCTGTAAACTTATGTGTTTAGACAAAGTGTGTAATGTAGTGTAAAATAAGAGATTGTGGGGAGAATGTGTGGTTGAAATGTTATTATATTCATTGTTACAATGATATCGCAAAAAACAAAAGAAGCTTGAGCAGGAATCGCTTCTTTAAAACAATAAAGTTGTGCTTTGGCCAGACATGTCTACGGTCTGTAAATCAAGCTCTGTGTATTGCAGTCACATGTTAATCCTTTAATATAGTCTGAAAGAAAGCCTGAGCCTGAATGGAATGAGGGAACAGGTGATGCGTATATTCATAAAGAGTTAATTGTACAAATATAGGAGCTAGCAATCAGTGGGGGCTGAGTTTTATGGAGACTAACTGCTAACTGAATAAAGCTCTCACACAAAAATGTGGACTTAAATTCTATTTGAACATGGTTATCTTTTGGAGTATAACATTGTAACAGAGGATGATTGAGTCAAAATGTGAAGTTTTGTTATGTTATTGTCCAGCCCTGTTGTCTGAAAATAAACCTTATGACCAGTGGAAGAATGAAGTTGCAATATGAATCTCGGTTACTTATTTACCAAAATTGAAGCAAGGTATGGCCTAGCATTTTTTCTTCCCATTTTAGAAGCTGAATAAAAAAAAAGCTCTTTTGGAACTGATGCCTGAGGATTTGAGTATGGATGGTAGTTTAGACAGATTTGTTACCTTTACCAGAAGATCTGTTGCCTTTTTGAGGCCTGGTTAGATTTCAACAAATTTAGGACTAAGGACAATAAGATGGAAGAGCATGGAATTATGTATGCTGTATGCAAGAGTACAGAAATTTCATTTGAAATTTCCCTAATCTGGTATTTAAATTATGGGACTGTGCTGAAGTAACAAGCATAGTCAGTTCTAGTTTTGACAGGGCTTAAATTTGTGGGTAAACGCATGATTGCTGGAACCAGTGTCCAAACCACTAATAGAAATTGCTTGGAAAGGAATTCTTCTCAGCAGTATTTGTAGAACAAAGAGAGAAATTGATATGATTACAAAATGGAGGGTGCAATGTGTTAAGTAGGGGTTAATTAGATTTGAATCGGTTATATAAATATGGGGAGCTGGTAATCAATTGGGGTGGGTTTTAGGGAAAGTATAAAAAGGTAATAAAACATCTGATCTGAAAATATAGAGTTGAAGCCTGCTTAAATAGTAATCTTTTGGAATATAATCCCAGATGAGCAATTTAAAACAAGTCTATAGTTGGATAGTTGTTTTGGCCACTGCTATAATATGCTGTTGTAGAGGAAACTTGCAACCTACCTCATATAAGCTCTTAGATTTGTGATTTCACATGCCTCTCAGTTTGGTCCTTTCCTTGGTATTTCCTTCTCTTCATTTGCAGTCACAAAGTATGATTATTCCTGATATTCGAGAACATGTGAAAAAGGCTCCTTTTTTATTTGAAACTGAACTACTGATCACTCTTCTGTTTTTTTTTACATTTCTGTGTAAAGTGCCTAGTCTTTGACTTAGAGCTTGTCAGTGTCGTGAGTTAAATCAGAAGAATCATGTGAGGTAACAGAGGGACGTAGTGCATTTTGTTGCATTATAGAGTGATGGTATCTTGAGTGCATCTGAAGCAAGACATTAATTGGGATTGTGGCTTCAAAAATAGTTAGCCTATTCTCTTGATAAACATTGAAAAATGATGTTCAATTACTTTAAGATGTCAATGGCTTGATGTTTTAAAATTAATTTATTGAGTTGGAAGCATAAAATACATATACAACTTTGATAAATATCACTAAGAAGAAAGAGGAAAAAATATACAAAGGCATAGATAGTATTGTACTATATGTGCTTTAGATAGACTATTGCTAAGTTGATTAAATACTCAAATCATTTAGTGAACCACTAATTGCTGAAAACCCTGAGAGCTCAGCCATTTGTATTTTTTGAGTGGGATACTATATTCTTGTGTAAAACAGTTACTAATTGAAGAGGTTAACTGCCATGATAAGTTCCATCCATCAAGATATAAAGGACTGTTCCTGGGAAAGCTAACCAGTGTTCTGGTTTTAGTGCTAAGTCTATGTAGCTAATAATAATACTTTTTTCTGTGTACGCCCTCAAGCTATATTTACGACTTGCATGTGACTGTAATATAATTTAGCTTTTAAGTGCTTTGTAATAAAGCTACACCACTCATCAAGATGGCATCTTCTGTCAAATTCATGTGGGCAATCTTCCCCACTTTATATTAGTTGAAGTTCCTTATATCAATAAGAAGGATTGGTGTCTGTGAATCTACCCAAAGCATCTCAGATGGGTCCAGTGGTGATATCCAAAGAGCTGGTATCCAAAAATATACAATAACCAATAAATATTATCCTGTTCCATTGTTTGTATCTGGTCACATCTTGCCCACCTCACTCAAAAGGTACTGAACCCTTTTTCTGGAATTCAGGCAGAAACTGTGACCAAAACTTAAAACGTAAATGCTAAGAATTAGCAATTAAAAAAGTGAAAACACTGGAGGTAAACTGCTATGTATATCAGTATTTGGAAGATCAGTTAATGTTTTAGCCATATTGTTTCTCAAATTTAGGCTGGCATTTCATTCGGATGCAGTGGTCCCTGATTAGTAGGTCTCTACCAAGTCCCAGTCTTAATTGGCAGAGCTCATGGCTTGTATTCCTGCTTCAGAGTTACCCACTAACCAGACAGGCAGTAGCTCTCAATCCCAGCATTGCCACTGGAAATGGTGATCACTGTTCAGGCTGCAGCAGCTCTTCAGAACAAGTCATGGAGCAAGCTGGACTGAAAGCTACATTCGGGCAACATCAGAGACCAGTCAGGAACATTCCTCTGGGAGAGGACTTTTGGGAGGGTTTGGTGGAGCATGTGGGGTTGTTATTTGTCATTAGGTGTTGCCTTGACTGAGCATAGATCCCCCAAGGCTGCAGCCAGACAGCCATGTCTCACCTTGCAGCTTCACTATGCGGTCTGAGCTCCATCTATTGTTGATAAAGTATCAGCAACAGTGTGAAGAGCTCATTCACTGATCACCTGGGTGCTTCGGTTGTCACATGAGTGGCACTCATAAAATTCCAGCAGAGATGGTTGGATGATGCGCATAATACTCTTTGCCATGCCACCTCCTTGTAAATCCTGCCTGTCATGGTGGTAGGGAGCCTATGTGCTGGTGGTGGGATACTGTAAAATTCCAGCTCCAACTGGTACACTGGTAGTCCTTCATCTCATCTACCTTCAAGATACAATTGTGGATCTCTTCCACCACAGTTGACACTTGAAGTACTTGTATATTAGATAAATCCCAGCAATGAGGGACTTGCTAACTTTCCCACTGCACCGTTTAGTAGAAAGTCAAAATAGCTCATTGACCAGGCACTTGTTGGGTTCAAAGTTCATCTTCACTGATAAAATACTCCTGCTGTGCCAGAAAGCCACCTCCAACAGGGGCCAAATTTTGTGATATTTTCCTAACAAATAAAAAACAAAGTTTGTGGCTCAGTGTGATTTTAAGCGTCAATATTTTTGTCTTCCATTGCTGCAAACTTTGCTTTCCACGTGATTGCAATCTTAGTTGCTTCTGCAAATAGTATACATTTATTCACTTATTGAGCTCCTGAACAATCTTTGCTAACCCATCGATACATTATTGTCAGCTGAGTGGTAAGGTGGGATATATTGACTGGCTTTTCATTGTTGGCTTGACTCCTGTGGAGAATAGACTGAAATTAAACTAATTTTGGACATGGACATATTTCTGGTGTTCTAAATAATTTCTTTTCTCCTTCCCATATGTATATTAATTGAAAATATTTTGCTATGAATAGTAAAATATCAATTACTATTCAGTTCATTAATAGTGACTAGTTTTACATGGCAGCTTTTATTATGCTGTTTTTCCATATGGCTCAATACTGCATTTTAAGCTACTTCTAAGCTGTTTGAACGGCCCTTTTGCACGTGCTGGTTTGATTCCACTTTAGAGTGACTGTATTGTACTTTCCCCATTCCTCAGTACAAAAAATGCTCACCATGTGATGATTCTTTTGTTCCTCTCGTACCTCTAGCCTCCAGCAGTTTTCAATATCAAAATTGTCTATTGTGCCTGAAAAGTATGAAAAATTTCCAAGGTACTGCACAAGTAATTATGAAGCAAAATTTAATATGGAATTAAATAAAGAGGAACCAGGCCAAATGACTGGTTATTTAGTCGAAGTAGTTTGAGTAGTACATCTTGTACAAAGCTATGTAGATTTAGGCAGGATATTCCAGAGTTTAGAGTCTTAGCAACTGAAGACACGAACACTGGGGGAGTAATTTCAAGGTGAGGATGCTCAAAGCCAGAATGAGAAGTATACTTATTGTGGCGGTCTCTAGGACTGCAGTAGATTATCAAGGTAAACGGCAAAATGATGAATTTTAACAAATGTGGCAATTTTAATGTTGGCTCACAGTTGAGCAGTGCTTCAATCTTGGTTAGTAACTGATGGCTGCAAGTGAAGAAGTGGGGTGGTAAAGTGTTCTTTTTGTGTGATAGTTGCTGACACAACCTTTTATGTTCAGCGTATCTTTTAGTAGCACTGTTTTAGTCACTGCTGCCTTATTTCTTACTGAGCTCCAAATTTGCCATCTTCTACACTCCCCTCTTCTGTGCCTGCTAACTATTGACAACAGAACAAATAATTAATTTCCTTTTTACACGCTGACTTGGTGGGTGAGGTGTTTGAAGAGAAGAGCAGACGGCCAGATGAAGCCAAGGCTCCAAGCATAGCCTGGTACAGATAGCAGTCTGGGTCAATGTACTGCTCAGGATCAAACCAAATGTACAGCAGTGCCAAAGAGCCAATGATCTTTGCTTAGTGGGTAAATGCTACCACCTTATCTGTGCCACCTCGAATTCGCTCCAACACAGTATCTGCATGTAAGCCTTCCTAATATTCATGGACCAAAAAACCTCACTATTGCATGCAGCACCTCCATTCAACAGATCTGATCCAACTTCACTTTCACAACTACTCTTTCCTGCCTTCTAGCTAAACAACAATGCAACCATCAGGCCCCCCTGAACACCAACCCCCTGCCCACCAACGCAAATATATACCATACACATGTGCACACACACCCCTTAAAATGACTGAGCGCTATAGAATGCAACTAAGAACCATAAGGTGCATCCTGTACCCCTGGCAGGACCACAAATGAGAGATCCCTAAGCTCCGAAGTGAAGTTCTGGGGGTCTGCAGTTGTCAGAGATCAGCCACGATAATGTGGTGAAGCTGATGATTTGCCAATGCCAACTTTGGTAAATGAAGGCTGTCTGTGGAATGTGAAGGATGTGTTGGTGCAGGGAAATTAAAATGAATGTCCAGAAAGACAAGTGACAAAGTATATCTGCTGTGTTGCTGTCTAGTTTCTCAGGAGAGAAAGGAAGAGTTGCAAGCTGTGAATGACTGAGATGAGTTTGGGAATTTCGGCAATTTCAATGTATTGAAATAAAGTAGTTCCCATGTACCAGTGAGATTCTCATCTTGTTTTTGAAACAAAAAGGGGAAAATAAATTTCCATGTCAAGAAATGGATTGTTCCATTTTTGCCATATTTCTCATTGTCCCCATCGATCAAATCTTTGGAAAATTGTGCCCATCATTTTGTTAGGTTTTTTGAACAATGTCTTATCAATTAGAATGCAACAGTGCTCACTGTAAATAATCACTATCTGAAAACCTTTTTAGGAAAATACTGCCATGAGCTAGATGCAGAGTTTAATGTCTGTCACATGCAGTGCCTGCTGAGAATGTTGTTCTTCACAATATATTCAATGGTTACTAAATGATTTCAAAAGTATTAATATTCCATTGTTTTACACAAAAGATTGGTAACTTCAGAAAAGCTTTTATTGTTCTAGCACAGATATTTCACTGCAACTCACTAGCTGTCGGAACTTTTGTTCTTTTTCAAGTGAAGCTTGTCACCAAGGTGGTTGAAATTCACTTCAGTCCATTTTATATTGTACTAGTTCTGGTGAGGAAATGGGAAACACGCAGAGCAAGTTTGTCTTCGGGAGATTCTATACGATGAGTCTCTTTCTTTTTCACTTGCAGCTTGGCTGTTGCACAGCTGGTAAGGTGTAATTTTATGTTCCACCTCATTAGATGCCCAGGCCAAACATGCAGTGTGCAGTGGAAATACTCAGCATGGAGGCTGGACAGTTCTAGATTAGATTTATATCATTTGATTGTCAGCTGTGGCCATAGTTGTGGTTGAGGGTGAGTACGAATATAGTGGTCAGCAAACTTTTCTGAATTGGTTAGATCTTAATGTTTATATTTGTAGCCTTTGGGAAAAGGAAGACCTTTATATTCTGAAACATATTGATATGGAAGCATTTTATCGAAATAAACAAAATACTGAGACCTATGTGATCCTAAAGCTGATGGGGCATCTGTTTCTACCTCTTGGTTATGAAGGGGTTCCACAAGCTAATTTTATTAGGGATGAAGGGACAATCACAGCTCAGCCTGGTTCTGTACCTATGCTCATGCTTAACTGAAGAGAGCACTGAACATTGATTAGGGATATCAGCACTGGCTGAGGTTTGTTCCTTTCTCCCCACAAAGCTTGTTCCAGAACACAAAGCCCAAAGGCATCACTCCGATTATTTCTAGTTCAAAATCAACACGTACCAGGGTTTCCTTCTAGTTTTATTTGGCTTCGTAACCATACAGTACTTTCACCAGTGGAGCTGAAATGTCTTGAGGAAGTTTTAAATTTGGCTGACCCAACATGGCACCGAATAATCCACATTTTTCCCCCCACCTTCAATCATTGCACAACTTGTTCTAGTTCTGAATGATTAATAACAATTTTGTATAAGCTTATTGGTAAAAGAATAAATGGAAACAAGCATCAACATCTAAATATCAATTGGGAATGCATTTCTTTTAAAGTTCCACCATTTAACTTGTTCTGGTTTTAAACTAGGTCTATTTAAAATTTAAAAGAGAATCAGAAGGTTTTCTGAATCACTTAAAATGCTAGGCATGGAAATTTCATTTCCTCAGCTTGACAATCAGCTTGCATATTCTTGCTGCATAAATTAGACAGTTTGCCTCAAAAGGTTAAAGTAATTCTGGACCTTGGATACAGGCTGTGTTTGCAATTATTCAAATAAACTCTTTTTTATCAATGCTCTGAAAGAAATGTGATTATTAGTCTTGCTTTTCCCTGTCTCCTCTTGTTTATCAGCAAAGTAAAAGTGGTTATCTCTATCATTGAAGTGCTCCAGGATTTGCTCAGGGAAGAATAGCAGCAGCTAATCCTGCAAATGTGTATGTCATGGAAATGACATACATAATAACAGATGTGGCCAAAATGACTGCTGTAGGGGGGATGTGAATGGACTGAGGATGGCAGATGGACAGAGCAAAATTATTCTATATTTGGCAGAGTCATTAGAATTTGAGCAGGTAAATGGTGGATGCTCGGTGTGAAGTCTCTTTTGAAATCTCTTGATGGTTTTCTGCTTTTCAATGATTTGTATTGTTGTGCATTTCTGTAGTTGCACCTGCTAAGCTCAAAGCCTGACAATAGCCTCTGTCACTAACCTCCATAACATTGTGAGAGGAAATTTTCCAGAATGGTTCCAGGAATGGCAGATTTTAGCAACAAGGTTAGGTTGGAGAAGGAGACTTGCTCTCTTTGGAACAAGAGTGAGTTATGGATGAGTTAGAACTGTAGAAGATTGACAGATTTGGATGAACTTGCAAAAAGCATCTTCCCATTAGCTAATGGTACAAGGGTTAGGAAACAAGGATTTAAGGTTTTGGACAAGAAGTGAGCTTTCCCATGCAGTGAAATGGATCAATATTTTTGAAAAGGAAATTGGGTGTGTGCTTGAAGGCAATAAACTAACTTAGCGCCAGGGATTAGGACTGGCTAGGCTGTACAACAGAGCTGGGGTAAAGTCGCATGGACTGGATGGCTTCCTTCCATGCCATAAATGATTGTGTGGGCCGAGGGTATGTTTTTGTCCAATGGCCCTGACTTGTCTGTTTCCATTGGGCACCATCTGAAGAAGGTTGCCATTCTGCTAGTGCCCACGACTTATCTTGAGTGCTGACATTAGAGCATCGTCTCTTTGCATCAAGCTAGTTCTTTCACGGCACGTAACAGCTGAGGGCCATATCTTCTTTCAGACCAGTTGATTTTAGCATGGACTTCCTCTTGGTGTTGGGAGTGGGCAAACAATCTGTTCCCCCTCCTTTTTAAGATTCTATGAAGTGACTCTATATAAGTTACGACGATTCTAATTGTTCCCATGCTACATTAGGTACAGATTACTTTGCACATTCAAGATATCTTAATCTGGTCAGAGTTGCACACAATTCTAGAGCAGGCGGGACTTGCACGGGGCATCTTGGCTCCAAAGTAGAAACCTACCACAGTGCCATAAGAACCTCTTGATGCTCATTCGTTGGTGAAAAATTAATAACTATTATCAATGCAAGCTGTTGGGATACCGTGCATTAAAACTTAATTGTTTCTTTCTTGGGTTTGTGATCTTAAAATTGGCATGTATAGTCCATGCAATAATGCACAAACGCATGACTGCAACATACTGTGTTTTGTATCAGTGGTAGTAACTTCAGTCAATACTGTGAGGAAAATCTATCTCCTGGTGGTCATGCCGTCAGCATTACTTGTTACACACCGCAAATTGACAGCTTTGCTAATATTAATGTGCAAGCACAAGGCTATACAGCACAGTGTGAAACAGACAAAGCTATTGGAGTATAAATACAGTGTACACTATTTTGTTAATAAAAAGGTTATTTTTCTTTTTTAGAAATGTATTTAATGGAGTGTATATGTGTTTGCTGTTCATAAAGTCTCTAAAAATTATAATAAAGCAGTTTGCATTCCATTATAATCCTTCTGATTTTAGACACCTCTTTCTCCTGACTAACCAATGCCGCAGCAGAGATCATTTCTGAACTTCTTGCCCAATTCTACTATCAACCTAATGAATCATCTGAATGCTATATTTGGCTTTGGCTTTAATACTCTGATTTTATAAGGCACCTAAAATTGAATAAATTCCTCAACTGTGGCCTGACCAGACTTTTTGCAGAAAGTTGAAATTCAGTCTTGACTCTTCCGCTCCATTTATTTTGTCCGTTCATTTATCTATTTACAAATTTTGTTTTTCCTGATTTTCTTTTGTTTACTCTTTTTATTTTAAAATATAGAATTGTGTATTTGAATCCCTGATCCCCATATACTCCATTTCAGTATATTCCCTGTTTTTAGACCAGCGTTCTATCTGTGTGTCAAATGCAAATTAATAGTATCTGGAATTGGTTTCTTGTGTGCGTAAGATTTATTTTTGTGGAATTATTTGGATTTTTTTTTCCCCAATTCAGGAACCATTCCTTCACAATGAGACGGACAGGTGATTGATTACCAAACTATCCAGGACATCCCATCACTAACCACTTGGTGCAAGACTGGTAGTTTGTCTGAAAGTGTCCCCCTTCCTATTTCATAAAGAAAGCTTCCCCGTCTCTGCTGAGCCACCCTGCCAGTACCCCTTTTATTTTTTTGAAAGTTGGAACATTCTAGCCACTTGAACTTGGGTCCCAGCATTTCGGCAAACTTCAGAAAATTTAAGAATTGATAGAGCTGGAGTCAGCGACAGCTTTTTTTCTTTCGAAGCTTTGTTTAACTTCAGGACAAATGGTCTGTTCCCACTCTTTTGAAAATTATCCCAAATAGCCCTATATGAGACAACTCTGTCCCCATTCTACATTATGTACAAGTTACTTTGTGCACAAAGATTTTTTTCATCAACCTGTTTGGAGGAAACATGTCTGGTAGCGCTTTTATTTTTAGATTTTATTTTGTAAAAACACCTGAAATTAAAGCAGAGTTAACTGAAGGGCAAGGGTAATGAGACCCAGTATTGTACAAAAGATCGGGCCATGTGATTACAGATCTCGGAGTGCTGTCAATATATTTATCACCATCACCACATTGTGGCAGTATTAGAAAACAATAAACAGGACTGTAGAAACCCCCTTACTCCTTGGTAATCCCTACCTTGCATAAAGTCAGTACAGACTACTTTAGCGAGAAACAAGCTGCAGTATTGTCAATGGGCCAAATCATGCTGCAGTAAGGATCTCTGTGCGCTGTTAAGTTAGACATTTTCCTACACTGTTCAGTTCAGATACAATTCACTGACAGTGTGAGCTGATCATAGCACAGTGAGGGCAGCATTATATTAGGACATTGGTGAACAATGAGACTAATAACCTATCTCCTTTACCAAAAAGGTTGAAGTAGAATTAAAAACAGATTTTGTGGGAGGGTGGGTGGGGGGATTTGAGGAATGGTGAATGAGAATTTAATTCTGTGAAAGAAGAGAAATTGAGAAAGAAAGATTACATTGTGAGATAGTGAAGTGGTTAGGAGCAGGTAGGGCCTATCTGGTTTCTTCATTAATTTAAAACTCAGTTGATAAAACTGACAAATAAAGCCATTGCAAGATGCAGAAATAAATGCTGAATTGTATTTTAGAAATTGGGATCTCTAATATCATCAGGGTTTACAATTTGTATAATTTTGGATATTCCACATAAACACTAACCTCTCATTTTCCCCTATAGCCATATTATCTTGTCAGGGTTGCTGGTATCTTCACGGTCATATTCAGTTCTGAAAGTCAAGTATATGAGTGCAGTGTCTGCATGTATATTTACTCAAACTGGTGTACAAAGCTGCGTTAAGACGATTATCATGCCAGCCTGCTGCATCCCTGGGTCACGGGCATGAGTTTTAGTTCTCGTCAACAGACATTGTAGCTTGGCTAGTTTGTGGAATGCAAGCTACTTAAACAGTGCAAGAAGGGAAGAGCTTCACTGCTTTGTTAAATCTGTTTTAAATGTACTCTGGAGTGCTGATATGGCTGTTTTTTCACTGCGGACCACTAAAGCGGAATGATGGTCCTTCAGCAGTGATAGACTGAGGAAGCATTCTTAGCACTGCACTGTCTTACTTAGAAGCAAAGAATAACTTGAATCTCGATGCTGGTGATTGGCCTGGAACTTGTATTCTAAAATTAGGAGGGAAAAAAATGAAATTTTGCAATGACCCAATGAGCTATAATATAATTCAGCGTCACAAAGCTAGCAGGGCTAATACTGTTAGGGAGCTTTCGCTCTCTCTGTGTGTGTTTATATATTTTAGGAGTATCTTGGATAGCCTCAGCTACCTCACCATTCGATTCCGGAGCCTCAGGCATTCCCGACAGAAGCCAAGCTGCAAATTATAAGATGTAGTAGAAATTAGCAATGCTAAATATGGGCTATTTGCATTTCTGTTGGAATATTACATTGAATCTGAAACTCAGAAGCAGTCCATTAGGTTCAAACATTATATTGGCTGGAGTATGAACACCAATCTTTCCCCACTCTGTCCTGATCATGTGATTTCTTCTCCAATGTATATTTAGGTTGCTTCCAGGCACGTTGAAATAATTCACCTATGTACCTCCATGTTGTTACGAGTTCCACGTTGTTACTGCTCTCATTACTACTCTGAGTACAGTAGTTTCTCTTCAGTTCCTTTTATTGGATTTATTTGTGATTCTGATATTCATAACCTGCAGCTTAAGACCTCTCCAAGGAGAAAAACACTGCTATTTATCCTAGCCAGCAATAAAATTATGAAGATGTTTGATATCAGGATGCTTTCAGTCTTTTTTTTACAGAAAAGAACTCCATCCTAGTCCATATCTCCAGCTTAATAGTAGCCTTACAATTCTGGTATCATTTTCCATATCAATTTTTGTCCTTTTTTTCCCCCTCCTCTTTAGCATCTTTTTGTAATAGTTTGTATGGAACAGAGAAAACCAGTTAGATTGTCCCCAGGAAGCTAGCTCCACTGCTGAAAGGAGACTGATGAGGTGTAGCATATGCATGTTATTAGATTCCTTGCTAACACTGTTTGATTAATCTTGAGAGAGTGCCAGATAATTGGACTGCATGCAAGGAGACTGTACAGCCTGCATGTACAGACTGGGGTAAAACAGGATTAATATAAGTATGTAACCCACAGGAAGGATGGGGTTTCTCTTCTGTGAAGTCTTTGGCATGTACACCACTGTACACAGTTTGTAGCTGCCCCCCTTCTTAACCTATCTTAGATATAGCAGTTGGTTATAAACAAAAGGGCAAAATGAGGACAAGCATTAGTCATGAGCCAGCATCAATGTATCTGGCAACAAATCCATAAATAACTGTCTTGGAGTTCAGCAGAAATTAACAAATTTAGAATTAAGACGGTGTCCTCCTTTTGAAATGATACTTGGTTCCTTTTCATCATTCACTTTTTAAAGAAGCTTCTGGCAAAATCATCCCAAATGAGACCATGTTCGATTATGCAAGAAAGACCCTAACAACAGGTTAACTGTGGTCCCCTGGCTGTAAAGGATGTGCTAGGCTGGTATAAGTGAGCAGATTTTCTTCCTTCAGGCTAAAAGGTAAGGTTATTAGTTCAGTACAATGTGACTTTTTACCACAGTCCCAATAGCTTTAATCTAAGTAGAGACAGGCTGAAGACAACAAGAAAGATTTAACAGTGAGATTGATTTTTAAGAAGTAACGTGACAGGTTGTTAACTCTAATCTACTGGAATCTGTTTATTCGTAGGGTTGGGATGCTCCAAAGATTCAATCCGAGTGAGAGGCATGCAGGGTCTAAGTGTGTGGTGTTTTATTACACCTATAACAGCCCTTGTACTGATCACACATCTGGGTGCCACATGACTGCCAGCAAGGATAAAATACAATGGGAATGTCAAACACTCAAGAATGGGTTAGTTGGAAGGAAACAAGGGTAGACATGATTATTTTTTTTAAAGCAAGAGACAAATTCTGCTTTGATGCATACGTTGCCAGCAAGTAAGTTTTTGACTTCAGTGAATAAAATTCCTCATCGAATGTGGACAGGTATTAATTGGCACAACAATTGGCACCCCAAATGTCCTTTTAAGATATAGGGTGACTGACATTAATGGTAATATTTTAAAACATTTGTAACCAAGATATATAAATTTGTGTGTGTGTGTGTGTGTGTGTGTGTGTATCTGCATGCAAGCCGGAGCATTAACTATTCCCTATTACTGACCACCAAAGAGGGAACATGATGCTGATATGATACGTGTCTCCAGAATAGAATTGGAGTATGTTGAGGGCAGTAAAGTAGAAATAGAATTAGGATCAACAATTCTACCAGATCTTGGTCAGAATCAATGAGAAACTGCAGTCAGTAATCCAAGTAGAATTGTCTAGTTAAGTACATCTGCAATAAGTCAGAATATATTTATATATACTTATGAATAATTATATCTGAATATATAGATATTGTCGAGTTCGCTAAAAGGAGGTTATTCAAAATCCACTTTTACCAGAGTGATTTTTTTTACCAGGTCAACTAGGATTTAAGTAAATCATAGCATTTAAGTATAATGTAGTGCAACAATATCTTCAATTACTTTTACTTTACCAATCCAATGGTTAGCTTCTGTCAGCTGACTTCAATGTATTATGCAATAGGAACTTGTGAACCAGCCTGAAATGCATAATAAAAAGATGTTGACAGAAAGAACTCCGAGAATTAACTTTGAGATATTTGATTCTGCATTTTCCCATCATGTGCAAATGCTGAAGTAAGTAATAAGCTTACTTTCCTTTTGCCATGCATTTAAATGACTTAGACAAATTTTGGTCAGGCACAGTTGGAATTTTTTAGAGTAAAATCAACATTTGCTCATTAGAGAAGTGGAAGTAATATATTGCTAATTATGGTGCTTAAAAACATTTAACATTTATAAAATCTCTTCAGGTTGCTCACTGCTACAGGAGGGTACCTTCTGCACTGACATATTTTATCCGGAGGGAGAACATTGACTAATTTGCATCACTGTAATTGCCGTGTCAATACCTTTTTACGTTGAGAGTTTATTGACCAGCTGCAGGGCTTTTGGTGGGACAGCCACTATATAGCCCTCAGTGGTGTAAGGGACAAACTATAGAAGTGTGCTATCATGTTCACATGGATTTGTAATGCATTTCATCAAGCTGCTGAGCTGTGAAGTTGTAAATTGTGGAAGTTTGGCACATTTAAATCAATATACTTCTGTTATCATTTTAAATAATAGAGACATCAACACTTGTACATTTGAATGTAAATTAAACATAAAGTACGTCATGAAGAAAACAGTATTAAGAGTTTTACTACAACACCATGTGCACAAATATGTATACGGGGCTGAATTTTCCCAGCAGCAGGTTATTTAGGAAAACATGGCGAGTTTGGAAAAAAATGAGCCTCTCAGTATTGAGAATAAAAGTCTGATTTCTGCAACCAAGTTTTGAACGGTGAGATGACTCACTGTTGAGCAGCAAGAGTCAAGTTGAAAGTGTTTATATGGTATTGCTACCTAATTTTGTCTCCGTATGCAATTTCATATTCTCCCACATGCTGGATAGAAGCTAGACAGTGACAGTTCTTGACATGGCAGTTAGAATGGGTGCAGAGTGCCACTTCCTCCTCCATTTTGATTTTATTGTCACATGTATGTTATAGTAAGAATACAGTGAAAACCTTTCATTTGTCAAAGAACAAAGAAGAACAAAGAAAATTACAGCACAGAAACAGGCCGTTCAGCCCTCCAAGCCTGCGCCAATCCAGATCCTCTATCTAAACCTGTCGCCTATTTTCCAAGGATCTGTATCCCTCTGCTCCCTGCCCATTCATGTATCTGCCTAGATACATCTTAAATGACGCTATCGTGCCCATCTCTACCACCTCCGCTGGCAACGCGTTCCAGGCACCCACCACCCTCTGCGTAAAGAACTTTCCATGCATATCTCCCTTAAACTTTTCCCCTCTCACCTTGAAATTGTGACCCCTAGTAATTGAGTCCCCCACTCTGGGGGGAAAAAAGCTTCTTGCTATCCACCCTGTCTATACCTCATGATTTTGTAGACCTCAATCAGGTCCCCCCTCAACCTCCGTCTTTCTAATGTCGCCACAAAGCAGTGCCATTTTGAATAATTTAAGAATATGGGGGGCTGGAAGAGAAAAGATATTGCATGAAGAGAGTCCGTCAGTCCTGAGCCAGCTCAAGACCAGCAGCAATGCCAGTGATGCCATCCCTGCACCACTGCTTCGTTGCCATCTACACTGGACCCCACTAACATTAAAGGTCACCAATCTGCTGGGCTGATACTCCTCTGTTGCCTGTGCCAGACCAACCAATGTTAAAGTTGTGTCTCTGACTGCTGGGCCCACCTTGTTGCGGTGATGCCCTCATGCCAGCGCTGGACGCAACAAACAACGTGGCTGCCAATCCGCAGACGCCATCTTTTGCCACTGGGCCTATCTTGCCCATGTCACCTCTGCTGATGTATCAGCCACCAATTCCAGGTCCTGTTGTTGCTTGGAAAAGTTAAACAGAGGAACATTCTCCTCCGCCCTGGGTCCGCTTGAGGTCCGCTTGCTGAACTCTCATCTCTGCCAATGCCGTCCAAGCTCAGGACAAGGAGAGGCTCTTTTCAAAACAAAAGGTGGGGGGAGTGGTAAAAAAGAAAAGCGGTTGGACCAGACGAGCTCTGGCACAGGAGCCCCATTCCGTTGTCATTTTTGACCGATTTTAGGCAGCAACATTCTTTGTCCCCGTCCACTGAGGCTGGCACCAGACATGTACCATCCTCACGGCATCAACATGGCATATCTCTAACTCATTGAGAATACAGTTCTGCACTTCAGTGCTTTTGGAGTACGTGTCCTTTCATTGTAATGCTGCTGCCAGGGCACTTTGTGTGTAGGGACAGGCACCTGATGAATGGGTTAGATTATGGAGCATTTCTGAGTTCTTAGCTTGCTCTCTTAGCACTTTCTTATTTTACAGCTGCTTGAATGTTAACAGCATCTCTGCCTTGCCTTACCTTTTGCCTTTTTGCATGTTACCACTTTGTTCGGAATTTGCAATCGCAGACAGCACAAGCCAGGCAGATTGTCAGCAATAATCAGGGAAAGCAACATTCTACATTAATGTGAAACCTAAACATATTCCCCACACGTGCTTCAACCGAATGACCAGGTCCCAAAGATTTAATGGAGTAGTCCACAATCAGGTATAGCCTGCCCACCCTTAATCAATCTGATTTAATATTGCTCATTAGGGAAGGAAGTCTACCATCCTTGCCTGGTCTGGCCTACAAGTGACTCCAGACTCTTAGCATTGTAGCTGGTGCCTATCTGCTGTCAGGGCCATTTGGGGTTGGGTGATAAATGCTGACAAAGCTAGTAATGCCCACATCTTGTATATTTGAATGTAAATATGACAGTGTATCATGGACAACAAATACATTTGTTAAACCTGTGCAAAGTGGAAGATCATGGAACCTGAGGGGCAGGGGTTACTGAGGGAGAGAGGGGACAGTGAGAATCATCACAGCCGTGACTTCAATGAGAAGACCATGTGTGTATGAGGCTTACAGGTGGTAGGGGTATTTAAAATTGGGAGATAACCAGTTAAATAAGACATGTGTTGGTTGGAAACATTGATTGGAATGGGATCCAATCAATTGGGTTGACCAAAAGGAAAGGAACACGAAGATTTTGGGCACACCTAGACTGAGAGGCTGAGCCTGTGACTTGATCCATAAAGCATGACTTGTGTTGCCTTCTATTCTCAACCATAACACAGTGAGCAATGGAAATGAAGATTGCTGCCAGGGTGGGTGGAGTAAGTGGGTTTTTTCTCTGAGGGAGGGGCATCCCTTTTTCATGCAATGAAGTGCTTCACAGCTCAGTAGCATTAAACAGAGACCCGCAGAGTACAGGTAAAGGACTTCCATCATCACAATTCTGCATGTAGACCTTGCACACTGACACCTGTGACTAAAACTCCTGGCCCAAAGCACTCTTGACCACATGATAAAACATTAGAAAGTAATATGACTCATGGCTGAGAGGTACGAGGATTATGTTGTGTGTTGGAAAGATTCACCCCAGTTGCCAAAGTAGCAATCGTCTCCCAAGTTTCCAGAGCCTCCCAGGATCTTTGCTCTAGACAACAGGAGGATGCACCAAGGCTGTGGGATGGACAGTGGGGATCCATTGAGATCTGTAATGTTGTTACAAGTAGGAGCATGCCATTCTATGATGGAATAACACCTTCAGCGGTGTCAGCCAAAGCAATGCAAGAAGGACTTGGTTGTGAGCCTTTATTGAATGGCACTGAGTTACACGAAGTGATCTTTTACTGACAATAAATGTTTTGATGCTGCTGAGGCCAGCATCCCCTAAGAAATCAGACCACAAGTGCAGCTTAATGCTTTTATCTTTTTCAATGTGGCTCATGCTTTTTATTGAAAGTTTTAATGTTGCAAACAAATGGAAACCTTCTCAACATCCTGTTCTTCCTTGTTCAATTATGGCCAAGTTCATGCTAGTATGAAGATTGTGGAAAGGATAGTTAAAAGTCAGATGTATTTAGAACATCCTATGGTGTTAATAGTGCCCAGCCTCTGTATCTTTGTGTGTTGCAGAGTGCCACAATGTGCCTTCATTAGGTGGTTGTCTTTTCCCTCCTGCTGTGGTGGGGTGGGGGGAGCGGAGCGCGGTTAAAGCCCTGTGGTGGAGCCGGTTAACCTTGGAGTTTGGGCAGGTGACCCCAAAGGCATATGTGCCTATAAGGACTAGATATCCTGTGTGCCCTGTCCAGATATAGGTTTGCCATCCTCAGCTTGAACAGGGTGGAAGGCCCGGCCACCTCGAGTGTCATGAGAGAAGGCTTTTGGGGGCCTGTGTATGTTTCCTCCAGTTCCTGGGCGTCTACTGGCACTGCCCTGCCTCCTTATGAGGATGGTGCGCCTGGAGTGGGGTCAAGGTGTCTTGTCTCTCTATTCACCTTGCTGTTGGTATTAAACGCCAATGGCTAGAGCAGTGGGGTACAGGTATGTGGTAGACACTGTACATTTTTGGGTGGAGTTATGGTTGGGCAACACCATGGTATCCTCTCGTGCATAGACCTGAGCAGATGCTTAGTTTCTAGCAGACCTTCGTGTCAGTGACGTGGATAAGAATAAGGGCTAGGCCATTCAGGACTTAGAATTTCTTCACTCAGAGAGCTGTGAACTTGTGGAATTCTCCCCCACAGAAAGCCGTTGGGGCCAGTTCGTTAGATATATATTCAAGAGGAAGCTGGACGTGGAGCCATTGCAGCTGAAGGGATCAAAGGGTATGGAAAGAAAGCGGGAATGGGATTCTGAAATTGGATGATCAGCCATGATCCTATTGAATAGTGGTGCAGTCTTGAAGGGCCAAATTGCCTACATCTGCACCTATTTTCTATGTTTCTATAAGCCTGCACACCCTACCACCAATGCCTCAAGTTTTGGTGAGTGCGCCCCGGGACAAATTGTGACTCACCTTCATAACCAATTTGGAAAGAGATTTCCAACGGATAAGTGACGAGACCTCTGACTGACCAGACCTCTGACTGACCTGGCTACAGTTCAACAACTGACTCTCTACTAACCCCTGGATGGTTGCACTGCCCACTCACTGGTGATGTGGACTCTCCAGTTCTGACATTCCTCCTTTGACTAAGGACTACTCCCTTTCGGTTGTGATGGATACACTGCATTTACCACATAAGCGTTTGGTACATTACTGTAAATGTGACATTGGAGCAATATATCCACTTTGAATGATCATTGCCAGCAAATGCGACAGACTGCCAGGCTTTCTGTCTGTGCTAAAAGGCAGAGGAAGACAGAACTACTGCCAGTCTTCTAAATTCTGAATTGGGGATGAGCAGTCTACAAAAAGGCAAAGCAAGACAGAAATGCTGTGAGTGTCCAAGTGGGTGCAAAGTAAATGAGCACATTGCAAGCAGAGAGCCCTGAGATACACCCCATTGTAATGAGATTGGTGTCTGTCCTTGCATGCAAAACAACCAGGCAAAACTCTTAGAGTGCAAGTCGTCAATGCACTCCAAGTGCAACACTGAAGAGGAGAGCTTAATTTTAACTGAGCTGGAGTTGCGCTATCAATGTGAGCTGATGCATTTCTGATGCCCACCTTCATGAATGAAAGATGCAAATGGTTGCTGCTCCTGGAGCATGCCCTGGAGGCTATTTGATGGAAGCCAAGAAGAGCAAGCAACTAACTGGACTTCTATGTCAGGAATTATTCCATCTGGTTTCTCTCTGTCATGTGAGAGAATAGCACATTGCATTTAAATAAGATGCGAATGGATGATAAAATATTAATGCATGCAACTAAGCCTCCCTGCACTCACCAAGATTGACATCTGTTAAAACCCTGATTACAAATTTTTTATTTTTCACTCTATCAAATCTCCATTTTTTTTTTTAACAGTGCCATATTTTTGCCATTGCCCATGATGCTCACAGACTTGGAAAATTCAGCCCCTAGTTTCTGTCAGCCCTGTTTGTTTGTATTACAGGGGGTCCTCACTATTCATAGGAGATCCATTTCAGAAATATCTGACGAATAGTGAAAGAACAAAAAAAAGTTTTTCATAAGAATTAATGAATTTTCAGTAACATGCCAAAATAATGATTTACAAATAGTTGAACAAATAGCAAAAATTGTTCCCTAACTAAATAGGGACCTGTGAAAACAATGAATGTTGTGGCAATAAATAGAATGGACCACCTCTAGGTGCTAATGTTTTTACCTCATGGCATGGCTTCATTTGTACTTAACAAGATGTTCATTGCTTCTTGGATCAAGGATTTTTTGTTTGAAGCTGAGAATCCATTGTATTACTGATACTAATTTCAGAATTGGGTTCCAGTTTTTGTGCATACATTCCTTGGACGAAAGATCAGTTGGCACTTCTAATTTGAGTAGAGAAGGAAAATTATGACACAAAGATCAATCTCCTCTTGAAATATTTTAATTGAATTATTTCTGTTGCCCTAACCATTTAAGAGTGGACCACAAATTGTGCTGTTGATAATGGGCAAAAGTGTACACATTTGTACACATCAAGAGGCTTTGTTTAGATTTAGGTCATGAGGTATCTGCTTTACTGAATATTTTTGTCAACTGCTGTTAAATTTCCAATTGAACACTCTATGCACTCTATGCAGGTATCGATCAAATAAATATTACTTGTGATTCTCCTGTAAATCCCACATCCTAAAAGAATGTTGAGCATATTTCAGAAAGATAATCTCACCTTGAGAGGAAAATAACCTTTTTGAGCTGATTCATTTTTTTTAACATAGCAATCAAATCAGATAAAATAAAAATTAAAGGCATTTTATAATCCTCCTGCAAAGATGAGAAACCCTGCTGTTAATTGATGTTTTCAAAGGGCTTATTGCTTCCATACCCTCTGACAGTTCCCCTGTTTCAGAGAGGGTTTTAATTGATGTGATAACTGCCATACCTTCTCTATTTGGATTGTATTTCTCAACCACTCGATGAATGTAAATAGAACTCTTTGTAATTTAAATTCTAATTTCAGGGCCAGTTAAAGCAAATAGCATGCACTTTTAATGTATATCAGCATTACATCAGAATTTTGATTCTCTGGGGAGGCGATGGTCTAGTGGTATTATTGCTGGACTGCTAATCCAGATACCCAGGTAAGGTTCTGGGGTCCCAGGTTCGAATCCTACCATGGCTGATGGTGGAATTTGAATTCAATAAATATCTGGAATTAAGAATCTGTTGATGACTGTGAGTCCGTTATCAATTGTCGGAAAAACCCATCTGGTTCACTAATGTTCCTTAGGGAAGGAAACTGACATTGTTACCTGGTCTGGCCTACATGTGACTCCAGACCGAGAGCAATGTGGTTGACTCTGAACTGTCCTCTGGGCAATTAGGGATGGGCAATAAATGCTACCTGGCTAGCGATGTCTTCATCCCATGAATGAATAAAGAAAAACAAAATTGGCTATTATTAGTCATATTAGTTTTATTATCAAACAAACTTTGCACAAGACAGACAGAAGAATTTTATTTTTGGCTATTTTTCTGGATTTAAGTGAATGGAAAGCTATCATTTGAGACTTATTCACTTTTCACCCAACAATGGAATTATACACTAAAATAAAAGCAAGGTACTGTGGATGCTGGAGATCTGAAATGAAAACAGCAAGTGCTAGAGAAGATCAGGCTTGGCAGTGTCTGGAGAGAGAAAAAAAGATTACACATGTAATCTTTCTAACCCTTGAATGACCCAGGCCTAACTGGAAAACTGGGGAAAATCCAGTGAGATGTCCAAGTGAGTACCTTCCTGAGGCCAAGATTAAGAAGTCTTATTTTCCAAACAGGTCTTAGACAGTGAATTGAGAATCTCAATTGCGAGTGGCAAGAGAGTCCATTTGCATGGATTATCATCATCACCCTCATTACTACCTAATCTTAGCCCATTACTATGCAGATTCTCATTCCCCCACTCCCAAAAATGAATCAGCTGATTTTCTGCTAAGAGTTAGTTCATCATTTGGAATCCAATATGACTCCTGTTCAGAACACAATTATCCAATCCTGTAGATCTGAGAGATTGTAGTGAGTGGAACCAGATGGACCTGTTGACTATGAGATCCTTGATTGGGTTGTTAACCAGGACCAATCGGAAAGCTCTGGCCGACTAATATAAACAGGGGAATAAGAATTTCTTCAGTTTGGGAACTGACTCAGAGCTGGCTGGTGCCAGTGTATGTGCACAAGCAAATAAAGGCTAATGAGGTGACAGGATATCTGGTCGCGCTGGCTGTCGCTCTTCCCCTTCCTCCTCCTCAATACTCCACAGTCGTGTCCTTGAAACAATCGTCATCTTGTATAAGCTCAGTTTCAAGATTTAAAGCTATGGAGTAGTGTTAAATGCTCATGATAATATGCAGATTTTTTGGACAGGAAATCTTTTAAAGAGCCAAGCTTGGTAGCTCCAATTCCACAATTCCAATCCCAATTCCAATAGGATATCATTGTGATGTAGTCTAGGCAAAATGTTCAAACTGTTTGAAAAGTAGACATGAAGTAGTAATTGTACCAAATGAAGTGAGGTCAAACCCTACTGATCATGACAAAGGTGGTTAAAGGGGTAAAAAATCTAGCCAGGCAAATACTGCTGAATAAATATGTTTCTGTTACCTAAACACAGAAGCAGCCTTTCTAAAGCTTTAGATCTCTCATCTATCAACATAGGTGGATAATTGGTTTATTGAAAAATTATCATGACAGCAGATGCCAAATTGTGGTGACCAGTAAAAAAAAATCCATAATATTTATCAATAGAACAAAGCACAAAATTATTGCAAATTATGAACACTTCATACTAATAATAAATATGCTATAACATCTCTTCAATTGTTTTTGTTTTTCACCTGATGAACTTGACACTAGTGACCCAAAATGGTGTGATGAAAAAACATTTTTGTCAACCCTGCCCTGTCGTAGAGAAACACCTGATTGTTGTTCTTCAGTAAATCTGACCAAAATTTATGTCCTTGCATCAATGGATTCAAATGCTTGAAAAAAATCGACATTTGGGATTAAGGTGAGAAATTTCTTTGGATCTTTTTGGAATTGTGTATCCTAAAGAGTTTTGGATGTTTGGTTGTGTATGTATCCAATACAGATGAATTTTCAAAACAAATGGAATCCAGGTACAGAGGGATTGTGTGGGAAAGAGCAGTTCAGGCAGAAGGTTGTGGAATGATGATGATGATGATGATGTATGAATAGCTTACCCTGATCCTACCTAGTGTGTTCTTACCACGATGAAATTTTCAAATGTTTGATAAAGATAAAGATTGACTGTAAATAGATTAGTCCTTCTGATTTATATCGATGACCATTTTTGCTATTCCAAAAACAAAGCAGTAAATTCAACTGAGAGCTTTGGACTAATCCTTTAAGCAATTTATGTAGTTTGTTACCCCAAAAGAGATGAAAAGCTGTATGGAGATTTATTGTTTTGATATGAAGGGTTGATGGGATGACTTTAGTTTTTGTCACTACCATAGAGCAAGGTCATTTTTTTTTTAGTTCTGAGCTCTTCTTTGCATTCTCACTACTCTGAAATAGAGTCTCACTCCATCTGCTGCCGTAACATTCTCATCCAGACCTCAAATGTGGATGCATTCCCCTTTATTGTCACTGTCACTGGGTGGAAAAAGCTGAATCACCTTCCCAGCATTGTGAAAGCACCATTACCACTGGAAATGCAGTGGTTCAAGAAGATGGCACGCTACCACCCTCAAGGACAACTTTGCTTGAACAGTGAATGCTAGCCTTGTCAACAAAGCCCACATCCTAGGAATGTTTTTTTTTAAAGCTTCCTTCTATCGGTCTTCTTCCTGTTTTACAATACTCAGGTTTGTTTTAAATCCCTAGGTTGGTATCATAACTAGTTCTTGATGAAGTACATTTCAAATGGACCATTTTTACTTTTTGGAATGAAGATGATCTTTTAAAAGATGAAATAAATTTTTAGTATACTAGAACACCAGGGTCTGGATTTCAGTCTGGGATAGGGAACTGTGTGTCCAGATGATTTCTGGTTCCTGACCTCCTGTTATGTCGACAGTGGTGCTGGATTGTATGGAAAAGTCTAAATTGGGGTGAACACAAGCTTTTGTTATTTATTTGTGCTAGCTGCTACCTTGAGGCCAAGGCTGGCTCTGGAGGGTGATAATTTTTTTTCAAAGACAGTTGTCAGCCATGATTGAGGTGAATGGAGCAGGCAGGAAGGTGAAGGCCCAACAGCCTGGCTATCAAAACAAGTGCACAAACAAGTTAAAGTGCTTAATCTGTACTGCACATGCAATGCTAACTCTCCATCACCCAAATGAACACCTCCATGTTCACTTTTTAAAAACTTTGTAAGCTAATAATCATTAGTTGTGCACTAACATACCCCAGAAAGTTCACTCTCTTCCCATTCTTAGCTTTTTTGGATAGCTTTGCTCTATATTCCTCCACTCCATTAACAATACCTTGAATGAACTTAACAGCAAGTTATTTGGAGATGAGGTCAACTGCTTCTCCCATCCTTCTCTTTTTATTCTTTCATGGGATGTGGGCACAGCTGTCTGGATCAGCATTTATAGCCCATCCCTAATTGCCTTGATGGTGATGAGCTATCTTGAACTACTGCAGCCCATAGGGTGTGGATTTCAGGATTTTGACCCAGGGATGGTGAAGAGTTCCAAGACAATGGCATATTCATTGAGGAACTTGTAGATGCTGGTGAGCTGGTAGAGGTAGAAGCCATGGCTTTAGAGATACTGTTGAAAGAGACTTGGTGAGTTGTTACAGTGCATTTTGTAAATGGTGCACACTGATGCCTCTGCCTATGAATGGTGTGCTATCTTCCCATGAATAGTATTCAGCTTCTTGAGCGTTGTTGGAGCTGCACATTCATCTAGGCAAGTAGGAAGCATTCCATCACACTCCTGACCTGCAACTTGCAAATGACAGGCTTTGGTGAGTTAACTGCTGCAGGATACTGTTTCTGACCTGCTTTTGTAGTCACTGTATTAAATGTTCAGTTTCTGGTTAGCCCAGGATGTTGGTAGTGGGGAACTCGGCAATGGTAATGTCATTGAATGTCAAGGGCTGATGCTTAAATTCTCTTCTCTTTGAGCTTAGAACTTACATGACACAGAGTGGCAAGTAATTGGTATTCTGGTCTTGTGGAAATAGGCATGGACTGCTTTCTTTATTTGATCAGTCATGAAAGGTGCTGAGCACTGAAATCAACAGTGACCATCTGTGGCTTTGACTTTTTTTTAAAATGGTGGAGGAATATAATTGACAACGTAGCTGAAGATGGTTGTGCCTGGATTATTAACCTGAGGAATTCCTGCAGCGATGTTCTAGGGTCGAGATGATTGACCTCCAACAGCCACAGCCATCTTCCTTTTTGTGATTGGCATGACACCAACCAGTGGAGAATTTTCCCTCTGTTCTCATTGATTCCAGTTTTGCTAGGCTTCCTTGATATCGCATCACATTTTGGTCAAATGTTTCCTTGAGATCCAAGGCCATCACTTTTTGCCTTGCAATCTGAGGTGGTCATGATCAAAATTTGGAGCATGCTACCAAAGCATTGGAACACTGGCACAACATTAGAAAGAGCTTACTTTTAGAGAGCACTGGCACAGGAAGTGACCCCACTCCACAGGCATTTGTGAGTATAGTCCAGAGAGACTTCAGGAAGATGTTTTATTTCAGTTTTCTTTCACTGGAAGCAATGAACTAAACTTGACAATGATTATAACAATTCATTGTTATGATCCCCTTGGAGACTGAAAAGTTTAAAATAAGATAGGAATTCCCACAATGCCAATTGAAGGAAAACCACTAGATCGTTTCACTTTATAAACCTTTTACTATAACAATCCAAATAAAATCAACATAATTCAAATATTAACAGGTGAGGGATATTTCAAACAATTAATTTTGCAAAAAAGATTGGTTCTAACTGTGTGAGCCCTTCATTTGCTTTATTTCCAACATGTAGAATCATGGGCAATTTCAGTATTTGCAAATTGGTCTTCACTATATAGGATTTCTTGCATCCCACTTTGGCCCTGGAGCTACATTCACTAGCAATTGCATTTGCCCGAACTCCCCAGGTCTGGTTACCAATGACAAGGTACTGTTTTTGATCCTTGCTCATGATAATACTGGACAAGTCAGCTCCCAAAGTGAACCCTGCCTTTATAGGTGAGTGGTTTTGGTTGGTTTGTTTGTTTACTGCAGTGATCAGTCACTGAACATACTCACGAGACTGCCAATGTACTTCTAACAACAGAACTGCAAAGTTTATTGTACTCGAGGAAAAAGAACATTAAATTTATTTCACGTTATATGAGAACTATTTGAAATGGTCTTCAAAAACATCAGAAAGAAAATTCACCCTTTTTATACTCAAACTTCAGCGAAGGGTTACTCTGTCTTCACTTTAAAATTTTTTTGTTCAACTGTCATGGCTGTGAATTGGATTCTGGACCATGCTTCTTAGTGGTTTTGAAACCATTTTCAGAGCAAATATTTCCCATATTGTTCACTTCTTCCAGTCAATCCAGTTTCTGGAGTTTTTCTCTTCAGCTAAGGACAGTTTTGTGAGTCCTGATTCTTTGGAGACTGCTAAACTAACAGAAGATTTTCCAAGCTGACTGAACAGGGTCACACATTGTCTTTTATTTCTGTCTGTTGCTAGGCAGCAGCCCAATTTCTTTCTCCACCCACCCCCCAACTTCGATGCTTGCTTCAAATGTGATCTGATCACCTCAAGCTCTGCTCTAAGGCTGTAAACCCGCATTAAAATGCATGCGTCAACAAACTTCAGCTAACCTGGCACCTTTCAAAGTCTAAAATGAAACTGATACAATTCTTACGTCATTTTAAAGTACAAATCAAACTTAAAGCTACACATAATAAGTGCACTTTAGAACCTAAGTTTTTCCAAATAATAATAAAATATCTTGAATCTTCGTCACATTATGAAGTATCTCTCATTTGAATCACATCCAGTGTGTTGGCTGAACTTCCAGAGATTTCTTTCACCTAAACCTTTTTTAAAAATGGTCTGGTTGTCTCTGATGCCATTGAACAGAGAAGGGTCTTGTCCAATCCACAATCCCTTGCTGATCCTGTCTTCAGCTCCTTGTATTTACATAGGTCTAACGTACAGCATAAACATCACCTCTGATAAATTCTCAGACGCACTTCAACCAGGAGCTATCCAAAGACAGCCTCACAGAAATGCTTCTATTCAGAGAGTATCTTGCCAATTTCCTCTTTGTACAAGTTCTGAGGAAGGGTCACCAGACCTGAAACGTTAGCTCTGACTTTTTTTCTTCACAGATGCTGCCAGACCTGCTGAGCTTTTCCAGCAACTTCTGTTTTTGTTCTTCTATGTTAAAGTTCTGTGTTCTGAGCTATCAAACTGAAAACACAGGATGAGCCACAGACTTTGTGGGCCAAAGGGTCTCTTCTGTCCTGTGATTCTATGGTAGGCAGCATGTTTTTACTGGTTATGTTCATTCAGTTTTTGCATTGAGCTTCACACTCTTTGCTCCCTTAATTTCTGCCACTAGCAATTATGCCATGGATAGCATTAACCTAAATTAACTAATGTTAGAATATTGTGAAAAAAGTAATCTCAACTTTATTATTTTCATTCTGCTTTAAGACCTGGTTGTTTGCTTGATGCTCCACTTATGGTTGAGATAGTTTGTTGGGAACAGAGAGCAGTTCCATGTGAACTCCTGAACATTGGTGTCCATCCTGCTCATGATGGAGCTCTTCAGAGTACAAAAGGCAGAGAGAGATGAATAGCCGTGTTTTCTGCAGTGGTTTTAAAATAAAGTTAAGGATATGACCTCTGTGATTTTATTTTAAAGGAAAGTACGCTTTAAATGTGAACACGGTGTTTTATTAATTGATTCCATCAGGATGTCTGACATTTTTGAGTTGATACTGTCATGCTTTACAGTGTTTGATATTAGCCATGTCTTTTTTGATAAGACAGTACTGAACCTCCTTAATTCAAAATCCTTCCAATCTGTCATTTTCTGACCAAATGATTGGCTTCTACATTTGTAAGAATGTAATTGAAAGTGAGTGCATGTGATTCTTTTCAATAGTTCACTATATTTTCGGTACTTGAATTTAAGCTCAGCCTAACATCTAATTGCTTTCAACTCAAATTTGATAAGATACTTTCAAAAGCCGCACAACTCAAAGGCTATATTTTCTTTCCACTTAAAATTGTCCTATAAAACTCATTTTAAAGCATAATCACTTCAAAGGTGGTTTGTTCGCAGAACACATTGATAGCTCATGAGCTGAGGAACCCTCAGAAATAATTGCTGGAACCGCCATGATTTTTTTTAATGTTTAGTACATTGCCCTGGAAATAATTTGTCTATTGCCCTAATCGTAATTTTGCTATGAGAACTGATGCAAAATGATTGAAACTTAATTTAAAGTGAACAGAATTTCTACATGAAATAAAAACTGGAAGTGCTTCAAAGAGTCATACTGGACTCAGTGTTAACTCCATTTCTCAGATGCTCCTAGTACTGCTGAGATTTTCCAGCATTTTCTGTTTTGATTGAAATTTATTTCCAAGAATGCACAATATTTTGGCTTTGTTGTAAAATTTCACGTGTATTCTGTATCAGAACGGAGGAATAATAGGTAGAGTTATGAAATTCCAGTGAACTTATTTTAAAAGGGCCTTTTTTAAACATTTTAACTATCTAAAATATTTTGTACATCTAATGTTGAAATTGCAATGTTTTGCAATCACTTTTTTTGTGATACTTTGAAGAATCAACTGACTGAATCATTTTTTTCACCTTTGTGGCGTATGTTGCCTTTGTAAAAGTGCTTAATACATTAAGGAATGCAACATTATGACTATGAACAAATTTTCAGTCTTTTGGTAGATTTCAGAATCAACTATCCAGAGACTTACAGATGATTATCTTTTTGACTTTATCCTCCACCCATGAGTAAATATGCAACCTTAATTTAACACCTTCCTACTGTGACATTGCTTCAGTCAAAAAGGAAATGTTGATCAAATCTGATACCGTCACACTGCTGTAGGCCTTGTTGCTTCAGCATGCTCCTGTAATGACATCTCTCTTTCCCTAACCATTGTCTCTGGAGCTCTTGGGGTTTACATTTGACCCACTCCTGGTTTTCCATTTGTGTTGTCTGTTGGGGACGTCAACCAAAAACATTCTGGGCTCTGTTTTTGCGCTGATGGCAACCAGCGCCATCGTTCCACTTCTCTTGATTCTCCCAGTACTACAGTGTTGTCAGACATGTTGGCTTATACCCAATCTTTGAAAGGATGAAAGTTTCCTGGGGGAAGATCATAACTATCATTTTGAATCCTGCCACCATTAATCCCTGGCAGGCATCTCTGTGTGAAGCCAAATAATCACAACCAGGGTCTGGTTTGACACTGAGCTGAGTACATTATTCCTTCCATTAGCAAAGTCAACTACTTCCATCTCGATCACACTTCTGTAAATTTTAATTCCTTGTGTGTGGCCTTATCAGCCAAGTGCATACATGGCACTTGAAATAATACTGCAGTTTGCAAGCATCTTTTAGATGGGCTGACGTGGAATTGGCCTGCATGTGGACTGTGGAATCGCGGTCTCGATTCATAGCAACTAATTGTAAATGGGTCTACAATCCGTATTTGGTCTAACAAGCAAATGGACTATTTTGAAAATTCCTATGTAAATGCATTGGAGCTTCACCATGCTCCTGCTTGAAGAATATGTAGAATTGTGCTGCTGGCTGAGGTATAGGTAGAGTTAATGGACAGAAACACTTATAAGCAGGGCTGAGTTCTGAAATATAACTAGGAATTTAAAAACTATGAAATCGTACTGCTGATTTTATACAGCTCGAAATGCTAACATACAATTCCTGAAGAATCATATTTGACTCAATGTTTGACTCACTATCTTGCCTCAGATCAGCTGAGTATTTCCAGCATTTTGTATTTTTTAATGATCTCTCGTTCCCACTTAGTTTGAAGAATTACTTCAGGAGGTACTGACTCTGACTTTTTTTACTAGGTTTTTAAATAAATGACGCGTGGCTCAAGGAAAATTCCTCAAAGCATTCACCTCATTAATGGCTAAAATTCCAACAGCTAACTTATCTTCAAGTCTGTACTGAGCTGATTGCTTTAATTTTGAAATAATGTCTTTGAAACGTACTGTGAAATGCTTAATTAAAGTATCCTGCATTCAGTCACACTATTAAGCGACTAATTGAAAATCATATTGTTCCTGCATAACAACATTATTTATGCATCTTTATACCTATGAAACATGTCAAGCTTACTAATCACAATATTCTGAGAAAGACAAGGAGCCATGGAAAAGCAAAGGAATTTTTAGATGGCCACATTACAAATCACTCAGAGCAAATGTTAAAAATATGTCAAAAAGGCAAAAAGGAATATTTTAAGGGGATTGGAACACAAAACAGGGTGTGTGATGTTTCTATTGTAAATGGAACCTTGGTTCAAACTCCATCCCGATCACTGCCTGCGGTTTTTGACATTGCATCTCAGATTAAATCTAATATCTTCAACTGCTGACTATTTAATCTAAAACAAGCTCCCTTCATACAGGAACAGCCAAAACAAAGACCATTGACTTTGAGGCACACTAGAAGGCCCTCAAACTAGAACACCCAGAAGGCATTTCTAAATGAGCCTAACTTTGCATTCTTGAGCCTCAATTGTGAGGAATGGCTAGCTGACTCGGATTTCTACAACCATGGCTTCGGTTCCATGTTCCTCCCTTTTCTTTTGAGGTCGTTTTGAACTCCAGTTCAGAAAGGTGTTAAAGACACAACAGGCTCATGGACATGAGCAACCACCAGGGGGCCATAAAGCCACGAATGTAATTAATTAGTTTTGTCAGGCTAACTCGCAGTGTGGTTCACTTGTGTGTGTACAAGAAGTTGTAGATATTAATATACATGCTTCACATGAACCTTCCCATTCTTTTACATCTAACACTATAGCACATTCCATTTCTTTCTTGCTGATGTATTTATTTAGATTTGATGCAAGTACAAACATTGTATTTGCCTCGGCTTTCTTTCACACTCGAACTCCTATCTGGATAAATACTGCATATTGGTTGTGATGTTGCAACATGACAAATGGACTTGAAGATGGATACTGATGTTCTCCAGGCAACTACATGAGGGGCACAGATAAGGTGAATAGCAAGGGTCTTTTCCCTAGGTAGGACAGTTCAAAACTAGGGGACATTTTTTACGGTAAGAGGAGAAAGATTCAAAACACACCTGAGGGGGTGTGTTGTTGTTGTGAAACTTGACAGGGTTCAGAAAAGATTTACAAGGATGGGTTGGAGGGTTTGAGCTATAGGCAGAGGCTGAGTTCCCTGGTACATCAGAGGCTAAGGGGTGACCTTTGTAGAGGTTTACAAAATCATGAGGGACATGGATAGCATAAATAGATAAGGCCTTTCCCCTGGGGTAGGGGAGTCCAAAACTAGATGGCATAGGTTTAAGGCGGGTGGGGAAAGATATCAAAGGGACCTAAAGAGCAACTTTTTCATGCAGAGGGTGGTGCATGTATGGAATGAGCTGCCAGAGGAAGTGGTGGAGGTGGGTACAATTGCAACATTCCGAAGTCATCTGGATGTGTATATGATTAGGAAGGGTTTAGAGGGATATGGGCCAAATGCTGGCAAATAAGACTGGATTAATTTAGGATAACTGGTCGGCATGGACAGAAGGGTTGGTTTCCGTGCTGTATATCTCTCTGAATCTGTGACTGAATGGCCTATTTCTGCTCTGTCAGGATTCTGTGACAATGCCGTGCTGCCATTTGGATGGTGAACATAGGACTATATTCTCCCACAGGATGTGGCTGTTGCTGGCTAGGCTAGCATTTACTGTTCATCCCTAATTGCCTTTTGAAGATTGTGCTGACATTCCAATTGATAGTATGAAACAATGTCTGTGGTAATCCAAAAAATATGGGGAGCAAGGAGATGAGAAAGCAGTATTGAAGCCAAATATCAGCTTTGATTTGCATTGGATGGTGAAGTAGGTTTAATGGGCTGTATGGTCTATTTTTATCCCTGTTTCTAAAGTCACAAAGTGACAAGTGTACAAACATCGTTTACTTCAGTCACTCTGGTTTGTATGATGTGAAATCATTCAGTTTAGGTTTATGCTTCAGCCATTTCATGCAATTGATACATTTGAATTATTAATAGTCACCCACTTAGTGTTAATCATAAAAGTTATTTAGAAATAAATATTTAATTTAGTTCTTCACTGTCTCTAGCATGAGAGTGATTTATGCAGAAGAATATAATTGTGTTTCTGCTCGTTCTTAGTACTGCAAACTAATCTAACTGACTGGGAACTTTTGTTTCCACTCTACAGACTTTGTTGTTCATTATTATTTTCTAAATTGCTGTTTCTTCTTATTCACCACATTATATTTGTCATCTGTCCACTTATTTCACTAAGTTGTCTCTGTCCTTCTGAAATTCTTTTGTTTACAATACCTCCTCCTAGATCACTAACAGCTGGATATTGTGTTTTGTTCCTCAAAAACATCCCAAGCAACTGCAGAGAAATATTGAAAAGAAGATTTGACATCAAGCCACATAACGCGTTATTCATATAATTAAAGGTTTGGTAAAAGATGTTTGAAACTTCTTCAATGTGGAAAGAGTTCAGAGAATTTTAGATATAGCCTTAGAGCTTAGGACCTTGGCAGAAAAAGGATTAGAAGCAATATCGAAGGGTTGTAAGGCTGAAGCAAGTTACACATTTGGGAAGGAGCAACCTGGTGGAGGGAGTTATGAAACTTTAAAATCAAGACTTTTTCAATCAGGAGCAAATGCAGGCCAGTTATCAAAGGCCTGAGCAGGGCTTTGTAGTAATTTAGATACGGGGAGCAGCATTCTGGATGAGCTCTGATTTTCCAGTGAGTTTTCTTTTATAAAGTGCTTCACCAGGCAGGCATGTGTTTACGGCATAATAACTGTAAGGAGAAGTGTTTCAGCAGCAGGTAAACTGTGCCAGGTTCCATCCCTGTCTATATTTATGGAGGTGGAAGTAGGTGATCATGCTGAGTAGATATGATTTGAAAGCTCATCTTGTAGTTGAATATAATACCAAGAATACATTAATTTTCATATTAAAAGTCTTGAATCTGTGTTTTCTGCAATAAATTTAAACCCACATTAGTATAGAAGCTGTACTATAAGTTTGGTTACATTTTCCAGTCAAGGCCAGACAGCACAAGAAAAGACTGATGAGTTTATACAGATTTTCTATTGCGTATTTTTTAACAATAAGGAAAAAATATTAACTGTACGATTGAACCTGAGCCAGGTTGTGTCTTAGTCCAATTAGTACTGATGGCCCAAAGATTGTCCTTGGTCTTGTCACTGAGGAAGTGGTAGAAGAGGGTACAATTACAATGTTTTAAAAGACACTTGGACAGGAACATGGATAGGAAAAGTTCTGAGGGATATGGGCCAAACACCGGCAAATGGGATTAGTTCAGTTTAGGAAACCTGGTTGGCATGGAAAAAATGGGGTGAAGGACTTGTGCTGTATGACTCTATGACTCAGTGGACCCAATATTTGGTCACTCCTTTCTTTAATTCAAGCAACAACCATTGGCTGTATCCACTTGTTTCCTGTTTGTCAACTTGATATCTGCACTAATACCATATGCTGGTATTTTTATGAAGTTCCTCCTGTAAGAATTTTATAATGTCTCTTTTTTTGTAAGCTTTTTTGGTTTTGTTTTAATCTTAGTTTTGTGCACAAAATTCTGTCCATTGTCCCCTGTTCCACCTTCTACAATAAAAATAAAGTACAGAAGGTTCTCTACTAACCAGTTGCCATATTTATGAACTGTTCTGCGCAGTCATTTTGGAGCCAATCAATTTCTTTTAATCTCACCAATCTTATCTCTTTCTTTCATCCAACAGTCTTCTCTGCTTTTCACACTGAACTTGGTTATGTTGTGACAGTTACCTCCCAATTGTTTTACTCACTCATCAATTATTGTTCTATATAATTTCCTTGAATGAAGTTGGACCAGAAACCAATTGATCCAGAAAACCTTCTGGAAAACAATTGTTACTTGGTCTACATTTTTTGCCCTGGAGTTTCAGCTAATTAGTGCTGGTAATGCTGTTCATCTTAAATCTGACAAACCAGTGCAGAAGTTTAGCAATTTAAAGTCAGAGTTGCATATAGCCGTAAATGAGTTTCCTTGATTTTTTTTTTGATCTAGTTCAAAAATCTTACTGGAAGCCAGTCCTGTCCACAAAATTGACTGCAGTCCTACATTAAACTAATCACTGACTAACTGTACCCATTTGTGGGTCTTCAAGGGTTTTTTTAAAAAATATGTTTTTAGACAGACAGTGGTATCCATTATCACCTTTTTTTTTTTTTGAAACAAAAAAGGTTTTAATATTTAACCTAACAGGCTTTTCCGAAGTTGAGATTCATTTCAGTCATACCATGACTGCTGACGGCACACTGAGAGCAGGCTGTCACAAAGAACAATTCATCCATATTTTATTTTGCATTCTGTATTTAAATGTTACATTTACAAGTTGGTTTAGGAACAGGAGTAGCCATTCAGCCCCTCAACTGTTGCAATATTCAATGAGATCATGGCTGATCTGTATTCTAACTCCATATATCTGCCTTTGGCCCATATCCTTAGTACCTCTTTCCTCAACAAAACTTTATCTATCTCAGATTTTAAATTAATAACTGATCTAGCATGAACTGCTGTTTTTGTGGAAGAGTTCCAAACCTCTGCCACCCTTTTATGTAAAAGTGCTTCCTAACATCTCTATTGAACAGTCTGGCCCTAATTCTCAGACTATGCCCCTTGGTCTAGAATCCCCAACCAGTGGAAATAAATTATCTTTATCTACTCTGTCCTTTCCTATTAATATATTGAAAGCTTTGACCAAATAACCCCTTAACTTAACTCCAAGAGAAAACACACCTAATTTGTAAGATGTCTTCTCAACTTAAATCCTGAAATCCTGGTATCATTCTTGTAAATTGTCATTATATTCCCTCCAAGGTCAGTATATTCTTCCTAAGGTACAGCGCTCAGATCTTCTCTCAGTACTAAGTGTGGTCTAACCAAGAATTTGTATAACTGCAGCTTAACTTCAGCATCCTTGTACTCCAGTCCTCTAGATATAAACACCAGCATTCCATTAGCGCTCTTGATTATTTTCTGCACCTATTTGTGATATTTTAAAGATCAATGCACCTGAAACCAAGTGTCTGGACATCCAATGTATTTAACTTCATTCCGTCGAGAAAGTATCCTGATCTATTTTTCTGTGGTCCAAAATGGACAACCTTACACTTGCATCAAATGCCATATACTGCAGTCTAAACCATTTACTTAATCTATCAAATCTTTGTAATTTTATGGTATCATCTACATCGTCTGTAATGCCACCTAAACTTTGTCATCAGAAAATTTGGATCCCATATTTAAAAACAAAATATGAACCTTACTTTGGAGTGCTCCTAATATTTAGCACTAGGACAAAAGATATCTTCCACACACTGATCCTACCACTAAATTCTTAAACATTTAGGGGATCAGTGGCAAGTAGTTGGTTTCAGTTGTTACAGAGGGCATGATTTTCACCTCCCTGTTGCGACATGAGTGATGGTGAGGATAATGGGAAAAATATAGTATGAAAAGAATCGGAATCTAAGTGAATACAGTTTCCTGATTTTTGTTTTCCCTGTCCAGCTTGGCAACTTAAGCATCTTGCTTTTGAGCAGTGACAGCTTTGTTTCCAAGCTTTTGCATCCTGATGAAGATACAACTTGCCTTTTATTTATATGCTGCTTCCACTGGTCCTCTCATCCCACTAGATGGTGCAAATTCTTGACTTGTAATTCAGAGCAGGCTGCAGCTCATTGAATGCTGCTCGCCATCATACAACTGCTTCACATCAGTGTCCCTGCATGCACCATTGCCACTATCCTCCTTGACACTTCAGCCGCACTGGACAACATTGACAAACCACCATCCTCTTGCATCCTGCCTGCTCTTCAAACATTTCAATCCTTCGATGCTTCTTTGGAGCTCTGGGACATCTGTGACTTCCTTGCTTCTGTCAAGTCATTGAGCAAAGAGACAAACATGCATGACAGATATCTGCCCAGAATACTTTTGAACACTTGTATCTTAGGTTCTCAGCTTGTTTTGTTAGCATTCATTTAACTTTACTGCTTACTTTTGAGGCCTTGAGCCTCTATTTACTTCACATTTGCTTGGAGGACATGCGATGTGTAAAATTCAAAGGGGAACAGTCTGTTGGGGTAACACTGCAGTCTGATAAGGGGCTCATCCACTTGCAGACAACAGGGTTGAAATAGATAGTCAGGCACTTAATCTGAACAAAGTCCAGCTGTGTCCAGGGATTGGGCCATGGTAAGTCCTGCAAGTCAATTGCAAGCAGTCAGTCAGGGCTGTCCTCCAAATCCATTGAGGGGTGGGCCTCAGATCACCTGGGGTTTGGCCAGTAATAGTCGGAATTTATTAGGAACAGTGTATGGAGACCTGGGGATAGGAGTCATTCTACTGGGCTGCAGTGTGAATGGTGACAGTGGTGGGGCAATTGTAGATAGTAGGGTGAGACTGCATAATGACTGGCAGGCAGGAGCTACCAGAAGGGGTGTTCAAACAAGTTACAGTAACTAACTCCATCATGGGAGGATGTGGGGCCAAAAAACAAATGGAATTTCCATAGTCATGGGCTGTGGGGGTAACGTGTAGTCACTAATAACTATACAAAGGGGCTGAACAGAAGTGTGAAGTTGAAACTTCATAATGTGAACAGGAAGGGTGGGGAGGAAATCCTGCATCATGGAAAGAGCCTGCAAACTGCATTCCGTAGTGAGCTCTGGACTACAGTGGTTCCTGGCTGTCAGTTTCTCAGTGACCTATAAATTTGCAAAGACATCAGCTATGATGTGGAAGGGGAGCCTTGTGATTGAGATGCCATCATAGTGGTGTTCTTGAGTCCGGGGAAACTATCTTGTTAGCTTATTAGCAGAATTCTACGTGCTATCTGAAATTCAAAGGTATTTATATAATAGTTAACAGTCCCAAGCTATTCACTAATCCTGTTTAAAAATTCTGTCAAGCATTCTGGTGTTCCAATTCAATCATATCTGAAGTAAAGGTGAGATGAAAACGGTATTATGTCGATTCAAACCTAACAAATTGCGTTACAAGATTAGGTGGAAGTAGGGAATAATGTCAATCTTTTAAAAATATTTCTTTGGACCTTTTTTTAAAGAACTTAATCTGTGATTATCTCTGGGTTCTGAAAGTCAATGGAAATGCAACTGTTAGAGAGCAGTTCCTACATCTCTAACAAAACTGTCAGCAGTAAAAATGAATACTATGGATAGTTGATGCACCATTAAATATCAACCTCAAAGATCACAACATGTATCTGAGAAGCCTTTGTACTAGTTATTATTAACCAAGGTAATAATTTTAAATAAATCAGAGGTGAATGTATATTTTTCAAAGAAAATATGATTGCACTTTGTTAACAATCTTTAACCATTTAATCCACTGCATTCTGTTGCGTTAAGGATTGTTCAGTATTGGTACTAATTATGATTACTAATTTCGACAGTTATGCATGGACTGTAATTGATAATGCTTCCAATGCTTTTATCAAAGCAATTTGTCCCTCGATGGGCATTTCCTTGTAGTCATTTGTAGCCTGCGGCACGAGTGTATAATCTTTTCAGACCTTTAAATATTAAATGGAAATTGTTTTAAAAGTACAACTTAATGACTTGTACACACACTTTAAAATAATTACCTTTAATTTAATTCAGAATACTTTATTGTGTGAAAACATATACTGTGGAATTTCTTCTTCAGCTTTTAAAGGAGTAGAGTTTCTTTCAACCTTCCTATATATTGAAAGATGTGCACAGTGAAGTTCAACTATTTTACCAATCAAAGATCCACTTTTGCAGACAAGTGCCCTCTAGGGGTTTTCAGCAGATTTGGTAAAAGAATAATAATTGCAATGGTGTGACTAGTAATGTTTAGCCGCATGCATTTCGGAGTTTGAAGGAAAAAGCATACTCCCTACCATTTTGCCCTCAGTGAATACAGAGAGGTGAATGTTTGAACTGAACCACGTATGAAGTTTTCTATCATGGAAACCCCCCTAGGTGGTCACTAACACAGATTGAAGGGAGTGCTCAAGTCATGTAGTCGCAGGTATTTGATTTGAAGACTGGCCACCTTCAAAAGTGGTTACTCTGCGAAGTCTGAATAAGCCAGAACAAAATCACAAACAGAAACAAAAATTGCTGGAAAAGCTCAGCATAGAGAGAAATTGGAGTTAACATTTCAGGTTGAGTGACCCTTCATCAGAGTTGATAGGCAGGGTGACTTTGTACTATTTTGCTACTGTTAAAATGTTCAAACTTTTTTTTTTAAATTGAAGCAGGAGTTAGAACTAACTTCTACAAATTACTGAGAAAGTGTCACCGGATCTGAAATCTTAACTGTGATTTCTCCCCATGTCTGTGCATGCAGTTATTCAATCTTGATCCCAGTAATCACAGTAAATTACACAGATAAGACTATGGCTACTGTACCTTTTATCAGATCATAGCGCAGCTCTCTCGTAAGAGATGGCTGGTGGTGGTTTAACCTGCGGGTGATGGCACCTCAGGCACGGGAAGAAATTGAGGAGGAGAGACCTCTCTTGGGAACCTTGGGTGGTGTGGGAATTGAACCTGTGCTGTTGGTGTCACTCTGATAGTCAACCAACCATCCAGCCAATTGAACTGACCGCCCCCACTCCATTACACAGATGCAGAAGCTACCATGTAATGTATTTCTTGGATCATACCCGTGTGCTGTGGTCTGATGCATTGTTTCTCAGTACCCTGACTCTAATGATGGCACTCTGGATGCAGTATATACGTATGAGTGATAATATCTCTAAATCACACACTACAGTAGATATAATGTCATTATTTTTGATTTTGTTTCAAAACGAAACTCCTTTTTGACTGCCCCTTTTTTAAATGTTATCAGTAGGAGATAGAAACTTCATTTTTTCATTGGTATATGGTAATTAGTGCATTAAAATGCAATGAGGCACAGTTTTTAGGATATTTATTATTCACAATTTGCAATCTAAAAACACAATCTTATTTTGTCAAGGTCATATCAGTAACGACGGGATCTTGTCTTAAATGATGAAGAAATCCTGTATTTGTACGCAGTAAAGTTTGAGTATTTTAATATGATATATGGTAGATAGTTCTACACAAGTAAAGGCCCCAAAAATTGAATTGAGATGTTATTATTGATGTCAGATTTTCTAAATAATTGCATAGTTGTATAAAACTTAACATTGCTAAAAGGAGTTGAGAGATCAAAGCTTTTCACCTTGCACTCACCTAGACTAGGATGCAAGAAACCGACTTGACTGAAGGGGTACCAATTTATGCAATTTAAGATTATCACTTTGGAACACAGCATGAAGCATTTGTGTATGTTAGAAACTACATATATATTAACACACAGGACCCTGATTTGTGTAGGCAAAAGCAATTCATTTATTATTGCACCTTTTCCATTGAGAAAAAAAGGGGTTATGGAGACTGCCAGTCTCTGAATTTCAGTGTCAATACCCTGACCAGAGTCTACCTGCCTGCTCTGAGAACTAATATTTACAGTTAACTATTCATGTTCATGTCCATGCTAGTGATAGCCGAACCCATCAGCACCACCTTCTCCTGCTGTATAAATTGGTGTCCCTTTTTCAAGTCTCTCTCTGGTCTTTAGTCCTATTGAGTGTAAGATAAAAAGCTTTGACTTTGTCTCCTTCTAGCAATGTTTTGACATCAAGTTCATGATTTCAGCTGTTCCAGAATATGAGCTGAGCTATTCACTGGCTCCTGTTCTGAGTGTGTGGGAGTATCAAATGAGGCTAATGTTCACCTTAACTGAAGGGGTCCTCTGGTTGCTAATTAGAACAGCTCCTCTAAAATTAGAAAATTTGCTGAAATATTCAGATACACACTGACGTCAAAGTAACTGTCACACATATATAGAATTTAGACATAGAGAACATAACCTCATACTTTTGTGCCATCAGTAAATTAATAGGTTGACAAGACAAGGGCCATAAAATAGAAAGAAAATTCAGCATAATGTAGACTGGCTTATGGATTGGAAAGACTAATCAGTAAAAGGGCATAGCTATGAATTCATGCGTACTATTTGAACATGCACGTTCACTTTCTTTCAAGCCACAGTGTTTATGGGTACTGGTAACTAGTTTCAAGCTGACATGGAGCAAGAATTTGTTGATCTCAACCACAGTAAGAAATGCAAGAGAAAACCGAGGCGAACGGCTGTCAGTTGAATTATCTCTCTGTATGCTCCCACTGATACCAGTATCTACAGTAAGGGAGCACTGAGCAGTGAGGGAGTGTCTGAAGTGACATCTTTCAGATGAGCTCTAAATTGAGGCCCCAGCTGCCTACTCTGAACTCTACCCTGTTTTCAAGCCTTCCAAGCAGCCCCATTTGAATTCGCCATCAATTTAATCTGAGGGCTAGATTGCCAGTGCCAGTAGATTTGCAGGAGACACTCGTGCCATCTACGCATCTGCCTATTTTCAGTGGAAAGATACATGAACGAATGTGGTATTATAACAGAGTTGAAGTGACACAGTTCAATTAGTACAGATTGATCTTCAGTATTATTCCTGTGAAGGTCAGAGCATGTTACCTTCCAATTTATAGTCTGTGTTTATTTCTGAAGTTTATGCTTTGCAAATAAACAATATCACTTGGAACTGTTGTTTTATATTTGGGAAGGTCAATGAAACACAAAGGTGAGCCTTCAGTATAAATATGTTACTTCTTCGTTGCTGAACCTCTAATTGTTCCTCTGTAGCCTTACCTTTTTGGGTCTACTCCAGAAACATTAGCCTTTTCCACTGGCTGTGTTCTGCAGTTTACAACAAGCAGTTAAATAGTGTGCTGCCATGCTCCAGGGCGAATTGTACGAGTCCCTTTTGGCTTGAGTATTACTTTGCCAAATATTCCAATGAAGTCCCTTGATTCAGGTGTGCAGTAGAATTTTTTTTTTTGCTGGACACACATTGGCTTAGTGGTGGTATTGTACTGTTTGGGTACTAACTAGTTTTATCCATTTTGTTTGTGCATGGTCCACTAAATGGAGGTTTGGATAGCTATGTGGCTGCAGCCAACTAACATGTGTCCTTGAATGGGAATTGGGAGCGCATGTCTGGATAAAGCTCCTGAGATCCTTCTAATGTTACATCCCAACTACAAGAATTTATAAATCTATGGCTGGTGTAAATGCTGTACAGCAGTTTCTTTCCCTGTCATAGTAATTTAAAAACTTGTGATGAGCACTTGTACTACTAGAGCATTAAAATAGCTTTTCATTTATCATAACTCTTGTAACTCTGAGTTAGCAAAACTTTGGTGATAATGGCAGCTTTTCTAAGCTTTTGGTCAGCAGTTTATTAGATTTCTAGGTTGATATTTGTAAACCAATTGCTATAGCATTTGGCTCAAAGCATAAAAATATTTTTACTTTAGTATTAAACTGATCAACCTTTATTTAGATGTCTCAAAAATACTAAATGTGGGAAAAGACAGTGTCACACTTGTGATACAGCCACATCGATGGAACTTAACAGAAGACATTTTGCTGTATGCTGTATCTAACGATTGCAAGGTTACTTGCAGATGAAATGGAGGTTAAAAAATACCCCAGTGACACTATTTGTTGTCTTGATGACCTGAAATAAGTATTCAGCACTCTGCTATAGTTTCTAAGAAATTACATTTGGGATCTTGATTGGGCTGTGTTATCTCTTACAATGGAGCAACTGTCAGTAAGTCTCGGATCATCCTGTCAAAAATAAAAAAAAATGTAAACTTATTTACCATAATTACTGTATTATCTTGATAATACTATTTATGTTTCAAGCTTCGCATCTCATTTTTACTGGTTACGGGAACGGTCCATATTCATACAATAGCTTTGTAATGACGGAAAAATGGTTACCAAGCAAGGTCTGTTTTTATAATGTGGAAAAGTGAATTCTCCCAAAGCACACAATATTCTTTGTGGGTGGACATGTGATTGTATTTGATGAGAGCTACCTCGTCTGTGATCTTATTTTTCAGTAGTCAAAATGCAAATTGCCTCAAGGTGCTAGGTGATTACAGGTCAGAGCCCATCTTGTTAGCCTTCTACCGTTCCTGGTAATTGCTTGATACAATGATAATGCAGTTGATTAATTACACCAGTCAATCTCTATCAATTAGTCTTAAAACAAAACTAATGATACAAGAAAAACTCCAATTGTGGCCATTGTTAGCCCAAAGTCATCTATTCCTCCCTAGCATTTTCCACACAGCACATACCATGTCTCAAATGACTGCATGCTATAATTTTACATGATAAACAATATACATATAGAAAATGTCTCTTTTGTAAAATAATTGGCTTCCTAAAAGGTGAGCCAAGGATTTTAAATATCAGAAAATAGCCAAGCTGAATATTTACTTAATAACTGAGTTTTTTTTTAATGTATTTGTAGTTTAAACTTGTATGGAATTTATTTGTTTTAACTTGATCCACATTACATAATATGATCCCGTAGAAATTCACTATTATCAATGAAATCATCCTGTGAGAATTTGTTGTTGGTTTGTGTGCTAATTGTTGAAACAAAAATGACAATGTTTATAACACCTGCTGTCACCTAATAGTGTTCATTGGAACAAGGGATTTGCTGGGCTGTTTGTGCTTACTGTAATAGTATTGACTTTAGATGCCTCCTGAATAGAACCTGAATCAGCTTTGTTCTGTAGGCCGTGTAAAGACTAAGTTGTTTCACATTTGGAATTACATCGCAATTTGCAGATTTGTAACTAATTCAATCGTCAGTTTTCAATGGATTCTCTGTCTACTTTAAATGGGGCAACAGGGTGAGAAACATGGCATAATATTGTTTCAATCCTAATCAGGTGACTGGTTCTGGGTGCTTTAATCCAGGTTGTAAGGCAGGTTGTCTTTCATGGAACATTTTATTCTTTTCATGTGCTTCCAGACCATAGTAGGTAGACATATTTTATTTTGATTTAAATAACAAATATAGTGTCACCCCTAAAATTCACCATAGTATTAGCAGGGCTGCTCTGATTCAGAGAGACTTGTGGTGGTTTAACCTGAGGGTGACCAAGTCTCAGGCGAGAGGCAAAATTGAGAAGAAAAATTCTTCAAGGCAACATGAGCTGGTGCAGGAATTGACCCCACACATTTGGCATCACTCTGTATCATAAGCCAGCTGATAACGTGAGAAAGACTGGAATTTGTGGCAATTGATAGGTTAATCTGATGATGGTCTACTTGTGGTAGGTTGCCAGCTTTTGACTCAATAAATTAAGTCAGTAGGCAATGGTCCAATTAGCATTGAAATGTCAAAATGATAGCCTTGAATGTTCTTGAATCAAGCCGGCCCTCACTGTGTGAGCAGTTTTAGTGGACACACACTAGTAACCCTATTGCAGTAAGGAAATGGGTTTATAACTGTTGATGTTTTATAAATCTGTTAGTTGGTGTAGCCCATGATGAAAGTTCATAATATATCATTGTTTGGGAAAGTTGGTTCTAAAGTGCAGCAAAAATAGATTTTGATTTTCAGTTCTGTGAATGTCTGACTTTGTTTTAAAAAGCCAGAAAGTAGTTTTAAACAGTTAGTTGAAACGAGGATTTATAAGATCTTGTGTGATTTTAGCTAAATGATCAGCAAACTATCTGTGGAGATAACTGCTAAGGTGTTCACTGACTTGAATTTTGCAACCCAGGGAGAGAGGGGACCAGAAGCAGTTCATGCTGAGCAAAAAGGTGCTGTTAATAGCATTCTCCAAGCAATCAGAACTGTGGAAAAGTCCTGAGAAACCTTGAAGTAAGAATGGTGTCAGAAAAAAAGACACTCCTGCAAGGCTAAAGATGTGAGTTTAAGGAACTCATTTTAAGTAATGTGTTGAGTTAGCAGCTTGTTTTGCGAGTCGCAAGGAGAGACATTCTGTTAACTGAAGAAAATAGCATTGGATTATACAGATGCATTTTGCAGAAAGAAACCTGACTTGCAACCATGCAAAGAAGCTACTGTGTGGTGACTGTTTACTTTGGTTTGAGAGTCTGGAAAAGTAATGCTCAAGTAAGAGGACAAACCTTTTTCTTGATGTCTGTAATGACATTAGTTTTTGAAACATGTAATGCAGTTTGTGGTTTTATCTTTTGTTCAAGAACTTTTATTCTTAAAAGTGAAATGGCAGCTTCATGAATATGTTTAGTGACTGACCTCCACAGCAAACAAAGAAAAATAAAACTTCGTGTCAAACAAGATAGGTCCCACTCTAGGATCTGACTTGTCCAGTAATACTGTCAGCTGTGATCCTAACGGTACTTCAGTGTTTATTGAACAGAATGTGTCCCTCATCTCCGAATCTTTGATATCATGAGCATGCTTGGCATGTTGGAGTAGACCATGAATTAGGAATTTGTTTAAGTTGTCTTAACAGCTCCATTTTGGTTTTCAAGAATTTGTTTAAACAAGATGAAGATTATGGCTGTGAATATTTGTATAAGAATCATTAAACCCACATAGGGATTAAAGAAAATCTTTTAAGAGCCCAGTAAGATCAGTCACTAAGATTGTTGCATGTCTAGCTTGCATAAATATTCTTCCCTTTCTGAAGCAAATGTGTGGAAATATTAAAGCTGGAATTCAGTAGTTTCTGTGGTTGAATAGTTGGAGGTTGCTCTTGCAGATGGAATGCGCAGAGCAGGTCCTGGAAGTGAGTGAAGCCTCCATTTCTTTGTTTTGTTTTTACAGTACAGTAGCTCTTGATAGCTAGTTTAGTACAGTAGGCCTGCAATCCTTCTATTGTTCGGAAGTAGCAATTGGTTCAAGATTGTCTTTCATGTCATCTCAGTGAAAGATAGTTTCAGGCAGACTTTTGCACAGAACCTAAAATGGTTGCAAATCACCAAACTGTTGAATCATGCTTCCATATTAAGTATTGATTTAACCAAGGAATGGGACTTGTGTCTATCTGTTGTATTTTAGTCAACCAAAATAACTTTTTTACACGTCTTGGTCATGAGCTGATCTGATCTTGCCAGGAAGCGTTATTTAGATCTCCACAGGAATTGCTATCAAGGATAATCAAAAAATCAACTTTTATTATTTTAGCAATGTTTGTGAAGTTTCAAAAGGTCTTTTGCAATTTCTTCTTGAGGTAAGTACAGTCTGGTTTCCAACATTTGGCTGAATCCAAGAGCGTTGTAATGTGACTACCGGGAGCCATTTTGTAATTACTTGTGTTCATTTTAAAGACAGATCAGCTTTCTAACCAAAATCTATAGTATTATAACTATACATTTATGACACTGGAAATGTTAAACATTGCAGTTCACTTGTATTTTGGCTCTTTGAAAGAGACAGTGAGCTTAGCTTAATTCTCAATTTACCAGCAGACAGGTCACTTGTTTTGAATTCCAGAAAGTGTCTATCATACCTGCTGGCAGTCAGAAACTTGGTGGAGTGCAGGAACTTGATTTCTCCTGTGCACAAAGAACCCAAAGGATTCTTGTAAAAAGTATAACCATGAACAAAATTGGCAAGATCCAGACTTGTATTTGCACTGTAAATTAGATGTACACGGATACAACTAATTCTGTTATAATGGGTTTCATTAACGCAAATTGTCTGTAACGCAATTGATGAATAGTGGACGCTGTTTGGATAGTGTGATTTTTTTTTCTCTGTAGCAATTTCCCTATAACATGAATTTCTATGGCAGTTTTCAATAGTGTGATATCACAAGAACACAACTATCAGGTTATAGGAGAACTGTCTGTACTGCCAAGTAATAGCCTCTGCACAACATCAGGTATTTCAAATATCATATCTAACTTAACCTAATCCATCAGCAGTTTCACTTGGAATTGGTTTCAGTTTGGATTGGTAATCCTTCCTTTATACCGTCCGTCAGCTTGCATTGCATTGCATTGCATTGCATTTTGACAGAACATCGTCACTGATTTGTATTGTCACAGTGCATGAATTGGTACTTCTCAATAAACTCAAAAGAAACTTTTGTCCTCATTGAGATTCAGTGTGCGGAGGGATATAAATCTAGGTTTAAATACAATGCATATTATGTTGGCTGTGGAAATGAAATAATTTTAATTACATAATGGTTCTTTCATAAAACATTTTTATTTCAGTGATTACCTCATTAATTCATGCTGTGTCCTTATTCAAAAGTGTTGCATAAGATTTTGTTTGTGGAATAAGGGAAAAGTAATTAAACTGATGTCCCAAAAGTGTATCATTGTTCAGCGTTTAATAGGCTTGTATTCTAATGCTCTCATAACTTTTCAGTAGGACTGTAAAATTGGTGTAGATTGGTGATTGAATATTGCACAGATTTGTTGCTATAATCCATTAGGCCCATTTATGTTTTATTTAATATCCTTCCTGGAAATTTTGAAGCTTTTTAAATGTGGTTATATTCAGTGGTAGATAACCTGTGTTTAAAACAAAATGTTAAAGAATGGTTGTAGCTACGTGAATACAAGCTGCACTTTGTACTTTGTACAGTACTTTTAATGGAGTAAAATGTCACAAAATGCCAAAGAGCATTGCAAAACAAAAGTTCGCACCAAGCCGTGTAGGAAGCTATTTGGACGGATAAGAGTGAAATTATAAGAAGCATTTCAAATGCCTCCATGGTCTCACTGCTTTCTAATCTCCTTCAATTCCACAACTTTCTATCGCTAAATTCAAGTCTGTTGAACCCCTGATTTTAATAACTCCAGTGGTGGCTCAATCTTCAGCTGCCAAGCAAATAAGCTGTGGGATTTGTGGTTTCATATACATACCTTTTTTTTAAGGGTTATATCTTGAACTGCTGTCATTCCATGCCTTGGCACGATATAATACTTTTCCCATTAGTTATTGGGCAGTTTGAAGCAGTAGCAGTGGAGTGCAGGTGTACCTGTACTTGGGTCCCAGTGAACATTCACTGTTGAAGTGAAAAACAGAAACAACAGGTCTGGCAGCATCTGTGGAAAGAAAACAGTTATTGTTCAGAGTCCAGTGACTCTCTATTAGTAGAGTTCTGATGAGTCAGCAGACACTGAAATGTTAATCCTGCTTTCTTCCCACAGATGCTGCTGGACCTGCTGAGTTTCTGCAGCGATTTCTGTTTTGAAGTTTCCACCACCAATAATATCTGCCTGCACGTGCTCTCCTCCAATTCTTTTTCATCATCTGCAAGCATATCAGCATATGCACTTTAAAAAGCCAATTTTGAAACCACTTTAAATGCTTGTCTTGACAAATTATTTACATCTTTAAACCTAGATGTTCAAGCCTTTTTGTTTGCTAGCTTTTAATCAAGTTTTAAAAGTTTGTTTGGTATTTATCGCTTCTATTGCGCGTGCTCTTGTCAGCAGACACAGCCTATCTGTTTACAGTTTTATTGTCAAAGAACCCACTTTATTGTTCCACCAATCCTTCTATGTGATTGGTATGTTTATGTAAAAGGAAAAACATTATATGACCAAGTAGAAGAATTGATTTTGAAGATTTGACTGCAAAATATACACATTTCAAACCTTCCATTTCCAGATGAAAGAAAGAACTGGGGTGCAAAAGAAACATCTGGTTAAAAGAAACCTCACTGTGTATGTAAGTGATTCTGTAGTTATGTAGAGATTCTACATACTGTGCCCTCACTCTGGGATTGTATCAGGCCATGGTAAAATTCTACAAATCTGGGAGATTTTAATTAGTAAAAGACTACTTGCGACAATTTTTGTTCCAGTTTAAACATTAAACAGCAGAGGTCTGGAGTGTCACCTTGCAAGCATTGCTTATAGGTAGTTTTATGCCTGCTGAAGCTAACTGCTGTAAATTGGGATTATCGGAAGAATTTGTCCGGTCATAATACCTGGAAGGAAGTTTTTTTAAAAATCTTTTGCTTTCACTTTTGTAAGTCTGCAGCTATTTTCCCACAAAATCAATACTGGTGAAGCTTGAGAGCTGAAACAGAGGAAAAGAGCATAATCAAACAATAACCTTGTAAACAATGCACACCATGTAGCTCATATGTGCACCAACAAAATATTCACTTTTAACACTGCATGGAAGACCTGTTGAACTGAGAACTTTGCTTTCTGTTTGGCTCAATGTCACCTGAGGCCACATCCAAAAGCTGGATAAGCACAGCGTTTTAAACAACCAAGAGTATGTACCAAACAATGTAAAGTCAAGATTCACAAAAAAATCCAGCTAAGCTTTATGTCCAGATGATGAGGATGACCAGACTGCTGTTGAACTGTGAGCCGACATGGTGAGCCATTGTACAGTGGTGCTGATGTAGCCTTTACCACTGTCCAGAATATATGTCTAGACAGTGTCAGCATAATCTTTACATAAAACTGGATATTTGGTGCAATTGCCAACATCCATCCATTTCACATTGACTTGTACGCACCTTTAAAAATAGGAATTGATAATTCATCTAATTACTGCCCGACTCTCCACGTAATGGACCAGAGATTCCATTCCTAGGATTCATTGCACTAGAAAAACTCTCCAAGGTCACCTCCAATATTTCATTGTGTGCCCTACAGAACTAGTGATTGTAAACTTACTAGCATTCAAGAGCCTGCCTTTGGTCACTATCCATGATATCATCAAGCTAATGATGAGGACCACAGTTTGCAAGAATTGTCATTGGAAATCCTGAACTTATTTTTTGTACAGAGAGAAGACCACAAATTTGGAATGCACAGACCATTAGTGAACAGGCTACAAGTCACTTCTTAAACTGAATATAGAAACCCAACCCAAAGTATCAAACATTGCACTTTTCATCAGACGAATTACTCAGAAGAACAGGGTAAGGTAAAAGTTGCTCATGATTGGTATGTGGGTTGCAAATTACCCAGCCTCTAATATTAAAGTTCAGATTCCAATGCTAATTGCAGATGGAATCCAGCAGAAATAATCTATAACCAGCACCAAGTATTAAATACTTGTATTAAATGGCATGGTAGTGTACTGAAGCAGATGTCAAATTTGGACTATACTCCATGTCTCTGGTTGTGATGATCTGACTGTGACTAAAACACAATCTCTAAGACACCAGAAACAAAGAAATTCTGAACTTTGCCAGAGACTGTGTTTAGAAAGATCATTAAAACTGGGTGTTAAGCAAACCACGAAAGTGCTCCAGAGGCCTGTCCATTTATTGCTATATTGAAGTGTGTTCAGACGTAATGCTATCTTGTTTTGCTGCCATGTAAATAGTATGACATTTTGTAAAGGTAAACTGTATGGTTTTAAAAATCTGCCTTCCTTTTGTTAATGGGACACTTTTTTTTAGGTTGGAGATAGTAAGAACTGCAGATGCTGGAGTCAGAGATAACAGTGTGGAGCTGGGGGAACACAGCAGGCCAGGCAGCATCAGAGAAGCAGGAAAGTCGACGTTTCGGGTCGGGACCCTTCTTCAGAAATGGGGATGGGCAAGGGGGCTCAGAAATAAACAGAGAGAGGGGTTGGGGCTGGGGAAGGTAGATGGGTTGGTGATATCTTCCCCAGACCCAACCCCTCTCTCTGTTCATTTCCAAGCTCCCTTGCCCCTCCCCATTTCTGAAGAAGGGTCCTGACCCGAAACATCAGCTTTCCTGCTCCTCTGATGCTCCCTGGCCTGCTGTGTTCCTCCAGCTTCACACTTCTTTTGTTGACCAGCTTTACACATTCTCTGTGGACTGCTCTTATCAGACTTTTGGGGGGGCTAAGAATGCAGGTTTGACATTTATCTTGCAGGAAGGCATCCTGCAGTTATGCTTTGGGCATTAATTATATTCAATAGAAAATTCTTGGAAATGGAAATAATTTAACATACCAGTTGACACTGTTGAACTTGCCACAATCTATGTGGTAGCTGCTTCAATAGAAAGAATCTTCTGTTGAAATCCCATAATACTCTCGCATGCTACTGGACTGCATCTCAGGCTGCACATTTGAAACCAGTTAATATGTTTGTCATTGAACTGAGCCACAAGACTTCAATGAAAATTAGCAGACTTCCTAATTTAATGAGCTGTGCATCACCATGATGAGCACAAATATTACCAAAAGAAAACAAAATAAATGAAATGCTCATTTAACAGTACTGGCAGTTCTATTTGCAGAGTTATTCTTTGCTGAAGACTCTAACCAGTGAGCTCCAGTTTGAGGCCAGACCTTCTGATCATCTTTTGAGGCATTATAAACTGATTTTCAAATCACGTTATCACATCCTCCACTTAAATAACAAGGTCTGAACAACAGCAGAACAAATACCTACTTGACTGCTGGAGCTTGGGTACATTTATTTTCAACTAAATCAGCTGGAGCACGGATCTATCCTGTTTCCTGCTATTTCACTAAAGCAGGATGCTTGCCAACTGCTGTAATCACTTGTAATGATCACAGTTAAAATTATCATGGTGTTGCAGTTTGTTTCTGTAATAACCTCAGCATTTTTCAAGTTGATGAGATTATGTTGCAATGCAAGTTTTAAGGATTTTTTTTTGAGATTCCCCACTATGGGTTCTAATGATGCTTGCAGAATGCAGAATTATCAGTTCAAATATTCTGGTATGGTCGTGCAATAGCTTTTCATCTGTTTCCATGCAGCGCGAGTCCCTGTTATCCCAGTTAGGAAGGCGGGCTTCTGTTTGTCGTGTTCTTATATTTATGTATTCACCTTCAGAAAAGAGCAGATCAACAAGGGGTGGTGGGGGTTGGAGGGGATAGGAGTAAATTTGGACAGCATGAATCCGGTTATCAACAAACACCAGATTAAAAGCAGCTCTTCAGGAATAATGAGGATGGAACAGCTGCTTATGAATGCACATAACAATGACCTCAATACACTAGTACTGATAGCTTTAACTGAGTCCTAAAGGATTTAATTTTTAAACATTTTTTATACGATTATTATTGATAATGCATGGGAAAAAAAGCACTTCAACAAAATGTATTTTTATTAGTAGATAAATTTGAGAGTTTGGAACATTGAAGTAACAGCAAAGTGCAAACTTTTATACGATAATCCTAAGGAAAATTAAATTTGTTAACATTTACACCAGAAATTGCCGAGATTTGCTTTCATCTTAAAGGACCAAAGTTGATTTGGTGACCTCGAAGTCTGACCCACTTTCAGACTTAGAAGTATAGGCTTTACTGCCAAATGTATTTTTAAATTTGCACAAAGCAAGAAACAAAGGAATGATCTTTCATTGATATGTGGCGTCTCAAAATCTGAGGACAACCCAGTACAGCCAATGAGCTACTTCTGTAATGCAGGAAATATGTTTTCCCAGAGGTTTCTTTTGCCTTTTCCAGTATATTGTATAAATACGGGTGCAGTGGAGAAAGAGAGGCATCTAGTCATAATATTTCAGCCATCACAATGTGGGACAAATTAGATAGACCAACTATATATTCTGCGATGTTTTAAGATTCTAATTTTGTATAAATTATGAATTATACTGAAGTAAAGATTAATGAAATTATGAATTCTACTGCATCACTGTAGTAACTTGCTTGGTGCAGAAGCTTTTATAGCCTACCTAGAATAATGACCCTGCTTAACACCACTGGAGTAATTAGACTGAGTGCACAATAAGTGAAAATAAGCTCCTCGCTAGATGAAGAACCTGAGTGTTCTTGTGCCTCAGAGCTGGAAACCCATAGTATGTATGACCCTATGGTCCATTTGAGAATAAGATGTGTAATTGTGATCAATCTCTGAAGGAAGTTTTTTGATCAACTACAGCAATTTTGCTTTGTTAAGATCATTTAATGTTCAATAAAATTAGTAAGTTGCCTTCTTTCGAACCTTGTAACTTTAATGGATAGTGTCTGACTGGTACTCTGAAAATGTAGGACATTTTTGCACTGAATATTTTCACTCCTTCGTTCTCAAATTCCAAGTCCATAACTAAGGGTCTTTTTGAGTTGCTGTATCAAAAGCCTTACTGTATCAAAAGGGAAGCAATAGTGATTCTCAAGAATCAGACTAGAAATAAAAGACAAACTGTAGGAAATGAAAAAGATTGAAAAAAGTGGATTGAATTCCGTTTAAAATTGAAGAGTGTTAGACTTAATTTTTAGGTCAATTAAGTTTCAATGCAGAGAGAAGGCAACAATATAGCAGTTGGGGGCCGTGGGGTAGAAATGTGCCAAGTTTTGTAAATAGAAACATTCTTTCATGCTAGCTGGCACTCTGAGTAAGAGCTGAGTATAAAGAGCCCAGATGAGGAAGGCTTAACAGCTAAACCTGTGCTCTGAACTTTAGTGCTGAGATGCCATCTGGCTGAACTGCTGAACTGATTTTGGATTTTTCACCAGTTTCTGACAAGCAACTTCCTTTTTTTTTCCTCAATCAAGGATGCTCACTCACCCAGCGTGACAGGACCCTGGAGTATGTCCCGATCCATGTCTCACATCTCCGCTCTTGCCCCTTGCCTTTTACTTTACACCCTGCCTGCCTGCCTTTAATCAACAATTGTTCTCTGCTATTTTCATCAACTAGAGTGTAATGCGACCATAAAACACATCTTCCCTTGTCCTCCGTCTGTTTCAGCATTCTGTAATGGCCATTTCCTTTCTGGCATCCTAGTCCACACCTCTGTTACCCCTGACAAGTCCCCCACCTCCAATTCCTATATCCTTCCATGCAAAAATGGGAGATGCAATAGCTGTCTTTTTAAACCACTTCCCTTTTTGCTATCAAAGCCCCAACGCTTCTGAGTACAAGTGATTTACTTGTTTCTTTCAGTTCACTGTTCATGATATAGTCTTCTTTATACTGGGGAGACATTAGAATGAGCCTGCATCAGTGCCTGAAATGTCTTAACCTGCAAGGCTACGGACCAGATGCTGCCCATTTTAATCCCACCAAGAAGGTTTGCACTAAATGGGTTGAGGGTTTTTATTTCCACTATCAAACGGGACAGCAAATTTCAGATCCCCACCACCATCTTGGTGAAAAAGCTTTTCTTCCTGTCGTCTCTAATACTTCTACCAATTACCTTCCTTTTATTATGTGCTCCCTAGTAATTAACCTCTATCTGTTCGACTGGTCCCAGTCTGTCACATAGACCTTGTCAAATGGCTTATTTAAGATCCACTTAGAAAATATCCAATGCGTGATAAATCATCAATCCTCCTGTTACTTCCTCAAAAAATCATGTTGAATGTTTCTTTCTTTTTAGTTGTTTTGCAAGTTTGATCTTTGTCTTCCTCCCTTCTTTATTTTGTCATTTTGTATTCAGATGGTTAGTACATAGCTACTGACACTTCATTTGAACGTGACCATTGTTTCCTCACACTTTCAATTATCCCTCCTGCGTCATGAAAGCTTTTGTTACTTAATCTCTCCGGCCTCCATCCTATGATCTTCACCTTTGTTCATTCTGCTCTGCCCCTTCTTCCACTGACTTTTTAAAAAACAATTTATATTTCACTTATATAAGGTGTGGAGCTGGATAAACACAGCAGGCCAGGCAGCATCAGAGGAGCAGGAAAGCTGACGTTTTGGGTCTGGACCCTTCTTCAGAAATGGGGGAAGGGAAGGGGACTCTGAAATAAATAGGGAGAGGGGGAGGCGATGATAGAAGATGGATAGAGGAGCAGATAGGTGGAGAGAAGGCTGACAGGTCAAGGAGGTGGGGATGAAGCCAGTACAGGTGAGCGTAGGTAGGGAGTTGAGATGTGGGTTGGTCAGTGGGGAGGGAGGGAGGGAGGGAAGGAGGGACAGGTAGGTGGGAGGGAAGACAGACAGGTCAAGGAGGCAGGGATGAGGCTAGTAGGTAGAAAATGGGGGTGGGGTTTGGTCAGTGAGGTGGGAGGAGCGGATAGGTGGGAGTAAAGACGGACAGATCAAAGAGGCGGGGGCCAGATGGGCTGGTCTTGGGATGAGGTCAGAGGTGGGGAGATTTTGAAGCTTGTGAAGTCCACGTTGAGACCATTGGGCTGCAGGGTTCCCAAGCGGAATATGAGGTGCTGTTCCTCCAGCCTTCGGGTGGCATCATTGTGGCACTGGAGGAGGCCCAGGATGGACATGTCGTCCAAGGAGTGGGAGGGGGAGTTGAAGTGGTTCGCGACTGGGATAGCCTTGTTAAAGATCATCAACCTGAAATGTTAACTGGTTTTTCTCCATGATGCTGCCCAACCTGCTAAATTTTCACAGCCCTTTGGTTTTGGTCTTCCATGACTTTCTATTCTGTTTACATAGTTTCCTTTTTCACCCTCTTGTTGGGGTTTTCAGGGCTATATCCAACTCCTTGGCCAAGAGGCTTACACATTTCAGTCACGTGCAGTGTTGGGTTTAGACCCATTAACTCAGGCTAGGCTGTAGCAAGGAGCACCACATTCTTAATGGCTTGGTGTTGCACGATGCAAACCCACAAAAACCAGTGATAAATGATTGACTATGATGTGCATCTGTGCTTTGTCAAGTCATTGATCTATTCAATCTTATGCAGCACCCTTTTGTGATGTGTATTATAGCAGTATGAACTTCCTGGCTTTTCCAAAAATTTGTCCTGCTTTCCAATCAAAATACCATGATTACCCAAAATTCATCAGCAAGCTGATGTATACTACCCTTTGAGAGGCCTACATTTCTGGGGATCATATAACTCTTCTGATATAAATGCTCATTTGTGTTTCTGTACTTTTTTTTGCCCTTTTTCTGAGGGAAATTTTTAATCATGTATCCAGTTGCAATCCAAGAATGTAACTTATTGACGCAATGATTTTTGAATGGGATAAAGCTGTTAAATTCTTTTTTGTATTGGAGTCTGATCAAATCAGATGCCAAGTGGCAGCTGTGAAAGTTTGAATGCATTTGCAATTGGTGCTGATCGGCTGCAGATATTTGGCAATGTACACTGTTACTATGTGATTACAATAATCACACATCAAGGGCAGTTCAGTGGCTCAGATCCAGCTATCTTCCAGTTCAACCTAGAAGCACAATTATGCAGTACATTTTACATGTTGGACAGAACAAAAGATTTGCATTGAGCACTCATGCCTCACCTGGAGTATTGGGTCCAGGTCTGGGCAACAGACTTTGGAAATGATGTGATGGTATTATGGAGAATGCAGAAAAGATTTATGAAACGGATCCCACGGATGAGGACCTTCGCTAAAGAGGAGAGCTTGAAGCAGTTTGGATTGCTATACTTGAAGGGAAAGTTAAAGGAATGTTGATAGTTTACAAAATCATGAAGGGGACTAGAAGGAGGACCTGTTCTCCTTGCAGAAATGTTCAAGGACAAGTGGGCACAGGTTTGCGGTAATTTGCAATAGAAGCAATGGAGACGAGTGTAAAAGTTTGTCATGTAGCAAGTGGCTAGGATCTTGCATGAACTGCTTGTGTTGTGGAAGCAGCTTGAGTGAGACATTCAGGAGGATTTTATTTCCGAAAAGGAGCAATGCACAAACGCCAACAGGAGAAGGCAGCGGAGTGGCACTAGGTAAATTGGTTCTGTGGACAGCTGGCACAGACATGATGGGTAGAATGGCCCCATGTGATTCTGAGTAAAATATACATTTCCACTGGCTTAAACACTGCTGATGTGTCTGGTTCAGGTAAGAAATCTGGGTAAGTAGTGATGAATTGTAAATTCCTAATTTATCCCTTTTTCAAAGCATCGGTAATTATCAGGCTAGTCAGATTTTTAAAAAAATTGTTGTATCTTGTTAGCCGGACTGAATATTCCACTATTTTGCATATTCTTTTTCTGTAGATTACCAAATTTTAGAGTGTCTCTCTTTTGATTTTCTTTTGGATCCTATGGTTATTTTCCTCTTGCAGGTCGCAAAACTAGTTACCTCATCCTGTATATCACAAGACACATTTTTACATCCTTGGCTCATTGGTTTGAATCCTCTGGTATTCCACAATCTCTTTCACACGCTATAACCCACAACTTGTCTTGTATTATTTGTCTCTCTCTATGGTCTCTTCAACTGCAGAGCTCCCTGTGATTGCTGTTTCTTGTGGATGGGCGCTGAGCACCTGAGATGATCTGCCATCCATATTTGACACCCAGACTAACCACACGGACACCTATCGTTTGTCCCCTGTAATGTTGTGTAGGTCTTGCCACAAAGCAAAGTCAGATAGAATCGTGGGCAACCATACATCCCTCCCCGATTGAGCTCAATGCATTCTTTGAACACAAGGTTAGTGAAATGATGTCATCAATCTCATCAGCCTCTGATACACTGGTACCCTCAGTCACTGCTGCAAACGTTAGATCGGCCACCTTGAGAGTAAACCCATGGAAAGCAACTGGCCCAGATGGAGTCCCTGGCCATACAGTCAGATCCTGCGCGGACCAGCTGGCGGGAGTACTCGCAGACATCTTTTAACCTCTCCTTACCATGATCTGAAATGCCCCACCTGCTTCAAGAAGGCCACCATCCTCCTGGTGCCCAAGAAAAATCATACAGCATGTCTCCATGCCTACTGCCCGGTGGCTCTGACATCCATAATTATAACGTGCTTCGAGAAGTTGGTCATGGCTCACATCAACTTCAGTCTCCGAGATTGCCTTTAACCCTTGCAATTTGCCTACCAATGCAACAGGTCCATGGTTCAATGCAGTCATTTCCCTGACCCTACACTTGTTCCCGGAACATCTGAATAACAAGGATATCTATATCAAGCTCCTACTTATTGACTGCAGCTTCGCCTTTAACACCATAATTCCAAACAAACTCATCCCTGCACTTTAGGATTCAGGTCTCTGCTCCCTCTCTGCAAATGGATTCTCAACTTCCTGACCCACAGACTGCAGTCAGTAAGAACAGGCCACAGCACCACCTCCACCATAATCCTCAACCACACAAGGTCCATACTCAGCCCTCTACTGTACTCCATATATGCTCATGACTGTGTGGCCAAATTCTGTCCCAACTCCATTTACAAGTTTGGTGCCACAACTACTGTAGGTTAGATCTCAAACAACGACGAGGCAGAATACGGGAAAGACGATTGAGTGCAATCTATCCATCAACATAAGCAAAATGAAAGAGCTGGTCGTTTCAGGACGTGGAGCGGAGGCTATGCCCCTGTCTGCATCAGTGGAGCTGAGGTGGAGATGGTCAAGACCGTCAAGTTCCTGGGCATGACGATCACCAGCAATCTGTCCCAGTCCACCCACATTGACCCTACGGTTTAAGAAAACCCAACAATGCCTCTGCTTCCTCAGGAAGCAAAGGTAATTTGGCATGTCCATAAAGACTATTTGACAATTTTTATAGATGCACCTTAGAAAACATCCTATTTGGATGCATCATGGCATGGTATAGCAACTGCTGTTCCCAAAACTCCAAGAAACTTACAGTTGTGAACACAGTCCAGTCCATCACGCAAACCAGCTAACCATCCATTGTCTCCATTTATACTTCCCGCAGCATCAGGAAAACAACCAACATTCACAAAGAGAACATAGTGTGGAGCTGGAGGAACACAGCAGGCCAGGCAGCATCAGAGGAGCAGGAAAGCTGACGTTTCGGGTCGGGACCCTACTTCAGAAAGAAATTTCTGAACTTTCCTGCTCCTCTGCTGCCTGGCCTGCTGTGTTCCTTCAGCCCCACACAGATATCTCTGACTCCAGCATCTGTAGTTCTTACAATCCCTGAACATTATCAAAGACCTTTCCCACTCCCGGTGTACTCTCTTCCACTCTCATCTGTCGGGCAGAAGATATAAAAGGTTGAATACGTGCACGAACAGATTCAAGAACAACTACTCCTCTGCTGACGTCAGACTTTTGAATCGACCTCTTCAATGTTAATGTCTATCTCTCTCAGCAGCTGTAACACTGTATCCTATACTCTGTTCTGTTACCCTGATGCACTTTATAGTACAATCTTCCTGTAAAGCATGTAAGACACAAATTTTCACTGTACCTCAATACACGTGATGGTAATAAATCAAATCAAACCTATTTAATGTGCTGTCCATAAACTTAACTGCTTTAATTGAAAGAAACTCCATGGAGAAATTTGGTTTTGAAAGCGTTAAAGAAGGCACAAGTGGTATGGTCTATATTTGTGTGGCCCTTTGGTAATTAATAATTGTTCTCCTTTATACACCTGTTTAGATCTTGTTTTGCATTGATGACAAATAGCAATATTGCCTCTGTTTTGAAAAGAAAACTGTGAATAGACTTTGTGCTTAGGACTTTTTTGTTGAGTATGTCTTCTGTTTGAAAACAAGAATAATTTGGATAGCTTCATTTATCATATACGTCTTTTCCATAGAAAAATATTAGTCTTTATATTAAACATTATTTTCATAACTGTACAGTCTTGGTTTTCAGTTTGTTTTGTATTAATTGATTTTGTAGGAAGCAAAAGTGAGTTTAAAAACATTTGAGTAATTCATGACCATTATTTAAGCTTTTAGATTATACTGTAACCGTCTGTAATTTGAGATTTATAGATGGGGGGGGGGGGGGGGGGTGTGGGTGTGGGTGTGTGTGTGTGTGTGTGTGTCGCATGGGACTGATGCAAATGGATTGGAATCCATTTATGTCAAGTTTGCTGCTCTGGGAAAAAAAATCAATTCTTACCACCAAATACCAATTTGCAATTCTACGGGCAGCTACACTAAATATTATGATTGGCACTTCTTTAATGCACTTGCTGTTTCCAGTGAGTCCATGGGACAGTTTACATCAACCCTGTGACACATCCCTGATCCAGTGGAAGAGACCTAGGCTACAAGGGCTCTTGCTGCAGTGGGAAAATATGCATTTTTTTACATTATTTCCAATGATATTTTAACATAGCAACAAAAAGGATCGCAAGTTACCACAGGCATTAGATATTAGCAAGAGAGTAAGAGAAGGTCGCAAAATTACAATTCAATGTTTTAGTTCTAAATTTTAAACTGGTTGGTGAGCTTTGAAGCTTTAAATTTTTTCCCCCCTTAATTCAGAATCTGCTCATAGTTGGTGTACGAAAAGATTTCCCACCTTCCTCCCTAGATAGAAACCTGTTCCTATCTTAATGGTTCATCGTGTTGATAGTGGAGTCTTGTAGTGAAACTTGACACCTGATCCTCTCCTTCCTCCGAACTGCAATGTCAGGTTAAAGGTTGCAGAGTTTGGTAAGAAGACCTGGACTTTGACCCTCCTCCTTTTGATGTACACTATTTTTAATCAGCAAAACAATTAAAAAATAGACTTTGGTAACTCAATTTCAATGTAAGTATGATGTCTTAATAAACAGTTAACAGAAGTTAGCATCTCTGCAGTATTGTGCTTGTCCTTTTGGTGTTGACAGATTAACTTTGCCATATGATGTGGGTGACTCATCAGCAAAGTGGACTCCATAACTCTGCATAGAGCTGCAATGTTTTGGGATGGTCTTTAACTTGGGCAGACAAAGCAGGAATAAAGGATAGCAAGAGGAAGGGAAGGAACCGATAGAAGCAATCTCTCTCATTCGTTGCACCGGAACGTGGGAGGGAACTTGTGCCTGGATTTAAAATGTTGCCAAGTCAGGTGGAGTATTTATGGCCAGGGAGGCAGGACATTAGAATTTGGTGTTTGTAAAATATTGGTGTTTATAAAATGCAAGGGGGGAAGGCAGTGCATGGTCCCTTTAAAAAAGATTGTACTTTTTCTATGCTTGGAGATGTCTTTGAGCAGCTTGAAGGCGTGCAAGTACAGACAGCATCCGAATTGAAACATTTGTATCGAAAGGCTGTGCAGTTAGCAGCCCAAGCAGCAATTTTTACCAAGACATGAAGTTTTGAAAATAAGCCAGTTTGAACCAGGCACTTGGACACCAAAAACCAATTGAATTTAAATCTGGTGGTTTTGACAATACAGGACCAATCCTATGGAAGAAACTGATATGTCATCAGGGGTATAAAAGCAGGGGGCAGTCGGAAAATCGCAGAGCTAACTGCCATCTGCGAGAGGTAACAGCTCTCCACTCTTAAAGAAAGCAACATCTATCCACAATGGTACCACGGCACTCCTAGCTAAGATTCCTGACACAGGAATTCAGAGAAGACAGAACATTCTGGAAGACGTAACTTGGCTGTAATTTTGAGAGACTAAATTCTGTTGTTTTGTTTTGTAAGTGGAACTTGTATTTACTGGAACAACAGATTAGAATCTGGTTTTATTTGGGAATAGTTAGTGGTTAGGGATTTACTTGGTTTGTTAATAGTTTAGTTAATTTGTTCACTGCTGGAGTTAGATAAATAAGTTGTTACTTGTTGATTATAAAGTGAGTGTCAAGGATTTATTTGATTTAACCACTATAAGTTGCTGGAAGACCGGTTACACCCCTTTTCACACTCCTTTTAGCAGGCTATAGGGTGAGGTCCACCTCTTTGGGTGTTTTGGTTTTGGTTCTCGGTGGTGGGGGTGGGGGGGTGGGTAGGGGTTGGTGTGGGGGGGTCAACCTCTGCTTCGTAACAAAAAGACAAAATTTGAAGGGGAGAATCTCAGGAAAACCCAAACCATGAAAGACTCTGTTCTGAAGTTAGATGTTATCAAGAAATGAAAAGAGCATAAGTAAACTTGTGGGAGCTAAGAATCATGTTGAACTAGTTCTGGGAGCCTTGAATGTCTGCTTGAGGGACAGTGTAAAATGATCATGGAGTGAGGTTTCCAGTTGTGCTAAAAATAAATAGGAAGGTCCCATCCTATAGGTTAAGTAGCTGTCAACAAAAGTTAGTGTTTAGGCAACATCACTTTTAGTTTAATGAAACAAGAACTGCAGATGCTGGAAATCTGAAACAAAAACGGAAATTGCTGGAGCAACTCAGCAGGTCTGACAGCATCTGTGGAGAGAAAGCAGAGTTAATGTTTTGGGTCCAGTGACCCTTCAGAACTCCTCAAGTTCTGAAGCGTTAACCCTACTTTTTCTCCACAGATACTGCCAGATCTGCTGAGAATCACTTTTTGTTTGCAGTAAAAAAACATACACTTTAATCTTGTTACGTGATTTTTTTTAAGCTGGTTGCTGGAAATCTAACTTTTAAAAAGTTACTTGTTACCATCTCCATAGAGATAGATTAACAGTAAACAAAACAATGCAATAAACTTGACTGAACACAGACTGAGTAAACACGTACCTCGTATGAAAATTCAGGCCTTTCATTTTTGTGTTCATAAAAGCAATGTCAGTTGCATTGCTGCATGAACATAATGTAATTTCAATAGAAATAGTTCCACATTTTGCTTCTGTGCTCCTATATTAACATGGTAGAATTGGTGGCATCTTGATCTTCATCATAGATTTACAAAGCACAGAAGAGCCCTTAAATTCGTTGTGGCTAAACCAGAGAAATGTAACAAAATATTTGGACCTCTTAATGATTTAAAAGCAGCTGTATTGACCAGAAAGACCTCACTTTACATCCCCAGTCTGTTTAGTCAACTGAGTTCAGCTGCAGCACCAGTAGTGCCTCCACAGTGGAAGCATAAGCCAGATCTTTTATTCCTCGTTACTGTCCAGTAACTCCTGTTGGCATGATCGCTTGTATGGATATTGGATGAGATCAGTTCAGGTTTTGTTGTCACGCCTCCTTTCCTCCCTTTCTCCTGTTACCCAGAGATAAATAGCCTGTCAAACATTCATTACCTCTGCTCTCAAGGAAAGGATTGCGACTTGGCCAAGGTACCAGAAAGCTGCAGGTGTCTGTGAGCTCTGACCCAGAAAAGAGAAAATTAGAGGTCTGGGATAAAAGATCCAGCACTTGCTATTTTGGTAGCAAGTCCAATGACATCCAACTGAAGGACTGCTCTTCAATGTTCACTAACAGTGGAACTGAATTACTGTCACATCACCCTGGGGTTCTGCAGCATCAAAGGTTTTTATCCCTTTCTTCAAAAGCAAACCTTTCATTTTCATCAGGTTGGACAGCATTTGTACAGATTACTTGTGATCGATCAGCAAGAAGTGCATTCACTCGATGTTATGGCGTGAAATTAAGTTTATTTTCTTTCCTATCCTTGTGATACTGTGAAAATCAATCTGGAAGCAAATTAATTACACACTTGTATTTGTGTTTGTGGAGGAGGTATTTAGCTCGGTTTGAAGTCAAGCGTTTGCTGCTGAAGAACCCAAGTAACCAAGAGATTGGAGCACATCTGGTAATCTTAAACAATAGATAATTAAAATAAAATATTGGTTCTGGTCACGATACTGTGGTTAGACTGTCAGTCAGATCCTATGATTAAAAGGGTATCTAGATGATGAGAGATTTGCTTTGTGCATCACCAATTAAGTTAATTTCAGATTAATTACAGATAATGAGTGCTGATATTACACTCATAATTGCAGACTGATTTTCTTTTCTGGCTGGATGCTTATTTCAATGTATGTTTATCAGTGAAAGTTTTTGATGTTGGGGAAGTTGGCCAATGATTTAAAATCGGCTGTTATTCTCAGTACTGAGATTAGATGGTATTCTGATGGAAATCAATGAAAAGCCTGAGCTGGTTTTATTGTGTTACATATCAAACAAGAATTTGCACTCCAAACTGTTCATCTGGGCAGGTGCCTGTGCTTCATAAGCTGTATCATATGGGAGCCTTTGGTCCGTGCCATGCATTGGATAGGAGCCTGGGATCTCTCCATTGTATTTTGTAGGAACTTATGAATATTTAATTGTCGTAAGGTATTTTTATGCTTTTTCAAATTCCTTACTATTTAATTGCACATAGGATTTTGGAGTATTATGGACACCTTTGTCTGTTACTTGCGGGATTATATGGTTTCTGAAGAAAAGTCCATGTTATCTGTGATGAGGGAAACAAAGATGCTGCCAGACCTGTTGAGCTTCCCAAGCACTTTGTTTTTAATTGATGACATACAGGTACATACTTTAGAGTGAGTGCAGTGAAGGTTTGGTAGATTGCTGATGGGCCAATGCCCTCCAAAAGTTGGATAAAATAGAATAAATTTCTCTTTCCTAGAATTTAGAAGCTCGTGAGGCGATTCTCGAGATGCTTGAGAAAACAAATGTTGGGTAAGCATCATACATCACCATGCCAGCTAGTGATTATGGAACTAAGTATTGTAGTCTTGGAAAAAGGTGTGGGGTAATTAGGATTGATGAGAAACTTCTTCACTCTCTCAATAATGAACTTTGTCTTGAACATACTTAACATCAACAGAACTCTAGGGGGACAGCATCTCCAGAGGCCAATTTGGGTTTTTGAATATTCAGGGTGTAATGCTTACGGGGTAATGTAGGGAAAACGGAGTTGAGGATCCACCATGGACATATGATAGAGCAGGCTTGAGGGCTGGTGGACCTACTTTTGCTCCTATTTCTTAGGTTCTTGTATACTGTACATCCGTTGAAGCATAGCATCTGATTTCTGGCAGGACTTGACTCTTTCTATTCCACGTATCGTCCCTGAATTGCATGTCAGACAGTAATGAAGCTTTTTGGTACTGTCTGTTCAGTGGGATCTTAGCCTTCCTGTGCTAAAAGTAGGGTAAAGGCAACTATTCTTGCACTTTCTTGTATAGACTTCTGGCACGAGCCGGGGCTTACTGTACTGTAAACCGGACAGCAGAACATCTGGCTATACGTAATCCAACAGGAGACTTATCCCTTTTTATCTCCTGTTTGTAACTTTGTTTACAATTAATTTCTTCTGGGGAAAAAAAATACCTTTTTTTATTCTTAACAGTCATTTTTTTCCTAATTTTCAACTTTGATTTTTCTTCGTAAAATCAATTTTCTCTCGATTTAAACTGAAAAAATTTCCGATTTTTCAAAAAAGAAACCTTTTGTGTCCCCAGATAATTATGTAATATTGATGCAACGGTGTTTCAAAATCAAAGACCTTGTTTTATGTTGAGGAAACAGCAGATTATATAGAGAACTACAAATACCTATTTAAATGGGCTAAGTTTGACACAACATGATTAAATAAGGAACTTGTCTACAAAGTTAGTTTTCCACATTGGCGACAGAACAAACTAATACGCCCAGTATTTAGGCAGCAAGAGACTCGAGCTAAAGGCAAAGATCAAGCTCACAACAAACTATAAATTCCCGGCTGTTACCAGAGCTCCAGAAGGGATACAGAGTTGCAGATATCCTAAGGGAATCTGTGTCCTTTTTTCTCTTGTCAAGATTTTGTTCCTCACTGAAAAGTGCATTAGCTACTGCGTACCTCAGAATTTCCTTACTCTGAAAATTGTTCCTCATACTGAAGGTTAAACCTGAAATATCTACTTGAACATTACAATTAAGTATTAAATATAAATACAGAGGTTCATTTGAAAGCAATAATGGTGGTGCTGGTAAAGCTTTTGTGATTTCACAACTCCAGTTGCTGTCAATTCACAAATCAGTCTGTGAATTTCAGGGGAATAGAGATTGACCATGAGTTGCAATCTGATTTAAAACGCTGATCAATTCACTTGGCACTGCTATTTTCTTTGCACAACAGCAGCTCACCTTTGACCTCCCAGTCAGTTTTAAGAACTTTCCGGATCTTTACATTGCATTAAACTTGAAATAAGATCACTGCAGGGAGTTAGAATTCATCCTTAACAGTGTAAGTATTGTTTAATAATGCGATAAAAGTTGTGCAATGGCGATTGGTGTCACCAACTCGGTGAACTGTTTTCAATCTGTTGTATTTCGTTCCTGATACAGCCACTTTTTAGAAATTCAATGCATTGTAAATTTCAAAGAATCACTTATTTATATTCTTAATTCAGTGTATCTTGCCCTTGTTTCTTTTTTCAGTTCCTGATTTAACAGTTCACTCTCTGCTTGTGTTAATTAGTTTCTTATTCAGTTCTTAAATCTTAGCTAAGGCGATGCATTGGTTGTTTGTACTGTCGTCCACCAATGTCCATGTCCCATTGTCCCTGTTGTGTAGACTGAGATTCATTTTATATGTTTTATATAATTTAACTTTGTCTTTTCAATTAGTAACCTGTATTTTCTGTGTATGAAGTTAATAATTAACTTGTAAGCATTTCTGTAACTATGGTGACTTATTTTCAAACTGCTTTGGAGGCAGGGCTTTAGAATTGATGGGTTTTTATGTGCATTAGCAGGGTTTCACCTCTGAGCAAGATAAACAAGCTCCAGTTTGGAAAGGGTTTTTAGGGTCTAGGGAAACATCGAATCCTAGAGTTTTTCTTCTGAGTTTTGGGTGGTCCTGTCAAATCTATTTTTTTAAGATGTTTGCATAGGTCAGTGGCCCTGACGTGGGAAGGATCTAATAGAATGAAAAAGAGTTAGTACTAGTCCCAGACCAGAAGTATTGCAATTAAAAGCCTGAAGAAGTTACTTAGAGTGGAGTCCGTTTAAGGTCCAGAAGAAAGCATCTGCAGTTCCAGTTTAAAGTCACTTTAAACTGATCGAAGTGTTAGAGGCAGGACTCTGGTGTGATTAATCTGAGTCATATTTTTGGGTATCCTACAAAATCTATTTGTCTTTGCAAGTTATAATTGTTTGGGATTAATGAGATCATACTTGTACTGCGTATGAAATCTTTTAATTTGTATTATGAGCAGATAGTTTGGGTTATTTTATTGTATCATCTTTTGTTAATAAACATCTATTGTGGATTTTGTTTTAACACTGAAATGTGCTAATGCTTTAGTGAGAGACCACTTTGTTTTAACAAAATATGATCTCAAGACAGGTTTCAGGCTGAGATCTAATTTGTCCAGTAATAACATCAGATTTTCAGAAGGTAAATAGTTTGGCATTTAGGCTTATGGGATTGAGGCATATATGAGCATTGAATGAGAGTTGGTTAACAGACAGATGACAGAGTCAGAACAAGCTGGTCATTTTGGGTTGGCAGACTGTAACCGGTCAAGGCTGTAGGGTTCTGCTTGTACCTCAATTGTGTGCAACCTATGTCAATAACTTTGAGGAGCCTTTGAGTGTACTCTATCAAAGAAAGAAACCTATGACCACAATGTAAAATGATGTAGATGAATTAGTGATGGGGCAAGCAGGTGGCAAATGGTGTATAATGTGTGGGTATGTGAAACTGTCCCCTTTATATGAAAAATGAATAGGTAGAACATTGTTTAGAATGTGAGACACAAGTGAATGATATGGGAATCCTATTTCACAAATAACAGAAAGTTGTTGTTTGGGTACAACCAGAAGTTTGGAGAGCAAACTGCATGTTACTTTCATCAGAAGAATGTTATGCTCTAATAACCTTTTCAAGAAGGAGGCAGATATAACTCTTGTGGCTAAAGAGATCAGGGGACATTGGGGAGGGCAGGATTAGGGTATTGAGCTCGATGATCAGCCATGATCCTAATGAACGGCAGAGCAGACTCAAGGGTTCGAATGATCTACATCTGCTCCTATGCTTCTGTGTTTCTACATGGGAGTCTTGCTGCAATGGTATCATGTTTGATTTCACGCCCAGAGTAAGTATACGCACAGACTTTCTGCTCATGATCATGCTGCTGTTTATGGAAGTTTGCTGTGTGCAAACTAGCTGCTGTGTTTCCTATATTACAGCTGTAAAGCATTTGGAACACCTGGTAGTTGCAAAACGTGCTGTATAATTCCAAGTTTTTCTTTGTTGAAGTTATTTGAACACACTGTGATACTCACTCTGTCTTTGGAAGGTTAGAGGTAGGGGGGGTGCAGTCTCAGAATAAGGGTTTGGCTATTTGTGACTCAGATAAGGAGAAAATTTCTCCATTCAGAAAATCTTGTCTGTCTATGAAATTCTCCATGCAAGAGGAGTCTGTATTTTCAGTCATTTAGTCTATTCATAACTGAGGTTGGTAGACGTCCAGGCAGAAATGAAATCTCGGGATATATTGTGACTGATGCTTTTTCTATGTTTGATTCAAATATAGCTGAGTGAAATTCAGGTATTGTTCTCAAACAATACTCAATGCAAGATGGGATCATAACACTGGTCACTCCAACTTTAGCTTACATTTCTAGGACAGATGGGAAAAGTTTTAATGGTGCACATGAATGCGTTGCTGCAGCAAATTCAGCCCAATTTGTCAAGAGCTCATTGAAAATTGGAATTTGTTGTTTTTGTGATCCTATTTTCCTTTTGGATTTTGAGGCACAGAAACTGCCTGTGTTGTCATCTAATCTTACACTTTTTTTTCTTTTCTCCTGACACAGATTTGGAGATATCTTTGCACATGCACTCTTGCATTGTGTCTGCCTGCAGATGTACAGCTATATTATTGATTCTGATGGTTTGATGTTAGTGTTGAGGGGAGTTCAAGTTTACCTCTGAGTTAGCCTGAAGTTTACTCAGCTCAGACTGGAAAGTAAATATTGAGATGATTGAGCAGCTATAATGTAATGCCCAGACTTGATCTATTATTAGAGGTAATCAATTGTAGTAATATAAACAATACAAAATTATCTGTTAAATAGAGGGATGTGGAGTGCTTGTGTATTAAGCATAGCAAGTTAAGGTTTAGTTGAATGTCAATTAATTACATTTAAAGTGAATAATGGATTGGGTGGAATTAATGAGTTGGAGATTAAGGATAACACATGTTGCATGATATGTGGGCTATATCATTAATATAGATACTGTAACTGTACATTGGCAAGAAGTGTGCCCTTTACACTCAGAATCTTCAAATACAGATATCATTATAAGTGGGCAATTGTAGTGTAATTTAGGTGCAGAAGAATCTGAACTTGCATCAAGTAATTATCAATATTGGTCGATTTGTGAGGAGAGATTGAGTAGACTGGGACTATTCTCATTAGAATTTACAAGAATGAGGTTGGGGTGGTGGGGGCGATGTTTCGTAGAAACATATAAAATTATGGAGGGAATAGATAAGGTAGAAACAGGGAGGTTGATTCCACCTGTGGGTGAAACTAGGACGAGGGGGCATAGCCTCAAAATAAGGGGGAGCAGATTTAGCACTGAGGTGAGGAGGAACTTCTCACAAAGGATTGTGAATCTGTGGAATTCCCTGCCCAGTGAACCAGTTGAGGCTACCTCGGTGAATGTTTTTAAAGGCAAAGATTGATTTTTGAACAGTAAAGGAATTAAGGGTTGTGGTGAGCGGGTGGGTAAGTGGAGCTGATCTGGAGTTATGATCTTATTGAATGGCAGAGCAGACTCAAGGAGTCCTATGGCCTACTCCTGATCCTATTTCTTTGTGTCCTTGTGCTCTAATGAATTCAGCATAGATATGCATCCAAAATAAAAAGAAAACCCTCTCCGCCAATCCAAATCTTTTATTTCAGTCCAGTTGTCATATGTGTACAACACCCCCTTTTTAAGGGGGCATATACTAAACTGCTGTCAATCACTCATCTGAAGCAGGATGTGAAGGAAAATATGTATTCAGACTTCAGTGGTGACTAATGTCTAACATGTGCACGTACTCCCAGTTAACGTTGTATGAGTATAGTGTCCAAATAAAGGATTCACAATATTATTTTGCCAATTGTGTTGTATGAATAATACAATTACATTGAATTAGCTGTTCTTTGTCCAATGTGTCTATTTCACTGCATGTTCAATATGTTAATGTGAAGGGCTAAAAGATATATTTTAGAGGTTCATGCAATACGTGTTTGCAAACATTGAAAATGCTGATGTACTTTTTTGACTAATCTTCAACAATCTATTGAACAATTTTAAAGGTGCTCAAATAACTTAAGTGTGAAAGAAATTAATTTCTCAGAAATGGATAGAATTGAAAGCCTTTATCCCAGCAATTGTGCATAAACAGATGGAAATCTGCCTCAATCAGCAGATTTTTTTTCACTTTTTTCCATTTCCTTAAACTTTTAGCTCAGTTACTGTACGAGATGAGGAATGTAGTTTGAATTTGAGAAGTTATACAGAAATTGTCTATGCCAGAATATAAGGACAGAGAAAACTAAACTAAATGCAGAAATAACAATTTTTGCCATGCTGGTTTTAAAAAGCTTATATTCCCCTCAAAAGTAAAAACTTAGTCACCCGTTTTCATTTAATGATCTCGAAATAACCACCAAGCTTTCAAAATTGAGAAAGAGTATGTGAATCTCAGTTAAATCTCTGAACCTGCATTTGTCCACTTTACATTCCTGGCAATTTTTTTAAACATTGTGCCTCATTTTTACTTATGACTAATAAGCTAGCAGCACCGTCACTCATTAGAGGTAATTAGCACATTTTTAAAAAAACCACGATGTCAGTTTGGGCAGCATCCCACACTGTTGTCACAAAGCCATTGTTATCATTAATGAAATATGAATTATTAAAAGTTACCACCTGAGCTTCGCACCCCTACCACATTTAATGATGATGTCTGTCGTGTGCCTGTGACCTCACTCTCAGCCCCTTCTCTCACACTGCGCCTCTCTGGCCTCTTGTCTCTTGCTGCTGCACTCCCTATTCTTAAATGCACCTACTGACAAAGAAAATTGAGTCCTTCTCAATATCTGTTGGTGAAAAATTTTGGCAGTACTGATACTATTAGTGACTTTGTAATATTCGCTGTACGTCTTCATTTTTTTAAAAAATGTGGTGAAACTCTTAACGTGCTCCCAAAATCTCAAAAAACTAATTTCTGGCTTAACTTGGCTTAAATCACCCATTGTTATTTTATCTTATGAGTGGCAGATAGTTTCAACAGAGATAACATGGAAACAGTGCAAATAAATAAGGATATACTGTGTCAGTGCTTCAGAATATAACGGGTATAAATGACTTGTGACAAAATGGCAGAATGCCTCTCTTGCAGTGTAGTTAAGCTGAAATTGTGGAGTATTGTTTCAAATTCTAACATTGTGAATAATTGAGTGAAAAGAATATTCGTCGTTATGTTTAAATGCTTGCTGTTGCACATGGTAAGCCATTATTGTCTGTAATGTAAATCTGTCCCTTGTTTTCACGTAGTATACTGCTCCTCAAATGTTGTGCAATTATCTCTCGTACCCTATAGAAAAACTTGTTTTGCTGACAACCAGCTGTATTAGTGAGTATTCTATGTACTCTCAATTAACCCCTGAAGGCATGAGTTAAAGCCCTTTGAGCTGCCATTGTGTGAATACCAGTCTTCCAATGTTACTGTTTCTCCAGTGGATATCTGACATCTAAGAGAGAGGTTCAGAATCAGCTCCCAAAGAGAGCACGTTTAAATCAAATTTTATCAGAGGCAGATAGTATTGTCTGATAACTTGCTTTAAATAATTGTTATTTCAAAGGTAAAGCTTCCTATTTAGAAGTCGGTTGAATTACTGAAATAATTGAATTTTGTACATTTATTCTGAAAACCAATCTCAGTCCAGATCAGATCTCCGTTCTGTAGCCTATTTGTTTTTCATTCATTGTGAGGATATGGGTGTCATTGACTGGCCCAGTAATTATTGCCCATCTCTACTTCCCTTTTTAGAAGATGGTGGAGAGCTGCTTTCTTAAATTTCTGTAGCCCTTGTGGTGTAGAGACCTCAAGAGTGCTGTCGGAAGGAACTCCTCAGGATTGTTAACCCTATATGTGATTTTCTCGCTGCGCAGAGTATTTAGTACTCAGTCACAGGCTGTCAGCCTTCGTAGCTTACGTTGCTTTTTTAGCCCAGAGGGAGTCGCAGGCAGTTGTTCATGGTAGGAAGCACTGAAGAGTAAAGGGGGTGGGTATGTCACTGTCCAGCACAGTGTTATGTCAACCTTACACCTGCAACATGTGCCAGCAGTTTATGTGGCCAACACGCTGCATGTGCTTTAAGCAATTGGTTATGTGTGAAGGTCAAATGGGAGCAATCTTCAGTGGGGTGAAGCGGAACTACATTCAGTTAGGGGATGCCACCAAAGTCAAAGGGCTAATTCTTGTGCAATGCAGAAGATCATTGACCACCTTTCTGCACTGTTAAACATCTGGCTTCATCCAGGACACAGCAGTGACCTGCACTATGATTTGTATCTCGGCCGTGTAGACTCCTGTGGCAGTCTGCAGGAGAAAGAAGGACACTTCTCTCTCTCTGACCCTGTCCCCCAACACTTCCCATGTCACTTTCCGCGAAGCAAAGCATGAGCTTCCCTTTGGGCCATATCCTCAGTAATGATGGTTAGCTCTTGTAATAAGAACCAGCTCCTGACTTGCAGCTTCAGAAATGGTGTGCACCAAATATGGTGCTGGCAACATGAACACTGATATGCTGCAGCAGCAGTGAGCACTTCCACCTATCTGACTGTGTGAGAGATTCCCTGAGAAAGGTGCTGAAGAGCCCACTCTCAAAATTAATAAGGTGAAGAGTGGAAGGTTGCGTATAAAAAGTGACCCTGGGGCCATGATGGACTGGGCACCAATGAATCTCTGTCAACAAAACAAATTTAATGAAAAATGATAAAATTCTGTCCAATGTTTCCCTTAACTGATTTAGGGATGACAATATTTTAAACTTTGCTAGCATCTTCCCCAAATGTAATACAAACATCCATGAACTCTGTTCTGCGAAGCTATTGCAACAGCTCTGAAAGGTTTGATACTTGGATCCTAATAAAGCTCTTTCTAAAATATATAGTAGCTAGTAATTGCATTTATGAGTATGTTTTGCTGCTGGACTTTGTAAATGCTGATGGTGAAATGGTTCTTAAATAGTTCTTTAATTAGTTGTTTCTCTTTTTTTTAACAATAGGATTGGTGAAGCTTGGAGTCCACTGTGTAACATGTCAAAAGGTCGCAATAAAGATTGTCAACAGGGAGAAGCTCAGTGAGTCGGTGCTAATGAAGGTAATGTCCTAATGGGAGGCCTTCAATTAAGTTCCCCTCCATTTTAAGGCAATCCTTAATATGATGAATGAAATTAATTATAAACAAATAATGGCCACAACTCGTACTGTAACTGTATATTCCATAATTATTGCAGAGACACCATGGAATTAAATATATTATTAATCTTGTAGGGAAATAGAATGTAAATTTGAATCCAATGGGTACAGTGCAATGAGCTGAATTCAATTATGAAGTGTTTTTGAGTTTTGCTGATGTGGTACTTCATGTGCAGTGCCTCAAGTTTGCTTTAGTGCATGGCTTTTTAGTCTCAGTATATTAGGAAATTTGTACAGGGCAAACTACTTGCTGAAGAGAGCTTGTGCAAATTCACATTGTTTAGTTTTCACACCTTGCATGTGCATGCCGGTAGCCTGATCAACAGCAGAAAGTGTGTAAGAGGTTTCTTTTACTGACGAATGTTCTGACATATAATTTGTGAAATTAAAACTCAGGTGGAAACAACCCAGTTTGAAGTGCATAGTTGCGAGGGAGCTCTGAAGAGCTAATTAAATCAGGGCAGATCTGATATAAACAGTGTTGCCTGCTACTGAAAATCTGCTTTATAAACAGTTTCCACAAATGTTATACGTAATATTAGGACATTGTCAGTGTTTTGCTATTGTTCTATTCTAGTTGTACCATGTGACCATGATCTCTCTGCTGTTTATTAATGGGTTTCTCTTTCATCATCATTCACAGCTGGAACAAAATGAAAGGAGGCAAACACTTTAACATTACTGTGGAATAGCTTCGAAACAATTTAGCAGTGAAGGGACTTTATTCAGATGTTAGCAGCATTTTAGGATAGATTAAAGTAGGAAGCAGTAACAAGAATGTTCTAACTGGATATGATCAGTTTTCACCTGAGCACTAAGCTTCTCATGTGATTGATATTGCAGCATAATCCCGTGACATTCATTAAGACACACAAATGTACAGCACAGAGGGAGGCCACTTAGTCCTCACACCTGTGCCGGCTCTGATTCTTCAACTGAAGCTATCTACCCTAATCCCATTTTATGCCTCTTTCTCCAACAGGCTAGGAAAGCTTTATTTCCAGCATACATTGTTAGCCCTGTTGTCAGTGCAGTCACACACACCAGCAGTTTAGTTCTGCTAATCACTAATACGATACCAATTTTACACAGTAAAAGATCTGTGTGGTTGAGAGCATTTGCTAGTAACAGTAATCTAACTTTTTTTAAAGTTACCTCATTAAAGTTGAAATAACTTCTTTACAATTAACAACACTGATTTGATGCTTGGACCGTTCGATTTGGAAATGTTGTGAAGAATAATCTGTATTTTGGAGGAAAAACAGTTTTTATGAATGTTCTGTGCTCCATTTTGATTTGTTTGTCTTCTGATCCTATATGCTCATTTAACTATATTTTGTTATATACTTACAAACAGAAAATGCTTCGCTGCATTGAATTCAGAATTTATCCCACTAGCTGTGGGAACTCCATATTTCAAGTTCTGGAAGTGAATGAGGAGGACAGATTCTGAATCAGATTTATCTGCTGTTAGATGTTTGGTTTGTATAGCAGCTGTCTTTTAGATTACCATACTTGTGAGGAGCTTTAATATTTTTGTGCATTCATGGGGCTTAAAGTTGAGTATTCTGGGCACATAGCTGAAGTATGGGTATACTTTACCTTGGCATTATATTTCCTGACCACTTCCAGGTTCAGTATGGAAGAAAAAGCATGGATAATTGCCAAAATAGAAGCAAGAAAAAACTCTAGCTAGTTGGGAGGGGTTAAACAAGTATATGTGTCAGAACTTTCTTCTTATGGTGTAACCCCTACCCTATCTTTGCCACTCCTCCAGCCCTCTAACCCCACTCTTTAAAGTCTTCATTCCTCTGATTCAGACTTCTGATTCTGTGCATTCCCCTGTATTCCTTTTCACCCTAGTATTTTCAGATGCATCTTCTGCTGTTGAACTGCCTTCTACTTCTGCATTCACGTTTTTAAAAAAAATTTCCACTTCTTTAACCATTCCAAATATCTGTACTTTAGCTCAATATTGACTGTAGTGGTGTTATCACAAATTATTGATTTCATTTACATTAAACATGCTGTAACTTTCTTAATCCTCATTTTAGACTTTAGCTATTTCAATTGCTGAAGAAATAATAGCCATAAATTTTTCATTGACCTCCTTTTCTGTAACTCAGTGCTGTTACCTCATCATTTAATAAATTTCTGGTAGCTTCTCATTGGCATTACTTTCTCAAGTTTCCTTCACACTCCTTAGATCCACCATCCTAGCTCTAGTGCTGCCAGATTTCAGGGCCGATCTCCCAATTGTACCAAACCATAAGCTGTCTTCCACAGTTAATAAAGGTGTGACCGCCTCTTGTGCTGCCCAACTTTGTTAGCGGTCTTAGCATTCTTTTCCCAGTGTTGCTAAATATCAGACAGTTTTATCTTGAATACGTCATCTCTTTTAACCACTAGCAATTAGAAAATTAAGTTAGCCCCATATTTCATCAAAACTGAATGTATTTGTATTTGTACCTTTGGACTATGGGAAATCAGATCCAATTCATAGAAGCAACTAACCATTCAAAACAATGACCAGTAAATAATGCCCACTAACCACAATGGAGGCTTTGTACCATAAATTTGATCACGTTTCAAAGTACAAGTTGTGTCACAGAATCTTGTCCCTTTTGATGTGATGCCATTTTGATCTTTGAAACAAAATGATACTGTAATGATTCGAACATTAAGATAAAATCATGGCTCTTTATAGATGTGTTGAAACAGAGGTGTTTCAGTGAAATCATTTATAAGACAATATTCTAATTTGGGGCTCAGTGATGACCATGATCTGCTGGTGTTAACACTACATTGATACTTATATTATTCAAGCCCCTCAACGATGTTATTACATTAAACTTCCTTGATGGGGAATGCACTGTGCTGTTTTACTTTTGCTGTTGAATATTAGATCCTTGCAGTGAACCATGACTTTTATAAATTAATTAGGATTCTCTTCCTGAGATCTATAATTTTTCATGAGTTTAATACAATTTCTGATAACATTTGAAGAAGCTAATCTGTATCTGGATTTGTCTCCAATTATTAGTAATGATTACAAAGTAACCTTCTGGACCTATTGGGTTGTCTTTAGGATTAATGGTCTATACAGTCCCTAGCAGAAAGTTTTCCACCATTCATGCCACATTGGAGAGGAAAGTCAAGTTGTCAGGTGTTATTGAACTGTAATTTAAAATCTGAAATAATGGAATAACTGAACATTGTATGCCACAAAGTTAGCATCCTTTCAAAGCCAATCAAATTCAGGCCCCAACCTAAATCTGTGGTAAAGTGGAATGAGATAGTAGTTTCATGTGGCTTTGGCTTAACACCACGTGGAGTGTAAAATCCATTGTGGTGCATGTCAAGCTTACAAACTACTTCGGGGATTCAGTGGATGGCTAAGCTTTTTAAAATCCGCTGAACTGACTTGTATGTTGGACAAGGGATTCTAAACTTTTTTTTTAATATAAACTTCCTTTGCTTTTGTCTGTTGGAAAAGGGCTATGCATGTGTTTCTATCCAAAGATGGACACTGTTTTCTTCTGGTTCAAACTATTAAAGTTTTAGCTTATTGGAAGTTGGGCGAAGTAAATATGGTGATGCCTGCCTGGAACCTGAAATGTGCTGTCAATGCTCCCCAACAGAATCAACTGATTAGTGTTGTTTGATCTGCAAAGGTGACCGGTGTGAAGATGGAAAATTACTGTCTGCCACTTTTCCCAGTCACTCTTTCCCTGAGGTTTGGACCTTGGACTTCCAGTGGGTTCATCCACACTTGTGGATGTGATATTGCAGTATTTTGTTGTTGCTTTCTGCAGAATGGCTGATCAGGAGACACTCCCATTCACCAGTCAGGCATACTGGAAGATCATCAGACTGATCACAACTATTTGTCAATGTTATGAATGCAATTCCATAGCCAATAGGTCCTCGCATGGGTCTCGGACCCAGATCTACTGGCTCAGAGCTTTGGATGCTACCACTAGACTACAGAACCCCCTAACTTTCAGTCTGTCATCCTGGAACACAGGTGTCATTAGACACGTGTGGTTGTCACTGGGATATTTTTAGAAACAGTTTGTTCAGGTGATCTTGAGAGCAAGTCTTCCAGAAGCTTCTCAGGAGAATAACAATGCCAGTTTTTCCAACTATCAGACTGAACCCTCGCAAGGTTTTTCTCAAAGTTGTGAAAGGATAAATCAGATGTAGCAAACTATACTCTAACTGATTTTTCCAAACAGAAGTCAATAATAACAAAAATCGCACCATAAACTCACTCATATGAGTTCTTTGTCACAAAAGCCCCAGCATTTGCAGGACTTTGTAGGTTTACTTAGCTTAATTTTCTCTGCCTGTAAGTGTTATACCTTTTTTAAAAAATCAAATTGTTTTTCCAACAATAAGCCCAGGCAGCACTCAACTTTCCAAACAAATCCGTTTCAACCATCTTCTAAATATAAGCCTCAAAAAAAATATTGTAACTTCATAACACAATTAGTGCCCTCACTGTTGCCAGTAAAAGCCTAATCAATGGCCATTTCTTGGTTATGTCATTCTATGCAATGTTTGAGGCAGAATAGTATTATAAGTGTCATGTAAAAAATTGTTAGACAGAGTGTTCAAAAGGGAAATGCAAATTTCATGCTGAATGCACGCAGTTCTAAATCTCATTGCTACAGTCAGCAAGAAAATTTAAAGTCAACATTAGATTGCAACATTTCACATTTGGAGCTGTAACTTTTTATTATACAATTGTCTGTGCTTAGCAGAAAATTTGAGGTTTTCTGACTATAATTTCCCATCAAACATTAGAAAATGCACATTTATTGCTTTTTGTTTGGAATTTGTATGAACTTGACTTGATGTTTGCATGTTGTGTTAAGCATTAGATTTTAAACACAATCGAGAGAGCATTCAAATAGTAGTTTTCAAAAGGGTGTAGGATAAAAACTTTGAGAAAAACTGCAGGTCTAACATGGGACAGAAATAGCCAGAGACGTCCATAATTTATAACTGCATAACCAAATAATGCCTTCTTTGTATTTCTTGCTGCAGACTCTCTGTGCTGGTACAAGTATATTTGATAGCTTTAAGCAAGTAAAATGTATATTACCGTTTTCAGTACGTCTGGGGAAAGAGTGGAATGAACTGGATTGCACTTTAAAAGCACTGGCAAGTTACAATGGGATAAATGTTAACCTATGATTCTATGATTTTTATGCTGTACTGTGCCATAAAAGACTCAAAGGAGTGTTGGAGAGCTAGAATTGTGAAAATGACACTTCAAAACAATTAACTTGAAAAAGACCTCCATACAGAGTAATTTAAGTGTCTATCACACTGTGGAAATGAAATTGATGTTGATCCAAAAGGTACCAGTTTGAACTGTGCCCCAGGTACAACAGAATCCAGCAGGCTTGTCGTTGTAACACCAGATAAGTGAGGATAACAGTCCCTGTTTGTGATAAGGAGATCTCAGGGCCATGCTACCATCATGTTCTGTCAAACGGTCCTGAATAACAGCAAGGTGGGAGAGAATTCAATGTCAGTTTCTCTATTTGAGCTATCCCATGCCTCTGAACGTTGAAGAGGAAGCTCATCTTTGGACTGTGGGAGGAAACCAGAGCACCCGGAGGAAACCCATGCAGACACTGGGCGAATGCGCAATCTCCACACAGCCAGTCGCCCGAGAGTGGAATCGAACCCGGGTCCCTGGCGCTGTGAGGCAGCAGTGCTAACCACTGAGCTACCGTGCCACAGTGATTTTAGGAAAGTGAGATGATTGTGGTAGAATCGCAAATGTTACATTCCTGTTCAAAGAAACCTAAATGCAGCAACTACAGACCTATCAGTTTAACTTTGCTCATGGAAAACTTCTAGAAGCAATAGTTTGGACCAAAATTAATAGCCACAGGAACAAACATGAATTGATTAGGAAAGTTAAAATCCTCTTTAATTTACCTGACTTCTTTGGACAGGTAACCAGGTTAATGAGGGCAGTGCTGTGATATGGTGTATGTGGACTGTCAAAAAACTTTTGACACACTGCACAACAAACTTTTGCAAAGTTATAGCTTGTGGAGTAACAGGGACAGTTTGGCTGAGTGACAGGGAACATCTAGTAATGGTTGATGAATGTTTTGCAGGCTGGAGAAAAGTTTGTAGTAGAGTTCCTCAAGGTTCAGCGTTTGGACTCTTGCTTTCCTTTTTTTGCAATATATTAATGACCTTAATCTTGGTGTGCAGGGTGCAATTGCAAAATTTGCAGATGACATTGAACTTTGAGGCTTTATAAACGTTGAGGCTGATAGTCTAGATCTTCAAGAAGGCATAGGTTTATTGGTGGAATGGGTGGACGGGTGGCAGATGAATATTGATGTGGAGAAACATGAGTTGATTTATTTTGTTAGAAAGAACATCTATTATCCACTACTGCAAAGGGTGTGCACTTCACTGAAAATAGCTCTTAAATAGCTTTTGTTTTTCTCTGTATACTTAATGGAAATTGGATCAGCCATATAAACATTGCAACTATAAGAACAGATCAGAAGCTGGAATTTCTGCAGTGAATAACTCGCTTCCTAATTCCCCAAAGCCTGTTCCTGATCACGAAGGCACATGACAGGAGTGTAGTAGAATACTTCCACTTCCCTGGATGAGTACAGTGCCAACAGTGCTCAAGAGACTTGATACCCTCCATGAGAAAACAGTGCAATAGATTTGGTATCCATCCAGTACTCTTGCCACTACATGCAGACACTGCTAGCACTGTCTGCATCATATAGACGATACACTTACCAAACCTGTGATCCCTACCATCTGGAAGCATGTGGGCACACCAAGCCTGAAAATTCCTTCTAAGTTGCACTCTCTGATTTGGAACTATATCACTGTTCACAATCACTATGTCAAAACCCTGGAACTCTCTAACAGCAATGTGAAAGTGTGTGCGTCATCTGGAAGAAGGTAACTCTACCACCATGGCTCAAGGGCGATTAGAGATGGTTGAAAAATGGTGACCTTGCCCACTGACATCAAGACCAGATGAGAGAAGAAACTATCTGATCTTATAACAACAACTTGTACCAAGTACAAATGAACACTGCATCTTATGAGCTACCTTGTTGAATCATGCAGCTATGATGTGGAGGTGCCACTGTTGGACTGGGGTGGACAAGGCCAGAAGTCAGATGACACCAGGTTATAGTCCAACAGGTTTATTTGAAATCACAAGCTTTGGGAGCGTTGCCCCTTCATCAGGTGAAGTCATCAGTCTGAGGGGCAACGCTCCCAAAGCTTGTGATTTTACATAAACCTGTTGGACTATAACGTGGTGTCGTCTAACTTTGAATCTTTCTTGAAGCAGGCAAGTATTACATTTACCAACTCCTAAATGACTTGGGGTTGCTAATTTATATTGAATTGATTACTTTGAAAAATGCAAGTACACTGAAATAACTTTGCTGTTTTGAGCACTCCATGTTGCTTCCTAGCCTTAAACTTCATTGTCTACGATATAACCAATGATAAATTTAGATGCATTCGCATTCTCGTAATTTTAATTGAGTTTTATTTCTGAAATTTATTCTTTAAACTCCCTGTACTTCCCAGTTGTCCCTGAGATATACAGCCATATCTCCACCTCTTTCTACTGCAGCGTTCCTCTTCAAACCCCCGTATTTTGGGATATTTAAATTAATTTCAATCATCTAGATGCAGCCACTTTCCTGATCATTCACTTTGGTTTTGATTTGTGTGATACTCTGCCTCAGTGGTGCTCTACTGTATACTTTGGGGAAGGTTTACCTTTTATCCTATAATCAAGTATATCAGATTGATTTTGGTACTGCAAGCTACAGTCTTGTTCCAGTCAAGGAAAATAACATTTGAAAATGGCTCGGATAAGAAAATGAAGCTGAATGTAAGTAAAATTTTCAAACTTTCAGTTTTGTCCGGTGACATGTAAAATATACTTTAAGTGTAATCATTCCTTAGGCTGCCTTTCAAGAAGGAATACCATTTCCTGTTCTGGGATATGCAATGATGTACCCCAGCAAAAGTGTGCACGTGTGTCTGTGTATAAGCTAATAATGTTGTCATACCTGTTATTTTTATTAATCACAATGCTGATTATTAGGCAATAATTTAATCATTCCAGTTTAATCCCAAATCTAATCAGATAATTGTAGCCTGCTTTCTGTGAAACATAGTGGAAAATAATTTGTCAACATACTGCAGATAGTATCACCTTTTGATTAGCAATATCAATACATTTCTCTTTCATAATTGTCAGACTCAGCAGGCTATTCAGCATTGTTGTATGGACTTGACAATTGCCATAATCTGGTAATTACAGTATGCCATTGTATGTAAATTAGAATGAACACTGCCTTAAATTCTAGCTGTATGTAAGTATATGCTGCCTGTTGTAGTAATCCACATACTCTTTTAAAATGAATGACTCGGTGTTGAATTAAAGTTTAACTCTATTCTAAAAGATCATCTTAGTTCTGTCACAAAAATAGCTGCTGGACTTAGTCTATGTTTATATTTAAGTTTGAATAATCCTGATCAAGACAGTCATATAATCTATGTTCTGTCAGTAGGATAGGAGTTGGTTTAAATGTTATAATTTTGGAAAGCAGAATCCTCTGTTTTTGTTAATTCACAAGTACAAAATCCTGGCAACTGAGGCTGGATCAGACTGCTCGTAATCTTGGTGTTACCTTTTGAGATACTACTCTGAGATAACCTTTCTCTCACGTCCACGTGGTCACTAATACATCTGTTTCCAAGTCTGTAGCATTCCCTTTAAACTTTTTAAAGACCCCCCTTGTCTGAGTGTTTTAGTATTTGAGATTTGAGAAATGCTTGTATTATTTTACAACGGGGGAAAGTGCATGGTATTTACACTTGGATACAATGTCGGTAGGTACTGAGTATACCATGAAGAGACTACGTGGCCCGAATCTTGTGGTTTTGCTTTGGCAAATTGTCGGCTTTGTAAAGTTTTGTGAGGATTTCATGCTACAAGACCTAGTGCATTCTGTTATCACAGCTAACCAAATTTACCTCATTAACTACCTGCACCACTGCTGTGGCACCCCTTTCATCCAATGATAGCCCCATTCTACCATTCACCACACCCAGAACAACTCACCACTGCCAGGGTATCCCAGAATTGACCAGACATGCCTGGCGCAATCCTTAAAAGGCCATTGTATACCTGGATAAGCACAATTAGGTCAGAGCTGCACAGCAAAGCTCTGATGTCTAGCCCTGGTAATGGCAGATGAAGTACTGTAGAGGTGGGACATCTTGCTTAGAACCAGAAGAGGCAGTCACAACATCAGACCGTGCCAGCTGGCCAGAGGTCGCTACTCAGGTCAGTGCGGTCTGTGGTCTGGAGGAATGTACAGCAGAGAGGAAGTAGGTGAGTGACCACCTCCACTCTGCTAGTGCAAACGCTCTAACCTTCTCTCTGAAATCTCACATTCACTCTATCTCTGCTTCTGTCACCATCTCACACCACAGCTCATGCTGTACCACCCTATTGCCTGCAACATCTTCCCTCACTTGCTACCACCCACCCCAACTCCTGCCACCAGTAACACTGCCTGTTCACTTTATTCAGGATATCCGCACCTGAACCAAAGATAACAGCTGTGCCACACGCACACATCTCTGTCCCATTCCAGGGGACAAAGGGCAGAAAGAGTCGACAGTGTGCCGCCTGACATCTGGCTCCTAATCCCTTCTGAGGAAAGGATCATGACTTTGACCACCACGAGTGGCTGACTGTGTCCAAGCCCCTTATCAGAGGCTGCCCTTGACTTACTGTGCAAAGGCTATCTCCCTTGACCTGGCCTGAGGAGTGCTGATAACCATAACAAGTGTCCTAGCTTTCTGTCTGTGGTAAGCAGCAAGGCAACACAGAGGAACTACGAACCTGGCATTGTTAGCTGAGGGGCAAGGTGAGGCAAGGCAGCGATGCTCTGACCATCTGGGTCAACCCAATGTGAGTGAGCACTAAGACAGCACTCTTGCAGCCAAGAGATTTAGTATGGGCCCCAATGACCAGATGGGTATCCCTGAGCACAAAGTGTCATTGTAATGCTGCAGCAAGGACAGCTGTCGTTGTACCCAGAGGTCCAGCTTTGAAGTGCAGAGCATGCTGTAAGTGGATTGGAGATGTGCCACAAGAGATTGGAGAGGTTGGCGTATACCAATATCTGTGGACGTGGCATGTGTAGCCTGGTACTGGTGGAGGGTGCCCTGAGATGATCTGAATGGTGACTTTCATGGTTGGGATCAAAATTGACTGATCAATGTTTCTACTTTAATAAAGAGGTAATGGTTTTCCTGTTGCCATGGAAAGGAATGTAATGGAAGCTATGTCTTGATCACAGAAATTGTTTTCTTGATAAAACTTGTAAAGTGCCTTTGGGTCATTTTATGTTGTTAAAGGCATTTTATAAATGCATGCTGTTGAGGGCAAGGATGAAATTTCTTAGGCATTAAACATCCTGACAGGTTCAAATGGACAAAATAGAGAAACTATATTACTAATGATTGAAGGATGGATGACCAAGGAGAGTAGATTCAAAGCAGATGGCAAAAGAAATAGAGGTGACATGTCAAAGACAAACTTTTATGTAGTTAGTGGTTAAGTTTAGAATGCACTGCTAGATAATAAGTGGTGGATACAGGTTCAATAGCAGACTTCAACAAGAAATTAGATAACTATGAAAGGAAGAGAACTGATGAAACGGATTTGGAGAAAGCACCAACAAGTGAAACTAACTGAATTGGGGCTCAAAAGAACTAGAGTAAACTTAATGAGCCAAATGGCTCCCTTCTCTGCTCTACAGTTGAGTACCTGTTTGATAAATGATGATGACTGCCCAGAAAGTGAACAGTTGGAGTCTCATTATTCCAGGTTGCGAATTATTCCATGAGATGTGAAAATTTTTACTTGTAATTTTCTGGCTCTGTCTTTCAGTAAATCTTTAAATGTAAATCTTTTAATCTGATTCTTTTCCCTCTTTCTTCACCTCATTTGAACTTAGTATTTAGCCACTGTAACTCACCCTCATTCTCAAACTACCTCCTTCTATTTCTCAATCTTTAAATGTACTTTAGGAAGTGTACTCCATGCTATTATTCACCAAGATCCTAGGTATTGTGTTGTCCTTTTCTAAGTCATAATCAGTTTGCATGTCCTTTTTTTGTCATTAAAAGTATTTGAAACCTAAACATGCACAAATAAATCTAACCAAGAGAGCAGCACATTGGCCCACACTTTGCCAAAATGAGCCATTTCACATTCTGTTCAATTAGATGACTTGTTCTTTCTAAGCACTTTAATGAACTGAACCTTAAGGTTCGAAACTCAATTGCATCTCAGAGCAGTTACAGATAAGAGTACGTCTTGATTTCTGGGTTGTGTCAAAGTGGTTCAAATACCTCAGTCATATTTGTATTGAACTTTGCTTGACCTGCTTTGAGCTGCTGAAAGCACTGCATCTATAGTGGTGAATTAAATCACAGTGGCAGATGAGTGTTGGAGAGATCCACATCTTGAAAATAAACTACCAACTGGCATGCAGAATGGTATCCGGCTTGAGGTTTTACTGAAATCCTTGACTTGTTGGCTTCAAATTCCAAAGATCGGGTGAAGCTCAGGAAAATGAAGTAAAATATTTTCTTTAATTTAACTTCCTTATTGAATCTAAAAATCCTTCTCTCACACAAAATCCTTCTATTGGGTATTATTGGTGCAAGTATTTTTTTTCCTTGTGTTTGTTGCATTACTCAAGTAATGTACTGCATGTGGGAACATAGTAATAAATCTTAGAGACACTTTTTTTTCATGAAATGGTAGAGTTTTTACAAGAGCCCTGCTATTCAGTTTCTTCCAAGTTTCAGAATGAATTAGTTTGTGTGTTTGTGTTATTTGTATTCACTTGCTATTTTTCCAGCAACACCTTCTTCCATGCATCACTTTCTACAATCTGCTAGTCGGAGCCCCATTAGGGGAATCCGCTTTTGTCTTAACAAGCTTCAGTAACCTTTCTTTGGTTCCGTACTTCTTACTATCATTATCTGTGTCAATATCCATAGGCATGTGTGAAATAACTGATGAAGAGATAGTGAGACCTAGCACTTCTGGTCATTAGCACCATTATGAATAGCTCGGCATTCAGGATATGACAGTGAGTCACACATGATATGTGACCTGCAGAATCTAACTGATCAGCCTATCTATAGAAACTGAAAGATTGAGACAAATGATTAGCCCTCTGGGTAAAGTCACAAAGCAGTTCAGTGGTTTTTGATACCATGGGCAGATAAAATGTGCCGTTGTAGCAATATAAGTCCTGTGGCTACAAGAGCAGGTCAGAAGCTGGGGATTGAGGCAAGAAACCCCCTTCCAATTCCCCAAAGCTTGTCCACCATCAATAATACACATATCAGGAATGTGAAGAAATATTCTACACTCCACTAATACTCTCACCTCGACACCACTAGAACATAGTTGCACACTTGATTAGCACTCCATTCATCAACTTAAATGTTCACTTCCTCTTCAATCAACACACAGTGGCAGCAGTGTGTATCGTAGAGATAGTATCATAGACAAGATGTGAGGCAGCAACTCACTAAAGCTCCTTCAACAGCTCCTTTGAAATCTGTGACCTCCTACCAGCTAGAAGGACAAGGTCAATAGAAACATGGAGCCCCTACAAGTTCCCCTGCAAATTACGTACCATCCTGACTTGGAACTTAGATTAGTCACTGGGTCAAAATCCTGGAAATCCCTTTTTTAGCAGCATTGTGGATGCTCATATACTAGATGGATTGCAATAGGTCATAATTTTCAAGGACACTTAAGGATGTGCAACAAATGTTAGCCTTGCCCGTGATGCCTATATACCATGAAATACCTTTTTCTTAAAAAAAAGTCTGCCTTGCATAAAATATGAACGTTTTTTGTCTTGATGTGACAATATCAATTACGATCATTTGACTGCTGCAGCCTCTGAACTGATTTCTGACAAACACTGAAACCTTCCTTTCTAATGACCATATGTTTCACTTTGCAGAACAAAATGAGAACAGAAGACCTTGCCCTCCTCTTGAGTTTAAAGGCTTTGGTTGATGAAAATAGATCAAACCAAACGCTGTTATTTTTAAGCTAATCTGTTATTTCATATGAAAGTAACAAGCTCTGCATTGATGTGAAGTGTCATCTCAAAGGTTTTCTCATTTTGAATTGCCCCTTAAATGATGTCCTTTATGGTATTTATATTGTTTTAAATGTGTGATTTGTAACCACCTTCTGCCTTATCACTCTGAGATACCTGTGCTTTTTAAATTCTGGCTTCTTGCACATTCTTAGTTTTTAATTTCTTCCCCATTGGTGGCCATGTCTTCAATTGTTTAAATGTTAAGCTTTCAAATTCCCTCCTAAACCTTTCTGCCTCTCCCCTTTCTCTTTTTAAGATGCCCCTTAAAACTCACCACTTCAACAAAATTTTTCATCACATACCCTAATATCACCTTATGTGACTCAGTGTTAAATTTTAATTGGTGGCACTGATGTGAATGATGGCAAATGCTTTACTATCTTAACAACAGATTGCATTTATTTAGTGCTTTTATATGGAAGGCAGCAGTTTGCAGACTGTATCTAGAGCAGGCAGTTCCATCCTTGAAAATGTCTTAAGCAATAAGGTAAGCAAATTTTATGAATATGAAACCCAATTCTCATGGTAGCGTTTTCATTGAAAGTCTGGAAGCCAAGTCATTGTGTGAAAGATATTCCAGCCAAGAGAAGATTTACTACTCTTGGCAGTTTGTTCGCACTGATTATTTGTGAGGCCATGACTGTGGGTGTGCATTATTGTGTGATTATTTTTCACTGTTTGAGATGCTGTGCTTAAACTTGAGTTTCAAATCTTTAACTACTTGAATACGGGAGAGATGTAGTTGGTTTTAACCTCCCCTGCTAGACAAAAGATTAGAAATTCCAAATTGCACAATTCAAATAAATTGAGAATGTCAGCAAATACAATTAAACTAGAGTGATTATTGTTAAGAATCTACTAAACGTTGCCATGGCAACCCATTAGAGTTCAGGCAATGTATAGGGAAAGAGACTGAATCATATTTTGCAGCTGCAACCTACCATTTTCCATTGTCAAGTTCAAGAGTATATATATATTTAGAATGTGCAGGTATTTAATTTTTGAATATTTATGTCACGTGGCTAATGGTAGCTATTGCACAAGGACCAGAAATAACTTGAAGGTTTTAATCTTGATTTATATTGTGTGCATGAATGATCTTGACAGGGATCAATGTTGTGTACAAGACAAGCAACCAACTGTCTGAACTGAGTACCATGTGAATGCCACAGGACCTTGCCACGAGTGGTGTTTTTCCTCACAGTACTGCTCTCTGGAAGTGGTTTCTGCTGATTGTTTTTTGTTTCTTCACTTGGTCCTGTAAGTGAAATTGCACTCCTTTTGTTTTATTTGTACACTCCTCAGTGAAACATTGGGAAGCCTGGAGAGCTTGATGTTGCCGAACAACCCATTCTACGCATGTCACACTTTAATTGGATGCTTAAAAGAAAGAAATACATAAACAGTTGTGTCTTGCCGTACCACGTTGTTGAAATGTCTCAAAGTACTTAACACTGACTTTTGAGTGCAGTGACAGTTTGCTAACAAAGAAGGCCTCATGGAGACTTGTTCAATATTTTTAAACAAGTTTCAATATGGGATATTCTTGGCTTCCCTACTGGAGGGATTTTCTAATTATAATTATCCCAATTGTGAATATCATAAAGGAGAATGTTGGTTTGTTTGTTTACTAGCTTTCAGAATTACCATTTGTGCAGAAAAAAAACAAATTGTGGAAGTGTTTATTGAATTTCATTACTTTTGTCTTCCAGTCTTGCTGTTTGGCCTTGGCCCCTGTGTGTATGATTGTGAGAATGGTCTAAACTTGCTGCTGGTGTAGATGTAATTTATTAATCAGGGGCAATATACTGGTGAGTACTGGTATCTTCAGACTTTCTGCTTTGTAAATCTGAATGATCAGAACTTCTACCACTGCACAAACCAGGCATTTTTTTTTTCCCTTAACCATTTCTGTAAAATATTAAATAGTTAGGTTTGAGGTATTGAACTTTTATTCACATGCCTGCTTCAAATTTCACAACCTTTGCTGCATATTATCCATATATTCTTTTGACCACCACTATTCCTGATGTGAATATTAAACGTGCTTAGTCATGATTTTTTTTTTCTCTATCTGCTCAAATCACTAAGGGCTCACAACTTTAGTCATTTATAATGTGATGACATTCAGATTATATATCAAACTGCTCATTATCACCAATACTTGACAATATTTATAATTCCTTTCTGATTCAACTTTATCTTTCTTTACAAATGCCCATCTCAGCCAGCTATTTCACTTTATCTCTTGTACCTTCAGCATGCTATTCATTGTAAAGAGCTACCAAAACAAATGAGTTCACAGTGAGTACATGTAGTTGGAATTCGTTGTGTATGATCTGTTTATATATCAATTTTAATAACCCATCTGAGAGAGCTTATGGCACCTAGTGCATTGATATGTAACGTGTGACTTTAATTATTGTGATCCTCTGTACTTCCTGCAATATTGTAATTCATTTCTGGAGAAGCTCAGTTTCTTTCTGCAGATGGCCAGCAGCGATTCAAGAAGGGGACTCAGAACTACCTTCTCGAGGGTAGTTGGAGATAGACAATAAATACTGACCTGACTACTACCTATATTCCGTGAAATAATACGAACATGAATTATCTTGCTATCCTACAGGACTGGTCTGAAATATTTTGTAGAAGTACAGACTGTCCCCAAAAATAATACCTTTTCAGTCACACAAGAACTGTACAATTTTAAGTTCTGTTCTGCCCTTTGTTTCCTTCATGGCTTCTTAGTTTACCCAGTCTACCTGTATTTCACTGGTTAACATACTGATGAGCTTATTCTCAGGAGTGTGTGATGTGATGGACAGGATAGCTGTGCTTGGTAATTTTGTTTTATTATAGATGGATCCTGACTAATGCAGTGCTCAAACTATAGCTGTAGTGTCTCAAAGACTGACTCTTCCATCCTACTGTCATAACATTCTGAATATGTAGTGGGTTGTGGACAGATGCTGATGTGCTTAGGGATTCCTTCATATCTGTTTCACCTACATCTGGCAGACATGAATTCTACATCAATCCACATAAATGCCAAATTCAGAGCAGCATGCCATTGTTGCTGTGTGGTAAATTTAATTTGAAAATCTGAGAACAGATGCATGTAATGAAATACAGTGACATGATGGACTGTTTCAACTCTCTACAAATGCACTCCAGACGGTGATCTATTTATCTTTTATATTGGCGTAAAATTAAAGAATAAGGATTATTTTTCCTAGAAAATGTTACAAACTAAATACAAAAGGGAAGACTGGGTTGCCAGGGCTCACTTTCCTAGTTATAAGACCTATCCCTGAAGACTAAATGTTGTGTTATTGTTCTGCTCCATAAATTTTAATTGAGAGTATATTTTTCATCAGTCACATTATGATCATTACAGGAAACTAGTTAATAGCAGATGGTAATATATGCTTTCTGTACTTTCACAATATTTGCTTTATTTTGTGTAGTGCTTTGGACAGTGTATGGTACAAATGACTGAAAAGCCCCTTAGTGTATGATATTCAATACACATGGATTCCTCTGAGCCACTGATGCCCTCCAGCCAAACCATTGATTATTAATGGATACCCACTGTGTTTTATGCTCTATGTAAAAAACATTACTATTGTTATTTTTAACATTAGTCAGATTATATAATCACAAGATCACCTCTGTTTTCATAATATAGTATGCTGAGGCCAGTTAGCTCATTTGGCTTGTGTGTTGCTCACAATAAAAACACCAGTACGGGTTTTGATCCTTGTTCCATTTAAGATAGAGCCATGTCCTGCCTCCTTTCCTTGCTCCACAGTAAAATAATGCATAAGATGTGATTTGGTGAACCTCAATTTGAGGTTACTACTTAGAAAAAGAATATAATATGCAGTGCCTGGCTCAGGAAGGAAGAAACAGTTTATTGTGAAATGAGTGGCTATTTGTAGTTTGGGTGAAAAATGATTCTGAACCAGAAATAAGAAATGTGTATTTTAATGACCTAAGCCAGCATGTAATTGGCATCAGTCTGGTGTGGTACAGGCCATGTAGAGACCAGTTTCCATGTTGTTGTCAACAAGGCTTGAATGGAAGTCAACAGACCCACTCGAAGCAATTCACTGACAATTTTAAAAGATATTCCAACATGATAGACCGCTATATACTTAAAGTTCCAACTTTTGAAGTACATGCTTATTATGCATTGCAATCTAATTTTGTGTTTAAAAAATGATCTTGGAATCAGCAAATGTGTTTACTATCCTCATTGTTTTGAAGGTCTGAAGACTTGTTGAACAGTTGCAGTCCCTTGTGGTGATGATCACTCAAGATAGGACGCTGAAAACATTTGACCCAGTGATAAAGCAATGGTCATGTATGTATATCAAGGCATGATAATTTGTGTCTTGGAGGAGACAGTGGTCCTGAGGTAGGGATTGCTGAAGAAGGAGGTACTATTGAACATGAAACCAAATTGCTGGAGAAATTCAGCAGGTCTGGCAGCGTCTGTGGAGAGAAAGCAGAGTTAATGCTTCTGGTCCAGTGACCCTTCTTGTTTTAGCCCTGTGAAATGTGTTTGGTGGGTTGCTACAGAGCTGTAGATCGTACACAGCCACAACACACCAAGATGGAGGAGCTGGATATGAAGTGCAGTCTCAGAAGCATCAAGCAAGTGAAATGCTTTCTTCTGAATGGTATGAGCAGCTCCAGAAATAGAGCTGCACCTATCTAAATGAGAATTGAGTTTTCCATCACACAAGCCTTGAGCTTGTAGTTAGTGAAGAAGTTTTGAAGGGTCCACTGACGAGCTATGCGATTTCCATTTTGTTGTCATTGTGGTGTTAATTTGACATTTCAAAAGGAGACATTGGATTTTTCTCTTGTTCAGATTGGTGATTAATGTTTGGTTATGAGGCACAACTATTAGCTGCCACGAATCAGCCTAAGTTTGGATGTTCTCCAGGACCTGCTTGAATGCTGGTACAGGTTATTACATTCTTAAAGCAGTTGTGAATGGAGCTAAGCATTGTGGAATTGTCAGTGAGCAGTCACTCCTCTCCTACTGATGGAGAGTGGGTCATTAGTGAGGCATATCAAGATAACTGAAGGACAGCATTTCTTTCACTTTATTGATGTTAAGGCACAGGCTATTTGGATCATAATGGACCAAGCTAGATTGGTCTGGTTTTAAACTAATCTGGTATAATTTTTGAAAATTGTTCTTGGCTAAGATGGAAGTTATGTAACATGCTTTTATTTGGTTTTTGACTATTGATTGCTAAAAGCATTTTTGGTATTTCTGTTAGTCTATCAAATAATGAAACAAGTTGCAAAATGATGCTGACGTATCAAAAGTTGCCATTGCTGGGAGGGATAATAGTTAATACCAAATAATTATAGGCTTTTTATGTAACATGTTAAAGGAAAATTCCATTAAAAATTCAATATGGGCAAATTGAAAGAGGACTTTGTGATACCAATACTGTTAACTTTCTGTGTGGTTATTGAACTGAACAGTGATGGAAGTAATAATGTTCATCTGTTCGTCTCTGAATAGGATATCAAATTGTAGTGATTATACTGTATCTTTGTTTAGTGCCAGCTTTGCTGCTACTCTACACACCTTTTTTGCTTCAACCTTACAGAATAGATACCAGGTTCTGCTACAGCACAATAACTTGTATTATATAGCACCCTTAAAGTTAATAAGATGCTTCACTGGAATCCTGTAAAATAATATTCAAGTTTGCAATCCATATAAGGAGATATTAGGGCAGGCAATCAAAGAGCTAAACTTTAAGTTGCGTCTTAAGGGAGGACAGAGTGGAGAATAGAAAGGTTTAGGGAGGGAAATCTAGAGCTTGTGGACTTGGCAGGACTGCAATAGGGAGCAATTAAAACCAGGGACGAGCAAGAGTAGGAGATTTTCTTTAACTGAGGGCGTGTAAGAAATGGCTAATAATTTAAAAAAGGTTTTAATTTAAAAATTGAAAGTTATAGAAATAGCTCTCCATCTTATTTAGAAAAATGCTATAGTAGGCAGTCAGGTTGACAAACATTAGGTCAGCACAAGTCTGTTATCTGTGCTAAGGATCTGACTCCAGCTCAGGTTTTGGAAAAGGACATTCCTAAGTCTCAGAAAGGGTGGGGTATGAAATTTCATAGCCAATATATGTAAACCTGATTATCTGATTCAAATATTTAACAGTAAGTCTGAGCAAGTGTTAAACCTCAAGATGGCTTCATGGTCTTCTAATGTGAACAGGAGTAATAACTTTAAACCTTTCACTTGAGTGGACGACTGTGATTGACACACAGCCTCCAGAAATAATGGGACATTGAAGAAGAAAGAATCACTTTGGGCAGGAAAGAGCTTCTTGAGTTGGATCCAATCTGTCTGTGACTCGCATCTTAGTGAGCTAAAGAAGAACAGGAGCAGAAGTTCCAATGATGAAGGGCAGCTTTATTCATTAATTTATAGAGGAGACTGCTGCCAAAGGCCTGCTCTGCTTCCCCTCCCATTTGTCCAATCCAGGACCTGGAATCCCTCTTTTACTCCCCTTTCAGAGGCTGTACAATTTTCTTTCTGCCCATTTAGCTTATGTAGCAAACCAAAAACTGTTTTTTTAATTATAATCTCCTTTTAAAGTCTTATGATTTCAACTCCATTTTTGACTAACCTGTGCCTCTTGGACTAATCTGTGATTCTTAGACTACCATGCTTGCAGGTAGAAGGGCAGGAGGAGATTGTAAAAATAGGGAGTGGTGACTCCATGGAGGGGATTGAAAATGATGATTTGAATTCTGAAATAAATGCAGTGCTTAACATAAAGTTGATATGTCTGCAAATGTGTGTGATGGATGAATGGGACTTGGTGTGATCTCATCAGGTTTACAAATCTGCAAAAGGCCATGTGAATAGAGCTGTAGGGCTATTTCAGAACATAAGAACATAAGAACCAGGAGCAGGAGTAGGCCAGCTGGCCCCTCGAGCCTGCCCCGCCATTTAATGAGATCATGGCTGATCTTTTTGAGCCTCAGCTCCACTTCCCTGCCCACTCACCATAACCCTTAATTCCTTTACTGTTCAAAAATTTATCTAGCCTTGCCTTAAAAAACATTCCGCGAGGTAGCTTCAACCGCTTTACTGGGCAGGGAATTCCACAGATTCACAACCCTTTGGGTGAAGAAGTTCCTCCTGACCTCAGTCCTACATCTGCTTCCCTTAGTTTTGAGGCGATGCCCTCTAGTCCTAGTTTCCCCTGCTAGCGGAAACAACCTCCCTGCCTCCACCTTATCTATTCCCTTCATAATCTTATATGTTTCTATAACATCTCCCCTCATTCTTCTGAATTCCAATGAGTATAATCCCAATCTACTCAGTCTGTCCTCATAATCCAACCCTCTCAACTCTGGAATCAACTGAGTGAATCTCCTCTGCACCCCCTCCAGGGCTAGTATATCTCTTCTCAAGTAAGGAGACCAAAACTGCACACAGTACTCCAGGTGTGGCCTCACCAGGACCCTATACAGCTGCAGCATAGCCACCCTGTTTTTAAACTCCATCCCTCTAGCAATGGCAGACAAAATTCCATTTGCCTTTTTAATTACCTGCTGCACGTGCAATCCTACTTTTAGCAATTCATGCACAAGGACACCCAAGTCCCTCTGCACAGCAGTGTGCTGCAATATTTTACCATTTAAAACATAGTCCATTTTGCTGTTATTCCTACCAAAATGCATGACCTCATACTTATCAACATTGTACTCCATCTGCCAGACCTTTGCCCACTCACTTAGACTATCTATATCCCTCTGCAGACTTCCAGTGTCTTCTGCACACTTTGCTCCACCACTCACCTTAGTGTCATCTGCAAATTTTGACACACCACACGTAGTCCCCAACTCCAAATCATCTATGTAAATTGTAAACAATTGCAGTCCCAACACTGATCCCTGAGGCACACCACTAGCCACTGACCACCAACCAGAAAAACACCCATTTACCCCTACTCTTTGCTTTCTACTGGTCAACCAATCCTCTATCCATGCCAATACATTACCTGTAATATGGTGTAACTTTATCTTTGGTGTGGCACCTTGTCAAATGCCTTCTGGAAATCCAGATACACCACATCCACAGGTTTCTCATTGTCTACCATGAAAGTAATGTCCTCAAAGAATTCCACGAAATTAGTTAAACATGCCCTACCCTTCATGACCCATGCTGGGTTTTCCCATAGGAACAATTTATATCCAGATGTCTTGCTATTTCTTCCTTAATGATAGATTCAAGCATTTTCCCCACTACCGAAGTTAAGCTAACTGGCCTATAGTTACTTGCTTTTTGTCTACTTCCTTTTTTAAACAGTGGCGTCACAATGGCTGTTTTCCAATCTGCGGGAACCACCCCAGAGTCCAGTGAATTTTGGTAAATTTTGCAGTGGTAGCATCCCTACCTCTAACCCAGGAGGCTAAGGTTCAGGTCCCACTCCAGATGTGTTCAATAACACCTCTGAAGAGGGTGATTAGAAAACAGCTACAAGAAGCCAAACAAGATTTCATTGAAATAGTAAATTGTAAAGGTTGAGGGTTTTGGCAGCAAGTAATCTGATGTTCCTGGGGAATGCTCTTCGGAGGGTTGGTATAGACTCGTTTGGTTGAATGGCCTCTTTCTCCAATGTAGGGATTCTGAGTCTGTGATTCTGTGTCAATTTAGGTCTGTATAAATGGCAATAGTTAATTATTCTATTATCAGGAAATACGCTTAACAGACTGTCATTTTTAGGCTGCTCAGTGTTACAGTCAAGAAATCTGTGGAAAAATTTCCTCTTTTTGTCTCGCTCCCTTCCATCTTTCATCTAAGGTCCAACTCCCTGCTGGGATGAAATTCCATGAATGCCCATTGCTAGCTTTCCATTTCCTGATTATTTGGATTTGTCCTAGACTGCAAACAACTCAGGTTTTTCAGGTAGTGAGTGAACAAGACGTGTCCTTTGCTGCTCTCTTCATCTTATGACAACAGTCAGTGTGGAGTTATGGTTTACTTTTGCGTTCTTGTCTTGGGATGGTGAAGCTCATTGTAGCTTCTCAGCTGCTACGTGGCTGAGCTGCCCAAAGTTAGCATAGACCTGGAATTTACATCCTATCTAGCACTGGGTTATCATCTGGGATATTCAATAAGAAATACAGTCCAAACTAAAATGATCTGAATTAAAGTAAATTGACGGCCCTTGCCATACCACAATAATCCAGTTTTCATTGCTGCTCCTTTTTTTTTTTGCTGCTTTTTTTTTCAATAGGTACTTCAGCTTTGTGAGCTCTTGTCAGCAATTCAGTGAAGAAAATTCCCTATATACACACATTTATATCTGCATAGTAACACAGATTTTTTTAAAGTAATGTTTGGAAAGTGGGCATTGTAATAAAAGCATTGTCGGCATGGAAGTTGTGCATTGTGTATGTTTTTAAGGGAGGCTGTAATACAAAATCTTTCACTTTCACTTTCAATTTAAATTTTCTACTAATTCCAAAGTATTTTTACTATTGATGCGTATGTTGATTTAAAATTAGAAATTAAATATATTTTGGTTGTTAACCTTAACATTTATCGGAACATTCTAAGATGCTCCATAATCCCAGTCACTCTATATTGTGGAGCTGGAATGAAAACAAAGATTACCTATAAACGTACTTTTATTTAACACCACCTAATGGAATCTGAACAAATCCTAGGTTTTGCTGACTTGTCCAAACTGAGCCTCTCTTGGGTGACTGTGCAGCTGTCTGGTCTTGTTTCTTAGTTAGATTCCTTTTTCTCCCACATGGCCCGCACTTCTGTTCCGGGAGAGAGGCAGCTTTGTGGAACCTCTTTAATCAACAGCATTTTGGAAGTGCTGCAGTTAATTATGTTCCAGAATAAGGCATTTCCCAGTGAATAAAGGTACAACTGGCGCAGGAACAGTATCTTGTGAGGTCTGTGGGAGATGAAGACCAAGTGCAAAAGAATAAAAAATAAAGAATGAGGATTCTGAATTGGAACAGACTATTAGGGCTTGAATTCATTTATTTTCTAACTTTAGCTGTTAAGCTGCTCTTGGGTTCCTTTTTGCTTTTTAATTTTAAATTCTCTTTTTTTTTGCATTTTGTCTTTGATCCCTATACTGTTTTTTTTTTACACTTGTTTCTTGTTCCTACTTTTAATGTTTTTCCACTGTTTTTAAAATTTTTGGCTAATTTTCCACTCGCCTCTCTTTCTGCCTTTAATTCCCATGGACTTCATTATCCAGCAGATTTCGAGCTTTCTAGTTGCAGGGGATACGGTTGAGTCATCTTTTTTAAAAAAAGAAGGGAAAACTGTTATTGCTAACAAATTAAATAAGAATTAAGAATTTTTCAGAGTTGCAGAGTTGCGCTGACACAGAGAAGTGTCCTTTTTAAATTTGACAAAGGGAGAACCTCAGCAAGCTGGTTTCCATTTCTCCAGGATCCTTTCTCTACATGCATTTTGTCCAATGTCTCCCTTGTCTGGCAGCTTCTGCTGATCTATGGGCAATCATCATTCTGTTCCCCACAGCCTGCACCTTACCATTAGTCATTACTACAATTTTCACGTCAGTGATGTTGTGAATTTGATGCAAAAGGCTTAGAGTTGGACTTATGCTGCTGTTTTTTATCCTGGAGTGAGGCTGTTTTATGGATGGTTTAGTACAGTGCAGTAAAATAGTTGTAGTTGTGACGGTGCTCCAAAAATAAATCTGAACCATCATCGCAGAATGACAGAAGTGGAGGACATTACCTCCTCTATCCTTCAGTGAGTTTTGCGAATTCTTGGGCCGAGATTTAAGTGTAGCGGCGGGAACTCCCTGCACCCCCACCAATGAGAAAGCTATCAGCCACTTGAGACCTGACCAGCGAGCTTCTCCGTGAATTGTGAGCCTCGACAGTGAGCAAGGAGACCAATTGTGAGAATGTAGGTTGTTTTCTGTAGAGTCTCCGAGGGTGAGAGTTGCAGGGAGAGGGGTCTCAGGAACTTGGAATCAAGGCAGGGGAGGGAAGGGTGGTCATTAGCAGTGGTTGCCATTGTGGCTACCTGCTTCCCCATCCCTGTCCCTGATTAACCCCAGATTGGGGCAGTTGGAGGCCAAACCCAGATCACCGTGCTTTCCCAACTGCCTTGGGGCCATTATTTGTCTGTTTAAGGGCCATAATTGACGACAAGGCAAGGAGGTCTCAAATAGTGTCATCTAGCAATCAGTTGGTGTGATGGCGTATCTCTCCAGGACCAATTCACCCGATTGTTTATCCTTCTTGTCACCTCTGTCCTTGATATCAATCATACCTAGACCGTGAGATCTAAAATGTAGGAGCAGAAGCGGGCCATTTATGCAGTCGATTGTGCTCTGCTGTTCAGTAAGATTGTAGCTGATCTGATCATCCTCAATTCCACTTTCCTGCCTTTTTCCCTATAATCCTTGATTCCCTTACTGATTAAAAATCTGTCTATTTAAAATAAAACGAAAGAACTGCGGATGCTGTAAATCAGGAAAAAAAACAAAGTGGCTGAAAAAGCTCAGCAGGTCTGGCAGCATCTGTGAAAGAAAAAAACAGAGTTAATGTTTCGGGTCCGGTGACCCTTCCTCAGAAAGATCTGTCTATCTCTGCCTTGGATATGCTTAATGACTCAGTCTTGACAGCACTCTGTGGTAAAGAATTCCACAGATTGAATTCCCTCAGGAAAAAGCTTCCCTCAACTCTGTATTAAATGGGTGATTCCCTTATGCTGACAGTATTCCCTCCAGTCCGAGACTGCCCCACAGGAAATAACATCTACCCTACCAAATACGGTCACGATCCTATCTGTTTCAATAAAGTTTCCTTGCATTATTCTAGACTTCAGTGAGTATAAGCCCAACCTAAACCTCTGCTCATGAGAAAATCGCTTCATAGCTGGTGAACCTGGGCAACCTAGTGAACCTTCTGTGGACTGCCACCAATACCAGCATATCTTTCCATTTAGATAAGGGGGCAAAACTGTTGTGTTCCAGCTGTTGTCCGACTGATGTCTTACATGGTTTTAGCTCGACCTTCCTATTTTTATACTCCATTCCTTTTGAAATCAAGGCCAACAGTCTGTCTGCCTTTACTATTCCCTGCTGAACTTTAATGCTGGCTTTTTGTAATTCATGCACAAGGATCCCCAAACCCCTCTGTTCTGTAGCTTTTCCCCATCTAAATTATATTCAGCTTTTCTGTTCTTCCTGCCAAAGTACATAACCTCACATTCTTTTCCTAAATTATATTCCATGTGCCAAGTATTTCTCCCCACTCACTTAACTTGTCTATATCCCTCTGTAGACATCTTGTCATTTTCACTACTTCTCTTCCCACCTATTTTTCTGTCATCTACAAGCTTGGTGATAGATAATGGAATTGAATGTACTAAGCCATTAATATGCATTGTAAATAATTGTCGCCCAAACACCAATCCCTGCTTGTGCCTGTTTGTCAGTCTCTAGCACTAGATCATAAGAAACTCCTGTCACTGATATTGAAGGCCGGTCTTTGAAGATTCAATCAATGTAAATAATGTAGTAAATTTTAATCAAGACAGAAAAAATAGTGACAGACTGATATATTGAAAGCCATGTGACAGAGTGGAAAATTGTATTTGACAGGATGCCAGCAAATATGCAAATGCTAATGTTGTTGGATACATGTCTAATAGAGTCTGAGAGTTACAGATTCAAGTGAGGTAGGTGTGGATGGGTGGTTGTGGCAGTAAGATAGAGTTGAAGACTGCCAGTGAAAGAATTTGGAAAGTCATTTATATGCAGTGCAGCAAGTGATTATTTTTGAGGTAACAGGAGCAAGAAGTGTCTTTTCTTTTCTTGCTATCAATCAATAGATAAATACCACATACATAACTAAATGTGAGTTATTTCTGTAGTACACCTATAAAAAACAATAAAACACCTGTGATGGCTTGTGTGTCTTCCTCCTGTCTTACTGTGGAAAACTGTTGTGATCCAGGTTGTAAGATTCCTCAGTGAATAAAGTAAGACTGAGGTGCTGTGAATTGTTGAGATGTATTTGGAGCAATGTTCTCCACTCCTCCTCAAAGAATTGGGCTCAAACATTCAATGGGGGAAAAAAAATCCCATCAAAATGTTTCTTCTTTTCTTATGGACTTGGCAATTTACTTGACCTCAACATTAAAGCATGAGCATTTTATTCTTGCACATTAGTATAATAAAATTAACAGTTGGTAAGGTATTCAAAGACTTTCTGGAAGCCAGTTATTAGCTTTCTTTTGGTTCCTTACTGTGGGCAGATTAAGTGATTGGAATGTGAGAATGAACTATCAACATCCTTCTGATGAATGCGTCCGAGGTTCTGAGAAAGGGTCTCCGGACCCAAAACATTAACTCTGTTTTTTGTTTCACAGATGCTGCCAGACCTGCTGAGCTGTTCCAGCAACTTTGTTTTTGTATCAATATCCTTTTCTCCCCTTGCACTCTACAACACACCTCCCCACCCCCTTCCACTATTGTATAAATGCTGTCCCCTCCACACTTCACTTCAGCGAGACTTGAAACATCAGCTAGTTTTCTCTCCGTGGATGCTGCCTGACCCACTGTGATTGCCAGCATTTTTTATTTTCAGTTCCAGTTCAGATTCCAGCACCTGCAATAATTTGTTCCTCCCATGTGCTTTAATTTTTTTCCCACTAACTTACAAGGGACCTTATTAAAAACCTTTTTGAAAATTCAAATATACCATATCCAGTGGTTCTCCCTCCTCTATTCTACTAATTACATCTACAAAACTCCCAGTAGATTTGTTAAACATGATTTGCTTTTCATAAACCTGTGCTTACTTTGTCCAAATCCTGTTAATGTTTCCCAAATGTTCGTTGTCACATTTTTTATCATAAACTCTTACATGTTCCCCACAACTGATGTTAGGTTAACTGGTCTGTAATTCTATAGTTTTTCTTTCCATCCCCTTTTTTATAAGTATTGGGGTTATGTTTGCCACCGTCTTATCTGTAGGAAATACTCCAAAGTCTATAGAATTTTGGGAGATTACCACCAATGCATCCATTGTTTCCAGAGCCATTTCTGTTAGTACACTAGAATATAGATTACCAGGCCCTGCCGATTTGTCCCTCAGCAATATTTTCTTTCATGTCTGCCTTCAATTCTGACCTCTGTCTTGATCCTTGATTCCTTACCATTTCTGGGTGCTTATTTGTGGCCTCTATTGTGAAGATAACCATAATGTGTTCGATTCTTTTGTCATTTCTTTGTTCTCACCTTAAGACTTCTTACTATAGCACTTTTGTGTTTGCGAATCTTTTTTTCTTTTCACAAAAGTTTCTATAAGTATGTGGTCTTTTTTTTTATATTCTGTGCAATTTTCATACACTCATTCTTTATTTTGCCCCTTTTTTCCTGAGTTCTAAAATGGTCCTAACCTCAGGCATGCTGCTTTTTCTGGCAATTTTGTGTCTCCTCTTTGGATCCAACGGTATACCTAATTTCTTTTATAGGACTTGGCTGAGGTATGGGTAACACGACTGCTGAGATACAAGAGCAGTTCACCGCATAAGTATGACATTGTGACAAAGGGGTCCTGGTTCAAAATTAGGGCAGGAATAGGTAATGAATATTCTTGACTCCTGTGTGCTCAGCAAATGAAGATGGCAGAAATGGAGTTGCAGTATTAATTTAAGGACAATACTGGAGTACTTAAGATATTCTGGAAGGTCCAAGAGCAGAGTCTATTTCATTAGAATTAAAAAGCAATAAAGAGGTATTAGATATATTCTACAGAGCACAACTTATAGCAAAGATGTAGTGAAACAACTTTGCAGGTAAATTAGAAAGTACCTATTGTGGTAACGTCTAAAGATCCCAGTGTAAATTGGGAGAACATTACTTTAAAATGGAGAAAGGGGAAAGAGTTTTTCAAGTATTTAGGAGAATTTTCTGTATTCATATGTTTCTGATCCAGTGAGGAAAGCATCATCACCAGGTCTGGTTCTGGCGATTTAAGGTGGGTCAGGTTATTTAAGGGTAAATGAGAAACATTTTTCAAACAGTGGTGATGTAGATTTTTTTAGGTTTAGTTATCGATGCTGCTTACCATAATTCAGTCTAGAGTAAAATTACCTAGAGGATGGCCATTTTCATGAAGGTAAGAATAGATCTGGCCCAGATAAATTGGAATCTAAAATTGGTAGACAAGACTTCAGTGTTGCAATGGTCTGCCTTTCAAAGTGGAGATGGTTTGGGAGAAAGTCCGACAAATAAAATTAGAGCTCCGTGAATAATAAGAAAGTCGAGGGAAAGGTGATGTGGGAATATGGTGTGTATGACAGATGTCAAGTTGATGATACAAATGCAAATGAAGAAAGTTCAGAAGGCAATGAGAAAAGAAATGAGAGTAAGTATGGGAAGAAACTCTCAACTACCAGAAGACATTTTGGATTTCCTTATCAATATATAATAGTAAAAGAATATTAAAAGATGGGGTGAGTTGATTGGAAGCAAGAGACATTGATGATGTACTAAATAAGCACTTTGCATCTGTTTTCAACATGGAAGATGATGCTGCTGAAGACGCAATGACAGAACAAGTAATTTGGATACTGGCTGGGCTAAAAATTGATGAACTGGCTATATTTAAAGTTGATAATTTGCCAGGAATTGGATTGGTTGCCAAAGCAAGTAGGGTTTGACCGTAATCTTTCAATCTTCTTTAGGTACAAATTGGTGTCGGAGCCTGGGAAAATGCAAATGCTACACCTTTGTTCAAAAAGAATGTAAGGATAAATCTAACATAGATAACAACTAAAAACCAGTCAATTTCCCCTCATGGGAAAGCATTTAGAAGCACTAATCTGGATACAATTAACAGTCACTTCCCAGAAAGAATGCCAGTAAAACTTATGAATAAAGCATACTGTTCCAACTCTCCTTATGTACCTCAAAATAAAGGTGTAGTGTGACCAGTATGTTCATTTCCAAATATTACTGGTTTCTTAATGATTTGTTTCTTCTGGATTGAACAGATGTGGATTAATTAAGAAAAGCCAGCACAGATAGGTTAAAGGCAAATTATATTTCCATCAATCAGTTACATTTTTGAGGTATCAGGGAGAGTTGATGTTGCGTACATGGAATTCTAAAAAGGGTTTGAAAAGGGTTCATGAAAATTACCCACCAGCAAAACCTGAGGAATAGAATGGACAAAGGCAGCATTGTATGAAGTTGGCTGAGTGACAGGAAAGGTACTGATAAACGGTGGTTGTTTTGGAATTGCAGTTCCTCATCTAAAGCAAAAGGTTACCAGATGTATAGGAACTTTTACTAGGATGTTGCCTGGTATGGAGGGAAGGTCTTATGAGGAAAGGCTGAGGGACTTGAGGCTGTTTTCGTTAGAGAGAAGAAGGTTAAGAGGTGACTTAATAGAGACATACAAGATGATCAGAGGATTAGATAGGGTGGACAGTGAGAGCCTTTTTCCTCGGATGGTGATGACTAGCACGAGGGGACATAGCTTTAAATTGAGGGGTGATAGATATAGGACAGATGTCAGAGGTAGGTTCTTTACTCGGAGAGTAGTAAGGGCGTGGAATGCCCTGCCTGCAACAGTAGTAGACTCGCCAACTTTAAGGGCATTTAAATGGTCATTGGATAAACATATGGATGATAATGGAATAGTGTAGGTTAGATAGGCTTCAGATTGGTTTCACAGGTCGGCGCAACATCGAGGGCCGAAGGGCCTGTACTGCACTGTAATGTTCTATGTTCTATGTTCTATGTTCTAACTCCAGTACATGCAAGGTATCCTCCATGCCACACAACAACCCAGTTTGCAAGTATATTGCTGTTCCATCACTCACAGGGTCAAAATCCTTAAAAACGCACTTTGCAAAAAATGGGAAAATTCAGCCCACTGCATCAGCATTAGGTCTTAAGTAGCTTATAGTTTCTTGGAAGTTGAGAGATAGTCAGACCTAAACCTGAACGAATATAGATCCTAGATGTTCTGGCTGTCACTCAGCCTGCAATTGAGAGCTGCTATTTGGTGTAAAACAATGGAGGCTTCTGACTGGAAGTTTGGTTTAGCTGGAAAACAAGGGGGAAAGAAAAAAAATGTACAGTAATCCTCTCAATGAAAGATAGATTGGTCTTCTGGAAGAAATCAGTTTGGTGACTTTTTGAAGCAATTGCAGCTGACTGGTGGAAACTGAGGTTGTTTGCTGATATTTTGAGGGAGCCTGTCTTTGAGCTATTATATCCAGAGTTATGAAGTCAGTAAAGAAATTGGAGGATTGCTTATCCAAAGACATGTGGAAGGACCCCAATAACATCGTATCTTGGTGAATAGCTGGAACGTTGAAGAGGAACAGAATGAATTCCAGAGAGCTGTAACATATCTTTTTGAGTTGGTCCTGTGAAAAGTGAATGAACTTGAAAGATTTTGTAAGGTGACTCTTTTTGGTGGTGATGGGAGGAAATAAAATGTAGAACTGTGTTTATAGCATTATTCTTGATAAACTTATAGTGCTAAGTTGAAGGAGTCTACATTACTGGTGTATCAATAAGTATTAAACTTTGCTTAATATGTTTAGAAGTATGAAATGTTCTGGTAAAGTTAAGTTGGTTAATGCTGTGTTTGCATTTCTTCATTAGACATTAATGGTCTTTAGACAACATAACTAAAAGAACAAGAAATCTACAACAAGCCTTCACAAAACACTAAATCGACCTCAACTGGTCCCCACAGTTTGTCGTAGATCTGAAGACTTGAGAGCAGTTGCAGAGAAGGTGTTTTTTTTTGAGAGTGATTCAAAGGATAAGAGACTTCAGTCAGATGACTCAATTGGAGCAGGGGTAGTAGGAACTGCAGATGCTGGAGAATCTGAGATAACAAGGTGTAGAGCTGGATGAACACAGCAGGCCAAGCAGCATCAGAGGAGCAGGAAGAAGGGTCTAGGCCCGAAACGTCAGCCTTCCTGCTCCTCTGATGCTGTTTGGCCTGCTGTGTTCATCCAGCTCTACACCTTGTTATCTCAATTGGAGCAGGTACAGCTAACCTCTGAGAAAAGGAGATTTGAGAAAGGTCTTCAGAGACACGAGGGTTTCAGATAAGATAATAAGGCAAAACATTCCCATTGGAGCAATGTTTGAGAGCTGGAGAACAGAAATTTAAGGTGAATGGCAGAAGATCCAACTGGAGTTTGAGAACATCCATGTTTATACAGTGAGTGACTAAGGTCCAGAATGCACTGTCTGCAAGACAGATTTTATTAGGACTTTGAAAGGAAATTGGATAAGCAAAAGGATTGCAGGGTTTCAGGAAAAGGGCAGGGGAGTGGGACCAGTTGAACTGTTCCTGCAGAGACCGCATTATCATGATCAGCTGAATTGTTACCCTCTGTGCTATAACCTTTATATGATTCTACGATCTTTTAAGCTTTTTTGAGTACCTGAGGCTCTTAAAGCTAGATATTGTTTCTCTTCCCTGGAGCTGCTCCAAGGCCGGATCAGCCCTTCATGCTGTTGGGTGGGGATTGGGAGTAATAGGAAGAGAGCCAAAATCAAGCACTCTGTTCATGCTGCAGTCTGATCAGCAATCTGTCCATCGATAAATGGCATCCTTTTATGCTGAACAGTTCCATCAATGCAATCCAATACCCTACTAGCTTTAGTTACAGTTTCTTTGTTAGTCTTAAATATCTAAGGGTCTCTGCACAATGACATATACATCAATTTCCCTCTTGAGCTCTTTCACGACACTACTTCCATTAAAATGGTGTTTCAAACTGGCTTATCCTCTTATTTCATGAAAAAAAATATTGAGGAAGTCACTAGGCTAACAGTTGAGAGAATTATTGCCCCCTGGATTTTGAAAGAGTCCTTGTCAAGATGTCTCATGCTAAATTATTCCACAATATAGAATCAGTTGGAATGCAAAACCCTGGATTCAGAATGGGTTCCAATTCTGCAGTCAAAACGTTGTTACTAAGAAATGTAATTCATAGGTTATGTGTTGCCACATTGATGTCCTACAGTCAACAGTTCTAGGCTCATTACCCTTCACCATCTTTATTAATAAACCTGGAGAATAGTATTAGAAGTATGTTCAATAAGTTCTGAGAAGGCACCAGATCTATGCAAGAGTTGATGCAATAGGAGATTGTAATCAAATATAAAAATAATTAGAATGTTCCACGCGATGGACAATTGCATTTCATTGAGAAATAGAGACTCACATCGTAGAACTATTACAGAACATGTATTTCATTCATAATGGAGGAAAAAATACAGCACCGGATCAAGTAATATGCCAAAGTTGTGCATCATCTCGTTCAGCCTCTGACAGTGGCCAGGGAGGGAGAAGGAATTGGTAACAAGGGAACAGAAATGATGGAATTTAACTTTACTGGTTTTTAAATTGTTATGAAGTCATCAATGTCAAAAGTCCAATTCAATTAAACCGCCTGTCTGGTATACATTTGTCTTCAGCAGAAAATGGCAGGAAATTCCCTGGTGCTTATAGTACATCAGCCTCCAGAGAACCGGCTTTGCTGAGTTTCTCCCTCCAGCAAAACTGAAGAATATTTCTCTAGCCTTGCATCTTATATCAATGTTGTTGACTGGTTGCTTTCCCAAGTCTAATAATTCAGTGACCCTGTGAATTAGGAGCTATTGTTCTCTGTTATTTTAAATCTGTACTTCATATTTGTAACTCTTCAGTCCCAATAATGAGATATTCATCCAGCCCTTTTAAAGTAATTTTGAGAATAAATATTCAGGATTTTTTTTTTGATACACAGACCCTGTTACCACGCGATTAAAAGATGTCCTATCTGCACAGATGAGTGATATCCATGTGCTGCATTTTGTCTTAGTTTGAAGATTAAAATGGACAGAATTGGGCAAAATTCATAATCAGAAACAAAAGTGAAGACTTAAAATTCAGATCACTGTAGCTTTGATTTGGTTCCTGCATGTACTCATCCCTCTACCTTTTTCAGAGTTGCTTCCACAGGGCAATACCTCTTGGAACTTGAGTAGAGCAACAACATGAATGACATTACTGAGTATTTCCCTTATTATTCAGCAGAATGGAAGCTGAAATATGCAAGAAGATGTTTGCAGTAGGTTATTACCAGGCATTTCAATTATAATTGGAAACGGATATATGCTTGACTGTTATTTGATTCCCAGGTCCTTTGGATCGTGAGAGAAGTTGGGCTAAACAATCAATATCTTGGCACTTGCCAAGCGTTTCACATCCATTCAACAAACATCATTGTGAACATCTTTTCACTTCTTTTTGTATTAAATATTGATGAGACTATTCAATGAAGAAATAACATTGGAGTGTGTAAGTCACTTTTGTGCTGTAAACGCTAAAGCAGTAAATTTTTCTAAGTTGTGCAAAGGTGTGGCTTGAAACCAGGTTTGATTCTATAACGAAGAAATTTGTCAGAGGCTGTTTTTGTGAGATTTTTCATGAAAATTTATTACAAAGCATACAGGGGTGATGACAGATATGTTGGCTATTATGCTGTGCACTTCATGCCACAGTTCTGAATATAATTTGCACCTTTAGTGAATGCCACTGTCTCAGTTAAGGTCTGTAAGACTACTTACTTACATTAAGCTTTTGAATAAATGCAGCAAGCCTTACAGGGTTAACATGGCAAACAGGATTGCAGAAGCTAAAGTTTATGCTCTTAAATGTTTCATGAATATTATACTTTTTTAAAAGAACCACAGTGATTTAATGGTCAAATTTTGATTAAGACAATTCTGTGACCTTCAAAAGACTTGTATGCTGCATTTTTCAAGCTATTAGGCTCAGTTATTCACAAAATCTCTCAGCATTTGCCATGCAAATGCTGCCTTAATATATTCTAGGATGATTTAAAATGCTTCAAATTCCCAGGTTGTGATTTGTGTCCTTGATCTTGGGAATTGGTCTTAATGCTAGTATCTTGCACATATCATTAGCATATCTTCAGTGCTTTTACACTGTGTAATTAAAACTAATTACTCCAGATATAGCTTAACTACAATCCCTTCTTTAAAAAAAACAGATTGTGCAGTAAAAATGTATGCTGCATATATCTTCTGCATTCTCAAAATCAAATCTTTAGTTGAAGTTATTTAATTAGGTTGGAATCCAATTGCAATTGCATGTAAATGTTCATATCCCCTGATGCTATACCTGCTCAATTCTTTTCATATGCAAAACTGCAAATATTCTGGTTAATGACCTGGATTAACATTTTAGGGAATTTATTTGCAGCAAATTGTTGTAAATTAAAGGCCAGAAATAATGTTTAATGCTGCACTTGTAAGACAGCAGTAGTGCTGCAGACAGCTCTGCAATGTTAATGAGAGATCAGGAGGGTTTTTTGAGGGTGGTGAATTTGTGGAATTCTTCACCGCTGTGGGCCATCGAGACTGGGCCGTTCAAGGCTGAGACAGATTTTCAATCCGTAAGGGAATCAAGGGTTATGGGGAGAGACAGGAAAGTGGAGTTCAGGCTCATCAGATCAACCATGATCTCATTGATTCACAGGGCAGACTCACTGGGCTGAATGGCATACTTCAGTTCCTATGTCTTATGGTCTTGTATAGTTTCAGTCTGAAGAGTACTTTGTCAGCTTTTCTCTGTACATGAGACAGAGACAATCACTGCAATTTTTGATTGGCTCAAAGCACACTTCGGCTTGGAGAACAGCTGAAAATTGAGCCCGACCTTGTGCAGTTATTAAAGCTAATGTTTCTGTTCTGGTGACTCTTCCTCGGAACCGGACCCGAAACATTAACTGTAATTTTTTTCTCCACACGTGCTGCCAGACCTGCTGAGCTTTTCCAGCAACTTCTGTTTTTGTTCTTGATTTACAGCATCCGCAGTTCTTTTGGTTTTTGTACAGTTATTAATTTTGCTGACCTTTTCAGGACTTTTCTCCTCACATTGATAAAGTTTCGCAAACAGAAAATTGGAGGCAATAATATATACAGGAATAACTGCCTTTTCTCCTTGGTAGCAGTGATGCTTCTGAGTTGGCAATCCTATTCAAGGATTTCAGCACAAATTCTAAACTGGCACTTCAGTGCAGACCTGAGTAAATATTGAACTGTTGCAGATGCTGTTTATGAGTAAGATGTTAAACCATCTCTGACCTCTTGGGTGGATATCAAATATCCCTAACCACTTATCAATGAAGAGTAGGAAATTCTCTGTGCCAATATTTAACCCTTAGCTGACATCCATTTAATGCAAATTGTCCATTATTTATCTCATTGCTGCTAAGGATCTCTCAGTTGAGAAATTGGGATCAAATCTCCCCACGTGCATCAAGGGGCTATCGCAATGGTAGGTGATGAACTAAGTGACTGTTGGTCTCTTTTTAACCGATGTTCATGTGTTCCTGTGTACGTTGCAGCCATAAAATATTAAATTGGCTGTGAAGAACATCGGAATTTCATGACAGCATGGAAGTATATAAATGTCAGCTCTTTCTCTCTCTCTAGCCAAGCAGCAGAAAATAAATCAAAGGAGTTCATCGGTGAACTCAGATGCTTCACTCAGATGACAACTTGAATACACTTCTCAGTCTTAATCCAGCACCATTACCTGGTAATTAAACTCATTGTTGTTTGTCAATCTTAGTCAATGAAAATTTGGCTGTGGTGTCAGCCTGTGGAATAATGTCAGCCACATTTCAAAAATGACCCATTGACTGTGTATTGTTAGATAAAATGGGAAAACTGCGAGACGCTGAATGAGTACCTCAGAAGTTCTCTATATTCAATCTGAACTAAACACAAATTTAATTCAAAGCAACTGCACAATTGTCACATTATGGAATTGTTAACACCAGTTTGGCAATGTATAACTACACTGTCAACTCATTGTAGTTCCTAAAGTGATAAATCCTTGCTTTAGGAAAGTGAGTCTTTGAAAGATAGAAATTTTAAGACCGTCTAGACTTGCATCAACTAACTTTGCAACTGTAGCCTTCAGTTGCAAACTGGATGTGAAGAGTAAGAGACGGGGTGTACATGCACCAACTTTTTTAGGTTAGCCAACAGTTTGGGAAGGCTGTTAAAGAAAGTGCTTTTAAATCCTTCGCTTTGTTACCAGGTCCTAGGGCTGAATTCTTGCCACTATTTGGAAGAGTTTTGAGTGTGCAAATAATTTTACACCTTGTTTTCAAACCCTGTCATTTTTCTTTGGCCTTTTATTATGGATTTGGCATATCTGCTGGGCCCCATTGAGATTTGGTTCCCCATTTTAAATGAGGGGAAAAATTGGATTTCCTTAATTTTCATCTCGTGATTCAGGGTTCTGCAAGCCCGTGAAGAACACCAGGTTTGAGAACCATTTAAAGAATACAGAAATTCTGCTGAGGAGTGTGAAACTTCCAGAAAGTTTCAGGGTGAAACGTCTTAATGTTGTTATATGGAGATGATCAGTATTTAATATCACTTGGAGGACTTATGTTTTGAAGGATTATGGAAAAAGGAATTTATTTCAAATTTGAATTTTTTAAAATTCGAATAACCTGGACTGGTTTCTTTGAGAGGTCATTAAAAGTTCACTGGTCAGGGGAGATTTTTTCCAACAATTCTTCCTCGAAATCTCAGCTTGGATAACTGCTTGCGTTGTATGCTTTAAGCCTTGCTGTGCTGTTTTGATCAGTGAATAGCTTGGAGTGGTCATTGTTTTATTTGATTCATCAAGTTGGGGGGAAGCTGCCCCGTTGATCCCCCTGATTTCTGAAAAGAAAAGCCTAGCAGGGTGCGTGGAAACCGGAGCATCAGGTCAAGAAGTATAAAGACTTGGGAGAACTTGAGAGTAAGGCAAATATAGTTAAGAGGAAGAGTGGTCAGGAAGAGGTTGCTGAGCTCAGCAGAATTGGAGGCTTAGACTGTGTATTTGCTTCAGTGCAAGAAGTATAACAAGTGGATGAATTTACAGTCTGGTTTATTGCATGCAATTATGATGCTATTGCTATCACAGAGACATGGTTGGAAGAGGGACAGTTTGGCAGCTTAACATTCCAGGACATTGATGTTTTAGAGAAGACAGAGGAGGAAGCAAAAGAGGTAGGGGATCTGCATTACTGGTTAGGGAGCATATCACAGCTGTTTTGAGGGAGGATACCCTGGATGGATCTTGCAATGAGGCATTATGGGTAGAGCTCAGGAATAGGAAAGGTGCAGTCGCAATGCTAGGATTGTACTACAGACCTCCCAGCTGCCAGTGGGAGGTAGAGAAAGAGATATGTGGTCAGATTCTGGAAATATCTGAAAATAACAAGGCTGTTGCTAAAGGTAGACAAGTCTCCTGGCCCTGATGAAATGTATCCCAGGGTACTAAAAGAGGTGATGGGGGAAATAGCAAATGCACTAGTAATTATTTACCAAAATTCACTGGACTCTGGGATGGTTCCTGCAGATTGGAAAACAGCCAATGTGACGCACTGTTTAAAAAAGGAAGTAGACAAAAAGCAGGTAACTATAGGCCAGTTAGGTTAACTTCGGTAGTAGGGAAAATGCTTGAATCTATCATTAAGGAAGAAATAGCAAGACATCTGGATATAAATTGTCCCATTGGGAACACCCAGCATGGGTTCATGAAGGGTAGGCCATGTTTAACTAATTTGGTGGAATTCTTTGAGGACATTACTTGCATGGTGGACAATGGGAAACCTGTGGATGTGGTGTATCTGGATTTCCAGAAGGCATTTGACAAGGTGCCACACCAAAGGCTGCTACATAAGATAAAGTTACACCGTATTACAGGTAATGTATTGGCATGGATAGAGGATTGGTTGACCAGTAGAAAGCAAAGAGTAGGGGTAAATGGGTGTTTTTCTGGTTGGCGGTCAGTGGCTAGTGGTGTGCCTCAGGGATCAGTGTTGGCACCGCAATTGTTTACAATTTACACAGATAATTTGGAGTTGGAGACTAAGTGTGGTATGTCAAAATTTGCAGATGACACTAAGGTGAGCGGTAGAGCAAAGTGTGCAGAAGACACTGAAAGTCTGCAGAGGGATATAGATAGTCTAAGTGAGTGGGCAAAGGTCTGGCAGATGGAGTACAATGTTGATAAGTGTGAGGTCGTGCATTTTGGTAGGAATAACAGCAAAATGGACTATGTTTTAAACAATAGAAAATTGCAGCACGCTGCTGTGCAGAGGGACTTGGGTGTCCTTGTGCATGAATCGCTAAAAGTAGGATTGCACGTGCAGCAGGTAATTAAAAAGGCAAATGGAATTTTGTCTGCCATTGCTAGAGGGATGGAGTTTAAAAACAGGGTGGCTATGCTGCAGCTGTATAGGGTCCTGGTGAGGCCACACCTGGAGTACTGTGTGCAGTTTTGGTCTCCTTACTTGAGAAGAGATATACCAGCACTGGAAGGGGTGCAGAGGAGATTCACTCAGTTGATTCCAGAGTTGAGAGGGTTGGATTATGAGGACAGACCGAGTAGACTGGGATTATACTCCTTGGAATTCAGAAGATTGAGGGGAGATGTTATAGAAACATATAAGATTATGAAGGGAATAGATAAGGTGGAGGCAGGGAGGTTGTTTCCGCTAGCAGGGGAAACTAGGACTAGAGGACATCGCCTCAAAACTAAGGGAAGCAGATGTAGGACTGAGGTCAGGAGGAACTTCTTTACCCAAAGGGTAGTGAATCTGTGGAATTCCCTGCCCAGTGAAGGGTTAAAGCTACCTCGCGGAATGTTTTTTAAGGCAAGGCTAGATAAATTTTTGAACAGTAAAGGAATTAAGGGTTATGGTGAGTGGGCGGGTAAGTGGAGCTGAGTCTCAGAAAGATCAGCCATGATCTTATTAAATGGCGGAGCAGGCTTGAGGGGCCAGATGGCCTACTCCTGCTCCTAGTTCTTATGTTCTTATGTTGTAGTGGGTAACTGTAACATCCCCCATATTGACTGGGTCTCCCTTGGTGCTGGGGGTTGGATAGGGAGCAATTTGTTCAGTGTGTCCAGGAGGTTTTTTCTTGAAACAGTAGTGGATGGTCCAATGAGGGAGGGAGCCATAGTGGATCTGGTATTAGGAAATGAGCCCAGGCAGGTGATCAAAGTTTTAGTGGAGGACTATTTTGGGAATAGTGACCATAATTCCATAGGTTTTTGGATTCTAATGGATAAGGAAAATTGTGGACCTTTGGATGGAGGTGTTAAATTGGAGGATGGCCAACTATAACTGAATTAGGCAAGAATTGGAGAAAGCGGATTGGGAGCAAGTGTTTGAGGGTAAATCCATATCTGATGTGTCGGAGTCTTTTAAAGATCAGTTGATGAGGTGCAGGACAGGCATGTTCCTGTGGAAGTGAAGGACAGGAATGGCAGGATCTGGGAGCCTTGGATGACAGGGGAAAGATCAGCTTAGTCAAAAAAAAGCGTACCTAAGATCCAGGCAACTAAAAATAGGCACAATCCTGAAGAATATAGAAAAAGTAGAAAAGAGCTCAAATGGGAATTAGGAGGGCTAAAAGGGGCCATGAAATGTCATTGGCCAGCAGGATTATTGGAGAATCCCAAGGCATTTTATACATTTAGGAGCAAGAGGGTAGCTAGGGAAAGAGTATGCCAACTCAAGTATGAAGGAGGGAGGGTATGTGTGGAGTTGGAGGAAATGGGTGAGATCTTTAATGCGCACTTTACATTGGTATTCACCAAGGAGAAGGGACATGAAGGATGTTGAGGTTAGGGAAAGTGTGTGAATACTCTCAGGCAGGTCAACATAATGAAAGAGGAAATGTTGGGTGTCTTGAAATACATTAAGGTAGACAAGTCTCCAGGTCCAGATGGGATATATCCCAGGATACTGTGGGAGGTAAGAAAGGAAATACCTAGGGCTTTAACAGATACATTTTCACCCTCTTTAGCCTCAGGTGAGGTTCCAGAGGACTGGAGAATGACCAATGTTCCTTTGTTTAATAAGGGTTACAGAGATAATCCAGGTAATTTTGGGCCGGTAAGCCTGACATTAGTGGTGGGGAAGCTGTTGGAGAAAATACTGAGACAGGGTTTATTCACATTTGGAAGCAACTGGAATTGTTAGTAATGGGCAGTGTGGATTTCTGCAGGGAATGTCATGTCTCATCAACTTGATTGAGTTCTGAGGAGGTGACAAGAATGATTAAGAGAAGGGCGCTGGATGTTGTCTACATGGACTTTAAGGCATTTGATAACTTACTTCATGACAGGCTGGTACAAAAGGTAGAGTCTCATGGGATCCAGGGTGTACTGGCTAGATAGATACAGAACTGGCCCAGCTATAGAAGACAGTAGTTGTGGAGGGGTGCTTTTCAGAATGGAGATCAGTAACTAATGGTGTTCAGCCAGGATCAGCGCCGGGACCTTTATTTGTAATATATATAAATGATCTGGGGGAAAGTGTAGATGGTCTGATTTAGTAAGTTTGTGAATGACAACAAAATTGGTGGAGTTGCAGATAGTGAGGAGGATTGTCAAAGATACAGCAGGATATAGATTGCAGATTTGGGTAGAGAAATAGCAGATTGAGTTTAATCCAGACAAGTGTGAGGTGATGTATTTTGGAAGAGTAAATTCAGGTCCGAATTGTACAATAAATGGCAGAACCCTTAGAGGCATTGATGTACAGAGAGATCTGGATACACAGGTCCACAGATCCTTGAAAGTGGCAACTCTGGTGGATAAGGTGGGCAAGAGGGCGTACAGCACACATGCTCTCATCGGCCGGAGCATCAAACATTAAACTTGGCAAGTTGTTACAGCTGTATAAAACTTTAGTTAGGCCACATTTGGAATATTGTATGCAATTCTGGTCACCACTCTTACCAGAATGACGTGATGGATTGGAGAGGGTGAAGAGATGGTTTACCAGGACGTTGCCCGGTCTGGAGAGTTTTAGGTATGAGAAGACATTGGATAAAATTGAGTTGGTTGCACTGGAAAGATGGATCTGAGGGGCGACCTGATAGAAGTCTATAAAATTGAGAGGCATAGTTAGGGTGGATAATCAGAGGCTCTTTCCCAGGGTGGAAAGGTCAACTGCAAGAGGGCACAGGTTCAAGGTGAGATGGGGAACATTTTGGGGAGAAGTGTGGGAAAATTTTTGAGAGGGTGATGGGTGCCTGGAACACACCAGCATTAGAGATGGTGGAAGCAGGCACATTAGCAACATTTAAGACCTATCTTGAACGGGATAGGTAAACAGAGGGATAGATACTGTGCATGGACAATAAGTAGTGAGTCTAAATAAGGACTAGGAATCAGCACAGGCTTGGTGGGCCAAAGGGCCTGTACTTTTGCTGTATTCTTTGTTCTGTACTCTTCAACATGAAACCTGTTTGTTCTTTTAAAACAACAGTGATTGAAATAACAATCTCAATCGGATTTCCTGAGTACATTGTGTCTGCAAGACTTCAGTACTAACCATGCATGATTCGTGACTTAAACACGTGTCAAAACATCAGAGTAACAGACTCCAGAACATTCTACACTTTGTTCATTTACCTTCAAGAATAATTCATTGACCCAAGTTTGTTCTTTTTTCTCGGGTATTTAATCTCTGCAAAGAAATCAGTTTTTCTTTTTCTCCTTTCTTGAAGTGTGCGTTTTGTCTTTGTTTCTCAGGGATATTTATAGGATGATCATTTACAGACTGTTAACCAGCTATCACCTCTTAATCAAATAAATTTTTTGTATTGATAAACCCATTATTATGTTTATTACAAATCCTGGCTATCGGTCTTCCTTTGTTTCTTAAAATCTGGGACTCAGGGTATTTAAATGGCTAAAATAAAACAAAGAACTGTGGATGCTGGAAACCTGAAACAAAAATTGCTGGAGAAACCCAACAGATCCGACAGCGTCTGTGGAGAGAAACCCAAGCAAATCTTTCAGGTCCAGTGACCCTTCTTTAGAATTATTAGTAGCTAGAAAGAAATGGCACATATGCTTACTGAAGACAGGCTTATTTGGCTTACCATTATCCATCCCTCTGACTTTTTGTTATTTCTGCTCTGTCTCTCATGCTCTCACTCGCATGCTCACTCCCTCCCCTTCCCTCCCTCCCTCCTGTCCACTCCCTTGCCCCTTTGTGGGCTCCGCCAATTTGCCTGTTCCTTCCACTCCCGATTCCCTTTGAATCTTCAGCATATCTACCACCTTTTCCTCAATACTACCAGTTCTCAAGAAGGGTCTCTGCATCCAAAACGTTCACTTTGCTTCCTCTCCACAGATTCTGCAAGACCTGATGAGTTTCTCTAGCAATTGTTGTTGTATTTAAATAATGATTTTGGTAGCTGGTGAAAGTGTTTTTATTTTATGTGGTGACTCATGGACTAGTGGGATTAGAGCAATGGTGCACTCCTCCAGCCTCAGTCATAACACTTTTTGGCACTGTATTATATTGTAGATGAGGTTTTAAAGCTGTGAATTATCATAGTAACCTGTTCTTTAAAAGTAATTTGACGCTTGCATTGTCTTGCCTTGTGTATTTGTTCACATTCATTGCAATGCTTCTCCAGTGGGAAAAAAATACCACAATGCAGTGAAATAGTTATGAAGTGTCTTTTGTCAGCCTTTGCTGTTATCTTTACTACTGTAATTTAAATGGCTGGGCTCTTTTATTAAGAAAAAAGGCTTGGTTTTGACACTTTGACAAGAAAATCTAAGTCAAACCATCTGCTTCCTTGCATTGATTGACACATTCTCTGCTTCCAAGAGAGTAGCCTATTGCTTGAACACTTGTAGTCACTATCAGTGCCTCACAATGGCCTGGAAATTCAAATAACAACTACATGGTCATTTCTGCAGTGTGGGCAAGAGCTGGACATTGATTTACAATCCAGCTGACTGAGGAAAGTACCTGAGAAATTTAAAACTCTGGGCAAGTCCCTTGCACTTCAAACCCTCCCAAAATGCCCTGTTTACAGTCAGAGAATTCAAAAGGTTTCAACTCACTTACACTTAATTATAGATCAGGTAGAGGATTGAACTCAAAAATAATATTCTCCCTCTGCCCCGAACCCTGGACCCAATGCAACTTTGTAGGAGTTAAATGATAAAAACCAAAAGAAATGTGGGTGCTGTAGGTCAGAGTTTGCTGGAAAAGCTCAGCAGGTCTCACAGCATCTGTGGAGGGAAATCAGAGTTAACGTTTCAGGTAGAGTGACCCTTCCTCAGAATTCAGTTAAATGTTATCAGGTTGTGAAAGGAAAGTAGTGGAAGTAAACCTTTTTTGAGCTGTGAATTGCTTTGGACTTTGTCTGGCAAAACCAATTGTGCACTCAACCTGTGAAGTTTTTTTGTTCCATTTTTGTTTGTTTTTTATTGCTTATGGTAAAAGTCTTGAGACTTGAAATCTTGTCATGTCATCCTTTCAGCTGTCAAATAGACTCCATGTTTCTGTAAAGAGTCTGCAACAAATTGAGGGCTCTTGCAGGATTTCAAATGCACAGGCTGAGAGACAAGTACTTTTTTTTCCCCATAAAAGCATAAACAAACTAGATATCACAATATTCACTGAAAAGTTAAAATTGCTGTTATTTCAGTCATGTCTATTACTGAAGCATTTCTCAAAAAGCTCTGAGTGCATAGCTAGTTAACAAAGGTTAATTGGAAGTCAAACATGGAAATGTTAGAAATAGTTTTAAAAGTAGGTTAAAATTATGGATTCAAAGGACAGAACGAAACAGTTGGCAAGTGAGAGGGAAATAAGGAAATTTGAACACCTTGTTATCTCAGGGAAACACTTCAATTATTTGTATAGGGCAGGAAGGCTTCACACTGAGTCAGATTTAACTTCGGGCAAGAATATTCACCTTATGTCTATATTCTGTGAGGAAGAAGTTGAAATGCTTTTGTTTAGTTTGTGCAAATTGCTATCAAGTTACAATGACCCAGAGAAATTTGGACAGTTCTATTACCAAGTGTTTTTGTAGGGAGAACATTTAAGACTCTTGACTCTGAGACAAACAGTCTGCAAATTGTGACAAAAATGAAGACTGTTGCGCTCAAATGTGTGCGAGCTTATTCTAGAAGGTAATAGGAAAAAAAGTGTAGAAATCTGTAAAAACAGGCGGAATCAGACTGTGGAATTTCCTAGTGAAAAATGCGGCCGTTGATCAATGATTTACAATCATGAAGTCCGAAGAAGATTTTACAAATGTTATAAAGGTGTTGGCAGTGCAAGAGTTTAAATACAAGATTTCTGCTGGAATCAGACCCCACCTAGAAGGCCATAACATTTCTAAAATAAATGGACATCTGTTATAGCTGTTAGTTATAAATTATATGCATGGTTTACAGCGACCTTTGCTTGCAATCCCACAATAAAGCTTAAGAAATAAGTGAACTTTGCGTTAATTACTATGAGGGAGCTGACAGAACAGAGAAAACGCATGCTTCTCAGGGCAGTAAAGAAGATCGTATGGAGGATAAACGTTATTCAGACATCAACATTGTTATTTTTACCATGTAACAGGGTGTATGAAAGCAGATTGCTGGAAATTGAAAGTTAAGCTGGTGGCTTTGGCAGCCATGTCTTATATTTCTTCAGAAAATGCTGTATCAGTGAGTAATTCCTAAGACAAATTGATACTATCTGATGCATTTACAGTGGAAAGATTATAGTAGTTTTATATTTGAGGGTGAAGTAATTCTTGTTCATTATGAAATAAAATCTATGATTTTATAAAGACTCAAATGTCGTGGTCAGCAAAAATGTCTCCCTGGAGCTTGCTCAGTAGAAGTTTTGTGGAAGTTGTGTATCCATTTCATTGTGTAATGTAAATTTAAACTCTAGTCAGTAGTTCTGATATTGTGAAAGAGGTGTTTAACCAGTCGCGAACCATTTCAACTCCCCCTCCCACTTCTTGGACGACATGTCCATCCTGGGCCTCCTGCATTGCCACAATGACGCCAGCCGAAAGCTGCAGGAACAGCATCTCATATTTCGCTTGGGAACGCTGCAGCCCAAGGGTATCAATGTGGATTTCACAAGCTTCAAAATCTCCCCTCCCCCGACCGCATCCCAAAACCAGCCCAGCTAGTCCCCGCCTCCCTAACCATTCCTCCCACCTCAAGCCCCACCCCCATCTCCTACCCACTAACCTCATCCCGCCTCCTTGACCTGTCCGTCCTCCCTGGACTGACCTATCCCCTCCCTAACTCCCCACCTACACTCACCTTTACTGGCTCCAACACCGCCTCTTTGACCTGTCTGTCTCCTCTCCACCTATCTTCTCCTTTATCCATCTTCTATCTGCCTCCCCCTCTCTCCCTATCTATTTCAGAACCCCCTTCCCCTCCACCATTCCTGAAGAAGGGTCTCGACCCAAAACGTCAGCTTTCCTGCTCCTCTGATGCTGCTTGGCCTGCTGTGTTCATCCAGCTCTACACTGTGTTATCTCAGATTCTCCAGCATCGGCAGTTCCTACTATCTCTGCCTATTAATAATGTTGATTTTATCTTGGTAAATCATCTGGTAGGAGACTGTACTGACCCCAGACATTTTCACAAGATTTATCAAAACGATTAAAGATAAAAATGTTTTGGCAAGATGTATGGAGTTGGAAAATTGTATACTGGTCTCTTCTGAAAGGCAATGGCTTGATTTGAGAGGAACCTATAGAGCTGAAAACTCAAACTTTAAACTACAATTACAGAGATACAAAGGGGTTCGACTGACCACAAAGGCCTAACAATTGAAACAGTTTGCCTGTGAGTCAAACTTATTTGTGTAATTGTAAGGTAACTAATGACCTGTTCACTATCCACAGATTAATTCATAGATGTTAAAGCAAGATGCAGCAACATTCTAGAATAATAGACAGAGATCGTGCTTTAGAAAGAATGACTCATCTCTAACTCAGCTTCCCAAACTTTGCTCTGTGGTTGAGTGAAAACCTTTGGGTTACAAGACCAATTGCTATGGTGGAGCTCTACCAAGCTGCATTGCCTATTTACGTGGTCAGTTATTTTTCAAGTGGATGAGACCTAAACTTCAGGATTGAATGTTGTTTCAAAACCCTGTGAAGAAGTAGTGCTTTTTTAATTCATTCATAGCATGTTGGTGTTACTAGCTGGAGCGGCATTTATTCTACTTTCCTAGTTGCCCTTGAGAAGGTGGTGATGATTTCTTGAGTCTCTGTCGGTAGACCCACAAAACCTTTTAAGGAGAGAATTCCAGGATTTTGACCCAATGACACTGAAAGAACGATGATATATTTCCAAGTCAGGATGTGAGTAGTTTGGAGAGAAACTTGAAGGTGGTGGTGATCCCATGTATCTGCTGTCCTTGTTCTTCTAGATGATAGTAGGCATGTATTTGGAAGGAGCTGTCTAAGGATCCTTGGTGATTTTTTTTTTTTGCTTTGTACCTTGGAGATGGTATACACCTCCAACCACTGTGCATCAGAGGGAGAGAATATTTGCCGATGTGCCTACTGAGCAGACTGCTTTGTCCTGGATGGTGAAAAGCTGCTTGCGTCTAGTTGGAGCTTAACTCATTCAGACACGTGGAGAATATCCCCAGTACACTCCTGAAAACACTCCATACATTCCAGGAAGCACTGGAGTCAGAGAGGGTCCCAGAGGATGGTAAAATGTATGTGCTTGGTTCAGAAGGGAGGGCGAGTGAAGACCGGAAACTATGGACTGGTTGGCCTGATCTCGGTTGTTAGTGGATTTTAGAGTCCATTATTAAGGATAAGATTGCATAGTACTTGGAAGCGCATGGTAAAACAGGGCTGAGTCAGATGGTTTCTTCAAGGAAAGGTCATGGCTGGCAAACCTGTTAGAATTATTTGAGGATGTAACCAGCAAGTTAGACGTGGATGTGATCTATTTAGATTTCCAAAAGGCCTTTGACAAAGGGCCACACATGAGGCTGATTAATACATAAGAGTCCATGATAATAGGGGCAAGATATTGGCATGGTTAGGGGATTGGTTTACTGGCAGAAACGTGGATTAGGAATAAAAGGGTCTTTTCAGCATGGCAGCCAGTGACCACTGGAGTTCCACGGAGTCTGTGTTGGGACTGCAACTATGCACGTTTTACATTAACAATCTTGACAAAGGAATTGAGGGCACTGTTGCTAGGTTTGCAAATGACATTAGGGTAGGTGGAGAGGCAAATAGTCTGCAGAAGTATTTGGACAGGCTAGGAGAGTGGACAAAGAAATGGCAGAGTACAATGTAGGAAAGTGTGAGATTATGAACTTTGGCAGGAAGAATGGGAGGTATTGACCATTTACTAAATGAGAACAGGCTTCAGAAATCTGAAACACAAAGGGACTTGGGGAGTCCTAGTTCAGGATTCTCAAGGTTAACATGCAGATTCAATTAGCAGTTAGGAAGGCAAATGCAATGTTAGCATTAATTTCAAGAGGACTAGAATTCAGGAGGAGCGAAGTACTGCTGAGGCTGTATAAGGCTTTGGTCGGACTACATTCGGAATATTGTGTGCAGTTTTGAGTCCCCTATCTAAGGAAGGATATGCTGGCATTGGAGGGAATGAAGGGCTTGTCCGTACTCAATGGAGTTCAGAAGGATGAGGGGAAGATCTGATTGAAACGTACAGAATACTGAGAGGCCTGGATAGGGTGGATATGGAGATGATGTTTCCACCGGTAGGAAAGACTGGGACCAGAGGGCACAGCCTCAGAGTGAAGGGTCAACCTTTTAGAACTGAGATGAGGAGAAGTTTCTTCAGCCAGAAAGGTGGTGAATCTATGAAACTCATTGCTGCAGAAAGCTGTTAAGGCTAAGTCATTGTGTGTATTTAAGATAGAAATAGATAAGTTTTTAATTGTTAAGGTAATTGAAGGTTATGGGGAGAAGGCAGGAGAATGAGCTTGAGTAACATGTCAGCTATGACCGAATGATGGAGCAAACCTGATGGGTTCAATGGCTAATTCTGGCCCTGTATCTAATGGGTTTTTAATGACTTGTGCCTTGTCGGCAGTGAACAGCAGTATGTCGTATTCTGGAAGAGGTTTCCCTGTCCACATTTGACATCATATTATGAGAATTCGAGGTTAGAGTCATTGTTAAGGCCCAGTGCATCCTCACTATATTGTGCTATGTCTGTTCTGCTAGTGGGGCAGGACATATCTAGGGATGGGTGATGGTGGTGTCTGGACTTTGTCTGTAAGATATCATTCAGTGGGTATGACTATGTCAGGATAATGCTTGATGAGTCTGAGAGACAGCGTTCCCAATTTTGACACTAGCCCCTGGATTTTAGTAAGGATGACTTTGCAGGGTCTACTGGGCTGTGTTTACTGTGTTTAGTTTCTGCTACCTACTTCAATGCCAAGTGGTCTGTCTGGTTTTGTTCCTTTTCTTCCTTTTTATAGCAGTTGATTCAACTGAGTGGCTCGCTAGGCCATTTCAGAGGGCAGCTAAGAGTCACCAACATTGCTGTGGCTCTGGATGTGTAGGCCAGACCCAGTAAGGAGGGCATTTCTAACCTTTTAAAGAAAATTCATGAACCTGAAGGGTTTTTATGACAATGGTTTCATGGTATATAATTAGACTTCTAATTCCAGATTTTTGTAGAATTCAAATCTCACCCTTCGGTGATTTGAGCTCTGATCCCTAAAATTCTAACTGGGTCTCTGGTCAATCTAGTACAGTGACAATATCATTTTGCCATCGCCTCATCCTGCTCAAATAGCTAAAGAGGATTTTACTAAATCTATTAGTTTATGTTCAATCTAAATGGCTCAGTTGTAAAACTCTTCATTCTTTTTGTTTGTGTCTACCCAGGACTATGCTTCACAATGTTTCTGTATTTTTCTCGAGACTTAAGGAGTAAGCCTTTGAAATTCTCATTTGTCTGAAATTGACCTTTTCTGCCTCATGCCTTTGCTTCTTCATTGGCTGCTATGCCTTAAGCTGTCCAGCCCCATACTCTGAAAATTCTTCCCAGGATGCTGTCTCTTAATAAAAACCAAAAGAACTGCAGATGCTGTAAATCAGGAACAAAACCAAAAGTTGCTGGAAAAGCTCAGCAGGTCTGGGAGCATCTGTGAAGGAAAATCCGAGTTCATGTTGCATGTCCAGTGACCCTTCCTCAGAACATGCTGTCTCTTAACTTCACTTCCTTCAAGATATTGTTAAGCATCACCCTTTTTATCTAAACTTAGGTCGCTCTTCATAATGCCGTGTTCTTGGCATCCATTTTTCCCCACATGAATACATTTTCTGTTTAAATACAAGTTAAGATAGTGATGTTTACCAAGTGCTGTCTTTTCTGCAGCTGACAAGGGTTCCACTGCTTTCTTTTGGTTTTTTTTATTTCAATATTTGTGGTTTCTGGGTGGGCACATCATTAGCAAAACCAGCTTGGAGATAGCAAGAACTGCAGATGTTGGAGTCCGAGACAACACAGTGTTGAGCTGAAGGAACACAGCAGGTCAGGCCGCATCAGAAGAGCAGGAAAGTTGACTTTTCAGGTCAGGATCTTTCTTTGGCAAAATCAGCTTGCTGGTGCAAAGCTTGTAATGCAGACCTTGGAAGTTGAATCTCCAGGGAGCATAGAAAAAAAAATGCCCAATCTGCTAATTTACATAACAATGTCCTTATCATTCATTGTTTAAATGTTTATTGTTTGATCTAACTAATGTAATCTGCCTGCATAAATTTATCAATGTTAGCACTGTTATGCTTCCTACACAGTGCATTCCTGGCTGCCTCTACAATTCTGTTTACAATAAATCACAATACATGCATTTTGAACATGTATTATAATCAGTCAAGTTTTTGGAAATACTGGAGGCAAGTATGATAAAGAAACTTTATATATCTATCTTTCCATTTATCAATTCACCCAGAAGATCAATTCTTTGTGACTGGTACAAATGACAACATTTGTACTTGTTACGATCCCTTGCAGTTATTGGATTCTGCAGGGTATTGGTAATGTGGTTAAGAATTTTTTTTTAAAGTCTAATACTGTAGATTTGTTCCCACAACCTCAGCAACATTAGTGTGGCTAAAATCTCTTGGTGTGAGTAAAGCAATCGGGAACAACATTTGCCATCTTCATCCTCTGTTACATATCACTACGAGGCTTAATATTTGAAGTGAAGTGCCTCTCAGCAGCTCCTATTTTGTGTAGGCTCCCAGAGGTGATCAAGATAGTGCTGTGAAGATGGTACAGTGAACCTGTGTAAACTCTCCTGTCTGGAATAATGGGACAGCAGGGAGTTTTTTTTGTTGATTTGTACATGGTGTTGCTGATCAAGGGTATGATTGTTCTCAGAATTGAGAAGCAGCTGTAGGGTAAAGCAGAATAGGCCAAGGCTCCATTTGATCTGAATATTAAATATTCAAGCTTATAATGACCATTTTTAGTGTCTCAGCAGTTCCAGGATAATGCCAAATTGGAGTCAATAATTTGCATTTAAAAATGATCAAATTTTCAATCTCCATTTCTTGTAAGAATCAAATTCAATTCATGAACTTTGAAATTTACCTCTGGCCTCTGCGAATAAATGCAGAATTTTTGTTTGCGACAATGAATTACAAGTTGCATTTTCTTCATTCTTCTTTCTCGTTTTCTCATGCCATTAATATTGAATGCTCCCATAATGTAAAACTCCTTCTGCACTACTTCCATGCGGTCTGCCATAATGACTACTGCCCAATAGCTCTGACTTAAAGAATCATGAAGTGCTTTGAGAGGCTGGTCATGGCCCACATTGACTGCAGTCTCCCAACTTGCCTCAATCCCCTACAATTTGCCTACTGACGTAACAGATCCACAGAGGATGCCATATCCCTAGCCTTGCACTCATCCTTGGAATATCTGGACAACAAAGACACCTATGTCAGACTCCTGTTCATTGACTACAGCTCCACCTTTAATGCCGTTATTGCCTCCAGACTGATCTCAAAACTGCATGACTTTGATCTTGGCAACTGGATCCTCCACTTTCTGACCCATAGGCTGCAATCAGTAAGGATAGGTAACTGCACCTCCTCCATTGATTAACACTCAACACTGGAGCACCCCCAGGGATGTGTCGTCAGCCCCCTACTGTACTCCCTGTATACCTATGACTGTGTTGCCAAATTCCGAATGAATGCCATCTACAAGTTTGCTGATGACACCACCGTAGTGAGATGGATATCTAACAACGACAATTCAAAATACAGAAGGGCGATAGAGGGCTTGGTGATGTGGTGCAATGAAAACAATCTGTCTCTCAACATCGGCAAAACTAAAGAACCGATCATTGACTTCAGCAAGAAAGGAGGAGAACACGCCCCCATCTACATCAATGGAACTGAGGTTGAGAGGGTGAGGAGCATCAAGTTCCGCGGAGTGATGATAACTGACGACCCGTCCTGGACTTCCCACATGAATGCAACAGTCAAGAAAGCACAACAACGCCTCTTCTTCCTCAGGCGGCTCAGGAAATTTGGCATGTCCATAAGGTGCCTCACCAACTTCTACAGATACACCACTGAAAGCATACTGTCCGGGTGCATAACGGCCTGGTGTGGCAACTCTCTGCCCAGGACCATAAGAAACTACAGAAGGTTGTGTGCACAGCCCAGACCATCACAGAAGCCAGCCTTCTATTCATGGACTCTATTTACATGGCTCACTGCTGCGGAAAGGCGGCCAACATCATCAAAGACTCATCGCACCCTGGTAATGACTTTCTGCAACCTCTTCCATCAGGCAGAAGATACAGAAGCCTGAACACACGCATGAGCAGGTTCAGGAACAGCTTCTTTCCGGCTGTTAAGAGACTGTTGATTGGAATCTAGCCTCAAATAATGTTACCTGTGTGCCTGTAAGTCTTTTTGATCTGTACAACTTGTAAACAAAGCTTTTCACTGTGATTTTATTGTCACATGCACTGAAATAATCAATCATCGATCAATCATCAATCAATTAATGTCACTGACATGCAGCACATTGTTATTCTTTCCTTGCATTCACTTTAAAGCTTTTTTTCTAAAAGACAATGGAATCTAATTTGTCTTTGAAAAGTGGTCAATCATACTTTTGCTTTTCTGTTGTTGATTTGCTTATTGTTCACCATTTTATTCCTCTTGCACATTTGTAAAATATATGGACTATTTTTAGCAAAACTATTCATCTGCTGCATGTGTATACAATGCTCGTGTCCTGAGCATACAAGAGCAGTTTATCTGTTCAGTTTTACATCATTTGCTCTCTAAGAACAATGCAAATCACTGTCAAGGAAACCAAACTGAAGATTTTAAGCTGAGAGTACTTATCATATTTTCAAGACTTTTTTCAAACTGCTCATTCATAGGATTCATCACTGACTGGGCCAGGATTTATTGCCCATCCTTAAGGTGGTAACCTGCCTTTGTCTTACAGGGCAATCCCTATCTGTCGGTACACCCATAGCCCTGTTAGGAAGGGAGGTGACAGATTTTAATTTTGTCAGTGAAGGAATGGCAATAGAATCCCGAGTCAGAATGGTTCGTGGTTTCAAGGGGAACTTGAAGGTGATCGTCTCCTAGTGTATCTGCTTCCTTTGTCCTTCTCGCTGGTAAGAATTGGCGGTTTGAACAGTGCTGTTAAAGGAATCTTGGCAAGTCGTTGCAGTGCATTGTGTAGGTGCCACTGAGGATCGGTAGTGGAGGGAATTAATGTTAAAGATTTTAGACGAGCCAGTCAAGTGGGCTGACTTGTCCTAGATAGTGTGAAGTATTGTTGTAGCTGCAGTCAGCCAGGTAGGTGGGGAGTATTCTGTCACACTCCTGACTGGTGGACAGCCTCAGGTGAGTCAGGTGATGAGTTGCTCGCTGCAGCATCCCCAGCCTTGGATTTTCTGTTGTAGCTGCAGTATTTATATGGCTAATCCACTTCAGTTTCTAACTAGCGGTAACCACCACCACCACCACACCCCACACACACTGCACACACACTGCACACACACCACCCCCCCCCCCCCCCCCCCCCCCCCCCCCCCCCCCCCCCCCCCCCCCCACCCCCCCCCACCCCACCCCAAACCCCCAACCACCACCACCACCAAGAAGTTGTTAGACCAGAAACTGAACCAGACTAGCCATAGAAAGTGAAGGCATTGAGGAGTCATGAGGTGAGTTACTTGCTGCAGGGCTCCTAGCCTCTTGATTGCTGTTCTAGCCACAGCTTATCTAGTTCAATTTCCAGTTAATGGTAACACCAGGATGTTAGTAGTTTGGTATTCACCAATGATAAAGCCATTAAATGTTGAGGGTTAGATTCTGTCTCATTGTAGATGGTCATTGCCTGGCACTTGTGTGGCATGAATATTGCTTGCTGCTTCATTGTGACCATCCTGACCTCTAATCTTGTGATGGAGCGAAGATCATTAGAGTAGCTGAAGATTGTTGGGCTTAGGACACTACCCTGAAGAACTCCTTCAGTAACGTCCTACTGCTAAGATAATCACCAAAAATTGCAACCATCTTTCTTTGTACCAGGTATGGCTCTAGCTTTTTGCTTGATTCTCATTGAGTCTTGTTGGGGTTCTTTGGTGCCACACTTGGTCAAATGCTGCCTTAATGCCAAAGGTAGTTACTTCCACTTCTCTTCTCGAGCTCAACTCTCTAGTCCAGATTTGGGTCAAGGATCTAGTGAGATCAGGAGCTGAGTTGGCCTGCTGGAATCTAAACTGCGCATCAGAGAGCAGGCTAAGATTTGCTAAGTTCCATTTGATAACTTTGACCCCTTCTATCAATCAAGTTTGTGTAGATTGATTTGGGGTTAATTGGCCAGTTTCTATTGGTCCAGCTGTTTGAGTGCAGCGTGTACATGGGAGATTTTCCATTTTGCTGAGTTGGTGGCAGTGTCATAACTCTACTAGAACATCTTGGCTTTGAGGTGCAGCTAGTTCTAGAGCTGCTGGTATGTTTTCAGGGCCTCCAGTGTTTCTTCATATTATGTTGAATGCATCCAATTGGCTAAAGACTGTATTTGTGATGCTTGGGACCTCTGGCGGAGGCCGATGTCGGGGAACTGGTGGCTGGGCGTGCGGACCCAGGAATTTTAGTGAGGGTTGTTGTGGTTGTAGAAGGTGGGGAAGAGAGGGGATGAGGGAGAAAATGAAAGAAGGTGTTGGGTGGGGGGAGGCCAGGAGGAGAGGGCCTCCTGGCTACTGGGCCATCATTCTAACCCCTCCAGGGTCCTGGACTCTCCTTGTTAAACTCCACTCTGGCTCCTGGGCTGTCCTTATTACCACACCTCTCCACCCACCCTGGCTTCTGGGCCCATTTTGCTTCTCACTCCAGGGGTTTCCTGTCCCTAATCCCACCAACCATCCCCCCCGACCCCACTGCTAAAGCCCGGTTCAAAACCACGCGGGCTTCCCTGCCCATATGCAGTAATGCATGACATCCCAAGAAACTCTACATGTTGACATCACAGTTTGGGACTGTTACTTGTCTTTCTGAATGACTTTGCTTGCGTTGCCTGCAGTTGCTGGCATCAGCAAATGCTGCCTCAGTTGTCCACCACCATTCATAACTGACCAGAACAGGCTTGCAGAGCTTAATCAGCTTGAGTTCTGAGGAAGGATCACCGGACCAGAAACTTTAACTCTGATTTTTCTTCGCAGACCTGCTGAGCTTTCTCAGCAACTTCTGTTTTTGTTGTTGCTTAGATCAAATCTATTGGTTGTTTAACTATTGGTGATTGTTTAACTCCGCCTATTGAATGTTGCTCTTTTCACTTGCTTGTGGAGTTGACCTGCATTTATATATAAAAAAAAATTAAATGCTGCAATGAAGAAAGTGAAACATTATGCCAGCGCCTCCTTGCATTAACTAGGTGAACTGAATTTTAATACGTACAGCTAGTATGCAATACGGGGCAGGTTTATCTTGTGGACTTGTATCTGGTCACAAATCAAATCAAGATTGGTTGAGATTGTTTCAAATGAAACTATAAAATAGGGTGGAAATTTGTTGAGTAAGCACTGTAATTTTTACTGATCTTTCTACATAAGGCATGTTCATGGACGTAAATGAAATGAATGGATGTGGCTGTATGCTAAATGTTCATCTTACTGTTTCAAACAACATTATATAATCATTTTGTGGAAAGCACAAATATTTGAGTTTGTTCAATTATGATGCACCAAATGTTGTAATCCACCCACCAAAGAACCTGTATACACTTTGACTGTGGAGACTGGTGCAGTACTGATAATTCTATTTGTTCAGTTGATTGAGTTCAACAAGAAGGAATATTGGATATCGAGAGTAATGGATGTTTGCGGAACTGTTGTGAGGCTGTAATTTAGTTATGTTGCCAATGACCGAGATGAAAGCTTGACTAATTTATGAATATCACATGACATTGCAACTGAATTACAGCTGTCAACCCCTTTGCTGATGTCTCCCTAACCCTTAAGGATTTGCTGAATATCATTTTTTCCTCAATACTCTGATCCCACTGTTTCTGAAGCAGAAGGGAATCAGATAATATTTTTCAAGCTCCAGTTTCTTCCTCACAGAATCACTCGATTTAAGGATTTTTATAGCTGTACTCCAGAATGACTCGCTCTTCAGTATTCCATCTCACCAAATGAAAGCATGTTGTGTGTCTGCCTGACATTGATAAATCCACTGTTTCTGGGCACAAGCATGTGAATCAAATTTAGTAAGTGGTCATGTAACAAATTCTCAAGTTCTGCTACCTCTGTGTATTCTTAAACCGTCTTGACTCTCTAATGGTAACTGAAAATTATCTGGTGTTATTATTGTTTCTTTGTTCCACTGTTGTGAAGGGAAACCTTTAGCTTGACATTGTGTGATGTGGTGCTGGGATATATAGACCTTTACAAGGCCACCGGTTGATCCTTGATCAGTCCTGAACAATTGGACCTCAAATGGGTTTTTTTTTTGTAAAATGCTTGGACACTCTGGATAAGGGATGGGTATCATTGATCAAGATGTCTGTTGCTGATGACAATTCAATGACCTTTTGAAGGATGTGCAATTTAGGTATTAGAGGAAGACAGATTCTGAATCAGCAGTCAGTGTCCCATTGTTGAAGAGTCTGTTGAAATTGCTGTTCTGGTCTTGCACAAGAAAGAAGATGAGTGTGTTATTAAAGCCAGCAAGGCTTTTTCAAATATTGATAATAGTTACCAATCACACAGATTTTGCTTCTGTGAAGAATACCCTGTAAAACCTTGTCTTCCTTGCCTTGTACTATGCTTCTGGGTGAAAGCAAGAAAGGTTTGCTGTGTAAATCGGGGTGGCACGGTGGCTCAGTGGTTAGCACTGCAGCCTCACAGCACCAGGGACCTGGGTTCGATTCCACCCTCGGGCGACGGTCTGTGTGAAGTTTGCACATTCTTCCCGTGACTGCGTGGGTTTCCTCTGCGTGCTCCAGTTTCCTCCCACAGTCCAAAGATGTGCAGGCTAGGTGGATTGGCCATGCTAAATTGCCCATAGTGTTCAGGGAGGTGTAGGTTAGGTGGGTTATAGGGGGATGGGTCTGGGTGGGATGCTCTGAGGTTTGCTGTGGACTTGTTGGGCCAAAGGGCCTGTTTCCACAGTGTAGAGATTCTATGATTCTATTAAAAAAAATCCTCCAAAATTTCTGAAAATAAACTACATTTGCTGTGTATAGCAATGGTACTAAATTCCCCAAAGCATATTTTTCTTGTGTTAGGTTAACTGATATGTCAACACATTAAAAATTACCCAAGCCTCTCTGACCTGAAGTGTGTGCAGTTTTTAAAGGCCTTTGGAGGCCTGTGGAAACAGAGTTATAAAGTATAATGTACTTTGTGGAACAGAGCTAAGTGTGCTGGGGGCAACATTGATGTGAAGTAATTGATATGGTGACAAGAGGAACAATGAATAAATAAGGATATTTCTTGAAATAACATTGTACTGATTTGCCTGTAAGAACACACTAATATAGACATTGTAGGCAAGCTAATTCTGAAACAGTTTGTGATTTTTGTGGGTCTAAGCAAACCTAGTATCAACTGCTAAGTATTTATAGTTTTTATAGATAGCTCCTTTTAAGCCTGTTCCATAGTTCAATGCAATCATGGCTAACCTCCTACCTCCAGTCTATTTTCTTGCTGCTTTCCCATATCCTTCAATTTCCTGAGTGACTAGAAATCTGTCCATCTGCACCTTAAACGTGTTCAATAATGGAGCATCCATAGCCCTCTAGGGTTAAGATTTCCAAAGATTCTGAACCCTTTGAGTAAAAACGTTTCTTCTCATCTTAGCATTAAATGATTAGCTCTTTATCCTGAAAATGTGCCCTACTGTTCCAGATTCTCCAGTCAGGGGGGTGGCAACCCTGTCAACCCTCTTCGCAATCTTGCATATTTCAATGAGCTCACTTAAAATCCAGACAGTGTGGATCATATTTATTCAGCCTCTTAACGTAGAGTGACCATTTCCTGCTCGGAACAATTCTAGTGAACCTTTTGTACCACCTCCCAAGTATATTATTTCTTAGATGTGAAGACCAAATCTGTGTAAAGTACTCCAGTTGTGGTGCCAACAAAGCCTGGTACAATTGTAGCAAGACTTGCTTTTTCTTGTTCTCCAATCCAATTGCGAAGAAGACCAATGTGTAATTTGCATGTTTTCAAAATATGCATATTTGTCATCTTTATATCTGTAAGGAAAGATGGCTTGGAAGTTGCTACTTGTAAAATCCAGTTCCACCAAGGTCCTGTGGTATGGAATATATCTTGCTTGGTTGCAATTCCCATGTGAATAACAACATTTTAAGTATTTGCTATTTCTTCCTCTCTCTTCCTAATTTTAGATAGTTGCTTTATTTTATCATAGTTTCCACTTAGATGCATGTGGGTGCCTGCTTTGACAAGACCTTTCACCTTTGAACCTGAAGGTAACAGCATACAATGCTGGGTTTGTAAAGAACATGCCTAAAAACAAGTCCACAGATACTGGAAATTTAAAATGAACAGAAAGTGGTGGAGAAATTGAGATCTGGTAGTATTTGTGCCATGGGAAACAGAATTAATGTTTCAAGTCGGGAACAGTTCCAAACGAGTCACATTAGACTCAAATGCTAACTGTTTCTCTCACCGCAGATGTAGCTGGGAGTGCTGAGTTTCTTAAGCATTTTGTTTTTCTCTTGTCTACAAATAAATTGCCCACTAATGCCTATCAATATTATGTTGGTGAAGGAAGAAATTAAGTCAAATTTCAAGATCTCTGAACAAAGAAAGCATCTAGACTTGTTGTTACCAAAGCAACTGGATGTTTTGAATGTCATTACCACCCATAAATAGGATGAAAATATCCATCCAAACGTGGTGTGAAGAGACACATAGATGAAAATAAATTATAATGGATGGAAAGCAAGACTGTCATATATCTTATGTTCTCTTGTTCAGTTATGTTGATTCAAATGTATATAGCACATTACTAAAAGCTCTGGTTTCTACTATGTTGGAAGATTGGTGATTTGGTCCATGGAACTACACAAGAAGTCAACTATTTCCAATCCTCCACAAACCAATTTAGTTCCAGATCAAATCTTAATTTATTGGAGAAAATAGCATCTGTAAGGTGCAAGAATGTAGGATGGAACTGAGAAAAACCTCTACATTAACTGTTGAGAAAGCTCTAGCTGATTCAAAGACTTTCAGTTTAATTCCATTGCTCTGCTGCTCAACAGCCATTCCAATTCAGTTGCCCTTTTATTGGTGACTTTTATCAATTGTCAAGTTACATAATGTGATTTTTCTATAGAGGAAATCCTTGCATCTTATAGGTCTTAAAGTCAAGTTGGTGGCTTAACAGGAGACCAGATCCGTTTTTCTAATTGTGATTGCAATGGATTTAAAAGGCCACACTGAAGACTGCTGCTCAGTCTGTACCACCGTTCTGCTTGTCAAAGGACAGTGTGAGGACAGACAGACAACAGCTGAGAAATGACAGGGTAGAGAAGCACAATGAAATCGTGAGAGTACATTCGTATGTGGAAACCATCTAAATTGATGAAAAAATAGATCTAATAGCAAAGTACATATTAACAGCAAAACACAAAATTAAACAGCTAGCATTCATATTTATGATATAAAGTTGAGCACTGCTTATTTGTGAATGTAAGAAATGTTACTTTAGTTTTTGTATTTAGCCACGTATTTAGTGACTGCTGTCATATATTACTTTCCTGAATCATCGTAATGTGCCTTTATTCCATATATGCCATTATTTTAGTTATGCTCATCCTGTAGTTCATGATTCAAGTAACATAGATAGTTAATAATCAGGTGAATTATATTTAGTGGATTACAGGTTGTGTATACCTGGTTCTAACTTTGCACAGTGGAATTGAGGAGTAAAGTTTCCTGCAAATTAAAGTACTCATCACTCAGCCATGTGATAGTTGAAATTTGGACTACTTCATTCCACTGAACTAAAGGTTTGAATCAATTATAAATTTTACTACATGCTTCAAGTTATATGGTGGCATGGTGGTAATGTCATTGAACTAGTGATCCAGAGGCCCAGTTTAATCCTCTGGGGACATGGGCTCAAACTCCAGCACAGTAGCTGGTGGAATTTGAATTCCGTTGATAAATTTGGAATTGAAAGCTAGTCTCTGTTGACATCCGTGCAACTTTCATCAAATGTTGTAAAAACCCATTTCGCAGACTCATGTCCCTTGCCGTAAGAGCTCTACAGTCCTTAACTGGTCTGACCTACATGTGCCTCCAGATACACATCAATGTAGTTGATTCTTAACTGCTGTCCGCAAAGGTAAGTTCAAGTGATGGTCAAGAAATACTGCCATTACCAGTAGCACCCACATTTCATGAAAGAACAAAGGGAAAAAAGAAGCCAAATCTTAAGCTAACAGAAGATGATGTAAACAGACTTTTTAAAATAAATGAGTGTAATTTCCCTTCCAATATCAACAAAAGAAAGGCAGTATTTTTTAGGAGCAGTAAAGTGCCTAAATAATGTACATAGATGAATATATTTCATGTGTAAAAATTAGAATTCAAACTATTATTGAAAAAACTCATAATCATTCTCTTCTCAAATCCTTGCTCATGACTTTGACAGTTCAATTGGTCAATGACACTGCAAGCTACCACAGTCTTGTCATTTATGCCTTTCACATCTTTGGAAATGAGTCAGTACTCTACTCTTGATCCCTTTTTTTTTGTAATTCTTCCCATAGTACCACTGAAAACTCAACTCAGAAAAGTAGCCTGTGAAGAAGGGTGTATACAAAAATACATACAAAAATTGAAATATGTCTTGTCTTGAGAAAAGTATGTTGACCTTTAATTTATTTGCAGGAAATCTTTACATAGCATCACAGACACATTTGGAATTCACTTTGCTTTAGTTTTAATACAGCTGAAAAATTGATAATGGTCACCATATGACTCATAGAGCATGTAATAGTTAGAAAGATAATTTTTTTTGTGTCCCTTTCTGAAATGTGTGCATATGGCTGTTACATGTCACATAGCTCAGGCTATGCCTGAATTTTTATTTCATTTCTGCTTGCCAGTGGTTTTGAAGTCTCTTTGAACACTTCCAAAAGCTGATAATGTAAATTACTGTCAACTCCTACGCTGTTCCTTTTATTGTTATTTGCTTGATAAGAGGAGGAAATACACTTCAATTTAAATTTAATTTTTTTATCCCCATCTGTCAGGGGCAAGTATTTGTAACTCTTTGCAAACGGACAGTACAATCCAGACCTCCACTAGAGGTTTATTCACACTCACTGCAAAGTATGATCGATGTGCTTTACAATAGCTTATTGTAAGCTGATCTCTAAGGAAAACATCATCAAATTAAGTGAAACCCTGATGTTGTGATATTCTAGTTATCATTGCTTTTATGAGCTGGAAAACTTAAATATGAAAGTAACAACAATCTCTCCCATTGATCAACTACAGGATTAGGCAGTGTTTCAGTATGATGGTTCACCTGAGAGTAATATTTCTTATTTAATCCTATTTTTCCTTAAGGTTTCACATCTCTTTATCTCTCCTGACATTGCAGTTGTGACTATACTTCAAAAGTGCTGCATTGGCTGTGAAGCACTTTTAGACCAGAGACCATGAAAGATGCTATATATTAATCTGAGGTTTTCAGGATTATAATTACACAGTTTGACACTTATGATCACATTTCGGAAGGCACATGTTTATCACCTCAGGGGTAGACTATAAGCCATTCTGCAGAGAATCGGTGATTTAGGAATCAATATCATCATCAACATTTGAAAGTAGGCGCAAGTTGATGTTAATGGTACTAGATAGGAGTTGAAACTAGTGGCATACTTTAAAAGAAATATTGCCAATATGTAAGCAGTTAGCTTTTAAAATTTTCAATATAGTTCAGATCCCCTTAGGAAAATTCCTATGTATTAATGAAGGAATGTGTGGAGGCCTGGAAGAGACCAAATGCATGCCAAGCATAGGCCCATTAGTCTCCTGTCAAATAACACCTTTTTTATTGGGATAAACTTCAGGACTGCTGTAGAATTTGAAGTAAAACCTGGGGAGGAAATTGTATGAAAGTAGAAAGCAAATGATGTTAGAATGGAAGAAATGCTGATGTGGGATTTTCCAGAGATCATAGTAGTGATATACATAAATGATCTGGAGGAAGGTGTAGATGGTCTGATTAGCAAGTTTGCAGATGACACTAAGATTGGTGGAGTAGCAGATGGTGAAGGGGACCGTCAGAGAATGCAGCAGAATATAGATAGATTGGAGAGTTGGGCGGAGAAATGGCAGATGGAGTTCAATCCAGGCAAATGCGAGGTGATGCATTTTGGAAGATCCAATTCAAGAGCGAACTATATGTTAAATGGAAAAGCCCTGGGGAAAATTGATGCACAGAGAGATCTGGGTGTTCAGGTCCATTGTACCCTGAAGGTGGCAACGCAGGTCGATAAAGTGGTCAAGAAGGCATATGGCATGCTTTCATTCATCGGACGGGGTATTGAGTACCAGAGTTGGCAGGTCATGTTACAGTTGTAAAGGACTTTGGTTCGACCACATTTGGAATACTGCGTACAGTTCTGGTCGCCACATTACCAAAGGGATGTGGATGCTTTGGATAGGGTGCAGAGGAGGTTCACCAGGATGTTGCCTGGTATGGAGGGCGCTAGCTATGAAGAGAGGTTGTGTAGATTAGGATTATTTACATTAGAAAGACGGAGGTTGAGGGAGGATCTGATTGAGGTCTACAAAATCATGAGAGGTATAGACAGGGAAGATAGCAAGAAGCTTTTTCCCCCCAGAGTGGGGGACTCAATTACTAGGGGTCAAGATTTCAAGGTGAGAGGGGAAAAGTTTAAGGGAGATATGCGTGGAAAGTTCTTTACGCAGAGGGTAGTGGGTGCCTGGAATGCATTGCCAGCGGAGGTGGTAGAGGCGGGCACAGTAGCGTCATTTAAGATGTATCTAGACAGATACATGAATGGGCAGGGAGCAGAGGGATACAGATCCTTGGAAAATAGGCGACAGGTTTAGATAGAAGATCTGGATTGGCGCAGGCTTGGAGGGCCGGAGGACCTGCTTCTGTGCTGTAATTTTCTTTGTTCTTTGTTCTTTTTCTTTGTTGGATTCTCCCAGTTCCTGTTTGGTGATGAGAATGGTTGGACCTGGGAAATTAGATCTACATATTTCATGAATGATTTACTTATAATTGTGACATCTGACTCTGAAGGTTGCAATGCATATTTTAGTGTCTTTCAAATTAGTTTGTACGTTATTTTGCTGTGGTCACTGTTCCATAAATGTTCAGCTGTGAATAAGTTCTGTGTCACAAATTAAAATTGTATCTGGAGGGAAACAGTTGCATGGCCCTTAATTGATTAGCTCTTCTCCTACTTCATGGACAACTTTAAAGCAGGCTTTTCCCAACATTGTGTTTCCAGGCCCCAGTTCCCTTTCCGCTTACTTTTCCTAAAGCCATTTGCCCTCTTAGTGACCTGATGTTGCACTAATCTGAAGGCAGCAAAGTGCCTTTGGATTCCTGTTTAATCCAGGGATTTGCACGATTAATTTAAATCAAAGCTTGCAATGTCACAAAAATAGAGGGGAATGCAAATGGTGAAGATGACAGAGTCTGCAAGGGGATTTAGACAGATTAAGCGAGTGGGCAAAAACTTGTCCGATGAAATATAATCTTTAATGAAATATAATGGGAAAATGTGAGGTTTTACACTTTGACAAGAAGATTAGAGGGACTGAAAGTTATTTAAATGGAGGAAGTTTCATAAAAGAAGGGGTCTGGGAGATTTTGCTGAAGTGGTATAAGATACCAGTGAAAACACAGCCAAAAAACAATCAACAGTTTTGAGACAACAAGGTGCAGAACTGGATGAAC